>NC_142129.1:48040000-48664873 GCF_024610735.1 Ursus americanus
AACAAGTGAGTTATGGAACCCTGTAGGAGTCCCTCTTTACCCATAAGTCACTGCTTTTAGCAATGGTGATCTACTTCTCAAAATCACTCAGGTAAGAGCAAGGGCAAGATTTCAACTTCCTGTTCTCGTCTCCCCCTATGTCCCTTGTTCTCTCATTTTCAATGTTCGGAGGCCAGAGGCGAATACGATGGCATGTCACCACTCTGTGGGGAGAGGATTTGCCCACTTGGGAATTCTGTGGCCGAAGTGGCGTGATTGGGACAAGCGCTGTGACATACTCCTACGGCAGGAATCTCATGGAATCCTCCGGTCACTAAATTGGCCCGTGTTCTACTGTGGCAGCTCTGGAAGGCCATCTGGTACACCTGGGGACCACCTGCTTTCATAGCCCAGGCCCTGGATCACTGAATTCAACGAGTAGTAGCCACTTGCGAAAAGAGTTGTCAATTCCAAAAGAATCTTCGTGTTTACATATTTAAAGCCAAGATAATTATTGGTAGTCTCTGCATAACAAATGTAATTTCAATTAGACTCTTTTTCTAAATTAAAAACTATTGCTTGTGTGTAATGAGTATTCCTGGTTTTTTTTTTTTTTGGTGCATTTTTAATGTTTTTATTCTAGGAACATTAAAAGCATTGAACAAAAGATTGTCCAATTACTCTATAATGTTAACAAATATGCCGAATCCCTCATTTCTGCGGGAGCAAGGGAAGCTAGTGGAGCAAGACAGTGCAAGCTGACATCGCAGAGATTCTCAACACCAGCTAGACGGGACAACATTTGAAATTGTATGGCTACCGAATAGATTTTTTTTGGCTTTAAAGTAAAGCGGCAAGGCATTGTCAAACACTTCTTCACGGCTTCGTATCTCTAACATTTGATAATATTGTGGGTTTCTTGTGTTGAAATGTTGTTGAAATGTCTACCCGTATGTAGGCAATTGAATAAAATTAAAAACTGCCACCGCCTTCTGATGGTATATAAAAAGATCGATTGCAAAAAAAAATTGGACACGGGACATAGGATCAGTTTGGTATTCTCGGGCAGATTCCAAAAAGATGTAATTGAATAGAAAACTCAAACCGGAGATCCTCACTTCCCTGCCTTGCTAACTGGCTCCTGCGGCTTTCGAAGCCCGAAACTTATCACCAGTACGTAGTGGAGCAGTTGGGGCTGTCACTGTTGCCGATGAAGAGAAGTTTATTTTGGGTGCTGGCATCGTGGATAAAACAGCCCAGGAAAAGGGAATATCCGAATGTATTCTCTCCATCTGACATTGTATCGCTTGCCTCAGGCCTCTGCACAGCGCTGTTTCTTTCTCTGTGGAGAGAAGCAATTAAAAAAATCACCTGCTAAAACGGATCTTGGATGTTCGTTTCCTATTTTCCATAAGCAGGTTGGCTATTTTGCCCTTGAGCCTTAAGAAATGTTGCTGATTGGCTGTTTGTTATTTTTTAATAATATATGGCATGTATCCAAGAAAGCATTCCGATGACCTCGACAATCAAATGTGATTCTTGGCTGCAAGGTCTGTTGGGGGATGGCAGGCTGCCAGCCCCTTGCACATCATTTACAGGTGGCTGTTTCTGACAGGCCGGTGTTAGTTATTGTAAATGAGTGACAGTCCCTATAACTCACCTGTGAGCCTTACGCCACTGGCCTAGGGCTTCCTAGATCCCCCGGCCCCTGCACCCCACGTGCTCCTTCCTCGCGAAGACCCGCACGCACGGACCGTCCCGCGCACGCTGCTGCCTGCCCGGACTCATCAGGACGCGGAGCTACCTTGTATGTGATTGACGATAATTAGGTTTCCACTGCCTTCTGACGCAGAAATACACACTATGAGAGCGCGGCCAATTCGGCTCCTGCAATCTTGTCTCTGAAAGGGTATTGATTCACTCTTTCACATTTTTAAAAGGTCATGGCAATAATTCCATCCGAACTGTGCTAAGTGAAAATAGTTTGTAGAAATAATATGGTTGCTTCTTCGTTCCATTGTAATTGAAAGCCACAATGGCTTGTTTTTTTAGTATATTTTAATTACATGTGTCTCTTGGTCCCATCTTACCCTGATGAAGTGTTTGTAAAGTTGTAAGGCAGGCGGCCCTCTGTGTTAATGTCTTCTGACTTTTCAACCAAGAGGACTTTTTGTTCCCCCACTGCGGGAGGTGAGGCCTGACCCAACACCTGGGTCACGCTGCCTTATTCATTGAAGAATTAAAAAGAGAAGACGGGAAGCTTTTCCCTGGCACTGTCAGCTGCCTGCCTGTTTGTTTTTTTTCTTTTCAAGATTTTATTTATTTATGTGACAGAGAGACAGCCAGTGAGAGAGGGAACACAGCAGGGGGAGTGGGAGAGGAAGAAGCAGGCTCCCAGCAGAGGAGCCTGATGCGGGGCTCGATCCCAGCACGCCGGGATCACGCCCTGAGCCGAAGGCAGACGCTTAACGACTGTGCCACCCAGGCGCCACTGCTTGCCTGTTTTAATAAAATTAGAATACATTGGCTTCGGTGAACAGGATGCTGAATTTGCTTACTTTCTGCAAATTTTCCTCGTAAGCTAGACGGTCCTTTCTGGGCTGACTGAAAAATATTATTCTCAATAGTTATCAGACCATAATAAAACGAGTTCGTTACGAGAGCGCAGAGCTCCCGTGGTGTAGCCACCCTGGCCGGTGACAGCAAACTACGAATGCTCCAGCATCAATTACTGGAAAACTCAGACTCCAGTTTGAGACTTTCCCCTACATCTTCAGCTTTCCCAAGGTGAAAGAATTGTACAGGGCTTGAATCGCATGTTTTGTGAAGGTGGCCGATCAGATTTTATGCTCCAAGCCACCCTGTGGATGTCTCCCCGTTGCGGGGGGGGGGGGGAGAGCCTCAGCTGTTTCTAATCTCAAAAATGAGCCCGTCATTGTACTTGCAAACTAAGGGGCATATTCTCCTCCCGAGCACGGGGATTTACGTACATAATTACCATTAATGCTAATAGCATTTATGTCTGTGCGGCCCCACACATCAAGATGAGAATATATTTCCATGTCTTCACGCTGTGAAAGTCCATTTAATATCATTCATTTTGCAACTTATTTTTTAAGATGACGTCCATATTCTGTCGTGGCGTGCGTATGCCTAGTTAAAAGTAAATGTGGGGAATATCGGGCGGCGATGGGATAACTAAAGTTGTTCGTGTAGATGAAATATTGCCGAACTCAAATCCATTCATACTCTTTAAACACAACGCTCTATTCGGCTTTGAAACTGCTGGCGCACTTTTCATAGTGTTATAAATTTGTCAGCCTAATGGGACATTTTGTAGATGTTTTCCTTTTTAAGTGCTTTAACAGGAGTAGGTATTCCATTGATCCAAAAATTCAGCTCAGCGTTTCATTTCTTAGAGATGGGAATCATACATTTCATGTCTTCCCAGAGATTAAGTGGTGGATGGTGCCCTTCATTTCTCCAAGGAAAGAGAATTCACTCCCCACCGGACTCTGCTCTCCTCTGGCCTCCGGGACCATCTCCAGAGCAGGGCATGGTCTGCAACTGGAGACATCGGTGGTCCATCCGAATTTGAGGTGGTTCCATCCCTTCAGTGATTATACCATTGTCTTTAGACATCAGGCCCAATAGCCTATTAAAAGGCATCTTTACGTCTATGCTGGCCAAGCAAATTCAGATCCAGGTCTTGATTTATCTGTCCTGGGACTTGGACCGTTATGGAAATGGGGCATGTGTCTCACCTGTCCAATCTCCAAAACCTTGATTTTTGAGCCAACCCAAAGCAAAAGGGTTCCGTGTTTAAAGCACAGACATAAGAAGGGGACAGGTGCACCGAAGTCCTTCCGGAGAGGTCTCTCTGGGTCTCCTCCATAGGAATACAGCCTCCTCGGGAGGACAGAGAAGAATTTCACAACACGTCTCACAGGGCTGCACCAAGGAGCGAGGTCACTTCCAAACGAGCTAAAGATGGCCAGTCGTGGCCGGCGAGGTGGCCTCAGGCACCGCACTGGACTTCTCCGAGCCTGTTTCCTCATTGATAACCTCGAGCAGGATGAATACTGAGCGTTTTACCGCCTTGAAATATTATAACCAGTGCCATGTTGTATCTGGCTTTTATAAATATTAGGATTATGGTGAATTACAACTAATAACCAAAAGGAGACACTGGTTTCCCAGGGATTATGCAAAAAAGGAGGTGAGACTCCAGAATGTTAGGTGTCTTGACACGGTACTCTAGCACTGCGGGTCAAATACAGCCCCGAGCCTACTCCCAAGCCCATCCGCCGTCCTGAGTTGTGGTTGCTTTGTGTTCGACGTGGTGACTTGACTCTTAGCTCCCGCAGCTGTGCTGTCAGTGGTACTGACATCGAACCTCAAGGGCCAGAAGGCAGGGGGCACCTGGTGAGGAAACTGTCCCCGCACTAGCAGCTTTCCTGGCATCACCGAACTGGCAGGCAGGCATTACTTTTCCTTACCGATCACAGACATTCTCTGGGCATTTTCCACTTCAGGTCACTATTTCTTCCGTTATTCTGATCACCGAACTCTTGTTAGCCTCACAGACATCGCCCTCCAAATCCCCTTGACGCTAGTAATGTTTTGGCTTTTTCTCAGTGTCGTAGAGCCCTGCTTTGTCCATCCACGTCCCCTTCCACTCCACACTCTGATAGGTAGTTTTGCCAAATGACATTACCCCATGCTAGTACGTGGCTCTCGGGCTTCTTTAGTAGTTGACACACCCCAGGCGGGCACCTGCTATGTCTCAGCCTCGAGCAAGTGCCTGGGGACAGAGTTCCACAAAGCTCTGCCCATGCCTTCTAGGGCTTGATGAGTTCACAACCGCATAGCATTTTACAACCTCAAAAGACTTCCACATACATTTTCTCGTATGCTTCGCACAATCTGGAGAGAGAAGCCTAGCGGATGATATGTTATTTCCATTTCAGAGGAAAATGCAGACAGACCAGCTGGATTCGAAGTTTCGAGTGCCGCCCCAAAGCCCAGTCTTCCAGCTCCACTCCTCCTGCCCTTCCCTCGCCACCACGCGCCTACTCAGAACCACAAGTCAAAGCAGAGGGATTCCTGGGAAGCCCTTCTCGGGTGTTCCGTGTTTCTGAGATGCCTCCGACACTGCGAGTGAAAGACTAAAACGAGAGCCATCGCGCTTCGGAGAGGCTGACAAGGGGCAGAGCCAAGTTCATGCCTTGCCTGTTCGATTCGTGCCTCCTTCAGGCGCCGAGGCAAGGGCAGCCCCTCCACTCTCTGAGTTTCCAGGCTCACAGTTGTGTACTTTTTTGAACTCACACCGTTGAAAAATATCAAGGTCAGAACATGATTGAAGAACCTTCTTCCTCTCTTTTAAGTTGCTGCGCTTATATGATATTGTTTTCCACTAAAGAAGGTTCTCTTAAAAATGAGGTTGAGATCCCTAAAGAAATTGCTTCAATCAGCAGCAGGGCTTAATGACTGTTAATGGGAAGTGGAGATAGGATAGTAAGTGTTACTTTGATTAATAAGAGAACTGCAGAGAATTTAAATTGTGCCACTGATGGATTATTTTCTTCAAGCTTGATAAGCACTTCTCATTTGTTCTTAAATTTGGTCAATACTGTTAAAGGCAGCAAAATGAAGTATAATTAATTCTATTACTGTTGCTCAGACCAAGTGTTACTAAGAAACAGATTATGATGCAGGCGACAGCAAAAGTCACGGTGTTGACAGTTCGATGCTTTGAATACCTGTCACTGCTTGTTAGCCTAAAAAAAATGAAGAAAATAGTTCTGGATCCTGATTTGAGATACCCCAAACTGTGTTTTCCTCCACGTACGTTCCACTGACCTCACACACGGAGTGTCCATACGATGACCAACTGACACTAAAATGATCCTGCTTGGGAAATACAGAGAGTAACTAAAAGATTGCGATCATATATCAGTTAAAACATTAAGAGCTGGATGCTCTAATCACTAAGAAAATGAGATATTGATTCGATGTTGAAAGAAAGCTCTCCATATTTCCTCTTTTTCAAGGATTCTGCCCCATATTATGAACCATGCTTTTCTTTACCTTTGCTGTTCATTTTACTCGGAACCGTGGATACACAGATGGCATTCAGAGAAAAGACATGTTATTTTTGTAGACAATTTTATGTACTCCGAGTACGAATGCCGAGGACGACACCAAATTGGACCCACATCTTCTCTTTTTTCTGAAAACAGCAGGCTGCACCAGTGTTTCCTGAATGGCTTTTTTTCTCCCCTCAACGCTTTTTAAAAAAATTTATCACTATCTATTTATTTAAGGGACACAAATGACTTTATAAGTCATGTTCAAAGTCGTGCCTGAATGGGGATGGATACGTGCGCAGTCTTACCTACTGGGTTTCATCTTCTTAGTCCGTGATTCTTATCCTCATAGTTCATTCTCCAGGGCATCTCTGGTTCATTCACGGAGGGCTTCCAAGCCTTAAAATGAAAATAAATTAATTCCCCTTCATATTTTTTTTTAAAGGAAATAAGCAATGTGTCAGTGCTGTTTCACAGAAACCACCAAGTAACAGCAGGCTTTTACGGCGTCAGAAAGACTGGGAATCAGACTCCCACTGAACACGTGTCCTTCTGTTCACCATTTCTATTTCCAAGTCTGGTGCTTCTTCCAAAGTGTGCAAAGTCACTGGGCGAATAATCTTGGATTAATAGAAAACCTAAGTGTGGTGAGCTAACAGTGCAGTTATAAAGTTTCCCTGAAGTTCTAATTCCGTTATTAAAAATGTAAACCTTTTCTATTATGAATCGAGGACTAATTCTCTTGCCCAGATGTCCCATAAACATAATTTCTAAAGATGGGAAAATGATAGGAAGTACATTTGAGACCAGAATGTGAAAGTCAAGCTATTCTTGAAGTCACTGGCTGGAGAGCTTCTTTTTGGAGATAAAGCACAGCGCCTGAGAAGGAGCCAGAACCCCCTGCTGCCAGAAGCCCAGGTCCTGGAGTTACTTCAGCCTCTGCAAAGCTCTGAACAACCCTGGATGAGTGAGTCTCTCCATCCCTCTGAGACTCGGTTCTCTCCTCTGTAAGGTGAAGGGTTGGCCCAACTGAACTCCTACATCCTTTCAGCCTGGAAAGTGCTGGTCTTCGAGTAAAGCTCAAGAAAGGGTTCTTACATGGTCCTTTTAAAGCTGCTGGCTCAAAATGATGTGGTCTGTGCAGACACTAGAAACACCCACAGCGCTTTGAGCTCACGATCTTCTAGGCTGGTAATTCACTTCGAAATGAAAGCAGCCCCCCCCCCCCCCCGTCCCATACCGGGCCTGGTGCTCTGTGCTACAGACAGAACGGCGTGTCCGCCTGGGGTGTCTCCGTCTCGAGGCACTTACATGCTGGTGGGGGAAGCAGGCCATAAGCAAGGGTATAAAGCCTCCAGTAAGTCGGATACTTTTTCCATGAGTATGTTGAAAAGATGCAAACCGGAGAATGTCTGCATGATGAAACGGGGTCAGAGACGGCGCTCCTGCAGGGGGACACGAGAGTGAGAAAACTGACCACCGGAGGAAGGTAAGTGGAAACATGGGAGGGAGGATTCAGGCCGCTTGCCCGAATGATGACGGCAGAAGGAAGCGAGGTACCCATCTGCCTTGTCTCATTGCCTTGTCTGAGCGGGTCTCTTCTATCATGTACACTTGCAAAGTGCTCTTGTTAATTCAAGAAACAAACAAGCAAAGGAAAGCTCGTTTCCGTTACCTTTTACCCAGAGCGCCTCCCCTTTAGTGACTCAAATATTTAATTTTGACTTTGGCTTTCCAGATTGCTGCAGACAACTCACGTTTAAAAAACTTCGAGCTGGGTTATTTCCATTCATACTGTATCTCTGTGTTTGCCCATGGAGTTTGGTACAACTTACGACTTTGGAATTACTGCATAATGCTCAGAGGTGTGAAACGCCCTTTCGAGCAATGCCTTTCTTCAGTTAATATAGATAAATATCGATGGCAGGCAGCAGTAAAACAAGTCATTAAATTCTTCAGTGCGAGTGGGCCCCACGCATTGCTGGAAGCTACAGAAATCACATCAGGCGCGAGAAAACCACTGCCTGCGATTAGCGCGGGCTCACGTCCCTGGCTTCCTCCTTCCCAACTGGCAGACAAGGGAGTGTGGGTGAGGCCCGGCGCCCACGTGACAGAGCGGGGAGCGGGGTCTATTCCGTCCCCCCTTTTCTTCTGCCACCACCCTAATGAATTCCTGGGTGAGCCAGAAACCTTTGAAAAATGGCCATCCGTGGCGAATGGGAGCTCTGGTGCTCTGAACACAAAGAAACTTTAAATCTAATCGAGAAACCCTATACCAGCAGCTCGAGATTCGGAGGGCGGGGTTTACCGCCCTCCTCCGCCTCTGTTGCCATTATTTGACTTTAGCGTCTCTGTGGCGATGCCGAACGTGGCTCGGGTCACCTAGAGGCGTGGAGGGGCTGGCTTCAGGGGCCCGATAACACGTCTGTGGCTTGATGCCCTAGGATGAAAAATGAAGGACGCGCTTCCTCATTTTAGAACACCATCCTTAAGGATTCCAGCCTGGTATAGAGTTTGAAGCTCCACGTGTGGGGTATCCTTTCTTCAAGGTGTTTTTAATGGGCTCGGGGTTGTCAAAGACACCGCTCTGATAATGAGGCTGAGCCCCGCGTGCGGAGAAAGCTCTGTAATGAGGGAGGAGGACAATTTGTTACAGTTATGTGGTTACTTGGCCATAATATCTTTTTGAGGTTTATTAAATCATATAAAATTTCAATTTACACTGTAATATTCTATAAAAGATGGAGCACGCAGAAGTAATAAGTATGACAACATTTCTTTCATTTATGAATCGTATTGTTGATTGTGTTAACACTGCCACATCCAGCAGCAGGATTATTTATGTCGGGACAGTAATTTTCTATCTCCAATTTAATTTTGTAAAAGTTAATTACAAATTAGAATAAAATGAATGCAGTTATGGAAGGCAGCGAAATGCTGAGATAGGATGTTATTGGGGGAAAATATTTACTCGGGCGGTTCCTTGCGGAGAGCATTGTTATGGAAACCCAGTGGCTACCATGGCTTTTGGCGCCCCATGCCACCCATCTGTTGGATGAAGAGAGGCCTTTGGTCTTATCTACTAGGAAGGAAACGGACCGTCCTGGGAGGAACATAGGGAATGTCAGCAGTCATTCTGTTGAAACCCCTTCCTTTCCCAGTCCAGCAGCCGGGCCCAGACGCCTGCCGCAGCCACCCAGCCAGTCCTGACAGAATGAGGACTGGAGTTCAGGTCTCCTAACACCAAGTCGGACGATCTTTACTTCATCTGAATGTGGGAGGATACTCGTGTCTGCCTTAAAAAGTGGGGGAGGGGGTTTAGAGGAGACAAAGTTTCTCCAAATTTCACCACAAGCCAATCTGTGCCTAGGGAGAAGGCAAATTGAGACGTAAGTAGTCCTCAGTCGGGAGCCTTCTCCTTCCCTCTCCTGTTGAACCCTTTTCCCATGTTGCCATTGGTAACAACCAAGTTTCTCCTTCGACAGACTTTCTACCAAAGCACAAGAGCCAGATACAACTGCGCAGGCATGGCTCCAGTCAGCCCTGACCCCTCAAGAGTGAAGGGAGCACAGGCGACAGAGGCCGAGAAGCGGAACCGGAAGTGTGAGAAGCCACAGGCCCCGGGCTAGGAAACCCCGGGCCTTCATTTACTTCCGGGGCTTTTCTCCACGTGCGCTTCCACGTGCGCTGTTCCCTGTTCCCCTGGCCTTGCTGCCCTGTGTTTGTGCCTCTCACTGAGAAGACTGGTGGGCTCAGTGACACCCACTTATATCCCTCCACGTTCGCTCCCCTTTTTCCAGTCAGACGATCTCTTCCCCTTCCCTTCCTCACCATCGAACTTGAACCATTTCAGCGCCTGCTGAAATATCAAGATTGACTTGCTAGGTGAAAGACTTTTATATTTAGTTTTTAATAGAGCAAAAGTGACTCTAAATTTGTTAATATTCTTTAGGTTACATAGGACAAATTACAGATAAGTGAATCAGTAATGAAATTTGTAATGAGAATTTCTCAAGTATGAAATGTTGGCGCAAGGAAAGTTAATTGCGGGGTTTTACAGCCATTATAGTTTATATCATAAATGCAAAAATGACTAGGGCCATTTAATTACAGTAGGAACACACTAAATTTTTATGGAGTGCCATTTTGTTAAAGAGGTACTCGGAGCATTAAGAGCAAATACCATCCTAACAGTGGGTCCAGGTAGCTTTTGCAACATCAAATAAATATGCTATTGCTACAAAATTGTTCCTTAGATACTATAATTGACACGATGACTAATGAGATGGGTTTATTCGCACAGCTTCACATACTCAATTTACAGCGTCTGAAAGTTATTTTTTCTGCCATCCGTAGACCTGGAAGGAACCAGAAAAATCCCTCTTGGAAAACACTATCTCTGCCGCTTCTCTAATTAACCTTCAAAAATGCATTTTGAAATATAGAAGTTGGTGCCTGGCATAGAAATTGGATTGTCTCAGGAAAAAAAGACCCAAGTGCTAATTTGTTCCTTATTAAATATCTGCCATGTCAAAATTACAGGCAGTTAATGTTTTGGCGCCTTTCAGCACAGTCAGGGACAGCTTTTCCTGGGGGCCAGGCATGGTGGGGTGGTTCTGGGTACCCGTTACCCCAGAAGCCAATGTTGTTCTCACTGACCCTACCCGAGCCCAAGACTCCCCTTCACTCTCCCCCCAAACCCCAATCCAGCCAGGTCCCTGCAGGGGCCAGATCCTCTGGTCTCTAATGGAAGGAGAGTGTAAATGGGACAGACACAGACTCCTCATTTGAATCCATCATTGTGGTGGATGTGTCCCCCGCTCACCTTCTCATTCCAAGCCTCAGGAGCTTCCAGAAGACAAAAGAACATTTCATGGGGAAAAGAGCTGAA
The DNA here is from genome assembly GCF_024610735.1 of Ursus americanus. Lineage (NCBI taxonomy): Eukaryota > Metazoa > Chordata > Mammalia > Carnivora > Ursidae > Ursus > Ursus americanus. The sequence continues at coordinate 48,050,960 of NC_142129.1, forward strand.
TCAAGCTGGACCCCTAAAAATGTTTCGATTGTTTTGGAAACCTAGAATGGTAGTACTCCTGTTATTTTGAAAACCTAGGACAGTTTAATCTCTATTATCTGGTCAAGTCCCAAGAACGATATTCTTCTAGCCAGTATTCCTTTTCCAAAAGCAAATGAAAGATATGTGCGGTTTGCTATGTTTAATCAGTGGAGCTGAAATTCAAGGACCGTTGACTTGTAAAACCTGCATTCCAGACCATTCCTGCACCATGGAGGAACCACCATACTCTGAGCCCCTGGATACTCATCTGAGAAACAAGAAAGTAGTAATAATACTGATTTCCCAGGGATAGTGCAAGAATCTGATAATTCAGTGAAGAGTGTGTAAACCTGAAAGCAGGACAGCACATGTTCTTAGCAGCATCTTTCACAACAGCGAAGGGATGGAAGCAACACAGGTGTCCACGGAGGGATGAATGGATAAACAAATGTGGTCTGTACACACAATGGCCTTCGAAGGAAGGAGCTTCTGACACGTGCTGTGACATGGATGAACCCTGCCGACGTTATGTCGAGTGAAATAAGCTGGTCACAAAAGGACGAATACTGTATGACTCCACTCAGTCGTGTGAGGTGCCCGGGGTTGTCACATTCATAGAGACAGAGAGTAGAATGGTGGTCGCCAGAGGAGAATGAGAAATTATGGTTTAATGGAGGCAGAGTTTCAGTTTTGCAAGATGAGAAGAGTTCTGGAGCTGGCCGGTCATGCCGGTGGTCCAACAATGTAAATGGACTTATCGCCACAAAACCCTGTCCTCTTAGATGTGATTAAGATGGTAAACTTTATTTATTTATTTATCTAATTTATTTAGGAATATTTATTTTATTTTAGGTTAAGAATCCAATACTATGTTTTCTTGCTAGATTCTTTCAGCTTTTGGCTCTTCCAGGTTGATTGCTGTGTTCTTTTGACAGCTTCTCATCGTTCTTCGAGCATTTTCTTATTTTCTGGCACTATAAGATGTTCCAGGCTCATCTTGGCTTTTCCATGCCCTGGTTCAGAATCAGCCACTTCTCCAAAAACTCTGACTCTTTTTATTGGAGAGTGGTGTGGAGATATCCACATAGCGGGGTCGTAGGGCTGTTCATTGCTACTGGGGTGGTCATGCTCTTAGGCCCTCATCCATCTCTTTCTCTGTCTCTCACTCCAGATACATACATACACACACACACACACACACACACACACAAAAAAAAACTATATATCATGGATCATTTTATATTTGTCCCCTTTCTTACTTGTAACATCTTTCTCCAACAGTGGAAACCACCGCTCTCGTGAAGTGTGATGTGTTTAGCTATTTGTTAGCTCTAGTATATACAGAGATTAGCTCCAGACTTGCTAGCTGGTAGTCCTGTGAGAAACACGTTTGCTAACTGGTCACGGCATTTACATACAGTCCCCCTTGTCTTTAGCCTTACGGTATCCAGTCAGGACACTGTTTCCCACAGCTGTTTATTATCTTCCCCATTCCTCCAATGTAGTTGTTCATTTGCAGTAGAACTAGACGTATTTTTTAGTGTTCGTATTCCATTTTGGGCCCCCCTCCCCACCCGCCACACATCCTGGTTGCTTTGAATTATTTATTCATTTTGCCATATGTGAGGCTGAGAGTCAGAGCTATACTCAAGAGGTACTCAGAGCAGGATGGCTCTTTCCTCCTCCCTTCCTCCCCTCTTCTGTACCGCTCTTCTTTCCACTCTCGTCTCCTCCCCTGCTGTAGGTAGCCCACACCCTTAGTTTCTGGCTAATCCTCTCTGTATTTCTTTTGTGTAAGTGAGTAGACACCTGGGTATTTTCCTATATTCTCCCACTTTTTTTTAACACGAAGGGTAGCATACACCAAATACTCCTTTGGACTTTGCTTTTTTTCACTGACCAGTAAGACATGGAATCTTCACGTTTTTCAACATAGAGCGTAAGTGTCGGAAGGCTGCGAAGTGCTAAGTAGACTGGACTATCTCCAGCCACTTTAAAATCGAAGGACTCTAGTGGAAGACTAGAAAGATCGTCTAGTCTAGAAGACTAGTCTAGAAAGACTAAACTGTCCTTACTTTCGAAAAGCCTACAATGGAACTAAGGAGCCAAAATATGTATTTGTGGAAAAAATTGTCAACCTTCTGAAAAGAATTGCATCTTCTCCATCTGCCGGAACAGTATCAGACGGCAGTAATTTTGTCAAAGAAATTCCAGTGTAAAGAGAGAGAAGCGATAATGATACGACACAGCCGAATGCTCTGGATTTAGAGAAATCCAGAGGTTTGGCTGAAACTGACCCAGCTGCTGGCTTGTTGCAGGTCACGTGCCACATAAATTTCTTCAGTCCGCTTGCTGTGTTGGGTCCCTTGTGTCAGAGCTTCTCAGACTTCGGCGTGTACGCAAATCCGCTGGCGATCTTGTTCAAATGCTGATTCTCATTCGGTAGGTCTGAGGCAGAGTCTGAGAGTCTTCATTTCTTTTTTCCAAAGATATTTATTTATTTATTTATTTGACAGAGCGAGTGAGCACAAGCAAGGGGAGCAGCAGACAGAGGGAGAAGCAGGCTCCCGACGGAGCGGGGAGCCCGATGCCGGGCTCGATCCCAGGACCCTGGGGCCGTGACCCAAGCCGAAGGCAGACGCTTAACCGACGGAGCCACCCAGGCGCCCCTGAGATTCTGCATTTCTAACCAGCTCCCAGATCCTGCTGATGCCGCGGTGCCGCAGACCACACTCGAGGAGCAGACCTTGTGTGGTTATCTAGGACTCACGCTCCAAGAACCTGTTCCTTCCATGTGGAATCACTACGCTTTCCACGACATGCGAAAAATCCCAAGAAAATGCTACCTCTTCTTCCCGGGCTTTGCATTCCCCTGCTTCCTAAACTGTCTGGGTTTCCTGATCTCATTATAAGACAACACGAAAGCATTCAAGTAAGTTTACTGAGCCATATGATTCATTAAAGAACAAAAGCTTCACATGCACTGAAGAGCAGGTCTTAAGCCTTCGCAGAAACACCTGCTGTGCGAGGCAGATCTGATGGGGTATTTGCCGAGCTCCTCCGACGTGTGCGAGGCAGGATGGAAGGTAAAATAACCCTCGCCTCGGTAGATGTGGATTGTAGTTCCGTCTAAGCAGGGTTCATTAGACCTTGGGCTTCCTGAGAGCGATCCGTGCGTAGCACGGCGCTGAGTCGGCAAAAGCCCGTGATCTGTCTCGGGTTTCCCGAACCGACTTCTCGTTCATGCGTACAGAATAGACGCACCGATACATGGTCACTCCCCAATGCTTCTAAAAATCCGTTCATAAAATATGTATGCTTCGAAGTCCAAGGAAGACAAGAAGCATATTTTCACACCACTTCAGGCCCCTCTACTAAGCATAGGTCAGTGCCAGTGTACAAGGGTCAGCCCACAAATCCCCCTGGACACTCAGGGGTAGAAAGTGACTTGGTTCAAATGTTCCCGGGAGAGGAACGTATTCTGTAGGGTTAGCGACAAGCTCTTGCCCACAGAGGTGTCTCCGTGGCCGGGGGCATTGTGTTTTCCATAGAAGGAAGACGTGGCTCGACCTTGCTGTCGAGACCACGTGTGGCTTCCCAGGAAGTGCCCTGCTCATCCAAGAACCCCCTGCAGGCTTGAAATCAGGGCATTTTGTTTTCTTCTCCTCCCTCCCTTTCCCACTCCCTCTGATTACATTTGATTATCTAGCCTGGTAGCATGCCTGACTGTGGTTCTGGGGGGTTTGTTTTCACCATCCTTTCCCTTCTGTCCTCACTGGCCCTCCTCCTCTCGCACCTAAGGGGGTTGCCACAGCCCCCTCCCTGCCCCTGAAGCCGTCACTTCAAACTCCCCTCTGTGCTGCTGCTGGCTGAAGACACTTCCTAAAGCACAGCTCTGATCGCGTCACAGCTGCCCCTTCCAGTGCCTTCCACAGGCCGCCAAATTACAACAGATTTCTCCGCGCAGCCTCAGTCCAGCCTCCCGCCCCGTCCTGGTTATGCCCCACCTGCCCTCTGTGCTCTAGACCGTGTTATTACCCCAGTGGCCTCCCCCTTCCCCTCTTCGAGCCTCTGCTCTTAACTCTTCTCTCAACCGAGGTCCTCACCCCAGCACACCCCAAGTGTTGCCGACTACAGTCTCACTCACCTTGTAAAGCCCATCCTTCTCCCATGAAGCCTTTCCTGATCTCACAAAAGGAAATTTTGTGGCCCTTTCGACGTATGGTGTGTGGCTTATGACGTACCGCATTCTGCCCTGTGAGGCAGCAAGTCTCCGTCCCCATGTGGTCGTCATTGTCATGGGATCGTATTACCAGACCCCTCTTCGGTGTGTGGAGCCGTGGATGCATAGTGGACAGTACGTAGGGAGCGGAAGGAACGCTGTCCCTCCTGGGATGAGCACGAGCCCTCCATGTCTCTCTCTCCCCCTCTTCTGGGAGACCTCAGCGTTCGAGGTGGCGGCTGCTTTGTTAGCTTGTGGCCTCGAGTGACCATCGTGAGATTCCACCTGATCCCCGATGGACGTGTAGCTGGAGTGAGAAATAAGCTTTGGGTGTTTTAAGTCGATCGGGTTTTGAGGTTGTTACCACAGCAAAACCTAATTCCAGGGGCTGCAAGATCCCCACGGCTAGGAATTTTGCCTTTTGACGAGAAACATCTATGCCATCTAACACAGTGTCCGCACGTGATGGGAACTCAGTCATTACTTGTGGGATTAAATTTAACCGAACTGCGCCCAGTATAGACTGATAAGGAAGGTGGTGTTGCCACGTGGTCAGGAGCTAGCCGTCTGGAGTCAGGCTGCGCCTCTGCTTCATGATTTGAACAAGTGACCCCCACGCCCTAAGCTTCAGTCCCCCTCCCCCCCACCCCTGCCATAAAGGGGATAATAATTAAGCTCCAATAGAGGCAGAACCTCCAGGGGCTTGTGAGGATCCGATGTGATCACACACATACCCTCCCGAAACAACCAGTAAATGTTACTGTTACTAATTTTTGCTCCCCCTGTTACTGTGGTCGGTCTCCCAGTACTACAGTGGTATTTTTTTTTAAAGTTTTTCTTTATTTATTTGACAGAGAGAGAGACAGCTAGAGAGGGGACACAAGCAGGGGGACGGGGAGGGAGAAGTAGGCTTCCCTGCTGAGCAGAGAGACTGATGCAGGACTCGATCCCAGGACACTGGGACCATGACCCGAGATGAAGGCCAATGCTTAATGACTGAGCCACCCAGGTGCCCCCTACAGTGGTATTTTAACTACAGGGCTAGGCAAAGAAGTATCTGGAAATCCAGTAACATCAGGACTGGAGTTGCAGCAGCCAGGGAAACGAAGACCCCATGTCCGGGTGGTGGGGGGCCCTTGTTGCCGGCCTCCCCTGTCTGCTGACCTCCGGCAACCCAGGTGCCAGGCTCTTTGTAACTGGAGGCAGAGGAACCCGCGAGGCCTGACCTCCCAAGGACCCTGAGTGGATCAGCGGATGTCAGCCTCTTTACCCGTATCTCCTGTCAGCCCCTGGCTTGAAACTCCGAGAACGAGATCTATGTGTTGCTACCGAAGACTGAACACAAGCTAATGTCACCAGCAGGGAAGAATAATAAGGAAATGTGTTAATTAAGGCTAATTAGTCTATTTTTATCTCTCATCATTTCTTAGAAGCAAAGAAGTCATTATAGTCCATTGTGTCTCCAGGAAAAGATATTGTATTTGCATTTCTATATATGGGTTACATTTTCTATGTCATGCATTTTATCAGGATTCTAGACAGTATTTTCTATACGGTTACCTGTAATCACGCCTAAGTCTTACACTAATGTATGATGTTCTTCCTCTTCCTCCTTCTTTTTTAAAAGTAAGTTCTATGCCTAAAGTGGGGCCTGAACTCATGACCCTGAGATCAAGAGTTCATGCTGTACTGACTGAGCCAGCCAGGCTCCCCCTTCTTAATAAGAGAATAAACAGAACTCAGATTTTTTCCACTGCATTTACTCACTAGTGTTTACTGAGTAGCCACAGTCCCTCCCTCCAAGAAGCGTCCATCTAGAAAGACTTCTGGCAAACAGCTGACTTGGTAAGTCAGAATTCTGACAGACCCGGAGAGGCTTCTAGAGGGTGCCACAGGCTCTGTGCTTGAACTTGGTGAATACTTTCTCATTGACTTGGTTCAACGCAAAGAAATCCACGTATCCAGTTCACAGCTGTAGCATACCAGTGGGAGAAACAGCTGCTTTACTGATGACACGTCAGGATTCAAAATGTCCTCAAACAGGTTAAAACATGGCTGAAACCATAACAAGGAAGCTAATAAAAATAAAGGCACTCCTGCATTTAGGACACAGAATCCGTTACTGAGATGCAAGCACAATGCTTCCCGTGGAAACGACAGTGGGGTTGTAAGTTGACAGTTGGCTGTAAGCTCAGAGGGCGCCCATCGCAGGGGTGTTTGCTCACACGTCAGAAATGCAGTCTTGGGCCACAAGGGGCGCTGTCGTTGAGTTCGCGTGGATGCCTCCACTGAAGAGAAGAATTGAAGGGGCTTAGGATGGTGAAGTGTCTGTAGACAATCTGAAATGAGGGATATTTAAACAGAAAAAGAGAGGGCCAGAAAGTACTCTCAATGTGTTAAAAATATCTAGGGCTATGACGTTAAACACGGAGAACACAGGTTCCGTCTGTTCCAGAGTGTTGATGTCAACTCGGCTTGACGGGTCTCATAATTAATACCATCCAGTGGCGGCAGAGGGACCTTCCCAGACGTGAGCCTGTCGTGGAGGCTTTCAGGCCCAGGTGCTGTTAGCAGCCCCCAGGGATGTGCGTGGGGGAGACAGGCTTTCACGTGGGTCCTTGCCCTCAACGGCTCTGTCCAGTCCTATACCAGACTTGTGGGTGGGATGGACTTCTTTTGTCATGGGATTTTCTGTTTTCTTATAAGCACACACTTTTAATTTTGTAATGGAAAGCAGTAGAAAAATAAGATTTGCCTTACATACATTTGTCCTTATATATATTTAAACATATAAGTATATAAAACATTTTTTTAGAAAAAGGGACAATCAGCATAAAGAGTTTTTAGCTCTCTGGCCCAATTTACAAATCAGACCTTGCCATGTGGTGGGCCATGGGCCCAAGATGCCACGAGCTGCCATTCGAGAAGACGGGGATGGCTGGGCGACCATTTCCCAGAGGCTTCTCCCAGCCCACCGGACAACAAATCGGTGGAAATTCCAACGTGAAGGAAGTTTATGTGGCTCTTTTTTCCCATATAATAGATGCTCTGTCGAGTAGCCTGTTTCGTGCTGTGACAATTCATTCCTGCACTTGTGACAGGACCGCCGGCTGATTTCACTATGCTCAATTAGGAGAAAATGCATATTTTAATCTGCCCCGTGGTGAGGTAACACTTTGCTCAGTGGCCTTGGCAAACCAGCCATTTAACCATTTAGTGGGTGGAGGCTTGCTCTCCAGCCTGTCATGCGGCTGCCAGCAGCCTCTCCATCCTTGCTCTGTTGCCAACACTTCCCAGGTTCCAGAGTATAAACAATTAAAGGCCACTCCATCATTCTTCCAGCCACCGTGCAGCGGCCCAGCCCCGCCGGCAGCGGCCACCGTCCTGGCTGATGGCAATTAGCTCAGTGCCGTGTGTGCACTTGTAAAGTCTCCCGCTCACTCCTTTCCTGGCCCGGGAGCGGCGGGAGCCCGGCATGGAAGCCTGCACATGGCCTTCCTGCCCAGGGTCTGTTGTTTCTGCCCCCAGGCCAAGGATTGCATCGCTGGCCTTCGTGGGTTCGAACTGGAAAGTCTGCTCTAGCCCGTCCGGCCAGCTCAGCTCTGCCGCTGGAGTCCAGCAAACGTCCTGGAGATCCTGCCGATGACAACCCCCTGAACTGGCCACGCTCACCGCCCTCTCATCACCGTGGCCCGCATCGCCCCAATGGAGAGCAAAATTGCCCCTTTCCCCCTTTTTCTTTTTTTTAATTTTCCAATTAGTGAGATGATCCACGTGAGATGTCTTTCTTCCTTTTTACTCTACCTTCCCTCTTCCATCTGGCCTTTTAGATTCGTAGGTCTTCGAGTTTACACACACAAGCTGGGAATAGATTAGGTGAGCCTAGGGTGGAAATCATGGTTGGTGGACCCCTGTGCTGGTGGGGGGACTTGGTGTCACCAAGGCTCACACGGACCTGGAGTCTGATCTTGGAACTTCCACTAAGTTATTTAACCTCCCTTAAGTCGTACTTTTCTTGTTATCAGATGGGGAAGAGTAATAGTCCTGCCCTTCTAGGCTCTCTGGGAGGAAGGTACATGGATGCCTAAAGAGCTGACACTTACTGGGCCCTCTCCCTGTGCTCCAGAAGTGCTGAGATGGTGAATCATCTCATTTAACTCAGGGACCCGCCCTCTGATTACCCCCATTTTACAAAGGCAGGCCTCACTCTCAAAGGGGTGAACAACTGACCTGAGTCAGGGGACTAGTGAAAGGCGGGGCATAAAGCCTGGGACCAGGGGCAGAGGCTGGAAAAAGGTTTGCTTTGTTCTCTTCCAAATCCTGAGGAGGTGAGATCAAAGCCAGAGCCCCAGAGGGCAGGGTCCCTCAGTGCCAAAGCTGAGTGTCCTCATGGCAGATGAAATGTCCACAGACTGTCCTCAGAGCCAAGCGTTTTCCTCTTCCCATTTTGGAAGTAGGAGGAATCCCCAGATTTTTCATTGTCCCTGATCGTTTTTTAATCAATGTTCCCCAAATTGTTTCCTCTAACTCTGCAACTGACAGCGTAGCGTCAGGCTCAAGCCACCAGCTGGGCCCAGGCCCAGATGCTCTGGGTTTCTGTCAACGGAGTGGGAATCATTGAACCCTTTCTGTGAACCCGCCTAAGGACCAAGACCAGACAGTGGGGTGGGGAGCAGACAGCCGTAAATTCTCTGCAAGATTACCCCATTTCCAAGGCATTTACAGAGCCTGTGACTTGTTGCCGCGAGGGCCTTTCACTAAATCACTGCGGTCAGGGCCGGGGGAGGCACCAGCCCCGCGATCCCGGGGTATGTTTCTGAGGAGGAGATCACAGGCACACACCAGCTCCCCTTCTCTCCCCGCCTCTTCCCTATTCTAGTAAAGCACCATTAAAGGATCAAGGGGCCCTAAGGGAGTCCTTGAAAAGGTTGAGGAGGGAAAGTCAGCATCAACACCCCAAAGTGAGTGATGCCACCCCAAAGGGCATGCAGATAGCTGGTCCAATGGGTTGAATTTTCCAGGTGGTCCTTTTTGCTTGGCTTCTCTCTGGAGATGCAGTGTGTCCCATCCTTCTTGCAGAATTCCCTTTCATCGCTGCACTGCCTTTCCTGTAAGGCCTACGTCTTGATATCACAGAAATTGTCTCCCACACGTAGCACTTTTCCTGCAGAGAATCCCTGCTTTGGTGCTGTGACATCTCCTGCTACCATGTATGGTCACATAGGAGCTGATGTGGAGCGGCGAGGAGTGGGAATGAGCTCTGCGCTTAGCTTTGTAGATAGCCTTCTCAGTACCAACCTCAGAACCTCCCAACCAAGGCATTTGCTCCTGGACAGGTCCCGGGTTTTGCGGGAAAAATCCTGCAAACCCTGCTAGTGGGAGACCCCACCACGACTACCTCAGATCGTCTCATTTCTTGTCCCCTTCACCCACTGTGGGATTTCTTTTCCTTTATAATTTAGTGCGGGGAATCACTCTGCTAGAAATGAGAGGAAGGTAAAAACGGGGGTCGGCTCTTGCTCACAAGAACCCTGAGCTTGATTTAATGCTTTGCTGCCGCCATCTTGAAATTATGAAAAATTTTCTAACAGTGGGCCCCACAAATGACGGAGCTGGTCCTGGGGAGAACAAACATGTGTTGAACATGTAGCATTTTCTAGGCTAATGGTTCCCAAACTTTGCCGTACGTTCGAATCACTTGGTGGCACCTTTAAGATCTTGCCACCCAGGCCACACCCCAGTCCAGTGAAATCAGAATGTCGGGATGTCAGAGTTTGGTAAAGACCCTCAGATGTCATGACTGCAGTGTGCAGCACCATTTGGGAGCCATTGTCCCACGCACTCTTACGATGAGAGGTATTCTTACTCCATGGCACAGGCGAGGAAATGGAGGTCCAGGGAAGCTGAATGGTGAGCCCAGGCTCACACCCAATCCTGGGGGACAATCCTTGAACTCGGTCTAACCTGACTCTAAACCCCAGTTCTCTCCATTCAACCAATGACTGAAGCCAGCCTGCTCTGCAGTTAAATTTGGTCATTCATAAATTCTACTGGTTTCTGAATAAAGTGGTCAGGTATCCAGCCCTTTCTACTATTAGGAAATTAGTCCTAGGGGCACCTGGGTGGGTCAGTCGTTAAGTGTCTGCCTTCGGCTCAGGGCATGATCCCAGCGTTCTGGGATCAAGCCCCGCATTAGGCTCCCTGCTCTGCTGGGAAGCCTGCTTCTTCCTCTCCCACTCCCCCTGCTTGTGTTCCCTCTCTCGCTGGCTGCCTCTCTCTCTGTCAAATAAATAAATAAAATCTTAAAAAAAGAAAAAAAGGAAATTAGTCCTAAATATTTCTTTGCTCTTGGCAAGAAAAAGGGAGAGTTTTGCCTCACTGTTCACACATATTCAGAATGCTATGTGGGATGTGCGGGCAGACATCCAGAAACATCCCCCAGCGAGCCAAGCTGCAACAACGTGGAGTGGGTTCTGCTTGAGGAGGAAACGTTTCCGACCATTCCCCCATTGCAGCCTGTCACCCTCCTAGGAAAGGGCACCTCCGTTCAGCGAGAGCCATCAGGCCTCTGCGGGCACGCATTTGCCCTTCACTGCATCTCTCCCTGTCAGGACATTCAGAGCCCCCGAAATCTGCCGGGTGTCAGAGAATCAACTTTGTTCCCAGGCAAGCGCGGCCTAATCGTGCTCTGTCTTTCATTTCTGCGTTTTTCCCACATGAGGGATTTTGTAGCAGCCCTCAGGGGTTCCCTCCTTCGAAGTTCACCTGCTCTGGCCCTATTGCCTATTTCGGCCCGACCCTTCCTGTCAGCAGTCAGCGGGCCGGGTCAGCCGCGGGGTGGCGGGGTGCAGAGGCGGTGGGCTGGGCTCGCTCCTGCTGCCGTTCCTGCTGTTCCTGCTGCCGTTCCTGCTGCAGAGGGGCCTCCGATGGAGCCGTGCTCCCCTCCGTGTGCTTCCTGCCACCTGCACACACCCAGCTGAGGAAACAGAAGAGATGCAGGGAGACCTCCTCACCCACAAAGACAAGCTTGCCAGAAGGCACCAGCAGGCCCACGAGACAACAGACCACGGGGCCCCAGCCCGGCTACTCGCTCTGATGCACCTGGCTCGCCAGCGTGTGCCTTGGGAGCTGCAGGCATCCGTGTAGCCTGAGGCTGTATTTCTACCCTGCTCAGCTGGGCCTCCCTTCCTCCTGGCCTCTCTGCTTCGGCTGAGCAAACTGAGCAATTGGGTTGCTTCAAGCCTACTTGTGCTTCCTTCTCTTTCGTGTCCTTGACCCGTGCCACCCTCGAGCCCTCTAAAGAAGGGCGCCAGGGGGCTTCCGAGGGCATGAAGGTTCCAGGTGGAAGGGTCTGACAGCTGGGCAAAGGAAATCAATTGTTAAAAGCAGTCTTCTTCAGATTTAATTAGCGTATTTGGAAAAAGAGTCTACATTAAGCAGGTACTCAGGGCTTATTCTCCTTTCCTGCAGTCATTGGCTTTTACGCTGCATAAAAAGCTTTACCGGGGCACCTGGGTGGCTCAGTGGTTAAGCGTCTGCCTTCGGCTCAGGGTGTGATCCTGGTGTTCTGGGATCGAGCCCCACGTCAGGCTCCTTGCTCCGCTGGGAGCCTGTTTCTCCCTCTCCCACTCCCCCTGCTTGTGTTCCCTCTCTCGCTGCCTGTCTCTCTCTTTGTCAAATAAATAAATAAAATCTTTAAAAAAAAAATAAAAAGCTTTACCGTATAACAAAGATGTAGAACCGTCTTTGCCCAGACCGCTAGTTTTCCCTGGGCCTGGCTGGGACCGTCAGCAGGGCGTGGGTGGCAGGAGGGCCGGGCCTGGAGGGGGGCTCTTCCCTGCCTCCTGGGCTCCAGCTCTTGACTGCCTCCTCCTGACCAGTCTAAAGAAAAACAGGTCTTTTTATTGACAAAACTTCAGGAGCCTGCTTTCTTCCTCCCCGTCTGTGGACAAGCCCTGGGGTAAGCGGGATGATGCCACTGGCCTCGGTGGGGTCAGCAGCTGATGGTCCTAGAGAGCACCTCCCACCTGGGAACCATGAAAACACCTCAGCACAGCCCACGATCATTTAACCAAAATGTGCTCGTTTCAGCATCTCTGGAAGGTTCTACAAGGCCAGACTCATAGAATCAGTGAACACAGTGGTGTTAAACTCAAAGGTGTCCGACACATTTGCTAACAATGTCCTCATCTGAGTCCATGGGGACAGGCGAGTGGACGGTGATCTGGGGTGTTATTATTCCTGTAGGAAGCTCTCATAGTCAGAATCAGCCATCGTACGTTCTTCCTCGACACGTCGGTGTCTTTTTAGAAATGCAGTAAATAGAATTTAATGCAACTGAAAAGAAATCCGGCAGAACATCATTTCAGGAAAATAACAGCAACTTACAATTTACTGCCCTGAAATTGGAAAATCAGTTTTAGAACATCATAAACTTTTAATTGCGTGCAGCATGGAAACAAATTTAAAACAGAAAGGCAGGGAAGAAGAGCTCACAGGTGCTGAACACCTTCCATTACGGGCGAGGCCTAACGGATCCAAACAGCAGCCAGATGACACTGGAGTTACCTTCTCGGAGTTATAAATGAGGAAATTGAGGCCCAGCAAAGAGAGGTGTTTTGCCCAAGATCATGGGCTAGAAAGTTGCAGAGTCTGGATTTGAAATCAGGTCCATTTGGCTCCAATGCCTGAACTCTTTGAATCTACTGTGAAAGGTATGATTGCGAACCCTTTCTTCCCCAAATGGACCCCAACAACTGTCACGTAGGTAGTTCCAGCAAATCGGTGGCTTGACCGTGACTGTTTCTGCTTCTTCATGTTTTAGTCCTACTTGTGACACCTGAAACGTTGTGCTCAATGCTATGAGAGACAGGACAAAGAAGCCATGGGAAGGTTCCACTAACTTCTTTCTAAATTGCATTCTGGAAGGTGTCACCTTCACCAGCTCCTCTGAAATGTATTTGGAAAGTGGGTTCGAATATGTCCTCCAGCCTCCAGAACCTTGACCACCTTTCTCAATTTATCTCTGCTAATTACCAACCCCCCCCCCCCCGGCCCAGCTTGCCATACACTTGGTATTCCCTGTTCCCTGACAAATCTTACAAGTTTTGGCTGAAGTAGTTTCTCCTTTCTGGAATGTTCTTACCCTCCATAGCCAGCTCCTCTTTTCTCCAGGCAGTGTTTATGTGGCTGATGTTGTTTGAGTGTTGTTGATGGCAAGGCAGTGCAGTGCAATGCAAGATGCTGGATTTCTGTGGTCAAGGTAATTCTAGAAGTATAGACAGTCTGGCCAAATGGAAGGTCAGTGTCTTCCTCCCTGTGCCCTAAAAACTTTGTGGTTGAACCTTTTGGAGGCTTTGGCCCAGTGTGTCTGTCTCCCGTCCACGTGGTGAGTTCCCAGAGCACGCTTCCTGTTGCACCCTACCGAGTTCAGCACAGTGCTCTGCCAACAGCAGGCGTCCTGTGAGAGTTTACTGTATTTAATTCCATGATTTCGAGGGCACAAAAATATTCTCCCTGAAAGGCATCCACCCCTGCTCGGTGAAGTCCATAGTGGAGAAGTTTCCAGAAAGTGTAGTCCACGTAGGCAACCAGTCAGGCCGAGTAAACAACTAAAGCCGTCTCCTTAGACAGCAGGGTAGGCAGAGCCGCACTGACTGCGGTTCGTGCTGCCCGCGCAGACGCGGAAGGGAAGCCGCTTGGCAGAACAATGCTTCCCAGGCATTTCATTTGCGACGGGACTCTGTAAGAGCTGAGCACCGGAGCAGGGCCAGCGAACCCTGGGATCTCTCTTCCCCTGGCTGGTGCACCCAGCGGCATCAGGCTGCGCGTCCCGGAGGGAGCAGGGGAACCCCCCAATCCTTCCTGTGCGGTGTAGACCCGGCCTGATTCGGATTCAGAGCTGTGCGTTTGCCGCGGGTAACCCCGCACCACACGGCGCAGAGCCACTGAGCTGCGAGTAACGCCTTAATGCATCATGTTAAATCGCACCCCACAGCTTCTTGGATCCGAGAGAAAGTGACTGGGCCAGAAAGAGCTGTCACATTTCATTCTCTTCATTCCCTTTTACCTTCTAATTAATTTTTCTAATGGTTCCTTGATGTAATAAAGCACCTATCATGCGCACACCCTCTTCTTGGTTTTCCTCTTTCCCAGTTATTAACAGGTCCGGGGCTCTCCTAGGGAAAGTTTCTAGGACTTGGCCGCCTGCTGTCCGCAGGAGCATGGCAGTGAGGGGTCGTGGCTCTCTGGGCCGTGTGCTCCGACAGCGCTCTGTGCCAGGCCGCCAGTGAGTCACTGATGGAACTTTTTATCCAGCGATGGCGCTGAATGGAGAAAGAGCCGGAACGCAGGGCTGCAGCCCGTGCGTGCAGCCTGCTCTAGATGTCACCGGCTCCGCGGATGCACCGCTGAAAGCCTTCGCCAGGGCCTGAATGGGGAGGGGACGGGTGTATTAAGGAGGCAGCAACCAACTGAGGGCCTCAGAGGGGAGGGGGGTGGGGGAACGGGTTAGACCGGTGATGGGTAGTAAGGAGGGCACGTATTGCATGGTGCACTGGGTGCTATACGCAAGTAATGAATCATGGAACTTTATATCAAAAACCAGGGATGTACTGTATGGTGACTAACATAATAAAAAATATTATTAAAAAATAAAAGGAGGCAGCCGCCAGAGGAGAGGGAAGCACACAGCGATGAACTCAGGAGAGCTGCTGAGGGCCTGGACATATCTTCTGACCTCAACTTACTCTGATTTGGCTTCTTGAGATTTCTCTAAGAACTGTTTGGAAAAAGCCCAATGGCTATACAAGGCTCTCCTTTTCACACCCGATACCATTAACGTCTCCAACCACTGAGCAGTTCCTGCAAACGAAGGACTACACTACACCGTCTTACTCGATCCTCCCCAGTGCCAAGAGATGGGACGTGCGAGCCCGCGACGGAGAGGAGACAGACTTGCCCAGGCCGCAAAGTGCCAGAAGGAAGCTTGAGACTTGAGCTGGGTTCTCCCTGTCCCCAAAGCCAAGTCATCCTCACGCTCGATGCACACAAGCACTTATGCCCTTGGGGCTTTGGCCTTTGTGATAAAATTCTAAACTGAGTCTCAGGCGGAGAAAACGTCGGGCCCACTGTATTTGCCGCCTGACTCTGAAACGTGTCCACCTAGATTGCACCGGAGTCCTTGCTGAGACTGTCTGGGTATTTTGGCATCTCCCTTGAGGAGATTGCTGTCTACGACAAAAGTTGATTCAAGGTCTCGGGATCATTTTTCACAGGAGACCCACGTTTATTAGCGCGGAGTGTGTTGTAGGGACACCTGGCCAACGCTTCATTTGACCTGGTGACATAGAAGCAAGGAGCCCCTGAATCTGTCCCCCGGAGCCAGCCCTGCCCCCTGCAGGGACAGGCTGATGTGTGCCTCATAAATTCAGCCATTGTGTCTGTGAGCGCCTTGGCCGGAGCTGGTTTTAGGAGATATCTCGGTGCTGTGCTGTGCACCTGTGCAGCTGACAGCAGAATGTTCACTTCGGAGGTGGAAAAAAAAACCCAAAAAACCAGACACTGGAAGGAATTCAAGCACAAACCCCTTTTGTCAGCAGTTAAAAAGGAGCATGCGGCCTGGAGTACCTTTATGAAAGATCATTGAAAGAAACTCGAGTCTCTACTTTATATCCATATCCCTGAATCCTTTGAATAAAATTTCACCTACCCAGGGAAGTAACCGGCATTACTTTGCTCCCCACCAGCCAAGATTTTAATGGGATTCTCCAGCTTTCTCCCTTCCCGCTGCCTTTGACCCGGCCGTAATCCGGATAGGAGCTATACTGCCGCATTGCCTCAAAATAGGGAACTTGGGGGGAAATTCGCTTTTGAATGTTGCTATTCTCCTATATAAATCAGAAATCCCCAGGTCTAAGCGTGTAACCCTGTCCACACCATGCTTGTGCGTCAGGTTCCGGACAGCAGAACGTGTCACCCCAGCAGGCCCCAGAGCGAGGATCTCTTGGCTGCTTTATGTCAGTGACCTGTGGCTCAGATAGGCGCCACCCCATTCAGGGGGCTGTGTGGTCAAGCAGACAAGGCACTTACAACAGAACGTAGGGAGTCTTGCGATGCCATCAACTTGCTTCTTCACCTTAGGTCAATCAAGTACTTTCGTGGGTTTCAATTATTTTTTTCCACCTGTACAGTGGGAATAGCACCTATTTGCCCAATTCCTGGGATACTGTGAGAGTTAAATAACAGAGTAGCTGCAAAATAATTTGGCTTCATTGGAATTGGGCATCGCCTGCACCTCAGCGGAATGAATGGGCCATTCGTAATGGCTTCCATCTTCTGGCCAAGCTGCCTTGGGCCCAGAACAATAGTTTAGGTCCGGATTTCTAGTCTTTGGCAGCACAAGGAGGTGGCCACGGGGCCAAAGAGAGGCTGTAGTCAGAACATATTGCATATGATTGCATCGAAATGCTGCAGGGTCATCGGCACCAACAGCCCGAGCTCCCCACTCAGCAAAGATACCGTGGGGGGTCCAGTGGGTGCTGACAGGGAAGAGGGCACATAGCTCTGAGTAGCAGAAACTTTATTATAATGATTCTCGTGATAGGTTTAGATTCGATTATCATCTCTGACTCTCCAAACTGTTCATCCACTTGACACTTTGAATCTGGACAGTCTGGGGCCGATGAACACACAGCTGAGTGAGAGAGAGTGCCTCTGTCTGCTGTCGGTCTGTCTGTCTCTCTCACACATACACGCGAAGACGGATGTGCATATGACGTCTCTAAGAAACAGCACTAAAAAGCCCCACTTGTGTTCCTGCCCCTCTTGGATCCCTTCAGCCACGACCCTGTGTCCCTCTGTGCACAGTCACAACGGCTTTATCATTCGTTTCCAGTTTGCTCCTCCCTCAGGGCTTCTGTCCTACCTCTTCCTTCTGCCTGGAATATTCTTCCCCCAGATGTCTCCATGGCTGGCTGGCCTTTCTTGTTGTTCAGGTCTCAGCTAAGATCTCACCTCTGTGGAGAGACCTAACCTGACCACTCCATCTCGAGTAGCCTCATCTTCTGTTTCTTTCCACAGGACTTTACTCAGCAAACCATTAATTCCTCTGTGATATTTTTGTTTCCTTAGTTTCTGACTTCTTCCTATGGCAGAGACAAGCAGGTTCCTCCTGTTATTCATTCTCTCCTTCTTCCCTAGCAGCAGAACCCCAAATTTTAGTCAGGTACGCAGTCAGTCAGAACAAGACCACGTAGCCCAGCCTCCCTGGCAGTGAGGTATAGACATGTGTCTCAGTTCTGGTCAAATATAAGTAGAAGTGTCTTTAGAAGGAGAAGGAGCGCTGTTTTTATCCTCTTCTTCTTGTCAGCTAGGATGTGAATGTGATTGCTAGGACTTAGGCAGCCATGTTGGGCTGTAAGGTGAAAGCATCATCCCTAGAACGTCTCTGTAGCACCAAGATAACAGGATCCTGGGTCTTTGATGACATCATGATGTGATCCTAGCAGCCCTGGGTCATATCCCTCTGGACTTTCATGAGACAGAAATTAGGTTGTAACCTGCTTAAACTATTGCTATTTTGGGTCTTCTGTCATTTGCAGCTAAACTGGCTCCTAACTTCTAATGTCCTTCGTGCCTCCCACCTGAGAGAATATGAAGCCTATAAAAGGAAGGATCTCACTTGCCTCGTTCAGTGCCATATGCCCAGCACTGGAAAATACCCACACATAGTAGTCATAGTAGTCATTTGGAAAATGCTTACTCAAGCAATCGCTTGCTCATGTCTCTTCTTATTTAATTTCTTCCCTCTACTGGCTCCTTTCCCTGTCTGCACAGCACTATTTTAGTTTTCTTTTGACCTTCTTCCTATCTTCTCCACTCTAGTTGCCCCTGAAATGTAGACATTTCCCAAGCTGATGTCCTTGGCTAAGGTGGGAAGTACTAGGTATCTTCCCGCTGATATCTCTGCATTTCCACAAACCCTTCCGCAGCCCAACCGTCGCCCCGTGGAGAACCTCCAGCTCCTAGCCCACTTCTGATTGGACGGAGGTTATCAGGTGACCTGGATGCAGCCAATCCATTGGCTTGTCAGAAACCTCTGTCACTAGGGGGTATGAAAGAATGAACTGTCAATGAGAGCCCCTCTATCAAGAATTTGTTTTCATTTTCACTCTAAATTTACTTTATATGAAAAATATTGATAAATACCTAAAAGAAAAATAACCCCCCATCAAATTTTGCCACTTAAAAAAAAACATTATATACAGAGGTGAAATTCCTACCCCTTTTCCTTGCCATGTCTGCTTAAGAAATCTTATCCCTTTGAGATAATCAGTAGTAGCAGTGACATGCTTGTTTTTCCTGATTTTTTCCTATTGTTAAACAGGCATCTCTACATATCTATGTATATATGTATATATGTGTGTATATATTTATTTTATGGACTTACCGTCTGCATATTGGTTTGTACCATAGAATCTCTGTAGGCCAAGAAATGCAGATTTTTATCAGGGACTGTTCAGTATTCTTTGAATGGATATCCCATAACATATTCCATAATTCCCCACTGATGCAACCTTCAAGATGTTGCAATGAGCATCCTGGATATATAGAATTCCATACTTCCTTACTGAAAAGTGGGATTGCTGAGTCAAAGGGTATGCACTGAGGGGCGCCTGGGTGGCTCAGTCAGTTAAGTGTCTGCCTTCGGCTCAAGGTCATGATCCCAGGGTCCTGGGATCGAGCCCTGCATCAGGCTCCATGCTCAGCAGAGAGCCTGCTTCTCCCTCTGCCTCTGCTGCTCCCCCTGCTTGTGTTCTCTCTTTCTGTCAAATAAATAAAATCTTAAAAAAAAAAAAACCAAAACAGAGGGTATGCACTTAAAAATTTTTAATAAATATCATCAAATTAATCTCCAAAATAGTTATACCAAGTTTACACTCCCACTTACCTACGTGAGAATCCCCATCCCCTCATTCTCCTTCAGTGCACCATTGTGGTCACTTATCTAATAAAAGAACAGTATGTCATGACATTGGTATTTGCACTTTTTCCTAGATTGGTGAAGTTGTCTCCAGAGAATCAGGCGCCGGGCTAGAGTTGAAGGGATGTGCAGAGTGAAGCCGACAGGTGTGAACTACCAGTTTGAGGAAGAAGGCAGAGTTGAGGTCCTGAGGACACAGGAGGTTTGGGGACAGGAGGGGTCTGAAGAGGTGAAGGAAAGAATGTCAGCGATGGGGTGAGAAGATGGGGCAGAGCTGCCAAAGTGAGGCCCGTGGGCGGCAGGCTGCACACACACCGGCTGTACAGCTCCGGTGATGCCTCAGAGGCCTAGAACCTTCCTTCCGCCTCGTGCCTGCCTTGTCATTCTCCTTGCCTACATGGCTGGCTTTCACTGAGACCACTGTTTGGTTTGCTTTTCCTGGATAGCCCCATTATTTGACATGAGAAGAGCCACCATTTTCTCACCTTCTCTCGGCTGTCCTCCATGGAGCTCTGAGACATCTGCTTCCTCCGTGTCAACCCCACTCAGCCCTGATGGTCCCCATATGTGCGTCTTCGTGCCAGCCTCCTGCTTCACATTTCTCTCCACTGGCAGGATGGCTTCAACACGGTGTCTGGCTGGTACGTCAAGCTCAGTGTGTCCAAGCCACCCCAGCTCTCCATCTACCCCCCAAATGGAATCATCTAGAATGTCCTACTTCTCTGTTGATTCCCACCATACTCTGGGTCACAAAGATTTGAAACGGTAAAGACTTTTTAAAAAATGTTATCTCCTCTTAAATCTGCCCTCATTTGTTATTTTTAATTTTATTTTTAGTTGTGGTTAAAATATATGTAACATAACATTACCGTCTTAACCATTGCCAAGTGCACAGCTCAGTAATGTTAAGCACATTCACATTATCACGCAAATGTCACCACCATCCATCTCCAGAATTCTTTTCATCTTGCACACATGAAACTGTATACCCATTCAACAGCAACACCTATGCCCCAGGCTGTAAAGACACATTTGACCCTTCAGCCCCTCTGCTCCCTCACCAAGGGCAGGGGTCAAGATCAGCTGTCTGTCTGTAGAACCTCCAACAGTACCCGCCTTAGGCAAGCGAGGCCGTAGGCAAGGAAAGTTAAATGAGCCAATGTCCTACTTATCTCATCCATGCAAAGCCCAATAATTAGTGTTTACCCAGCATCTAGAACGATGCAGTTTATTTTCACTTCTCGAAACAGCTCTCTGGTGGTGTTTGCTTGTTGGTTTGTTTCGTTGACAAGGAGACAGAGGCCTGAGGTGCAGCAGCGGCCTGGCTAACAACCGATAAAAGGCAAGCCAAGTGAGTCCGACAGCAGCCCACCTCTCCACCCCCAGATCTTCCGCTTCTCACTCGGCCCGCTCTTCCTGGCTGCGACCCCCCCCCCCCGCCCCCCTGCCCCAGGCACCACTGTGTGCTTCACATGCAGGCTGTCGCACCGGGACATGAGGCTCTCCTGCGTCCGTCCCCTCCCTGACCCTTTCACCACTTGCTCCCGCGGATCAGGTGCTCAGTCACAGCTCTGCCCGTGGCGCCCCCTGCTCGACTCCCTCACACCTCTGTAGACACGCGCATCTTCCCTGCATGAAGGTCAAGCTCACCGCCTGGCATCTGAAGCCTCCCACCTGCCTGCAGCTGCCCTCCCTGCTCCCGCTTCGTCCTGGCGTCCCAGCCGTGCTCCAGCTTACATTCTCTTGCCCCTGTCCCTTTGCTTTTCTTATTTCTGAAGTCCTAAATGTTCTTCTCCATTCTACCATCAAGAACGGTGTCTGTTTTTTTATTATCATTGCTTCCCCAGGACCTAGAACAGTGCCTGACACGTAGTGGGCAAGCAATCAATTTTTATTGAGTGAGTGAATGAACGTTGCAACGCTTCTGACCATCTAAGGCTCCATTTCAGGGGCCACCCCATGAGGAAACCATCCGGGGGCTCCCCACAGGACTGGATGTCTTTCTTGGCTCTTCATTTGTTCTTACTTTTTCACATACCGTCGTCCGAACTAAACCAAATTTGTTGGCTACTTGTCTCAGCCTCTCAATTAGATTGTAAGCTCTTTGAGACACCGTCTTTGTAAACATTTCTATGCCTTTCCCTGCATGGGCTTAGGCACGTGGGTGCGTGTGTATGTGTGCATGTGCACCCTTGCACACGCACATGTGCGCACACAAACACCCCCCCCCCACAGCCTTAAGCGCAGGGCTGAGCACCAGTCTTACGCATCCAGCAGGCTCACTCAGCATGTGTTGGCTGATTTGAACGGAATCATCTGATTACCCCTCCTATGCTCTCCTCTTTCTGCAGGCACCGGGACTTCATCCCTCCTTTGCACCCCATCCCTGCCCTGGCCCCTATTTCTCCATCATGTGGCCACTGCGGTGTTGCCAACAGGCACCCGTGGGCCCGAGGATGATTTACAGGGGCTGTCATGCTATCAGCTCTCTCCACACAGTGCAAGAGGTAGACGATGGAAATGAATCCTTACAAGAACCTTAAATTTATATGTCAGAGAAGGACGGCGGGCCAAGAACGGTGGTAGGGACGTCCGATGCGTATCTGACACCTGCGGGGTTAGTAAAACTGATAAGCACTGAGGGCACTGTCCTGAGCTGCCGGATATTACTTAAGCATTGATACCTCCTCCAACCCTGTGAGATGACTCTTATTATCTCTGGCAGCTGAGGAGTGAGAAAGAGCGGGTAAGTAACTGGCCTAAGATCACCCAGCTGGTACGTGGCAGCGTCTAAATTCAAACCCAGGACCCATGCACTTATTTCTACCTTCTACCCTTTCCTCAAGTGAACGCAGACAGTTGGCAGATAACCCAACCTTGGAAAGCATCTCATCCTGATTAGGTGTTTTCCAATCAAAGAAACTGAGACCTGCACAGAGGGAGTCAATCGACTGAAGCCCCTCCGCTCGCCCAGCTGCACGCCTTCTCCCCTGTCCCGTACCCTCCGGGGCAAGGCTGGAGTTCAGCTCGTGCCTGCTGTTCTTCTTCAATGGGCTAATTCTCGAAGTTGGGTTGTTGTTGTTTTTTTAAGATTTTATTTATGTATTTGAGAGAGAGGGACAGCAAGAAGCAAGAGAGGGAACACAAGTGGGGGGGAGACGGAGAGGGAGAAGCAGGCTTCCCGCTGAGCAGGGAGCCCAGTGCAGGGCTCGATCCCAGGACCCTGGGATCATGACCTGAGCCGAAGGCAGACACTTAACTGAGTGAGACACCCAAGCGCCCCCATCGAAGGGTTTTAATGGCAAAATCCATCTGGGAGAAGAGGTTTTTTTGTTTTGGGGTTTGTTTTGTTTTTTCCTAAAGCAAGGAGAAAATGCGTGTTGCTGGGAGAAGTTTGGGACAGTAGCTTGAGATGAAGAGAGAGGGGCAGAAGGGAAGACCAGGACCAAGAGTGCTGGAGAGAAGGGCAGTCCCAGACACCCCCAAGGAGGAGGCTGAGCATGTCGCAGGAAGAGAGATGGCCCCCCATGAGCTTCAGCGGGGAGAGAAGTTCGAGACAAGCATTTGCTCTGAATTTGGGGGAGGTGTGTAATTGAAGGGGACCACGGTCATTCTGCTTGTGTCTCCAGACTTACCCGAGGGCCACCTTGTAATAAATGAACACTGAGTGAGATTGAGCGGCGTCGCCAGGGAGATAGATCCTTCCTGGGGAAGCCAGACACCAAAATCATGCCCTCGCTTCTCCAGGGGCATTTCAAAGTAGAACATTGCATTTGAAAAAACTCCTTTCTATGAGGCACTTAGAGCACTTCCTAGATCGTAGGTAATTAATCCATGCAACGCCCTGGGAGGAGTGGGAACAGGAGCAAGAAATATTGCCTTGCTTTGACTGATGGAGAAATTAAGCACAGAACAGTCAAGAGCCTTTCTTGATGTGATATAGGAAGTCAGCTGAGGATGCAAGGGGACTAATTCTCCTCCTCCTGGCTCAGCATTTTGTCCTAACAGCTCTGCTGGAGGGCCACCACCCTGTGCACACCGGCTAGCCACGAGGCTTGACTGCAGAGCCGTGACCCATATTTCCCGAGGACTAAAACATTCATTTTCTCTGATGTTCAAACCGAAAAGTCTTCATTAAAAGATACTTAAAAATAAATAATTGTCGTTTTCACTTCCAGGTTAACCTAAGGTTAAAGTTCTCATTCATTCTTTTGGGGCAGTAATTTGTGTTTGTTTCCGAGAACAGTGCCCGGCACGTAGTAGGTGCTCACTAAATGGTTACTGAGTAATGCGTTTCTTTGTTCGCGTATTGCACTTCGGTAGGACCCCTTTGGTGCGATCAGTTGGAGTTTTAATGACTAGGTGAGCCTGATTTTGACATATCAGAGTGAGTGTATGTCAGTGATGATGATAATGATAGTAAATTCTGACCTATTGCCTGTGAAGCCAAAACTCCTGCCACTCCTCACATAAGCTGAATTTGGTTTTGCTGGTGATGATTTTTTTTTTTTAAATCTGCATCTCTTAAATGACTCTCTTTTTTGACTAGTCTATGACTCTACCAGGAGGCCACCTACAATGAAGAGTATAATCGTAGCCATGGATTAGGATGAAGTAAACTAATTCCTTAGGGGTTCAACGACGCTGTGTTAGAATAGGGTTCAGTTTGACCAATGGACACTGAACTTCCTTTTTTCCTAAGAACTCGCAAGTCAGATTTGAAACTTTTCCCTGAGTCATATTCTTAAGACTAATTTGCATTACTGACAAAACACACAGTTTTCTACACCAAGGCAAGCTTTGGTCTAGCCTCTACTTAAGCAGTAGCCCAAGGAGTGGAGTATCAATTAAATTTCATTGTATTTTGTCTTTCCTCCTCTACCTCTTCCTCTAAAAACAATCCATTTTGTGTAACATCAAAAGAGAACTATGACAAAGGCATATGAAGATGGAGGCATTACTATCATTCATTCGTAACTCCCTTTCCCTTCCTTCCCGGTGCTGGCAGGATTTCTACACATCTCTTTGAAGTTAACCTTCAAACCATAGGACTTGCTTTGACCAATGAAATGTGAGCAGACATGATGTCGTCACTTCCCAGTAGAAGCATCTAGACTTCAGGTCTTGTAGCTACATGATTTTTATGTCCCCATTTCCTTGCTCTGGTGACTGGCAACATTCTAGACTGTGGAGGCTTCATCAGGCTGGAACCCTGGGTGAGGACAGACTGGAGTAGAACTCTCCCACCACCTGAGACTACCATTCAGGGTGAGTGAGAAATAGACCTTTACTATTTCACGCCACTGAAATTGTGGTTTGTTGTTGGAATGTAACTTCACCCACCCTGACTGGTAAATGAGATTTCAAGTCGCCACACTCTGGTTTGGAAAATGTGAATCCATCTCCCACTCCCCCCCACCCCCACTGCTGTGCCATCCCCACAACCCATTCTCCAGCTCTTTCTTCTAGAAATTATGCTCTCCTTTGGCAGATGCTGTTATGATTCAAATAAATTCAATAGGGTATTTTTTAGAGGTGGGGAGGGGCAGAGGAAGAGGGAGAGAGAGAGAATCTTAAGCAGGCTCCATGCCCAGTGCAGAGCCTGACATGGGCTCCATCTCACGACCCTGAGATCATGACCTGAGCTGAAATCAAGAGTTAGATTCTTAACTGACTGAGCCACCCAGATGCCTCTAGTTTTGTCTGTTTTGTTTTGATTCATTTTTTAAAAAGATTTTGTTCATTTATTTGAGAGAGAGAGAGAGTACAAGCTGGGTGAGGAGCAGAGGGAGAGAGACAAGCAGACTCTGTGCTGAGCCCAGAGCCTGACCTGGGGCTTGATCCCTGGACCTGGGATCACAACCTGAACTGAAGGCAGGCGCTTAACTGACTGAGCCACCAGGTGCCCCTTGTTTTGATTCGTTAAGAGGAGGATAGACCACGAAGACACATGTGTCATGTATCCACTGTTGTGTGTTTCACTGCCCTAAATATCTCCCGTACCCCCTTATGCATTCCTCCTCTGCCCCCCAAACCCTGGCAACCCCTGATCTTTTCACTGTCCCTATAGTTTTGCTCTATCCAGAATGTCATATAGTCGGAATATTAGAATATTTAGGCCTTTCACATTGGCTTCTGTTACTTAGTAATAGGCATTTCTTCATGTCTTTTCATGGCTTGATAGCTCATTTCGCTCTCTCTGTGTGTGTTTTTTTTTAAGGTTTATTTATTTATTTTGAGAGAGAGAGAGAGAGGGAGCACAAGCGGAGGGAGGGGCAGAGGGAGAGAATCTTTCAAGGAGACTCCCTGCTGAGTGCAGGACATTCAGGCCTCTCATTCATTTACAGTTAATTTTTGTGAAGGACGGAAGGTCAGGGCTTAGATTTTTTTTTTTTTTTTTTTTTTGCATGTAGTTGTCCAGTTGTTCAAACCATTGGTTGGAAAGTTTCTTTTTTCCTCTGTTGAATTACTTTTGCTCTATCAAAGATGAACTGGCTACATGTGTGTACGTATTGTTGACTATAATTCTATACTTTCTACTCAGGACCATCGATCTACTGTAGTTGCCTTTTCTTGTGCCAACACCACACTGGCTTGATTACTGGATGTCTATAGAAGTGTTGGAGGTGGGGAATGCCAGTCCTCCAACTTTGTCTTCAATGTCGTGTTGGCTATTCTGGGTCTTCTGGCTCTCCATATAAATCCTAGAATGTTTGTCAATATCCACAAAGTGACTTATTGAGATTTTGGTTGGAACTGGATTTATCAAAAGTAAAATGTGCTGGGGCGCCCGGGTGGCTCGGTTGGTTAGCATTCGGCTCTTGATCTCAGCTCAGGTCTTGATCTCAGGGTCATGTGTTGTTTAGGTCAGAGTATCTTACTGAGTACTGGATCCCGTACTTTCCAGTAATAAAACCCAGAAGAATGAGAAAATGCTTATTTCTTCATGATGGATCCTTCCCTTCCTAGCCAAGTAAAAGCCTTGGATCCTAGAACAGAAAGCTAATCTGTGTGGCCCAAATCGCTGTCTTTTATTTGACATTAAGACCAGCTATCTCACTTGAAAATTAAGAAAGCGACCAGCAAAGCACCTCAGCCTCAGTTTCTCTACCTAGTGACCACAGAGTCAGCATTCTCATGCCTCAGAGCTCAAATGCTAGGGACCCAGGAAGCCAAGGTGCTAAGGCACCCGAATCCACAGGCTGTGGACCAGACATAGCGTGACTCAATCAGAGAAGCGCCTTCCAGATTCCAGGAGGCAAATCTTCATGCTTGGATTTGTTATGAGTGGGTTTTTAAAATAAGCTATTCGAAGCACCTCTTCCATACCTTCTACAGAATATAGCATATGAAATAACAGCAAATTTAAAAAAATGAGTCCCCAGAAATGGTCCTGTCTAGACTGTGAGGTCAACTGTCCTTTTCTACCTGGGAGGTACTCAGCTTGTCAGGGGGCAAGGTGACCTGGAGCAGCTCTCTCTTTCCCATTGGTACTGCCTCTCCACCAGACCAGCTTCTTGTTCCTGGTTCTTGGTTCCAGGAGGACCTGCCCACTTTGCTTCTGTGCTCTCTGAAGGGCTGGTGTTGAAAATAGCCAGGGTTGTGGCCTTTCAGGTATACCCACGGGCTCATCTGCTCAGGCTTTCAAACTTGCAGGCCATTTAACAACCTGAGCCCTGAAGCCTGATGACCACCTCTGGGTGGCAGGTGTCAAAGAAGACTCACCCTCTCGCCAGGGAGTTCTCTCCTGAAATTCCCTCTCTCCTGGACTCAAGTACGTCCTTGAAGCGTCAAGGTCAAAACCCTTTATCTCCACAGTCTGGCCTGAAAACCTTTGCCCATCCAAGCATCTCGCTCTATAAAACAGGACTAATAAATGCCCACAAGGCTGATGCTTTGGGTAATATGACAGGAAAGTGTTTGGAGTTCTTCATAGGAAAAAGGATATTTAGGGGCTAAATTGCATTACAGTCAATGGAATAAGAACATAGTTTTTAAATTGCAAGATCTGGAGACAGTTTCTCCGGTGAAACTATGTGTTAGAGCCTACGGATTTCAATTTCCAGGTCAAATATGGCCAAGCTGCGCTGCGGTAATTTATGGCAGGCTTCTGATGTGAGGTCTGTGATTTGATTTTATTAGTTTCTGGCATTGGGTCCTGTATTTTGAGCAATTCCTATAAAATGTACTTGGGAGTTATTATTTTCCTTTAAAGAATGTGATACTAAAACAAGTTTTTAATAAAGTGTTTTGAAAAGGCAACAGGCTGAAAAAAAGAGCCGGGCAAAGATTCAAGCTAGTAATGAACTGAATGTGTCTCTAATTATGTTGAATTTACAAGTAATAGAATGAGCCAGGCTTGGCAATTACTTTTGAGTGAAATTGCGTGCCTAAAGGAAGAGCAAACTTCCCTTAAAGTTAGGGAAAATGAAAAAAAAGTGCTGTATCATTATATTTTATTTTGAATATCTTTCACTCTAGACTTCCAAAGGTCTAATCGGTTCAGAAACAGATTCCCAATAAACATTTTGTAGAAATGGATGGTTTTCTCAAACCTAAGTTTGGTTTTGATTTTTTTTTTTTCTGTAGAAAGCCTTGAGGCATGGACATCTCCTTGCTTGTATCGCCCTAATGCCCATCGGTTTTCAAGGTGGGTCCTCAAAGTAAAATTTAGAAAGTGATTAGAAAGCGCTCGATAGGATTCTCACACACCACGCTGAAAACTCAGGAGTTAAACGAATTGGAGTCTTCCAATAAAACAATTTAAGTGGATGTATAAATAATTCATTTGATGCCCACAGAACTGCCTCAGCATCATTTGTCTCTAATAAGCCAAATCCACAAATAAATAGGGTGGTGGCTGGCATTGGGGCTCTTGTCTCTCACAATGTGACTCTGAATCAAACCTCATCTTGACCAAAGGAACCATCCATCATTTGAGCAGATTGCTCAAAGGACAGCAGGCTGGAACGGGGAAGCCATGGGCTGTTAGGGGGCTTGTATTCCTGGAATCACGCCATCCCGTCCCACACGCTCAGTCGACTCAGGTCCTGTGTCTGCAGGTGAAAGCTGAGGACCACGGTGGGCCAGGACCCTGAGGCCGAGAGCTTTCTGCTGCAAGGGACTCCTTCTCTGTCATTTAAATGCACACTCTGGTCCTGAGAGCTTTTCATTGCGTTCCCACAATACCACAGCCGGTAAGTATTATTATTCCTTTCCCTGTTTTGTGGGTAAGGATTTAGAGGGGTTCAGCATCGTATGCAATGTCCGACTGCTAGCCCGAGGCAGAGCCAGACTTCGTTTCTGACTGCTGGCCTCTACAGGGAGACGTAGTGTCCTCCTAAGAGGCCCGAGCGTATAGACGTGTTCTGAAAAGTTGATGGGCACAGATAACAAGTAGCTTCATGGGGAAACTGAGGTGCAGAGAATTCAGTGGCTCGCTAGGACCACATACACATTAAGTCCAGGGTGGACTGGAAACATTTGGGGGAGCCTGCCTGCCAGTCGCAACGGCCGCTTCACACGTGCGGGGCTCATGTGTGACATTCACGCGAGTGGCCTGGCCAGAGCTGGCCACCACAGCGGAGGGCCCCACCTTGCCCAGTCCCAAGCACTCCCCTCCTGATATTGATCCTGTTTCCTCCTCTGTCGCCTGAAGGGAGATAGAGTTTCAAGTCTTTTGCGTTCCATTTCATCACTCAAGGTCTACAGTCACCATAGCCGGGAAGGGTGCTCCATTGTGGAGTCGACCATACTTCATCCTTCTGGAATGCAGGGCTCCGGTGGTGTGACCCTGGTGGAACGCTTACGGAGTGATAGCACCGCTTTGCCTCCCTCCCTGTTATCTGCTGATTGGCAGACTTGACCTCTTCTCCCCCTGCCCCCCACTCCCAATGATGAAAGGACTTGGGGAGGCTTAACCTAAAGTATTATGGCTTTCCTCTAACTGCTCACTACCATCTTGGGCGAAATTTGTGCTTGTACGTGAATGGCTGTCTACTCCTTTATCCTTCCCTGGAGCCATTTCATCCACCGGATTATGAGTCCTTGAATCAGGAAGTGAGATTTTACCTTTAACGTCCTAGCAAATCGTGGTCAGATATGTCACAAGGATGAAACAAAGTCATTTTTACCTGAGGCTTTGATAACCCTTTTAGTCAGATGCTTTTGCATAAAGTGTAATCCTGGGTGAATTGACTCTGCCAGGAGTTAATGCATTTAGCAACAACGCATTACGGCAAATGCCACTGCCTGTCAGGTGTTTAACGTCAGGATCATAAAGAACCCGTCAGCTCCGAGTCAGCTTTATCTTTCATGTCTTCCCGGCCCCTTTGGCACCTGCTTCTCTTTTTTCAGGCCCGAGGATGAAAGACCGGAGGATTGCTTCAGGATGGGGACCTCCGTGCGGCACTGTCTCAGCTCTGCAAGCCCTCAGACATTCTTTTATTTCCTTCCCCAAAACCACTGTTGTTTGTATTCTGATTTGCAAGACAGCATTTTAGGTGACCTTTAGGATGACCCCTTAAAATAACTGACATGCCAGACAGCGCATCTGTCTACATGCCGGGTCATTGTTTGCCTTTTGATAGATTCCGCGGTCTGCATTCTAATGTTTACGGGCCCCCAAATAGTTTTATTATATATCATCATTCTTATCTTCGGCGTTCTGATGCCTGTTTTCTTTACTTTATCTGTTAAGCAGATGTATATTTCATGTTCAAAGCAATACATCATAAAGGTAGAAAAAGGTGAACCCTTTGATATATTACAAGTCTCTCATAGCATGAAATAACTATTGCCTATTATTTTACTCCTGACGTTTTTATTTTTAAGGGAATTTCGCTTGATTTGTGGTGCTGACACCTCTGATATGTTGTTTCCAGTGACCTTACATCCAAAATCAGTAGCGTGTGACATTTGATGGCCCAGATAAAAAACATTAATGGTGGAAGAGAGGGTTTATTTTCCTGGTCATAAATTAAGTTTAAATAACTCTGAATTTATTTTAAACTCTCCAGTACTTTTTACTGTCCAAGCAATAAATGTATTTATTACTGGGGGCCTACCTGGGTTTCCAACACAGAGCCCTTTGCTCGGCTGCTTTGATGCCTTTCCTTCTCCCTCCACGGAAAGCTCGTCTTACCTGGAAATGCCGATTTGCACACACCAGTCTCTAATTTCCACCAACAGGGATCAGAGAAAGGGCTGCTGATGAGGGAAGTAAACCAAAGGCAGCTTTGTTGCCCATCAGCTTAAGAAAAGCAGGAGGTCGTAAAATATTCACTGATGCGGGTAATCCAGTCCTGAACGGATTCTGTTTTGGAATTAGAAGTAGAGACACAGGCCGCAGCAGTCATGGTCTGATCCCTCTGCAGCCCCGTGGAAAAGGTTTGTGTTCAGTCCTGATTCAATATTCATAGAAGTGAAGCCCGTTTCCCCATTTTGGTCTTTATAACTTTCCACCTTTATTGTATGTTTTTCAGTACTCGCTCATTAGATGTATCATAAAATTGTATGGAGAATTTCTCAGTTAAAAACATTTTATGATTTTAAATTTTTTATCTATATGTTTGAAAATTGCCTTGTAGATTTTTTATTGAGATATAATTCACATATCATAAAATTCGCCATTTTAAATCGTACAGTTCAGTGGTTTTTAGTATATTCACAAGTATATAGCACCGTCCAATTCCAGAACATTTTCATCACCTGAAGAAGAACCCCCCTACTTCCCCTGTACCTATTAGCAGTCACTCAGCGTCTCTCCCTTCCCCTGGCCTCCGGCAACCACTCATCTACCTTCTCTCTCTATGGATTTGCCTGTTCTGGACATTTCATGTAAATGGAATCATACACTATGTGACCTTTTGAATATGGCTTCTTTTATTTAGCATGTTGTCAAGTTCATCCGCGTTGTGGCTTGTGTCATCCATCCTTCATTCTTTTTGTGGCTGAATAATGTCCCCTTATATGGATATACCACATTTTGTCTTTCCGTTCATCAGTGGATGGGTTTCCTTTAAAGAATTTCATTCATATGTTCAAAAGTTGCCTTATAATTAATTCCTCAGGTATTTCTTCTGTTTGGAATATTTTAAAAAGTTAGAGCTTCAAAAAAGAATGCTATAAAGTATATGCTGTTTGAATACCTTCAGTCATCACAATCCCACATCTCTTATTGATTATGTATAAATTTGATCTTGCCACAAAATGGGAGAAAAGTAGAACCTAAGAAGCTCTTTGTTATATGAGTAGGGGAGTAAAACAATAAGCCATTCGCTGAGTACAAATTCACGTTGAAAGATCTCATGTGATTCTTGAATATGTGGAATGCTGTTTAAATGCCTTTTCATGGAGACCAGCCACCTGATCCCTCTTAGGACCGCAGGACACTTTGCCTTGGAGTATGGTGATATCCAGTACCTGTTTATCCTTCACTGGACTGTACGTTCTCTGTAGCCAGGGCTCATGGGCTTTTCATCCTTATCTCCAGAGCCCCAACTAAATGCTTTCTACCTACAAGGCATTCAGAAAGCAAAAACTTGATGAATGAATTAAATTGTATGCTCTCTCTTTTTAAGATTTTATTTATTTATTCATTTATTTGAGAGAGAAAGAGAGAGCACGAAAGTAGGCAGAGCAGCTGGGGGAAGGAGAGGGAGAAGCTCCCCGCTGAGCAGAGAGCCTGATGCGAGACTCAATCCCAGGACCCTGGGATCATGACCAGAGCCAAAGGCAGACACTTAACTGGCTGAGCCACCCAGGTGCCCCTAAATTGTATGCTTGTTTGCTCTTTATGCTCAGTAAGAAAAAAAGAAGAGACCCACAGAAGCATTCTCATCATTGCCAATCGGCTTCCCTTTGCCATTTACATATAGAGAAGTGTCTAGAAGCTTGTGTGGCTTGATAAATGTCCACAGAGTAAAGATATCTGTGTGACCACCACCCAGGTCAAAACCAGTCCCTCTAGAAACCCCTCGAGCTCTCCTGGTCAATAGTCCCACCCTTCCCTCCAGTTGCAACCTCTATCCTCGCTTCTAACACCATTGGCTATTTTGAACTTTATGTAAATGGACATTCCTTTTATGCTCCGACATTTTCTTTTTTTTTTTTCTTCCAAGATTTTATTTAAATTCAAGTTAGTTAACATATAATGTAGTGTTAGTTTCAGGAGCAGAATTTAGTGATTCATCATTTACATATAACACCCAGCGCTCATCACAGGCGCCTCCTTAATCTCATCACCCATTTAGCTCATCCCCCACCCACCTCCCTCCAGCAACCCTCCCTTTGTTCTCTGCAGTTAAAATCTCTTAGGGTTCGCCTCCCTCTCTGTTTTTATCTTACTTTATTTTTCCTTCCCTTCCCTTCCTCTTTGCTCATCTGTTTTGTTTCTCAAATTCCACGTAGGATATACTCATAACATTTTCAAAATAAGGATAAAAGGAAAAGTTTGCAGACTTGTAAGAATATGCATGATATACAATCTTTAGATCCCCAACAGCAAGGACTGAACTAATCTAAATGACAAAAATGTAATGCCCATTTTCACTTCTGAATACGCTGAATTAGAGAAAAAAAGTTCTCATGCTTTCTTATTTTCATGCTTACTTTCTGAGCATAGAAAAGTGTGAAAGAGGCCAAGTTTCTTCACTTACTAACATCTTGGATTTTTCCACCTTCATCTCTTCCTTTTCCCCTCAAGGACTTTGTCGTAGTCTGTTTGGGCCACTGTAACCAAAATACCATAGGTTGGGTGGGTGGCTTAGAAACAATAAACATCTGTTTCTCACAGTTCTGGAAGCTGGAATGTGCGAGATCAGGGGCCTGAGAAACCGCATCTAGTGAGGGTCTGCTCTTAGTTCCTAGACAGATGGTGGGTGGTCTTCTCATTGTGTCCTCACAGGGTGGAAGGGGCAAAGGAGGTTTCTCCGTTCTCTCACTAATTCCATTCATAACGACCCCTCACTCACAACCTGATCGATCCCCCAAAGCCCCACCTTTCAATACCATCACACTGGGGATTGATTTCAGCATATGAACTGGGGGCAGACACAAACATTCAGTCTATAGTGGACTCCTTCCTAGTTCCATTCCTCATAATTCATCGTAAAGGGTGAACTGGTAAAACACCGAAGTGATGGGGACACGGAATATACGTGAGGTTCGGTGGGGTGGAGTCCCGAGCCGACGACCAAGAAAGAATTCTTGAGGCGTCTTTGGTGCAAAATTGGTGGTTTATTAAAGCACGGGGACAGGACCCGTGGGCAGAAAGAGCTGCTGCCCCGGGGTGTGAGGGGCGGCTGATTATATACTATGGGGTTGGGGGGAGGTAAGGGAAAAGGGAGGTTGAGAAATACTTTCATATGTTAAAGAAGATTTGGGAGGCCTTGCCATTGTCAAGTTAAGGTTGTTTTTCCCTCTAGCAAGGCATTAACATGAAGATGGTTGGGAACTTCCTGGAGCCTGCAGATTATAAGGACATTTAATTGTATTTACATTCCCTTCCGGAAGCTAGGTTAGTGATAGAAATGCTTTGTTCTTGTAAACTGCTAAGACATTTGTAAACTGAGGGAGACTTCAGTCTTGCAGGATTGTGGTCTCTATGGGTTAACCATTTGTTTTTCCTTTAGGGCAGCCAGGAGTGCCTGAGGAATGTCACATACATCCCATGGGGGCGGGGGTGTGGGGTGTCAGTTTCTGCTTTGTCCTCAGCTTGCCTTCTGTTCCCTCATCAGAAGTATTCACTAACAATTACTGGCCCCCTCTTCCTAGTGGATCTCTCAGAATTTGAAAGGTCTTAAATCCTCAGGGGACGCTGGAATTTGCCATGGTGTTGCTGTGAGCCTGGCTGTCATGAGAACAGGGAGCTCTTGCTCTCAGGAGTGAGCGTCTTGAGTTCGGCAAACCTTTTGACAAAGTGTATGGTGTTATCCTCGAGGACCAGAGGGAGAAGCACGGGACTGGCAGAATAACAGCCTGAACTGGGAAGTAAAACTAATTCACCAGATGACAGAATTATGACGCAAAAAGGTCTTGACAGTCTGAAGTGATAGCCCCAAACTGACTGAATTTAATGGTGATAAACATAAGGTGCTGTTATCAGGATAAATAACTAATGACACCCCTACAGGGTGACAGAGGCTGACTGACGTCCAGTCAGGTGTAAAAAAGGCCCCAGGATTGCAGGTGATTGTAAGGGCGACATGGTGTGGCTGCCGCGTACTACTTCGGTCATAGAGTTGTCCAGAACAACAGAGGCCCCTCTTCCTCTTTTTCTCTGCCATAGTCAGGGGCCTTCGGTGTACTTTATGTGCCTTTCAGCATCACATTTAAAAAGGAAGATAGTAAAACCAGTGAGGGTTAAAGAAGGGTACGAGGGCAGTAAATGATGGGAAGCCTGGCCGGTGGGAGGGTCTGGGCATCCTTAGTCTGAGGCCGTCTAGGATTTTCTCACATCTGAAGGGAGGGGAGGGGTAGAAAGGAGGGGAGCTGCTACCTTGGGTATGACCTTGGAACGCATCTAACATTTTTGCAAGTTGTGAATGGGTCGTGACCAGATTGATGGTCACTAAGTTCATTCCAGAAAAAAAAAACTGTGAATGTTCTCCCCCATATAAACCAGAGATGTATGTGGTTCAGTCTTCGAGTAGTGTCCCAGACTTAATTAAAAATCAATGCCATTAACTTTTCTCCAAGGACACTCTATTTACCCCTCACTCATTTACATCCAGCAGCCTGCCCTCTCCTCTGCTGCCTCATTCCTTCTAAAAGCCCCCAGAAGAGAACTAACGTTTGTCAAACACCTTGATACGTGCCAGATCACTTTTACACGTAGTGTCTTATTTAATTTTCACAGGAACCACGTAAAAGATACACGATGGTGATGATGATCCCTTTGTGTGTGAGAGAAGGGGTCGCTTGCCCCAGGTCACGGCTGGTCCCTGGAGCCCGGGATTTGAACCGGCAGAAGCCTCACAGAGCTTCGCTGTGTTTCTCTGAAGTCGACCTGCTCTGTGGGCCGCGGCTGACAGATCTGGCTCCACGCTTCTCGCCTGGCTTTTGATCTAGGGACAGAGATACAGGCCGACCTGATGTGGCAGCGTGTTTTTTTTTACTAAGAAAACGTGTCCCCTGTTCTCTGGTTTGCTCTTCCACGTCAGGGTTCCTCTGCTTCAGACCTTCTCAGCGCCCCAAGTGCACGCGAGTCCTCATACTGGCCGAGAAACGCAGTGTAGAATGAACTGACCCAAGGAGAAGGGGCTCCAAGTGACAGTTTTGCATTTCCTTCAGACCGCTGCCCACCCTACATGCTTGGCCGGCCCCAGGGCCCTGGCCTTTTGGGCACATGGCTGGCTGTTCAGTTTCACAAAGGCTGCTCCATAGCCAACCAGACACAAGGGAGTCCTTTCCAGTAACGCCTATCTTTGCAGGGAAGGTGGCGCGCTCCGGGGTCACACAGTAGGCCACAGACGGGGCACGTGGGCCCCCCTGGTTGGGTCAGGACGCTGCACTTCTTCTGCCGGAGGAAAGAAGATTGGCTCCCCACACTCAGTGCGAGTTCAGTGCCGCCCACAGATGTGTAGCAAAGGAAGGACTGAGTGAATGGACGCGTGTCAGTGTGATGCCCAGCGACCCCCGGTAGACCCCCAGCTGTCAGCGAGGTAGGCCGCGAAAGCTGGGGCTCCTGCCTGCCCGCATCTGTGGCAGCTCCAGAAAGTTCTGATTTTTGTAAGTCAAGTGGGCACCTTGCACAATACATAGTAATTAGATCCTCTTGGTCATGAAATAATTTATAAATGAAGCGAAGTTGGCCCCAATTTGCGCAAAGAAAGAAGAAGAGAAAAAAGTTTGGTTCTACAGATCGGACCTCATCAGAGTCATACCGAGGACAAGCACAGCGCCCATCTAGAAATCTGAAGAACCACATCCATTTCCTTGTACCCGTTTGATCCAGAGGAGAAAAGCCGTGGAAAGCAAGAGTGGCAGAGGAAAATGGGTAAAGGGACAAGAAAACCCTGTACAGTAAGAAGAAAACGTCTGACCTATCTTTTAGCTTCTTACGGAAGAGGGAGGTGGGGTCCCTCCGTCACGGTGAAAGGCAAGGTGTCAGGGAAGAAAGTTGACCTTCCCGGGCTGGGGGCTGAATCTGGAGCTGAGCACTGTGGAGAAGTCTCTCCCATGCAGGGAAGCAGCATCTCACCAGCATGGCGCCCTGATAATGATCCGATAAGCTCTTCCATCCATTACCGACCGATGCCTTCCAGAAGATCTCCACAGACAGAACACCTCAGCCCGTTATGTGAAGCTCCCTCCCGTGGTCTTCTTCATTTACCCCAACACACCTTTACTGCCAGGAATTCATGCTCTATCCATGGTCTCGGATACTTCTGATTTTTCTTGGAGGTTTGGGGGAGGGATTGGAGGGTGAAGGAGGAGAACAGGAAGCCCTCGAGTTTGGTTATCTCTTGGATTTCCAGCAGGAATGCCTGGTTGCTCACAGCCAGTGATGCTGAGCAAAAGGCTGTGAAAACCAGAATCCCCCACCCCAGCCCAGTTGAGACCCTCCCCCATCACCGACTAATTGATTAACCAAAGGTTCGTGAAGAGAATGATTTGATGAGGGTAATTTATAGAGATGGTATCTTTTGTCATCATTTGTCTTTGAAAACATAGAAGAAAACCGCTTTCAGGAGGACATAGCCGCCAACATGAGTCATGGCGGACGGCACATCATCAGTTAGAGGAGACTGCTCAATTTTGTACCTTTTCAGCCAGTCAAACAGCCAATAACCACAAAGGGGGAGGGGACCCCACATCTTCACTTTCTGTGTTTTAAACTTTTCCAGTACTGGCTTATGAAAATATTTGGGGTTGTTCACTGCTCTGCTCTCTGTAGCATAAACATTTATTTAAATGGGGCTGTCTCTAGTAATGAAGAATGAAGGAAAAACAATGGTCTGATTTTGACAAATTAACTTGTGATTTGGAGAGTCAGTGAAGCAGGGAAGAGACATTCCTAACTATACTAATTAAATGAGCTTGCAACATTTATTTTAATGCAATGGAACCAGCCATATGAAGATGAACATTTTAATTTATTTTGCAGTGACATTATGAAAAATTTCACTGCTGCAGATTATCTACAAAAACAAATCTCATCAGCATCTAGGTTTGTGCAGGAAATTTCCATCTTTCACACGAGCCTGACCTTCCCCGGCGGAAGCAAGTGCGAATGAGCTAAGTTACTTGAAAAGTTTTTCTGAAGGTTGTCTTTCCACTGAGGCTGGGCTTTATGTTCAAATGACTTCTGTGCCAAACACATCCATTTTTCATGGTGTGGCATAGATGAGAAATTCTGAATCCATTCTACGGGGAATGCAAATATAGCTCATTAGTTCTAAGACATTTTTCATGAAAGACTGCGGAGTATTTGCCTGCAGATGAGGCTGCATAGCTCCAGCCACGAATGAACACCACATGTCCCACTAATTGTTTTTTAAAGTTGTTCCTTTCCTCTCTGGCACCCAGTCGCTATCGAAAATAAGAAACAATATGAAAAATGGAGGGAGAGCCTAGCCTACTTTGACATGATTCCGCACTTAGTGTCTTGTCTTCCCCCCCCCCCTTTCTCTTTATATGCCGCCATATTCTAGAAGGAAAAGACACAGCTTTGTAGATGACTGAAGCATTTCTGCTTTTCCTAGAGACGAATAGAGTGCACACGGGGTGGAGAGTCAACTGTTGCCTGAGGGCAGGGTCGCTGGAGCCTTCTCCTTGGCATCACAGGCTCGGTGGGCTGGCTGGCTGATGTGGCACCAGGCAGACAAAATGGCCTCCTTCCAGAGAGGGGGTGGGTGGGCTGCTGGCTCCTGGCCACCACCTCAGCCAGCTTTAAGGAAGTCACACAGCCCAGAGATGTCTTCCAGACTGACATCCCCACTGGAGCTCTGCCAAGGAACCTCGGAGGAGAGCAGATCACCTCCCTTTCTGAGCCAGTGCTTCCGGCTGGCCATTGCTGGAGGCCTGGTGGGCACAGACCCCTCTGGCTGGAGACTCTTTCCCTCAACCCCCACCCACCTATTGTTTCCCACCTGGGGGCCTGAGCTGGTCTCGCTGGACCACACTGTTCTGAGTGAACTTTGGTTCCCTGCAGGGCCTCTCTATGGCCTTGGTCTTTTCCTACCAACTCAGCACATAGGCTGTGAATGAGAAGAGGCCACAGCCTCCCGGAGTTTGGACCAGTCCTCTAGTCCACACACTAACGCCTTTCATGGGGTTTATATTCACCAGAAGGTGCTGAGCTCTCCATCCCAGCCTTGTTCTCAGCCTTGCCAAGACCTCCCAGCCTGGCTCCTTGCACCATCCCTCAGAGCTCTTCCCTCTGCCCTCAGCATAGGAAGCAGCTGAGAACCCGTTCCTCACCCCAACGCACCCTCTGCCCTTGGCATTTACGGGGCTAGTGGCCATTGGCCTAGCCAACACCCACGGCCCGAGGCGGGGTGAGGTCACCTGGGTAAGAAAGGTTTGTTCTCTCCACTCTGACCAGCGTAACTTCAACAGGGTCTCAAACACTACATTATTGTTGTTTTCGCAACAGAGGACATCGCCTCTAGGTCAGCTCCTATCATCTATTTGAGAAATGATTATTTTGTGTAAAGAAGTCACGGCGCTCGAAAGAATAAATGCACAGTTTTCTCATGGCAGGGGATTAAAGTGAATTACAAGCAAATCTAACGACAAGACAAGGTATTCCCGCTTCTCTCCTACCATCTCCTTGCAAAAGCCAAATAAACCAGTTGAAGATTAGGAAGATTATAAATCAGAGTAAGAGGGGCCCACTTAGGGTTCTGTTGGGGCTCAACTGATAGCCCCATGGAGAATTCCTACAGCATTCTATGAGATGATAGAATTGGGTTATCTGGAATGAGCATGATACATTTGAATGAGTCCCTAAAAACAGCTTAGAAACTGACCATCTGCAGACAGTATCCCCCTACCTTTCCCCTTTTAATGGCCCTCACTTCAGATCCCTGTCCAAGCCCAAGACAGCCTGGCACGGGGCAGGCGTCCAGTGTTTGTGAAAGGACAACTTTAGATAATAATCTTTGAGCTGGGGGTGGGGAGAAGAGAACATGCAGGAGTGAAAGTGGGCCTTGGCCATAGGAACCTCTTTGCTAGCTTCCGAACTCAGGAAGCATGGGTTCCCGACCCGTCCAAAGCCAACCTACTGGCTAATAATTCCCGATGCTGGAGGCAACCCAGAGCGGTGGCTCAGGCGGGAGCCTCTGTCTGCATCTGAGCCAGTTCTAATCCTTGCTGCCTCGGTTTCCTTGGCTGGTTATACCCTGTGTCTCAGTTTCCTTGTCAGTGAAAGGGTGACGGCAATAATGGTGCCTTCTTCATAGGGTTGCAGTGAGGACTAACTGAGTTAAGTTACATAAAACTCCGTTTCTCCAGATGGCCCTTTGGAAAGACAATAAAAGATGAAATAAGAAATCTCACGCTCTCATATAATTGCGACCTCAAAGGGAATCTTAATGGGCCCCTAGCTCGACTCTTTTGTTTTACAGATGTGGGGACTGGGGCCCTAACATGGAAGCTGATGGTCCCATAGCTGATGTCAGGGCTGACACCCAGCCTAGGTGTCCTCAGCTCGGACTGCGAAACGTGCTGCGAAGCCTACAGACGCGCCCAAGTCCCACCTGGGCGAGGCCGCGAGAGCGCTGCTCGGTTGGCGGATACTAACCAGAGCTCTGTACTCGGTACCCTTTGTGTTTCTGCTCAGGGGAATTTACAGTGGAGTTGGGAAGATACAGGTATGTGAGAATTAAAGCAAATCTCGTCTACTGTGTTAAAAACACAGCACAGCCTACGTATCATAAGCACATGGGAGTTAGAATAAAGGCTGGGAGGGGGCAGGCAGAATTTATACAAGTTCCCGAGATGCTCACTTTCATAGAAGATGGCAGTGGTTGGCCTGGTCCCCAA
The DNA here is from genome assembly GCF_024610735.1 of Ursus americanus. Taxonomy (NCBI): domain Eukaryota; kingdom Metazoa; phylum Chordata; class Mammalia; order Carnivora; family Ursidae; genus Ursus; species Ursus americanus. The sequence goes on from NC_142129.1 coordinate 48,091,177, forward strand.
CCCCACCTCTCCCAGGGAAGAGGCACACTCTCCACTGGTCCCTCTGTTAGTGAGGCACAAATTCAATTTAAATTACAACTTCTGTTACCCCTTTATTTGCCTGTGACTGAACTGGCCTTCCTCCTGAGCCCCCATCAGAAAGAGGGGAGAATGAACTAAGTGTCCGATTCTGTTTACGTGGAGTCCGGCTGACATAACAGTCCCTTTACTAAAAATATGTCATCTCTCAGAGGCCACCATCCCCTCCTCTGCCATCTTCTTCCCCTCTGAGGGTGTTCAAGGATGTGGTGGGAGAGGGAGACCAAGAGGGTCCCACCGAGCAGCACAGATTGGAGCTTCTTGGGCATGAGGTCCTCAGGCCCCTGGTCTCCAGGGCGATGTCCCGTGTTCACCCGGGACCTGCTTGTTCTGTGGGCAATGGTGGCTGAAGTCTGTGGGTGGTGGAAGCCCTAGACATGTGCTTCTGCTGGGTCAGGGCTCTGCAGCAGCCCCTGGCCCTGACTAGGGGGTCCGTTCTGCACCCTTTGCTATAGGGTCACGTCATCTCCAGGGACCCCCTCTGGCAAACTTTTCCCAACCTGCCTCCGAGCAGCCTCTAGGTCCTGCCCGTGCCAGGTAGACCTCAAGAGATGACTTAGAAGTCAGACTTAAGGTGTCTGTCTCCATCTGCTCGGGTTGCCGTAACAGAATATCCCACACTGGGTGGCTGCAACGACAGACGCTTACTTCTCATAGTTCTAGAGGCTGCGTCTGAGCTCAGGGGGTGGCAGTCCGTTACCCGTGGGAGCTCTCCTCTTGCTGCGTCCTCAGACGGGCCCCCCTGTGTGCGCGTGTGTAGAGAAAGCTCTCTCTCTCTCTCTTCTTTTCAGGCCACCAATCCTATCAGACGATACCCCATCTTTATTACCTCAATTAACTTTAATTACTTCCTAAAAGCCGTATCTCCAGAGACTGTCACAATGGGGGTTAGGGTTTCAACATAGGAACGAGCCGTGGGGCAGGGGGCGATGACGACACGATCCAGTCCAGAACAGTCTCTGTCTGCCTCGCCGCACTGTGAGGCCAAGTTCCCCAGGGGGACTCTGACCGGGGATCTCTTTCCAGAGTTCAAAATAGGGTAGAAGGGACAGTGGCCTCTCTTGGCCCTGGATGTTGTCTAGTGCAGGGAAAATGATGTGGCTTGTAGATGAGGAAAAGAAGTGAAGGTGACATTTTTCACAGCAAAGCAGAACAGTTGAGACTTGGGAGACCTGAGTCTTAATCTTTTAATGATTTTCTGTGTGACCCTGAAGTGACATCATCTCCCCTTGGGCTTTTTCCCTTGTTCCCTTACATACGGGGGTGTTGACCTGCTTCCTGAGGTGGTTGAGGGGAACCCACAGAAGACGTAATTGCAGAAGTCTTTTCTGAAAACATGAAGATGCTTTTAGTGGCTGTAAATAAAAATAACACAGAAGAATATACCTCCTTTCAAAACACATGACACCTGCAGAGGGAAGTGGGGACTCCAATAACTGAACCTCGGTCCCCTGCGGCTTGGGGGGCTGCTGAGAGGGACAATGAGGCTACCCGTCCAGGGGGTGAAGGGAAAGCTTGGGGAAATCTGCCTAACTGAAGAGAGATGGATTCTGTGAAATTCAGGACAACACAGAAAGCGTCCCGTACAATCCTCCAGTGACGGTTTGTCAAAGAGAAGCAAATCCTTCAGGACATTCTCTTTAATATACTTTTAGTAAATGTTTTATTGGATTGGATTATGGGAATTAAGGGAATGAAGAATCCATGCCGTATTTTTCAAAAGCAATATTTTTAGAATCACAAATTATATTGAAATTTTTATACCAAGAAAATAAAAACAAAGATCAGAAGAACTAAACAGCATTTATATATGTCTCTACAGAGATATATATGTATATTAGCAAATTGAAATATAGCAAATACACACAAAAACACCCACATAAAAGAGATGCAAATTATATTTTTGACACATTTTCAGCACAATCACCTAATACAATTTTCTTTTATAGGCAGAGGTAATAAATAGTGCAAATGTATATTTATGGTGTGTTTGACAAATGCATTTGCTTTGAGTCAGAGGGAAAAGCTCCAGTGGTTTTACTGTGGAAATGCTTCCCATCTACCTGCACTAAATTGCTCTTCTTTCTTCTGGATTTCTCACTGTGACTGAGTCTGACGTGAGAACCACCTTTTGGTCTCAGAGCTTGGTTCATGCTTGGAATAAAGATTTGGAACATCCTTGAAAATCAAGACGTCCTAGGATTCGTGTGTGTCAAGGTCTTGTCTCCTCTCTCCTCCGACTCCATGCTCTCTGAGAGCAAGGACAATGCCTGTTCCTTCTCCACAAATCTTCCTGCCTCAATGTTGGGGTTCACGTAGAGCATGAAAGCAGCCCTACTACCTGGCTCACTAAAATGTAACACGGAGGCCGCTGGGGGCAAGAGAAGGTTTCAGAGAAGGGCTTAGGCCTTTGGAACGCCGAGGCCTGCGTGACCACTCTACCATTGGAACGCCGTGGGAGTTGCCTTCCCGAAGCTTTCTTAGCCCAAACAGCCGCCCTGTGATCTAGGAGAGGTAGGCCTTGTCCCCTAGGCTCTGTTTAGCAGGACGAGTTGAACACGCAGATTAGCATATCATATGTTTCCCACAAACAGATCCTCCCAGTTTCAGGAAGAGCCCTTGTCACATGTCACATGCTTGAGAAACATTGATAAGAATTTATAACTACCCTACTAAGAGCAGGAGCAAAGAAGAGCAAAGGGTCTTCGCCCCTGAGCATTGGCCCCCTTGAATTCTCCTGTCTTTCTTTCTTTCTTTTTTTTTTTTTAAGATTTTATTTATTTGACAGAGAGAGACAGCCAGAGAGAGAGGGAACACAAGCAGGGGGAGTGGGAGAGGAAGAAGCAGGCTCCTAGCGGAGAAGCCCGATGTGGGGCTCGATCCCAGAATGCCGGGATCACGCCCTGAGCCGAAGGCAGACTAACGACTGAGCCACCGAGGCGCCCCCTTCTCCTGTCTTTCACAGCAAAGTTTGGAGTCATCTTTCATCCGTCGGTACAGGGATTGCTGGCCATCCCCCGCCCCTCCAAACGGTAATTTGCATGTAAGGGCTACATCACCAGACTGTGTTTGTTGTTGCCAGAGGGCTGCTGTGGTCTTTAGAGAAGCAGGCATGTGCTATGTGCTCCGAGATGACCCTCCATGTCCGCATGTCCGAAAATCAGACTTACTCTTAACCCAAGACAGGAGAGTATTTCCGTAGCCGACGAACTGAACTTCCAAAGATCCCTCTCTCCAGTGTGTCCGATGGGGGTGCAGGTGCTGACAGATCAGTTGGGTCAGGAGGGGCAGACTTGAGATTAAACAAGCACAGAGTGGTGAATCTTATAGGTCCAGGTAGGTAAGAAGCAACCCCGCGGCTCAGCCCTGGCAAGAAGGGGCAGCTAGAGGAGGGTAGGAGTAGAAAATGAGGTTCTGGGACCTTGGGCTCTTAGCTAGAGAGCCCCCGCCCCACCCCAGGCTGCACTTGGGGAAGGCTGCCACAGGTCTTGGGTGTGGATATTCCCAGGGAAGCCTGTGGGCGAGTTTGCCATCAGAGTAGGGATAAGGAACCCCCGCAGGGCAGATGGAAAGGGGATCAGAGGTAGATAGGGACAGGGAGCAGTCATCAGATCCTGGCCAGAGCCCAGTGGTGCTTGCCTTGGGGACAATGTCTGGAGAGAATATTCAGACCCTGGTGGCTAATTGAATAACAAAGACTCAGCAGGTGAACAGTCTTTTCTTGGGGATGTCTCGAAGCCAGAGGGCTCAGCAAACTTGCCAAGCTCCGGAAGCAAGGGAACTTCAGAAAACCGAGAGTCCGGCCGTCAAATTTTGTCTGGCCCTTCCCCTACTTGGTTCCCTTTCTTAGTTCCGCATCTGGTAAGCAGGGCCTCATTACCAAGCACCTGGTGTTTCCTTCTTTTATGTGTGTGTGTCTCTCTCCAGGCCTGGAAATGAGACCCAGACCACCCCCACCACGCTGCTGTGAGCAGATATATTTAAATTTCTTTAAGCTTGGGTGACATCCTCGGATGAGGAGCTCTAAGTACCAAGAATTATTGTTATTACTATGTAGTTACTGCCTAGCATGCAGCGAATTACCCTGCCCTGCTGTGTAAAAGATGGATCGTGGGATGGGAAGTGCGGAAGGAGGAGAGGAGGCGAGAGGCGGGAGGAACTAGAGGCAGAAGTCCCCAAGAGGAGCTGGACTGGAGTGGCCCACGCGTGGGTTCTCCACCAGGCACACTCGGATGGCTGGGAGCAAGAACCCATTTCTTTTCACTCAGCAAACATAAGACACCATGAGGATGCGAGGACTGGAGGAGAAGCCTATCCCCGGGCCTGAAGGCATGGATTTGTGTTCCAATTACAACATGTACACCTGTGCCTTGGACAAACTAATGAGCCTGCCCGGGGCTTGGTTTGTGACACTTGGCACATAGAAAGCTCCAAACAGGTGCAGCAATTACTATGACTACGAGCACTGCTGCTGTTATCAGGCCTCGGTCCTGATGTCAGCGACTTGCAGAAGGACCTAGGACGTGCTCTGAAGCACTGTTTTCAAACAGAGTCAGGATTTCCCTGGAGGGGCTGCCGAAGAGATCCAGGAGAAATGGAAACCCGTGGTCAGTGTGGAACCACCGGAAGGGGTCACACGGATGCCTCCCAGAATTGCCAAGGACCCCCCACTGAATGGGTCTCAATTCAACCTAAAAACGGTGGTTGAGAGGTGACAGTCTTGCTAATGGACACTGGTTTCTGTTTATGCAAGAGCAGCCAATATGGCATGCGATTGATCAATGAAGAGTAAGATCAGTAACCCACATCCCCCTGTCCACCAACAAATCCGGAGTCTCTTCTGGAAACCAATGCCGAACACTGTGCATGCAATTCCTCTCTGAGGAATCAGGAGCAGATGTGGGGTGGGTGGATCCTTAGTGAGACCTCACATCCACTGCACAGGGTTGGGACAACCTCTGTGCTTACAGTCACCGGATGAGCTTTGCCAGGCCTGGGGGAGTCTATTCTAAGAAGTATCAGACTTCTGTCCACAGAGAACTAATGACAGAGGAGGTGAGACAAAGCCTCCAGAGAAAGATGACTAATAGTACAAAGCGAGAAGCCCTTGGAAAGTCAGCCCACTCAAGTTTGGATTCAGAGGGTCCTGTCAGCTCCAGGGGTCGGAGAAAGCTTCACTGCTTCCTGGGAGATCATGGGGCAACTCAGTACGAGAACATCAGATCTAGAATGCAAATAGATACTCCCCCCCCCCCATATACAATGGTATGCTGAGGCGATAGGCAGCTGCTGTCAAACCAAGGTAAAAAATAATCGTGTCTTAATAGTCGCCTGATTTCCAAATGGGTTGGTGCTGGTACTTGGATTCTTTCCCCACTCAATTGTTTGAAGTGATCTGATGATTTGGGGACCTGTAACTAAAAGCGCCCCCTCCTTCCAGGAATTGAGCAAAATGAATTAATTCAAAAGAACCGGCTTCACCCTGAGTAAAAGGAGCACGGTACAGGAGTGGCAGGAACTGTTGGGCTGCTGGGTGTGCAGGCCGCACCCCATCTCTCATTTCCCGCACGCCTTTCCTTCTTCTCAGTCCCACCCTGGTCTGTTCCTGCAAGGCGGGACTTCCGGTGATGCCTATGGTAAATGGTCACCCGCCAGAAAGTTAATTGAAAGGTGTCCTTTCCACCTTCCCTCTTAAGTCTCAAGCATTATGTCTCAAATCCCTCTATTAAATTAATAAAACAAAACAAAATGCTTTTAAAAAAGTAAAGAATACCCCACTGAAGAGAACAGGCTGCGAGATGCCAAGCAATTTAAACTCCAGCGGGCACATTTTATGGATTCTTTTCTATTTCAGGGAAACACACACGGGACTCCCGGGCGAAGAACTGGGTGCACCTCACAAACGTACGTGTCCTGTTTTGGAAGGAGCCCATTTTGAAACCTGCTTCCCGCCATCATGCCAGCCCTTCAGTGAATTAATTTAGATTTAGAGAAACAAATCAACCAACAAATGCCTTGTCAGTATGCGGGAGAATTTCACTGGGATGCAAAGTGGGGTTAGAAGGGTATAAACAACTCAGTCCCACCTACGATACAGGATTTTAGGGGCTGGATAAAGTGCTCCGTGTCCCACATCTGCTTCCCAGATGGGGCGGGTGGAGCCGAGTTAGGGAGAATGGTGTGTAAGAAAATAATGGGTTACTTTGAGTCCTTTTACTTAAAGTAATAAAAGAATAATTTCATTGGCTGCTGTACTAAAAGTTTTCAACAGATGATCTGGCTTTGTTCTTAAAAAAAAAAGTACAAGAGGAGCGAACTGTACAACACGCCAATGAGAGAAGCAAATGCTTTCTGTGGTTGGAGATAATTTTTACGGGACGTTGTCCATTGCAGATTGTGACACATTCCCGACACATTCTCTCCCTCCTGCTCCTTCTCTCAGTTGGCTTTGAGGAAACACGCTTCCAAGTTTGAGAATTCATCTTGTCTGATTAATGATGTGTATATAGAGATTTCTGTCTCATCTTCCTTCTCCTGGTCTTTTTTATTCCGTTGTTTGCTGTGCTCCAGCCCTGCGGATAGATGGTTCTGCCGTGATAAATGTAAAGTTTGCATAAGCCATGTAACAGCAGGACAGCCTATTATCACTGTACATTTTCCATGGCTGTGCAAACCTCTGTAGGCTATTTTATTGCTAATAGATCCACAGAGAAACAGTAGTGATTTTACGACTCTTTTTAAAATGGAAATTCATGTTTGAGAAATACAACTGGGAGGAAACAGATGTAAACCACTTAAGCATTTGCAGAAAATTGAGATGCACACTCTTATTTACAGACCTACATAGCCTCCATCGCTTTATTTTCAAAATTAAAATAAGCAATCTGTTTACCATGGGAAATGAGGAACTGTAAACTTGTTGTTTTTCCTTTTACACGGCAATGGCCGCCATCGTTGGGCTTAATGGCAGAGCTGAAACAGGATGGCAATTTTTTTCCCCTTAGATTTTATTGTCTAGAACACATTCCCTCTGTAATCTGCACAAGAGGTAGGCTAGTGGGAAAGATTTTAGTATAACTGTATGTCTGAACTCACATTACGCTTTCACGGCTAAAATGATTACCGCACACATTAGAAGGATTTTAACCAAGTACTTAACGCCACCTGTAAATTGCTTAAAATATTGGGAGGGTCAACCAATCTCTACCAAAAAAATGCTTTCAGGTGTCCCAATACCAAAGCACAGCCCATGCAAAAATATTTATTCTTGACTTGTCCCAACCTTCTTGTATACTCGGGAATTGTGACAAATCTCGCATTTTGGAGAGGAGATGTAAACTGAAGTGTCACAGAACGGCACAGCAGTGAGACGTCTATGCGTTGGGTTTATCAGAGCAAGTTCCTTATGATACGTGGAGGCTCCTCGAATTCCTATTGTTTTTTTTGTTTTAAGGTTTGGAACCACATTTTTAAAAAATTGTGCTAAAATAGACATAATATAAATTGTATCAATTTGGCCATTTCTATGTGTGCAATCCAGAGGCTTGAAGTACACACACATTGCTGGGCAACCATCATGCCCCTGCATCTCCAGGAATTTTTCATCTTCCCAAACAGAAACTGTACCGGTTAGTCATCAGCTCATCACCGTCCCCATGGCCCCTTGTAACTTCGTTCTACTTTCCCTCACTGCAAATGCACCACTCTAGGTACCTCAGATAAGGGGAGCTATACAGTCTTTGTTCTTTTGCGTCGGGCTTATTTCACTCAGTATAATGTATTCAGGGTTCGTTACTGGTGTAGGATGAATCAGAATTTGTTTCCTTTTTAATTTTTTTCCTTTTTTTTTTCAGAGAAAGAGAGAGCAAGCGTGAGCAGGGGGGAAGAGGAGAAGCAGACTCCCTGCTGAGCAGGGAGCCCAGTGCGAACTCGATCGTGACCTGAGCCGAAGGCAGATGCTTCACAGACCAAGCCACCCAGGCGCCCCAGAATGTCCTTCCTTTTTAAGGCTGAATAGTGTTCCTTGTATATCCATGCCACATTTTGTTACGCACTTACTTGATTTTAACACCGAGGCTCATTCCCATCACCACAGGGATGGAGGTGAGCGCCCTGTTACTGAGCACTACAAAGCAGCCCCCCACAAGCCACGGAGAAGGAGAACAGCCCAGGACCAGATCCGCAAAGTGAGGCAGGGAGGCCTCCTGTGACCCGCACAGTTCTGGTCTCTGTGTAATTCCTGGCTCTTTGAATCTTTTGCTTTCACCCTAGATCTTTATTTTAAATGTGGAAGGAGGTTAACCAAACCCTCTTAGAAACTGAAATTCTTCTCAGAGACAAGTTAAGATGGCCTTCTGCCCAATGTGTTCCCATGTTCCTTTGCAACCTCAAAGCCTCCCCCAGGCCATCCCTTGCGCCATCTTGGAGGAGGCATTGGGAGGACTGCCTGATCACAGCCTTTGGGTCACATCCAACAAGGTACAGCCACCACGAGCCCGACTCTGAGCAGAGCCATTCTCAGTGAAAACCATACCATATGGAGATGGTATTGTGTAGTCACAAACCGATTTTCCCGGCACTCCTGCACTGGAGGAACTAAACTGCCCTCTGTTGACCTTGGTATCTCAGGGCCCCCGTGATGTATAGGAGCTTCTGTTTACGTGGTGACGTAAGCTCATTACAGACGTGTGTGGAGGAAGCTCCGTGGCTCAACTGCTATCCCCGCCTGCACTGTTACCACAGTTTCCCACGGACTCACCCCTGCTCTGGGCATGGCCGGGTGCTGCTGTTAACAAAGTGGGGGGTTTCACGGTACCTGCAAAATTAATTCCTGTCACCCGTGTATTAGCCAACTTTAAATAACCCTAGGGGTTTGCCTAAACCTCTCTGACCTTTTACAAGGGCAAATGGACATTTGCGGAGAGGAAATCTTAGTAATGGAGAGATTCTTCGGCATTGACAAAAAATTGTCGTATACACTTATTTATTCTACACAGCAACAGTCCTGTGAGGTCTGGAGGACAGCTCTTTGATCCCCACGTTACAGGCGAGGTCAGGCGACTTGTCCATGGACCGCAAGCAAAGTCTCATTTCTTCTGAGTGAGCCCACCTTTTCTTCCCAAAAACGCCAGCCTCATCTCGACACCCTCGCACTTTCTCTGCTGATTCCCTCTCCCGGAGTGCACTCACCACTCACCCTAGGCTTAGCATCTCCGCAGCCATTGTGTCTTCTCCCTTCCCCGTGCCGGCCTCCAAACTTTGCCTTTGACTTTGACTTCTCACTCCTCCAAACAGCTTCCCTGGCACAGAGAACCCTGGGTCAGGCCTCTCCTCAAGGCTCTGGATGCTGCCAGGCCCGGGCCGCCTCCCCATCCTGCCGACAGTCTCCCAGAGGGCCTGCGTGCGTCGGTGTGCCTTCACACAAAGGTTAAACACTGCTCAATCCACTTCCTCCACGCCTGAAACGGTTTTCTGCTAGGCATTGCGTCAAGATGCTTTTATTTTGTTTGGGGTGTTTTGTTTTGTTTTCTGTTTGTTTTTTGGTGAGCAATTTGAGCTGGCTGTTCATGACCTTAGGAGCCATAATCTTTTCTCTCTTTAAATTCTCCCCATGCTCTCATTGCCTCTGCTCTAATTCACCGCCCCCCTACCATGCCTCATCGACCCTCCCAGAATGGCCTGTCACTCTCACAGATGCTAATACTAATGCTAACACTTTCTGAGCGTTACCTAAATGTCAGACCTATGTTCTCTTGACTGATCCTTAAGATCACCCCATGAGATAGGCTTAACTGTTCATCCCATTTTACAGATGAGGAAACTGAGGCACAGAGAGATTAAATTAACTTGCTCAAAGTCACACAGCTGGTCAGTGTGGGGCAGGGGTTTGAACCCAGGCAGCCTGACTCCAGGGTACATTCACTGCTACACCCCAGGTAGCTCCCCGCAAGTCATCGCCATCTGCCCCCCTCCCCGTCACACTACTTCCTTCTTGAAGAGAATGAATAGAGTACTTGACCTTGGCCTGCTAAGTGAACTAGTGATAAAATTCTTCCAACTTTCCTGACACTTTTTTCCTCTTTTGATGACCTCCAGAACAAAGCCCATCTATTTGCCCATGCAGCACAGGGACTGGATGGCTCACTAACGTGGTCCTGGGTTCTGTTTCAGCTGACAGCCAGAGGGCTGACTGGCTGGGCACCTGTTCTTCCCAGGTAAGGAGCATTCACACCACGCATTGTCCCTTTGTCCCTCTTATTTTCCTCTACCTTGCACAAAAGCTTCAGGGAGTCTTTTCGATTCTCTTCTCTTCTGGCTCTCCCTGGAAGATGAAGGCAAGGAGCCAGCTCTAGCCTTTTCTCTGTTGTTGGATTCCTGTGCATCTCTTCACCGGCATGACCTGAAATGACACCTGTGTCTTGCTCCCCTTTCCAGCTGACTTGCCCCAAGTGCCACCATGGTGCCTCTGACCCAAACATGGGGAAAGATGGTCATCACTCCGAATCTCCAAATTCATGCAGATCCAATACTATGGTATTCTAGGGATTTCCTTTCTTTTTTCCATCCCCTGAAGGTTTTGCCCAACACTCATCCATTCATTTCCTCCCTCCCCAGGTTCCCCTCTATCTTACCAGCTGCTCCCAGATACATGGCTTCATTGAACACGTGTTGAATCTCACAGCACCCTGTGCGGTGGGGAGAGGTGAGTGCTTCTATCCCCAAGAGATGCCTCTAAGGGAATCTGCTTCCCACTTACTCAACACGATAACTTCTTCTTCCAGGAAGCCTTCCTGGATCACCTTTCCCAGTCACTGGCCTTTCTCTGAACTCACAGCATCTACTTCCTGGCTTCTACATTCTGCAATTCATCCCCTTTTGCCTCATGGCATTTCTTGTATTACTGTCATGAATTGTCATTAATGTCGCCTATATTTATGCTCTTGTCTCCTCAACTAAATTTTAAGTTCCTTGAAGGGGTTTATGCTTCAGGATATTCTCCATACTGCCTTGATTTCAATAATTTTGCTATTTGATTTAAGGTCTGGTTGGATAGCAAAATACATTTTATTGAGTGCCCAAAGCAAGAGGATTAGGTGAGTCATTTCAAAATTCTGTGAGTTCTAGTTAATCATTTTCCCTTTTGCCAATTGGCATTCTATTTCTACATTAATGAACGAACAAAGGAGCTAACAGCAAGCGGGTTATCCTCCAGTTTATAATAAGAAATAAGAAAATAATTTTCCAGCATGAAATTTATAAAAATATAAAATATAAAACAATTTCTTTATGGGCAGCAGGGTTGTTTACTGGTTAAGAAGATGCAGGTTATGGGCTGAATTGTATCCTCCCAAAATTCATATGTTGAAGTCCTAATCCCTAGTGCCCATGGTATGTAACCATATTCAGAGAAAAGGTCTTTAAAGACATGATTAAGTTAAAATGAGGTGGTTAGGGTTGGCCCTAATCCAATATGAATGTGTCCTTATAAAAAGAGGAAATCTGGACACCACAGAGAGAGACACAAGCTGAGAAGTGACCGTGTGAGGACACAGTAAGGAGGTGGCTATCTGCAAGCCAAGGAAAGAGATCTCAGGAGAAACCACACCTGCTGACCGCTTGATCTTGGACTTAGAGGCAGAGGGCTCAGGACCGGGCCCCTGGGGTGCGCAGTGAGTCACTGCCGAGGCCGTTGGCGGAGAACACGTCTCACCTGCTAGCTCTTCGGCCCGACTCTGATCGCTGGAGCCAGCGTCACCGATGGCACCTTGGCGTCGCCGCCTTCAACAGCCATGTCTGAAGGGGGTGCGTGAGGGGCAATCGAGACTATCGAGAATGTAAGTTAAGGTTATTGCTCCCAGCCGCGCACATTCCACTCGCAGGCTGATTAGTACACTGAAGAGCTCTCATTGACTTTTCGTGGTTTAACATAAAGATTTCTTGTGCATAGCTCAGGAAAGAGAGACAGATTTTCAAACAGCTGTCTAATATCTCTGTCAACATAGAAATTAAATAGATTTAGGAACTTCAGAAAAACATACGCACATTTAATGCCCAGTAATGATCAATTCCAATTTCCAGTTGCAGAAATAGGAATTGTTTCCAATGTGTTCCGTGGGTTATTCCAAATAAACATCTGGCATCATTTCATTCCTTTTTAATCATTTGAATGGTGATATTATAGGGCTATCTATTTGTCCAGCTATAGAGCTGATGATACCGTGAAGATATCGGAACGATTCCATGTCTCCATCATCTTTCAAAGGAGAATATTACATTGTTTTAAAGCAACCGTTTCATGTTTAGCATACATCAACTTTGGATCACAAACTTCTACCAGCTTAGTAGCGTTCTTTTTTTTCTTTACCAGTGATAATGAAAGACAGAAACACCATCTTGCCTTCAGGCCCCGAAACGGGTCTGCGCTCGAAGGAGATCAACCCTTTGCTCTCCATCTTGTGGAGAGAGTGCCCACAGAAGATTGATCCGAACTCCAGACTGGGGCGTGATGTTCTTTTAGTTGACTCGTTCATCTCAGTCGGTCACAGAGACAGTCCTCATGGAGGCAGCTCGTACAGGGAGAGGAGAAGCTTTTCCTGATCTGGGTCCATTTGAAATTTGTGACCTTGATCAACATGGTTCACTTCTCCGAGTCCCACGTTCTTCATCTTCGGTCCAGATTACTAATAACGCATTACTAAATGAAATGCTGGGTACGGAGCATCTCCACACTCTGTACACAGTAGGTGCAGAATACAGAGCAGCCGTCCTTATTGTGAGGATAAATCCAAAGCCACAGATCCCTCACCTCAGCCTACTCCGGACTGAGCTTGAGAAAATGGGCTGAACTCAATTAGGCTGTGTACCTGCAGAGGTAATCCATTTATTTATCTATTCATTGTTATAATAATAAGAGCAAGAGCACATTAACTTGAGTCTAGAGGCCCAAACTGCTCCTCTCTCCGAGGGGCTCCTCAAACAAATGGGCAGTCCAGCTCCCATTCAGGAAGAAAACACGGGAATTCACCCCTGCTGAGGGCAATAGATGCTAATCAAAATTATAGATCATCTTAATAAGAGGTCACTTTGGAACTCTGAGGACAGTTTTTAGTTATAGTTGATTTAGGCTAGTGTGAGGTTGTGAGCGAAACATGCCTTCAGTCTTTAAGTCCTAGAGCTTCCTTTGGGTAATTGTGTGGAAATATGCCAGTGTGTTGAGTTTCAGCTCACCGTGATGACGCGTCATGGATGCCAGTGAGCATTTGGCCCAGTCCAAGGCAATACTACGTTCAATAAAAGCTTGGTATAATGTGGTTCTTCTACTGCATTCGGTGTCCTGTCCCCTAGACAAGGGCTGTCCCCACATTCCTTAGCATCGGATAATATTCCAAATGCCATTTGGCTTACCCAAATCAAGTCCTTAAAAGGGGCAGTCCTATTTTCTGTACTCACAGGCAATATAGAATACTAAAGAGCAGAACTTAATGAAATAAGAACAACAGAAATACCCCAGAGAGGGCTAACCATGCGAAAAAGTAAAAATTAAAAATAATTTATTTCTTGAAAGTTTGGTGGGCCTGCAGTTTTCCTTGTGAAAACATGTTAATGGTTATTTAACTAGATTTCCTCCTTCATCAAAAGTAGTTTGGTCAGTTATGTTTTTCTAGAAATCTGTCAACTTTACCTATATTTTCAAATGTGTAAGCACAGAATTGTCTAAAGTATTCTCTTCGTTCTGCTACACGTCGAGCTTATTCTTTTTTCTCATTCTTAACCTTGTTAATTTGCATCTCTCTCTTTTCGAGATGAGTCTTGCCAGGGGTTTGCCCACATTGTTAGTCTTTGTGAAGAACCACTTTTTTGCGTGGTTAGCCCTCTCTGGGGTATTTCTGTTGTTCTTATTTCATTAATTTCTGCTCTTTAATATTCCCTTTCTTCTACTTTGAGTTTATTGTACTGTTATTTTTTCTAATTACTTATATCATTAATCTTAAGCCTTTCTTTTCTCTAATATATGTTTATCTTTATGAAAATACCACTTTCACTGCATCCCACAAGATTTTAAAAAATTAAACCCTTGATGGGGCACCTGGGTGGCTCAGTCAGTTGAGTGTCTGACTCTTGGTTTCAGCTCAGGTCATGATCTCAGGGTGGTGGGACCAAGCCCTGCATTGGGCTCCGCACTCAGCAGGGAGTCTGCTTGAGAGTCTCTCTCTCCCTCTCCCTCTGCCCCTCCCCCTGCTCTCTCTCTCTCTAATAAATAAATCTTTAAAAAATTAAACCCTTTGAGATGATTTTGGATTCACATACAGTTGTAAGAAATAATCCAGAGAGGGGCGCCTGGGTGGCACAGCGGTTAAGCGTCTGCCTTCGGCTCAGGGCGTGATCCCGGCGTTATGGGATCGAGCCCCACATCAGGCTCTTCCACTATGAGCCTGCTTCTTCCTCTCCCACTCCCCCTGCTTGTGTTCCCTCTCTCGCTGGCTGTCTCTATCTCTGTCGAATAAATAAATAAAATCTTAAAAAAAAAAAAAAAAAAAAGAAATAATCCAGAGAGAGCACCTGTATCCTTTGTCAAGTTTCCCCAGTCATAACATCTTACAAAACTACAGCACCATATCACAACCAGGATATCAACGTTGACACAGCCCAGGCACAGAACCTTTCCATCCCTGCAGGGGTTCTTCACGTTGCCCTTCTCATGGCCAATCTAGTTGCCTTCCTGCCCCCACCGTCTCCTTAACTCCTGACAACAACTAATCTGTTGCACATTTGTTTAATTTTGTCCTCTCGAGAATGTGCTATAAGTGGGATTACACAGTATGCAACCTTTGGGGATTGGCTTTTTTTACTTATCGTAACTCTCTGAAGATGTGTCTAGACTATTGGATGTATCAATAATCAAAACTTGTTCTTTTTCATTGCTGAATACTATTCC
The DNA here is from genome assembly GCF_024610735.1 of Ursus americanus. Classification (NCBI taxonomy): domain Eukaryota; kingdom Metazoa; phylum Chordata; class Mammalia; order Carnivora; family Ursidae; genus Ursus; species Ursus americanus. The sequence goes on from NC_142129.1 coordinate 48,106,190, forward strand.
ATTGTATGGCTGTACCAGGTTTGTTCCACCATTGACCCACTGAAAGATATTTGTGTTGTTTCTTTTTTGGCCATTACCAATAAAGCAGCTGTGTGAATTGGTGTACAGGTTTCGTGTGAACATAGTTTTCATTTCTCTGGGATAAATGCCCAGGACTGCAATGGTTGGGTCGTATGGTATTTGCATGTTTAGTTTTTTAAAGAAATTGCCAAACTGTTTTTTTGAAGTGGCTGTTGCACATTGCACATTGCTACCAGCGCTGTCTGAGCGATCCAGTTTCTCTGCATCTTTATGAGCATTTGGTGTGGCCGTTACTTTTTTTTTATTTTAGCCATTCTCATAGGATTGTAGCGATAACTCATTGTGGTTTTAATTTGCATTTCCCTAGATTAATGACGGTAAACATTTTTCATGTGCTTATTTTCCATCTGTGTGTCTTTTTCAGTAAAATATCTCTTCGCTTTATTTGCCCATGTTCCAATTGATTAGTTTGATTTTTGCTGTTGAGCTTTGAGAGTTCTTTATATATTCTAGATACTGCTAGTTCTTCATTCCACACGTTTGATTGATAATATTTCTCTTATTTATTTTTTTTCATTTTGAGCACCTTCTTATTTTCACCAAGAACCATGAGTAACCATGGGTACTTTAAAGCATATTCCTTAAATGTTCAAAACAAATGGATTTTTAGAAATGATCTTTTTGTAATTTATTTGTCATTTAATTTCATTGTTGTCAGTAAATAACAATTATTTGAAACTTGTCAACACTTGCTTTTGGCTTATAAGATGTTCAGATTCCATCATTGTTTTCTGTGTGCTTGAAAATAACCTCTATTCTCTGGTTATTAGAAATACTATCGATGTATGCCCATTTGATTAATCTTATGATGTCCAATTTTTCTATAGTCTTATTTTTTCTTTTCTTAATTTATCAACCAGTGAATGTCATCCTCGATGACAGTTTGTCATTTCTTTTTATATTCTGTCAATTCGTGTTTTATATTGGGGGGAGGGGCAGAGGGAGAGGAAGAGAGAGAAAATCTCAGGCAGGCTCCACACCCAGCATGGACCCTGATGCAGGGCTCTGTCTCACAATCCTGAGATCATGACCTGAGCCAAAATCAAGAGTTTGATGCTTAACCCACTGAGCCACCCAGGTGCCCCTGTTCTACATATTTTGAAGATTTATTACTAAGTTCATACAAGTTCCTAGTGAACTAAATCTTTTAAAAAATATGTACTGACACTTACTTACAGTAATGCCTTTCACCTAAGGTCTATTTTATCTGATATTATTATGCTAGTTCTCTTTTGGTTCCTATGTGCCTGTTGTGATAGAGTTGTTCCTCCAATTTGTTCTCCCCATCTTTTATGTTATGATTCTTCCTCTCTCCTACTTTTAGCTGGAGACTTGGACTCCTGAGTAAAGACTACATTCCCCAGCATCCTTTGCAGCTAGGTGTGCCCACATGACTCAGTTCTGGCCAAAGAGATGAAAATAGATGAGTTGTTAACAGCTTCCAAGAATCCCCTTAAGACGTAATACAGGATGTGTCATTTCTTCTTCTTCTTCCTCCCTTCATTCTGCATCCTGGAATGCAGATGCTGCCATCTTGGACTTAGTGTTCAAATCAACCTAATATGGAACCATGAGATGGAAAAAGTCTAAGTTTCCGATAGGAGGGAATGCCTCAGACACCAACCTATAGGAGAGAAAAAGTAAATTTCTATGTTGTTTAAGCTACTGTCATTTAGAGTTTTCTGTTACTTGTAGTCAAATCCTTTTCACAATGAATATAGCTGTTGAATTTTTTTCTTTCTTTTGCTTTAAAGTTTCCATTTCTTATATTTTATGGAAATCAACTATAAACACAACTTGGCTGAAGTTTCGTTTTTGTTTTTTGGTTTTTTTTCTGTTGTATGTTCTCTTTTAGTTCAAATCTGATTTGATGGTCTTAGACTCTTAATTAATATATTTAGTAAGAATTTTATGTATGTGTTTATTTATATCCTGCCTCAGTCTACTGAGGTTTTTAAGACCACTTACATAGATATAAGCCTTATGTAAGATAAAATAAAGTATAAAATAGTAAAGGGAATTGAGAAAAAGCAAAGTGCATTAATTAATTCTCGTTCCCATTTTTATTAATCAAAGACATGAAATAGTGAGAACTTTTGATTAGCACATGACAACCCAAATTATGCTTATGAAACTCTACCAGAATCACAAAATAAGATAAAGATAGAATAATGCATTCAAATATATTAATAATCACGCTCATTGGAAATTGACTAAAATTCCTAGTTAAGAAACCAAGGCCATGGAAAGCAAGCTTCTTTTTTGGCCTACATGCCTTATTCAAGTTCCATTACACTTTTGGAAATGTTATAAATATCCCCAGGGGCCCATTCTGACCTTCACTTAACCTCACTTGAAAAATACTTATTCTGACTTCCACCTGAAAACTGGAAAAATTCATGCTTCTCCCATTCCTCCCAGTCCTGCATAGACTGCACTCCACTTGACAAAATTTTTCTTGTCCTCATGTCTCAGCCTAAATATCACCTCCTTCTGGAAGCCTTCCCTGGCCAGCCCCTGAACTCGAGCAGACAGTCTCTATGCTGGGCTGCCATCACACTCTGGCAGGGCTTGGCAGAGCTGCTGTCTCCTCATGTGGTTGCCTATTTCCTTGTTTACCCCCTCCAATAAACTGTTGAAACCACTGAAGGTGGGCTCAGTGTCCAGGCTTTTCACTGTTGTGACTCCAGTGTCCACAGCAGCACCTGGCACAGAAGGGAATGAACAATAAGTTATTATTTGATGGGTGGATAAATGGATGCATGGATGGATGGATGAACTAAAGATGTCAAGGCCATTGTAACTGATGTCCAGAGGATGTAACTGATACCAGCATTCCAGATTACAGGCTGACGTTTGTCCTTCTCCAATAACCTTGAATAACATTTCTACTGGTGAGTCCCACTAACTGGCCCCAACTCCCTAAACTGAAGAGAAACTGGCCATCTTGGTGGGTGGACTTTAAGATGGCCTCCAATAATCCCTGCCTGCGAGCATCCATGGCCTCAAGTAATACCTTGAGCATGGACTCTCTTCTAAAAAATAGAATAGGACAGAATCGATAAGATGTTACTCTGAATGTTAGGAAGACTATGACTCCTGTCTTGAGTTCGCTTTCTTCTTCAATACTCACCCTAGTGAAAGTAGGCTACCATATTGTTGCTGGCCCCAGAGAGAGACCCATGTGATGTTGTGAGGCACTGAGGCCTTCACGACAACAGCCTGCAAGGAGCTGAGGCCAACTGACAATCATGTGAGGGAGCCTGGAAGCAAATCCTTTAGCACAAGATGAGTTATGGGGTGACTGATGCCCTGACCAACTATAGACTTTGACAGCACCTCATGAGAGACCTCGAGGGAGAGGCACACAGCTAAGCCACTCCTGGCTTCCTGACCCGTAGAAAGCATGAGGTAATAAGTGTTCATTGTTCCGTCCAGTTTCGAGCTAATTTGTTATGCAGCAATAGATAATAGGCCACCATCGAGTGACACCTCTAAGGTGCCAGGCTCTGTGCTAAGCACATTCACCCATGATCTCGTTTCATTTCAGTGTGTATCTTCATCGCCTGGGAATTGGGTGAAAACTCACTCCTATAGATTTAGGAAGCTTAGAGAAAGGTTCAGTTACCTATACTTTTAGTAAGTCCCCAGAAGATTATGACACACCCCAAGTGTAAGAATCAGTGCGCTTGTCTTCTGGGGTCATCTGCTCCTTCCTCCTTGGCAAGGTCGGGAACGGCAGAGGGGCCTGAAGTTGCCACACCAGGTGGGTCCTCTAGCAGTAGGCTGGTGAGCAATGACTGTCATCTACGCCTACAGGGGGCACCAAAACTAGAGGAGAGGGCAGAACAGCAAGCTGAGGTGACAGCTTGAGTTCATCAAGCTGTCAAAGAATTGCTCAACCTGTTGCCAACACCAAGGAGGACGTGACTAGGAAGCTGAGCATCCGGGGAAGCTGAGAAGCAAGAGCAATGGGTCAAGGGGAGAGGCTAGGGCCATTGTGAAGGTCAAGCATTGCCTTTGTGTGGTGGCACGACGGGCGGCTGCACCTTAAGCACCAGCATTATCTGACCATTGGAGCAGACTCAATCTGTGACTTTCCAGAAATGATTGACTGAGAAACTGATCTTTGGCAGAGAGGGGCTGTGAGCACATAACCTCTCGACCTGCTATTGGGTCGGCCAGCTCCTGAAGAGATTGCTGCTCTGTGGAGGCAAGACCCCAGGACCCTGAGAACAGAAGGCCAAGGTTGGAATCCCACCTCTGCCATCACCACTGTGTGACCTTGGACAGGTCAAAGTCATCTCCCCAAGACTCAATTTCCAAATGTGAAGAGGAATAATGCTTACCTTATAATCTTATGCGAATGAACAGAGAATACCTAGTTCAAAAGCCACACTTAGCCAAAGCTGGTGAGTTTGGGAGCGGTCTCCTTGTGGTTTCGTTTCTTATGTTTGTGATCGATCATCCAGCAGAGTGCTTTAATACAGTTAGTACTCAAAAAATGCCTGGGTGGCTCAGTCGTTAAGCATCTGCCTTCGGCTCAGGTCATGATCCCAGGGTCCTGGGATCAAGCCCCGCATCGGGCTCCCCGCTCCGCTGGGAAGCCTGTTTCTTCCTCTCCTGCTCCCCCTGCTTGTGTTCCCTCTCTCGCTGCCTCTCTCTGTCAAATAAATAAATAAAATCTTAAAAAAAGAAAAAAAGCCCGTGGAATGAACAGATTCCTAAAAAAAATAAAAGTAATGTAGTCAAAGTGATGTGATTCATTGATAACAGCAGGCTTATCCTGTCTCTGAAACTTAGCCCTGCTTAGCCATGGTGAGAGTTTGAGGTAAATAGATAAATAACAATCGTGAAGACTCCTTAATAAAAAAAAGAATGAATCGTTGAAACTAAACTACTGTGTGAACATTGAATCATAGGATGCTAAATGGCCACCAAAAAAAATGGTGCCAAATATTTATATTTGCTCTTAAACTTCAATCAAATATTTAGTTACATCCAGTATCTGGACATCCGGGGTTCAGTTAGCCAAAGGACTGATGACTGACTGAACTTTTTTATTTCAATTGAGTCTCTTTTGAGATTATGCAGCCTGAGACACTCTTGAGGACACAACGAAGGAGGAGTTCAAGGAATCTAGGAGGAGCCGTCCCCATGAGCCTTGGGCTGCCTCGTGAGCTCAGGCTGCGAACAGAACTTCGATGTCACCGTAGCCACTGCGGGTTCACAATGAAGGAATCGTTTCAGAGTCTCTATTTTTAGATTCCATCATAATGAAATATGGCTTTGAAGTTTTCCAAGACCTTTATCTCCTAGTTTTTAATTAATGAGAATTGCATTATCACTTAAATATATAATCTTCTTGGGGCTATAAAGTCCAGCTCGTGGCCAATTACATTTTAATCTAGTTAATGAAATTTCCCCATAAAATATCTGATCAATGAATATTTGTGTTGTGTACGCTTTAGACTAATCCGTGGTGACAGAAATGCCTACTCAGAGGCACAGGTGTGCTCCCGCACATCCAGACGGGTGAGCTCGTGCGTCTTATAGATTCATAACTAATCTGCTCTCAATGCTTTCTGCATTTTTCAGGCAAGATCCCTTGTTCGGTTTAAATTGCTAATACTCAAATTTATATCTAGATGTTAGTCACCAAACAGAAATTAGTTCTCCACTGCTAAGTATTTCACACGCAGATTTTATAGAGTTGCACTAAACCAACCATTGCAAATCTATGGTGTGCCGATCTGCTGCTTTTTTTTTTTTTAGTGTATTAACTGCAGAATCGTAAAATAAAAGAGGTGAGAATTTCTCACCCCAATCAACCCGTCAAATGCAGCCGTTCAAAAAGGGCAGGAGTTCCACTAGCTACCCAGCCGAATCTGAGCATTTCTCTCCTTAGTATTCTACTTTTTGTGCCATGTTTTTCTCTAACCCCAGGAAGGGAGGATTAAGTAAATAATGAATAAACATTTCTCATTGAAGCGACTTTGACATTTCATCTAAGTGTACATGTTAATTAAGATAAGATTGTTCTAGTCCCCCAAAAGGTTTTTTTTTTCCCTCTGAACAACTAGACTGAAATATAGTATAAAAGTCTATGAACACTCTGTTAAATGCACAGATTTAACCCCGCTGTTTTGCTCCTAATCATTATTAATTGCCTCCAGTGGTGGACATTAATTTCCCTATTGCAGCAACATGCATCTCGAGCTTGGGCATATCCTAATACATCAAATGGGACAGGTGATATAATTCAGTTGGTCACAGCTGGAAAGGGGACAGCTACCCACATGCAGGCAGTCTGTCAACCTTAGTTACACTGCAGACACCACCACAGCCTCCGAAACAACATTGTACATTTATCTCCGGGGATAACTTTACAAGAAGTATGGCCGCTTGCTTCATCTTATTTAATCCGTTATTGTCTTCGTAGCTACAGGAATGAAACAGTTGAAACTCAAAACTCTGAATTTGTTCCTAGTCGTTGAAGGGGAAGAGCAGAGACATATGGTCGGACTCCCAGCGCAGATAAAGTGATAAGTGCTCGGTTCAGCGTGGTTTATATTTAAAGATAGATGTCACCATAGGATTTCGAGTGAGTCACTAATAATATTTGCTATGATGAGACTTCAGGGTCCTGCCTTGTTCTGGGACCTTAAGGAGATCTTGACAAGTTGCCCATAGTACCCTGTGTTTATACATGACTGGATCTTTGGGACAGTTAATAGCTTTGTTATCCTTGAAGATTAGCCCAAACTCCTTAGTGGTAAGATGGAAAACAGAGGCAGGGCTGGTATTAGTCTCCGACTGGGTGGCGAAGAGAAGTGATGATGATGTGCTGAGTGTGAGCCAACATCAAAGCTATGACACAGACTCCGAACCCAAATTTTGGCTCCTGAGCCTGGCTCTCCCTGGCAAAGAGACTTCTTCTTCCACTGTAGGAATCACTCTAGGAGAGAGAAATGCAAAGCAAAACAAGAGTGAGATATCACCTCACACCCCTTAGGACAGCCACTATCAAAAGAACAGAACATAAGCGTTGGCAAGGATGTGGAGAAATTAAAACACCTGAGCACTATTGGTGGGAATGCAAAATGGTACAACTGCTATGGAAAACAGTATAGTAGTTCCTTAAAATATTGAAAAGAAGACTACCATATGATCCAGAAATTCCACTTCTGGGTATATATACAAAAGAATTGAAAGCAGAATCTCAAAGAGATATTTGTACGTCCGTGTTCCAGACATTACTCATGATAGCCTAGAGCTGGAAGCAACCCAGGTATCCATTGACAGAAGAAAACATAGTACATACACATGGTGGAATACTACGCAGCCTTGAAAAAGGAAGGACAAGTTGTCACATGCTACAACATGGATGAGCCGTGAAGGCATGCTAAGCAAAATAAGTCAGACGCAAAAGGACAAGTGCTGTACAATTCCATTCATGTGATGTATCTAGAATAGTCAAAATCATAGAGGAAGTACAAAGGGCTGGGGGAGGGAAGACAGAGGAAGTGGAAATTGGAGTCCAGTGGGCGCAGCGTTTCAGTTTTGTAAGATGAAAAGGTTACACAGATCTATTGCACAGGTGTGGCTACACTTGTGACTGAACTGCACACTGAAAAATGGTTAAGATGATAAACCTAATGTGGTACGGTTTTCATCGCAATTAAAAAGTACACAGAGATAGATATACAAATAGAAAAGTCTAGAGGAACGCCCTGCACGATATTAATAGTGAGTATTAGAATTGCAGGTGATATCTTCTAATTTATTTCTTCTCATATTCCTACATTTGTAATTTTTCTCTATAATGATATATATTGGAATTCCATCCAGAAGTTTCTTTGTTAGAGTCACTACATTTTATAAAAATAGCCCAAAGCCCATAGATGCCTTGCCCAAGGACAGAGAGTCAGCAGCAAAACCAAGAGGACCGTGGAGTCATTTGCTCACCCAGCGAGGCAGGCAAACACACAAGCCCTTCTCTCTTGCTCCATACTCACGGATACGGATTATTTTACAGAATTCACTGGACCTTCTCTACCAAAGGGTCCTTGGGATTTTCCTCATCACTACTTGTTCCCCCGCTGCCCAAAGCCAGTCAAGTATCACCTGCCAGTGGGATGCAACTCCTTTCACTGCGCCTCTTGCATTTATTATATTCTATCCTGTATAATAGTTCGACAGGGACCTGCTTTCTCTTTCTCATGAGACTACAGACATTTTGAGGTCAAGACCCACCTTGGCCGCATTTGTGTATCCCCAGACACAATGTCTCCTCACTGTGCCCCTGGAAGAGATAGCTGCTGATGGAGTGACAACGAATGAATGAGTGACAATGAATGAATGAGTGACTAAGTGAACGAATGCATGGCCTGATCGCTGAACTCTCACTGAGCACGTCAACAAATCAAGTCAGTCAGGACGCTTTTCTCACGAGTTCTGGGTTCGTTCTTATTTTCTCCCAAACAGCAATTCTTACCCTCAAGACTTCTTTGTGATCAGTCCAATTTTTATTCCTTGCACTTAGTAAAAATGACAATGATAATAAGAATTATAATTTTTGTAACCATGTTATTTCAGTTCTGTATTTTAAATTATGTGAATCAATTTTTACCTCAGTAAAGACAAATTTTCATTAGGCAAGTTTGCTTCAACATGGAGCTCCGATATTTCATACCAAGACAGGAGACATGTGTTATAAAATGGTCCTGTTCTATTGGTGTCTCCAACCTGTTCTCGAGGGGAGAGGTTACAGGTGGGTGCTATTTTGTATAGTAGAGATGCCTCTTTGTGTCAATAGACTTTTCATAAGGCAAATTATGGTTTGGCTGTCATAGGGGCGGCACTGTTCCAGCGGGACTTTCCAGAAGGGTTCTTTAAAACAAGATTTGCGAAACAAGTAACCAGCCATCGTTTGTACAGTTTGTAAATTCTGCATTATCGGATTTTCTGGAAGTGCAGCATGAGGTTATATTCATGTTTTATCATTGATTAAGACAGCAACAACAACATAGCAAAATACATTCAGCCTCTGCACGGAGGGCATACGGAGAATCAGGACTTCATCAGACAAAGGCCAGGCGGCCTTGACCGCCACTCCTTCCTTGCTTTTCCAGAGGAGATTATAGCAGGAGCCAGGCCTCCAGAACAGTTGTTGGTTTCTCTCTCCTTCTGCTTTCTCTTCCAAGAACCTTAGTTCCTCGGGTGCATGCGTCCGCTTTCACCAGGGGGCCTGGCCGGGCTTGTGCACCAGACCCGCCCCGCCGGATCTGCTGTCCCCTGCGGGCCTGTGACGCGCGTGGCCCGCACTGCGTGGACGGGGGTCCCACTCCCGTGGCGCGGAAGGGCTTCAGATGGCAGATAGGCCGCGGGTGGCCGTCGCTGTCAGGGACTCGTGCGTGACGCGCTCGTTATCTAGGCAGAAAGTGTGTTTGGGTTCAACTGCCAGTGCCACCGTGTCACCGAGCTCTCCGCGGAGCCCGAGACAGGCGTTCCCTATCAGTGAGAGCTCCGGCAGGCCGGCCGGGAGCCGGGGCCTCTCCCGCAGCCTGCTGTCCTCGCTGCCGTGTTTATGCGGCAGCTGGGGGGTGCCAGGACCCGGATTAGCATTGTCTCCGAGCCGGCAAGGAACGAAGACTGCTCCTAAGGACACGGAGGAAAGAGCCTGACAAAACGTCCGGTGACTTCAGATGCCTTTTGCAACAACGGGTCGTTGTGCTGTTAATTAAAAGAGTTAAACTTGGAAACTAGACTTTGATGCAATATGTTGTTTCCATTCTTGGAAATACATTCACGAGGAGCTAATAAATAATCCATGAATGCTAATCTTTTTAAGTCATTTCAAAGGGATGAAGTCAGCCAGGATAATTGTAAACGCAATGGCTCAACCCCAACTCCATTAAAATGGAAAGGTGTGAACTGATTAGACCCTCAGCTGCTTTTGATAGAAGTCTTAAATTCAAATGCCACATCATTTGTTTTTAGCAAATGGAGTAATTACAATAATATTTTCTTCATTTTTAAGGTCAGATCTCTTAAATTCTACATGCTTGGGCCTTAATTTAAATGCAGCCAGAATCATTTTCCTTGCATTCATTAATGAAATGTGTATGTAGTCTAAAGGTAACATCCACCCTTATTTTCTCCCGAGGGGAAATAAATAAATATTCCAGGTGTCTAGCCACAAGGTTGGAGGGGAGATTTGTAACATTATTTCATTTCAGATATTATTAGTGAAGCTGAAATGAACCTGATTTTCCACCCTAATAACTCTATTCTTGCTGAGAAAGGTAGCTTTTGTTTAAAACAAAGGTGTTTTCCTATTGCTCTAGCTTTTCAAATCTATTGTGATCTTAATAAAAAAAAAATTAGAGAAAGGATTCGCTTGGTGATAAAGTCAATACTTCCTAATATTCTTGTAGCATCACTGCCCAAAGCAAATTTTGTAAATATTTCTCTCTCATGGGAATTGTAGTATATTAACAAATATGTATTTTTCTAGGATTTTGGTAAATACCTAGGAAATTTCTTATAAGGGAAAACTATACAAGATTTTATTGTTTCAAGTGGACCTGGTATTTTAAACGAGCCAGGGAAAAAAAACAAACCATAAGACTGATGTCTGCTTACTATAAATTATAAGGTTTCCTTTTGCCTCCTTCCTCCTGACTGTCAGGGAGTTAAGCTCCGGAAGTCAGCCACCATGCAGAAGTTAGGTGATGGAGCCGGAAGCAGGGGACCCATTTAGTTAGGACTGAAAAGTCTGCTTATGGCCGCACCCAAAAACCTCCAAATGCACCACGATTCTGTGCTGTTTAAAATACTTACGTTTCCTGTGAGCACACAGCTGTGGTTCTATTGTCAGGATTCTAGAAAAACAGAGGGATGATATGCAGTCCACAAAACCAGGTTAAACTGACTAGGTAGGGAGCCATTGACTCCACTGGGTGGTCCCTGGGCAGAGTTCGACCCAGATCGGTCAGACTCCTCGCCAGCACCTTCTAGAATAAATATCTGCAGAAATGCTGATTCCAGGCTCTAGTGGGACCCACGTGCTGGTGCTCTGGTGATGATGGTTTGCAACCCCACTCACATTTTATTTTCACCTGTCGATGTATTAGGAAGAAAACATAGGGCTGAGAGTGGGGGTGGAGGACAGACCTGGAAATGTGTCGTGTAGGCTCAGGGAAGCAGGGGGAGGAGCCCCCCACACCAAGGACGGACTCCGTGTTCAGGCGCTCTCCCCCTTGTCTGGGTAAGCTTGCATCCATCATTTGTCTTCTCCAAGACTCAGCTTTCTCATCTGTGAAACAGGATAATAATATTACCTCCTTCATAAAATTGTCAGGAGAATTAAATGAGCTAATAAATGTAAAACTTAGTAAGTGCTAAGTGCTTGAATTCAGAGCATTGTAGACCATCTACAAATGATCTAGAGGCCTGGAAAGGATGTTAAACATCTTCTAATCCAACCCTCCGTCCAGCGTCTTACCCACATCCCAGGAGAAACTGGAATGTGTTGACTCAAAACAGAGATTATGGAAGACACATTTAGAGACCGGTGGGGAGGCTAATTTGAGGGAAGGTTTGACAATAACCCTGACAAAGGATTTTGAATGTCATTGTAATCAACAAGGGAGTTGATACAGGTGAAGTTTCCTTTGTGGGTGTTCGATGCTCCAAGTGCTGTTTAGGACCCCACCTGACTGCGGGGCGTAGAATGCAAGGAAAGGCAGTGGTGGGTGCGTGAGGTCACGTGACCTTGGCCTGGTGGGGGCGGTGGGACCAGAAGGAAGGAGGTAGGGATGAGGGGGACTCTGAAGGTGAAACAAGGAATCAACAGGGTGACTGATGACATGGAAAGTGGCGTTGAGGGTTCTGTGTTTTGGGTAGGAGCAGAATTTTGTGTAGACCCTGGTGATGAGAATTTCTGCAAGGATTTTTAAGGCTGTCACTGTCTTCTTAGCTTGTAATAATTTGATTGCCCTCATCTGTGCTCCTCAGGCAGGATATTTATCACCTGCTTGTAGACTCATAACTGAATTCTATATGCATAGGAGTGTATAAAAAAAGGCTGATATTTATCGAGCACACAGTATGTGTGTATTAGTGAATTAACTTATTTTGTCCTTACAACAACCCTAAGAGGTAAATACTATCATTATCCCTGTTTCACAAACGAGGTCACTAAAGCTCTGAGAAGTCAAGTGGCTTTTTGAGAGCTAACCACTGAGTAAGTGGTGAAGGGGGGATTTGAACCCAGGCAGCATGGCTCTAGAGTCGTGGCTCTCGAGTCCTGCGAAGGGGCAAAGACCACAAACTTTGCCCGAGGCATAGTTAAATGGTGACCCTGTTGGGATTCAATCCCAGGCTCTTTCCTTCATTCCAAAGGTGACCCAGAGACAACTTTAGCAAGTCAAAAGCCACATTCAATCCATAAGCCAAAGGGAAACTGAGGTAAAAGTTGCCTGGGGGTTCAGAGAAGCAACCTTGCTGTATAACACAGACATTTTTCTCTTCGTAGACTGCAACACTTGTATGACAGGAGGAGTTTTCAAAAAAGATTTTTAGATTTTTTTTTGCACACTAAGCTATCGACTATATCCAGTTAGAAAAAGCATGGCGGTGATAAACTATTATGTTGCAGGGGTGTGGAGTGGGGTGAGTGGGAAGGAGAGCCTTTCGGAGGATGGGTTATATAAGGGGAGATTTTTCACATTTCCCCCAATGTCCCTTCTATATTGTTCGAATCTTTTAAAATGATATCATATTTGTGCATTATTTTTCAAAATTAAAAAGGTACTTTAAAAATATATAGAAACCGAAACTTCAGGTCCTAGTTAAGGAAGTCCTAGTTATCCAATGATATAAACACATTTTTTACAATTAGTATTCTGAAGACAAGTAAATAATTCCAAGGTAAGTAAATATTACGTGTGTGTGTGTGTGTGTGTGTTCACAGACATACATGGGAGTCTCACTGAGACGACAGGCTGTGGCTGTATACAACAGACTACTTAATTTCCCCCCCTTTTAGTAAAGGAGGAAGCTCAGAAAAGCTTTATAGATTGCAGAAGGCAAATCTGCAAAATTTGGTAGATATAGAAGAAATGATCCAGTGTCAAGATAAGGCATGTAACCTTAAAAGAGTAAAAAAAAAAAGAAAAAAGGCAGCCAACAGTTAAATGCCTGCTATCGGGTGCTGGGTTCTCGCAGCTGTACCCCACAACTCCACACCTTCATTAACAGGGCGCTCCAGCGGTGCCCAGGGCGAGACTTTGTGCTGAAACTCACTAGTAACGTGTTGATTTTCTCACATCAGTTTGCAAGGTAGCGGGCAAAGCAGAACGACCCATGTCGCGGTTTGCCCAGTACGGCCCCAGTTTACCCCTCTGTTCCTATTAGCCCTAGGTATCCCCTTCACCAGGTATCTGAGTTGGCATGAGAAGTTCTATGGATGGACGTGGTATACTGGAGCAAAGCCCGTGCTTTGCCAGGCCCAGGGAGGAGAGCCACCCCATCGGTCATGTACCCAGCAGCCATGGTCCCTTCCTGGTCTTGCTGTCTCTGTGCAATCACAGAAACATCTTTACCCTCTTATCCCAACCTGGGTCTCAGTCCGTCCTCCCCTGTCCTTTCCATCCCTCTGGGGCTTCTCTGAGAGGCAACAGCCATAGTGGGTAAGACCTCGAGCTCTCGGTTCAGACACATATGAGTCTGCAGTCCAGCTCGGCCACTTACTAACTACCTAAACCTGTTTTATTGTCTGTACAATGGAAGAGTAAAGGCATCAAGGCATCGTTTTGAAGTTTTGAAGATGAAAGTGATAATGGAGGTAAAGTAAGCACAGTAATTAGTCAGTAAATGTTAGCTAGTATTGTTATTATTACAGATAGGCTATGACAATGTCATGATAAAGATACATTGTGACCTTAAAAGAAGATGCTACTGGAGCATAGTGTCTGCGGCATAAATGTTAACTGTTATTATTATTACAATTGTTAGTTCAGCCAGGGCAGCAATATATCACTCCAACGGCGAGAAGTTGCCAATCTGGCTCCTGACAGTGGGTTCTCCATCCTTTGCTGCCTCTTCTAGTTCACTCGTGGTGTGTGTGTGTGTGTGTGTGTGTGTGTGTGTGTGTGTGTGTGTGTTGGGGGTGGGGGTGGGGGAGCCGCTGAACACCAGGGTTATGTGAAATCTGGTATTCCCAGTCCTGCTGAAAATACACAAGGGACCCTGAAGTCAATGCCCTCACTACAATTTTTCAGAATGTTCCTAGGCCAGCCTTCAACATTTCCCAGTGTAAATTTGGGAGAGTTTCTGGTCTAAAATGAAGGGGAGGTAACGGGGTAATTTAATACTAAGAAGGTTTCATGACGCCTGGGTGGCTCAGTCGGTTAACCCTATCTATGCCTTTGGCTCAGGTCATGATCCCAGGGTCCTAGGATGGAGCCCCGTGTCGGGCTCCTGTTCAGTGGGGAGTCTGCTTCTCCTTCTGCCCCTTCCCCTGCTTGTGTTCTCTCTCTCTCTGACAAATAAATAAATAACATCTTTAAAAAAAAGAAAAGAATTAAAAAAAAGAAGTTTCCCCCACTGGACGTTTTCACAGCGTCAGACTTAGACAGAGGGCCCTTTCTGCCCGCACTGTTCTGTTGGTTTCATCGTTTGGCAGCACGCACGGTAGCGTTTTTATACTGAAAAATTAAAGCTCTAAAATTAGATGGTGGCCATAAATTTTTAATGGGTGCTTTGCACCATTTACGTTCTCCCTTTACCTCCTGTGCTCCATTCAGCTGGGACAGCTCGAAGCTGCCAGAAACTCAAAGCTTGATTTGCAGCTAGTTCCACTCGCTGAGGAGAGGGGGCTGTCGGCACCAACTGCAGGCCAGGGCAGCCGCCGGCGGGCCCTTCCCAGGTATCATCTCCGGCTGCTTCCGTCAGTGTGGAAAAGCCATTCTTTCTCGGTCTCCTTAGACCCCCAGCTGCCTGAGGGTAAATCCAGCTCTCTGCTTCCTAGCCCTGTAACCCCGGGGCAACAGCTTGATCCCCTTCTTTTCTCTAAGGGGGGAATAATAATGCAACTCACCTCCTCCAGTGGTGGGAATTAAATGAGATAATGTGAGGGAAGGCTCTGGGACATTGTAACTCCTCACAAGTGTCCGCCATTTCTGTGGAGCGGACTGGCATTTCCTGAGCCCCTGCTCTGTGCCACCCCTCATGCCAGGTGCTTTACTTGTGCTGTCTTACTGAATCCTTACAACCCCAAAGGGTAGGCCCTGTCATCCCCAAGTACCTGTGAGGGAACTGATTCAGGGGTAAAGTCACTTGCCTCGGGACTCAGCGGTGATGAGTGCACAACTGGAATCTCAACCTGGCCTGTCTGATTTCAAGGTCTGACTCTTCCTACCACACAGAAGCCTCATAAATAATCCCTCTGTCCTGGGCCTCAGGGTCTGTAGACAGTGATCTTGGCTTTCCCACAAGCAGCCCAGCAGGGTCTGCCCTGGGCTTTGTGGTTCCCCTAAAACCATTTGTTAGGCAGGATGTGAGGTGTGGGGCGCTTACTTACCAGCCTCGCTTATCTGCTTTGGGGCAGGGCCTTCCTGACTCAGGCCTGTGGGTTCATGACTTGACACAATTATGGCCACCACAGTGAGGCCAATGGCTTTGCCTCGGAGCCACCCAGACCAGGAGCCTGAGGGGAAGCAGGATGGGGCCTTGGTTTCTATGTCAAAGGCTGGAGGTGAAGGGGTTGGCCTCCCAGCTTCCCACCTGCTTCTATCTAGTAAAAGCAGCCCTCTCTGATTCTTTTGGTCCTCCTGCCATTTTAAGAACTGAAAACCGAAAGAAATTTTTTTCCATCTCTCATACCTGACTCGCTCTCTATTGCAATTGGCAGTTCCAGGGAAAATAGTCATCCATTTTTTTTTCACCTATATAGTAGGCAGACTATGTTTGCCTACCTGGCAGCCATTCCCCCATTTTCTGTCCCATGTCTGGATTTTCCTCTGAGGAGACATGACTTCTCTTCTCTCAGCCCTTGAGCTTTGGGTAAGCAACCCCATACACGCCCCAACCCACCCACCAAGGCTCAGGAGTAGAGCATATGACTCAGCCCAAGTCAAGCAAAGCATCACATTCTACTGATCACGGGATTGGTTTAAGACTAGACATTGGCCCACCAAGATGGAAAGCAAGCCTTGCCAGGACTTCTCAAAAATCATTTGAATTGCTTACCATCAAGGGAGGCAATGAAGAAAGTTTTCATCCACATTCACATCCACATACCTCTTGGCATACCACTGGGTACCCCTGGAGATACATGTCCCCCATCCATTTGAGAAGCACGGGCCTCCAGGTAAATTCCAAACTCCTATGTCTTCCATGTAAAGATCATCACAATTTCAGATAAACCCATCTTTTCAGCCCCATCTCTCGCCACGCTGAGTTTCTTGCCCTTTCTGGAACAAACCTTGCTCTTCCATTCCTCTGGATCTTTGCATAAGCTGTTTCCCTTGTCTAGAATCTCTTTCCCCTTCCATGCCTAGAAAATTCTACTGATGCATCTATCTGAATCTACATCAGATGTCTCCTCCTCAGAAAACCTTTTAACTTCCCAGGTTTTTAATCTATTTTCTCCTTGATGAGAGCACGTATCTTGACCTAGGCATGTCCAATTCTTGCTTCCTCACTGGACTGTGAGCACCTCCTGAGTATCTCTGTACCCCCAGATGCTGGCACAGGGCCCACATGCAGGCTTATTAGATGAGGGGATGGATGGATGGCTGGATGGATGGGCAGATGGACCATCGAGTTTAGAAAAATCATCTTCTATAATTGCCACAGAATCCTTCCTAGCTGCCGTCACTCCCATGTCACAGTAGTGCTGAATAACCTATAACCTGGTACTTACATGGGCCTAATTCTAGTTAGTAATTGCCAACTTCATAACAATTTATTTCACTGTCCATGCCTATTAAACTCCGTGAGGTTTAATAAGGGAAGGAAGGCCAGATGCTCTTTTCCATCTACTTGGTCTGCCTGTATCCTGACAGAAGCCAGGGGACGAGTCGTCTTAGTGTTGTATCAGAAACCAGCTAGCTGGGGCGTCTGGGTAGCGCAGTCGTTAAAGCGTCTGCCTTTGGCTCAGGGCGTGATCCGGGTGTTCCGGGATCGAGTCCCACATCGGGCTCCTCTGCTGGGAGCCTGCTTCTTCCTCTCTCACTCCTCTGCTGTGTTCCCTCTCTCGCTGGCTGTCTCTCTGTCACATAAATAAATAAAATCTTAAAAAAAAAATTTATAAAGAAACCAGCTAGCTGCCCACCAACCCTATACCCTTTCCTTCTTGGGCACACAGCAAGATCCTATTTCCCGGCCTCCCTTGAAGTTAGTTGTCGCCATGTGATGTGCTTCTAGCCAAGGGGACCTGGTCAAAAATGACATAAACCATTTCCAAGTCTGGCCCATGAGAACTACCCATGTGCTCATTCCCCAGCTCCCGGTTGGAAGTGAAGGGGTCTGAGGTCCCAGGGGGTAACAGAGATTCAAGATGGAGAGATCCTGGGTCCCTGAATCCCCACGTGGACAGCCACTGCCACGTAATCACATTGGACTGGGTTGTAAATGAGAGATACCATGTTATACTCTTAAACCCAGTGATGTGCTGGAGCTGGTCTATTTGAGCTTGTGAAAGTCAATTATTAAATGTTGACGACTTTTACAAGTCGATTGTTCAATACAGTCATCGTTAAAAGTTTTTTAAACTTATAATCAAATACATTATATTTTTAAAAGGTAATAAATACTCAAAACTCATCCCAACACAATAATTTTACCCTATTTGACTATGAGGTCCTGCTCCTGAGATTATTTTTGTGGAAATGTTATGTAATGGGGGTGTTACAAGCATCTCTTCCCAACTCTGCCTTCAGTAACGTCCGTGGGTCGCTTGAAATCAGCCACGGTGCTAATTTACACCAGGGGAATTGGCAAACACCACAAACCAGGTTTTCCCCGCACTGGAAAAGGTTCAACATTTACCAGTACATCATTCTAAGGTTTATGTGTTACAGGAGCAAATACTTCCCTGACACACTGACTTCCTACTTTAGGGAAAGAGAGCACACCAGATTGAATGTAACTTGGCTGCACGCAACTCAGCATAAAGGAAAAGCGGCCGGCGTGCCCAGAACAGCAACCCAGGGTGCCCACGGAGGAGGAAGCACTCCGACGGTCAACATGGCCAACCTGAACGTGACATGGGGTGCTTGAGGTCCTTGCTTATCTCCAGAGCATGCGATTGTTATGACAGAGGCACAGCCGTGGTCATCGCCCACTTTCACGTTTATTGGGTGACAACTGTAAATAAGAGGGAGTGGAAATATGGATGCTGGGTTTCAACACACAGCTCTTACTAGGGAATCGTAAGTGGAGACACACTTATTTCCCTGCCCAGTTATTTGGGGGAGGGAATTTCTCCGTGTTTGAACTCTCAGCAAGATCCTGTATGTTGGCACTGGCGTCTGGAGTGGACCTGTGCAGAGCGGAGAAGCTGAGAGGGTGGGACGTCCATGGCCAAGGTAGGTCCAGGGCTGCAGGTGTGAGGACAGCAGGCTTTGGGCCAGAGCCTGACCGGCGGTGTGTGGAATTCACCAGGTTTGCACATGGCAAAATGATCAAAATAATTATCCTTTGTGGGAGCCGTCATATTTCACTTCGAGGAAGGCAGTCGGATCCTTGGGCAGCTCGCTCCTCCACCGCAGGATATAAACTGCTGAGTAGACCCAGAGCGCAGGGCCATTTGCAAGAGACATCGCGCCATTCGCAGGCTGTTTCAGGGCAGACCCTGGATGAACTAATTCTGCTAATAGAGTATTTGATTTAATGGCGCATTAAAGGGGAAAGGGGTGCACCGAACACATCCTTCAGCTCAGCAGCTGATGGGTTACTGTAACTATCCTAAGCAAAGGAGCCAAATTCTCCTCTGCCTTCACCAGAACGAGCAAGAGCTGTGGCAGCAGACACTGGTCGTTTCGCAGCTGGGGTTTTGGTTCAGGAGCTTGGAGCAGAAACCATCAGGTTAACGCAGTTCTTCTGTACAGAGCTTGTAACGACTGGTTGGAGAGACTGACCCAGACAATGACAAGTTTCTTTTCCTTTTTGTTAAAAAAAAAAAAAGTTGCTAGATCATGCCAGAGTGGAATAAAATTATAGACGAGAATAGAAGTAGGAGTTACTTAGTAGATCAGCCATCATATTTTCTTTCTAAGTCCTTTTATTTTTTTGGTCGTTGGTTTCTTCTGTCATTTTTGAGTGCTTTCAATGTGCCAGGCTCTGTGGTAAGCTTTTTACTTGTATGCAAATGTATTTACATGAATTTCATCATGGAATCCTGGAAGTAAGCCGCCATCGTTATCCTTTTACAGATGAATCATCTAAAGTTCAGAGAGGTTCAGTAAATTTCTCAAGATCGCACAGCTAGTTGGAAGCAGAGTTGGGATTTAAATCAGATTTCTCTGAGCGCAGAGTCTGGGTTCTTAATTAACCCCACAAAGTCTTGTCCTTCTAGCTGGAAGGTAGGGGACCGCAAGGCTCATCAAACATCATCACCCCAAAAAAGCTCAAGCCAGAAGTGATTTGTTCGGAGAATCAAACAAAAAATCTATGCCCCCAAAGATATACATTTGGAGCAAACTCTGAAAAATTTCAATTTCAAATCTAATTCTTCAATTTCTAAAAAGTGTTTTCCTAAAAAACCAATGGGAGTTTTATGGGTAGATTTTCTTTCAAGAAATTTTCACCATCTATCTTTTTCTTCAAGATTCTTCTATGAACCTTAGGTGGAAAAAGTGGCAAGTTGTAGTGATTTGGTTTGCTCATTCTGTAACTGTTCATAACCCCCTCCGATTTACTTTTCCATTCAGCTGACTGGACACTGAAATCTGATCAGATCAGTCCCTTCACAGGGTTTTCTTATAAAATAGGAGTTGAACTCCCCAGGCTGGTACACTCATGGGGCCCCATTCACCTCTTCGCTGTCTGCCACCCTCTCCCTTGGACTTGCCTCATACATTTCGACCGCTATAGTCTCCCCAGAGATACTCCCGACTTTGCCGGATCTGCCTTCCCCATTCTTTGGCTCCCTAATGTGCAATTCCTGCTCCTTCTTTGAAGGTGGCTCAGTGTCATCGCCTGCTTCTTCATCTCCTTGCCCTCCCTCTACTTGGGCCTGCTTCTCTCTGCCCCTATTAGAAGCCCAGGCTTACTTCTATCATGACCTTGTGGAATTTCATCACCCTGGACCGTGAGGACAGGGATTGCATTCTCCACATTATGTGTCCTCAGCCCTTGGCGTAGTGATTCAACCCTGACTGTACGATAGAATGACCTAGAAGGTCTGATTTAAGCCAGTGGTGGGCTGTGGTTGAGAACCTCTGGACTCATTGAGGTTTGCCGACTGACCAGCTGAATTGCTGGAGGAATGAATGAACACACGGAGCCTGAGACTCTGTGTCCCCTCCACCAGCCCTGGAGATCTAGGACCCCGTCTGCCCTAACGTACTTAGAATTTGTCTCATGAGGCTGTTTGGTTATGCAGCTGGTCTGGAGCCTGCAATTTCAGACCGAGAATGTTCATGGGCTCCTTGTTTGATTTCAAGAACGCACTTGTCCCAATATACAAAATGGGAAAGATGAGTCCTCCCACGAGGCGGAAACCGAAAGATGCTTTCTGGAGCTGAATGGCAGATGCTGTGATGTTACCAATTCTGACTCAAACAATATGCCCCTTTCCTCCGTGATCAGCTCGGTCAAGAGCTCGTCTTGAGTTCTCTGCCAATTGCGTATGCCAGAATCCTTGGTGGCTGGAAGGAGGGATGGCACTGTCAGCGACCCCTGGTTACACCCCCGTGCGCTAGAGGCCGCATCATCCTGACTCGGGCTACGCCTGCAGCTGACGCTCCCTCTGCCCTTCCTGCAAGCCCGTCCGTGAGGTCCCGGTGCAGCCGACCTCACCGTCACCGCCAAGTGTGGCAGGCCGGTTCACGGAACCAGCCCACCTGGCTCGGCCGTGGCTGACAACCGCAGGCAGGGAGAGAGAGACCCCTTGCTAAACCCACTCCCCTTTGTCCTCATTCTGAGGAGAGAAAGCCAGAAGTCCTAGAGAGTTCAGCTTGCAGAGCCCAATCTCACACGCTATAAAATAGTTGGAGATCTCTTGCATTTGAAAAATCACAGATGCGTGCTCTGCCTTCCAGCACCAGGCAGGAGAAATGAGACAAACAAGCTTCGAAAATAAATCTGACTCTCTCGCGGCTCCAGATAGCCGACAAGTGTTCGTCCATCTGCCGCAAGCGTTCACACTGTGAATTTATTGATTTGATAATACTCTCGCATAATTGATTGAGGACGAGACTGGCTTCTTGACTTGCCTCCATGTTTGCTGTCTGGTATCTTCCCAGCACTGCTCTCTCCACTTCATGTGTGACGAAGGAGAAACCAAAGATTTTTCTGGCATTTTCTGCTGGGATAACACATACACTGTTGGCTTTCCCGATCAGTATACGTTTTGACTCTTGAATGGCAGGAACTGTTAGTTGAGGCTCTTCCCACTGACATATTTTCCTCATCTTCACAATACTGCGAGCATCCTCTCCACCCTGGCTGTAGGATTGTGTTCCTAGGTAACGAAAAACCGCTAGAGGTCTGTTGCGATCCTGGAAGTCCCTCCCCAGTAAGAGGGGCATAGCGGCAACCACGGACCGACAGAGAACAACAATAACTATGGAATCGTTGTATGAGATATTAGCCTGGGGAATAATACTGATCTTTCTCCTCTCAGCAACCACAACAACCCGTCCGCCTCTCTGCAATTGTGACATTCAGATGTCACCACCATTTCATTAAGTGGAATCAAAACAGCTGTGAGGATTGCTGTTTTATTTTATAGCACAAAGCCATCATAACTTACTTTACAAAGCAGCTAGCAGCTAGCAAGTGCAGCTGAAATGAAAAGCCAGTTGCAGAAAGAAGGAACATGAAAGGGGACAGCTCGGGGGCTAGTGGAATCCGGAGGCAGCGGGAGCCCCCTGGCTCAAAGAAAATCACTCAGGAGCACATGATCGTATGGTTATTTGCAATCCCGAGGAAGCAAAGGTATACCAGAGGACAGGATCAGTTTAGCGTCTGGCAAGTAAACAGATAACCTAGACACTAAGATTCAGTTCAGCCAAAGAGAGATCACTGGCCCCTCCTAGAAACAGCAGCTCAGACAGTAGAACGCTTCCAGTTCCCCTCTGCTGCCTGTAATACTCAGCGCCCGGCCCGGAGAACCCTCGAGACATGGTATTTTAGTCTTGGGAGGCAACCCGCTTCTTCAGCTGGACAGCATGGCCAAGGCAGTGTGGTTCAGTGGTTAGGTCATTGGCTTTCAAGGGGAACGGAAGCTAGATTTGCATTTTGCCTACGCTGCTTGTTAGCTGAACGTCACTGGGGAAACGACTTAACCTTTACATATGTCTCAGTTTACTCACCTGTGAAATGGGCTTCGTGGGGCTCACAGATCTTGTCAGTGCCCTGTCCTTACCAGCAACCATACCACTTCCAACTGAATTCTTTGCCTTGAAGCTTTTCTGGTGGTCCGAGCCACTGTGCTCACTCACCCGGCAGGCTGGATGCTCCCGAAGATTCATGCTCCCCAGTAGCAGCTCAAAGCCGACGAGGTTGGGGGTTGGTGTTTAAATTGGTATTGGTATTTGTCAAATACCAAATACCAAGTATTATCGAATACTCAATTCCCTTACCTTTGAGTGGCATAACTCTAAGACACAGGCTGCATATTGACTCCCAGATTTCTACAGCGGATCGCTCTCCAGCCGACCACAACCGTAGCTTGCACAAGAGCGTACCCTTTACTGGCTGCCTGCCTTTCTTCCTTATCTTACTGCCCACTCACCTTCTGGAGTGCCCTGAAATCATCTCCCAGATCATTTCAGACGGTGACTTTTTTCTCATTCGTCTTGGGAAAGTGTAAGGGCAGCCTTGTTCTTACTGGTCTCTCTAAAGGGAATGCCTATTTCTAATTGGTTCCCCCAGTGGGTGTCGTTTTTTGAAGCCTGTGGTCAGGGAGAGCCTACAAACCTACACATGAGATCTGGTCTCTCCTCACAGCCATCCCCAAACTCCTGCGGTGATCCTTCCCAAGGTATTCTGCATCCCTGATGTTCGATCTTAGAAATACCCTAGGATTATCTTTCGAAAACTCCATTTTTAAGACAGTGAATTAAGTTTGTACATTGCTATTTCCTTTCCGAAGCTGGTAGCCTCAGTTCCATACACATTTCTACAGTGTGATGGGTCAATACTATGTTCTGACAAAGTGAGCCACTTACTGTCCCCTAAGATAACAATCCCGCATCTCCAAGGACAGCACAGCACATTTCCTTATTAAAAAATTCCATTTAATTCTTGATTTTCCATACATAATTGGGGATATTGCCACAGAGGAAAAAAAATCCATGAATCAGTTTTCTTCTCTTAACCTTGTAGGGTCTTCTAAAAATCCAGGCATTCAAAAAATGAGCAACTATACACCAAGGGGTTAGGGTTCCTTGGTAATGGTACCAGCTGAAAATTACCACTTATTAGTGGGAAGGTTGAAGTCTAGAGCTTGTTAGCACAGTTAGTTGGAACAGAGGTGTTAATGAAAGTGGTATTTGCATTTATTTCTCATCAAGGCTAAATGAAACTGGATAGGAGAGTCAGGTCAAGTTCACCTTCTGGGGGAAAAACAATTCAGAGCACCTACTCTCTTAATAGAGAGACAGTCGCATAAGAATAGCAGCTAATATTATTATTAATCCTCATTATCTTAACTCCAGCTTTTGGGACAGGGCACCCACACAAAGGACTATCTGTAAGTCAGGGCAGCCGGCAGTCACACCAGCTATACCGTGTGGTCATGGCGCTCTGCACAGGCTGCCATTTTCGGGATAGCAGTCCCAGTGCCAACTCCCCCTGGAGAGCTGACTCCTCTCTAAGGATCTATAAGCCGCGGGAAGTCGGGTAATTCTGATGTGCATCTCGGGGTAACACTTGTTTCAACTCTTCCCCCTTTTAATCAGTTGGAAGTCAGACCCATTTCAGTGCTGATGGGCCAACACTGTCCTTAGGGAGTACTCGTGATCTCTTTCCTGCTTATTTCAGGGATTTAGGAGTGTCTGGTAGACAGCATCTTATTGGAACCCATGAGGCCACATAAAGCTTAAGGGACGTTGACAAAGCTGCTCTGGCTTTCATAGGATTTCTTCCTCTGCTGTCCTGGGCAGCCCCATCACTTGTCTATGCAAAGGGCTGCTTCAGAAAATTGCACTCTTGATGGTGGCAATCCAGTCTCACATCTGAGTCCTTGAGAGTAAAAGGTATTTAAATATAAAAGCAGATTTTGATGTAAAGTCTATGGAAACCCATTCCCTCTCAGTTATATGGATACTCAAGCCAAGCAGAGACCTTGGGGCTGGCTGCTTCATGCCTATTTCGTTTTCCCATTCAATCCATTTTCACTGAAAAGGAGACATAAGCAGTGAAGCCAATATACTTTTATTGGATCCAATGCACTGCCACTAAAACAAATATATGTACACTCAGGCCAATACACTTATATTAAAACAAATAGAATTTAATTCAAACCAGCATTCAATACGTTTTCTCAAAGCAATGAAATTAAGCTCTACCAGTACTTCTGCTCAATATGTTTTCCCAATCAAATCCATTTGAACAAAGTGAAATATATTTATCACAGATAACACATTTTTATTAAAAACAAATTCATTGAAACCAAGTTTTCCTTTGAACTGAGAGATAGAAATTCTAACCAATTGCACAATTAGATCATAGAAACGGATGTATTTTTACTTTAGCAGAAAGCATTTCTATTCGGGTCCACTTTAAAACACACTAATGAATAATCAAAGTTGCTCCAACAATGTCTTTAATGGAGTATTTTCTCAAAAGTATGTCCTTGGGGGTTGAAGTACAATCTAGAAAATAAAACACACTTAGGGAAAAAGAATAGCACTGGGAATATGATTACAATAAATTCAGATTTGTAATGATTAAATATTTACGTCTACCTACGTGCACTCAGAGTGAAGTTGTTGGTCGTGTGCAAATGCGTAACGATGTGCTTGGGGACATTGTGTAGTTGTGTTTGCTTCCAAACCACATCGTCCAGAAAAATCCTTCCTTATTGGCATTCAAACATGTTATAAATTCTCATCTGTCTGACCCTAACTAGGAATTACCGTGCATGGGAGAACTTGATGGAATGGGAGGGCATGTATTTGGATGGCTTTTGGAGGAGATTTCCATTTTCGGTGTCTAGATCACAGGCTGTCTTTGAGTCTTCCAAAGAACTACAGAGAAGGAGAGCTACTTCCACATGCCACACACCTCTTGGGGACCAGGAACAAAGTCCTCGCATACAAGCCAGAGCATCCAAGCGCATTCCCTCTCTCTGCCGGACCAGCAGGTAGAGTCCAACCCTCACGCAGAGGGTCTAGAGAAACTAGAGTTCACTCCCCTGAGGGAAGATTAGGGCCCCACTCAGTGGCCCACATGAACCCCATCCTGTCTGCCTCTTCAGTGATCCCCACAACCACCTTTTCTATTCTCTTCCACCTCGAGGCTGCAGGATGTAAGGACAGAAATGAAGAATTTTACTGCCTTCCATAAGCAGTCCAGAAAATACTCTTTATATCAAGATTTTGTGTTTCAGTACTATTTCCTCCTTCCTGCCTGGAAAAGTGTAGGAAGTGCAGATTATGCCTGCAAGTCATTGGACAAATAATTTATTAGCCTCTGGGGCACTCGGGTCTTGAATGGACTAGACCTGCCCTCCCTGAAACACAGCTGGTCATGGAGGATACCTCAAGAATAGTTAGCACAAGATGTTCTCTACAGAAGTGTTTATAAAAGGATTAGAAACCCAAATATCTAGCATATGGGTAATTGGTAAATATATTGGAATAGCATTTTCTTGATGTATTCTCCAGTATTGATATCAACGCAGTATTGCAAGCATTCAAATGGATATTGTAGAGAGATTTACTGAATGGGAAATATTTGTATTATTCAATTTAAAAAACATTTAACAAACTAGACATGTGTGCCAAAGATACACACAGACAAGAAGATGAAGACAATACTGAAATGTTAATAGTGGTTAAGTGAGTGGTAAGGTTGGAGATTTCTCTTTCTTAAAAAACCTGTATTTTCTAAATTTCCTACATTGCTCATGTATTACTTTCAATACAAGAAAATTTATTTACAAAGTGATTATTTTTTAAAAGACGGTGTTAAATCCAACCTAAAGGTAGTGCCCACATATTGAGTCTGACTCTGTGACATGAATTCCCCCATCCTTTCAGACAGAGGCATATCCATGGCACAAAGACAAAGGTCTTTTTGTAAGACTCTATCTGGAAGCTTTGTTCAACTGGCCATCCGACATGCATTTATGCAAGGACCCAGGTAATAAATTCTTCCCTGAGTTTGTTCTAGGAAACGGTGGTTCGGCAAAAAAAAAAAAAAAAGTGGAATTTTGTCAGATGATATAAACTATATCATTCTAGATTTTCCTTTTTGCCTTAGCCCAGAGCCGAGCTGGTCTAATGATCTCATCTTAGATGTCTGGCAACATCTAACACCTTTTCAGTGATTTCAATTCTCCTTTCTTCCTCTAGCATTCTGGTTTATTATTATTATTATTATTATTATTATTATTATTATTATTATTATTATTGTGTTTACTTACAGAAGAGATCCACATTTATTTTGGAAATAGATTGGAATTACAAAAAAAATCCTATAGAAGCAAATCCTTAACATGTATAAGTATTTGACCACGATTATGCACAGAGAGCCCCTGCCACCTTCTTGGGGACATGGTGCGTCCACAGAGCGCCAGCGACACCAGGTGAGTGATACCTGAGGAGGAACCCTGGGGAGAATCTAAGTTGGAAGTTATTAAATCTACTTGCTCAGATGCAAGATCGTCTGTCCTCTGCTTGGTGCTGATAGGGACGGGCCAGCTTCTGTGTCTGCAGGAATAGTTGGGTGGCCCCCTCTGTAGCCAGGAGGCCTTGGACGGTGAGCCCAAGAATGGAAGGTGTCGTCTGTCCTCCACTAGGACCCTCCAAGCGCTCTTCTGGGGGAGGGTTTACTCTTCTGGGCTTCTTCATGCATGGGCTTCCAATCATGGGTTCAGCCCCTTCAGTTCAACTGGGTCCTTATTCGGTGCTCTCCTGTGCCCACTGTGAGGATGAGAAATGGGGACAAGAAGAAAGACGGAGAGAGGGATGGCTTGGTAGCTGGTGGTAGAGAGAGAAATACAGACAGACAGAAACAGAAGAGAACGCAGAGTACCCAGAACATGTTTAATTAATACTGACATTTACCCAGCTGCAGTTGGAACCCCGGGTGGAAATAATTGCTGTTCATTGTATTGTTTTAGATGAAAATGGTAGAAATAAATGGAACTGTCAAAGTCATAAACCTTCCCATCTTCATTAAAAATAAAGAGTTAAGAAATGAAAAACAGTAGGCAAGGAGGAGGAAGTGTTCCAAGATTTCTTTTCCCCCCCTCGAAAGCAACGTTCCCGACAAAGCTTGGCATCCAGGTGTCCCATTTTCTGCCCTGCTACCAAGAGTGACTTCATTTTTCTCCTCCCTTGGGAAGAGGGGCTCAGAGCCCCACAGCCCACCTCAAGGCCAGGCCTCTCCCAGCCTGTACTTCTTCATTGACTAGCTTCCTCCCCCACTCGCCTTCAAAGCATCCCACTCACCAGATCTTCCTTCAAGCCTGGGAAAATGTCTTCCCAGAAGCTGTCCATGCACTAGCCAGTCTAAACCTCTGAACAACCCTCTGACGTAGACGTCTTACTCCCATTTCATGGAAGTGGAAACTAAGCCTCAGAGAGGTTGAGTAACTGACCCCTGGTCACACAGCTCCTGCATGAATGGAGTGACAGCTAAGATTCAGGTGAGACAGCCGGTGATTTGCTCTAGTCCTCGCTGCTTTCCTTGGATGTCTCAGGGATCGTCTCACTCACTGTGCATCTGGTGCAGAAGAGGAAATTGAGGCACAGAGATGTGAAATGGCTTGCCCAAGCTCACTAGGATCAATCCGGTTAGCCTCGGCTCTCTCCACCCCACCGTACTGCATAGCTCATTATATTCAAATACTTCAGCTGATATATTCAGATGCCAAAAATCCGCCACTAAAATCACTCACTGCCAGCATTTTCTAAGAGAGAGCAGCTCAGTTCCAACCTCTTTCTCCATCATTTTTTTAAACCAGAGGTCTAATAAACATCACAGCTGTGCTTTTGTTTCATTGCCTTTCCTTTTCTCTCCCCACCCTTGGGTGGGGGTGCCAGTGTGTGACCATGTGGCTCTCAAATGGCCCCACAGGAGGAGGCAAGGGCTGGAACAGACAGGAAGAGGATCAACCCACTCTCGCTTTCTCTCTTCCTTTCCACCCCAATGTCCTTCCCGTGTCCCAGGGAGTCCAACCTCAGGCTCTTGGGTTGGGGAAGTGAGTGAATCCAAGGGCTGGTCTGTGAGAGAAAGAGGAGGCAGACCCACCAGGGAAGTGCCATCATGAGAAGTGCCATCATTCCACCTACCACAGTGAGGAGAGCAAGTCACCTAGGTCATTGTCACCTGCTGCTTCTCCTTGCATGGGACAGGGTCCATGGCTTATTTCTATCAGATTCATACACCCTATCAGGAAAAGAGAGCAGACAGTTAATATTTGTTGAATCATGGAGGTTTAACTGTTGATCGAGACACACAAGGTGGTAGAAAGAGCATGGACTTGAGAACTAGGTTTTGTTCAAAGTCGAGACTAAACTACTAACTAACTACTCAGCTAGGGGTCTTGGGAGAGTTATTTAACCACTATGAACCTCAGCTTTCTCATCTGTAAAATGGGACACTAGCCCATAGTGGGCTCTCAATATATATTTGATGAATTGAAATTAGAGTATTCCAATTCATTTTGGTTGCTGGTTTAAAATAAGCAGAATATCCCATTTCCTGTTTGTCTGAAATCCAATTGTCCAGTTTGGAGTTTCGAAGGCAACAAAGATCTTAATGGCTGAATGGCATTGGGGTAATCCTTAAATGTGTTAGGAGAACTGCAGGCTCCACAATGATGGTATCTGGAGGGCAATGAGCAAGGCATGTAGTGAGACCTCTCTGTTAGACCAGCTTAAATTTGCAAGTCCACTCAGTTATGAGTTATGGCATGTGTGAATGTGCACGCGCGCGCACACACACACACACACACACACACACACACACACACACGTGCACTCACACACAGGACCATAAAACTCATACTAAAAGATGGGGTGTAAATCATTGCATTCAACCAACATGAGCTCCTACTAAACTCGACCATAACTGTTAATTTTGTTCCCTAATATCCCAGTAGGCTAGAGCGGCCACAAGCTTTTTAAATAATGTATTTCTTTTCCAAACACTAATAGATATTTTACTGAAATCCAGAAGTGTTCTGTCAAGAAGAAAAAGGAACTTAGTACACCAAAGTTTAGTGGCACTTCACGGCTATTTTATCGCATCGCAACCTCCACAAAACCAAGCCTGTCCTTGCCTTGTCCCCGATGGCTGTGCCAGTAGAGGGAGTGAATTGGGGCAGATTTCGGTTTTAAATGCCTTCTAATGTCATTTGGGCAAATTAGCTTACAGGGCTGGATATTGTGTTCCAGGCACGGAGAATGTTCTTTTCCTGTCAGAATCTCCGACAGACAACCCAACGCCACAGTGAAATATCAGTAACCTCTTAACATTTTTCTTGATTTCTTTAAGAGTGAACATTAGACATATTAAGAACAACAACCCAATCATTAAGCCCTGTGCGGTTCTCCTAGGAGCCAGCTCTATCGCTGTAATCAGATTATGGACAACTCATTCTCATCCCGGCCATTTATCTTCTTTGTTTATGCACGCACCAAGTGGCATTTGTCTTAGCATCAAAAAATAGTAATCAAAATTGAGAACAACAAAAGACCTTCCATTATTTACGGTGTTAACTAACATCTATTTGCTTTCATTAGTTTCCAAACAACAAGTACACTGGTTCTGATTAAACCTGGCATGTGTTAATTATATCCGAGGTCTGGGGTTGTTTTGTCTGTAATAAAGGATTACTTAAGGGTGAAGCCTGAGTGAAATTTGAGGTCCCCAGGCCTCAGAAGTCACCCACCTCCCTGTGCTTCCTCAATGAAGGTTTTCAGCCTCAGAATGGCAGAAGCGGATATGCGCTTGTCACAGAAAGTTACGTTTTTGGGGTTTTGTTTTGGTTTTAAGCCTTCAGCTTTATCACCTGTTTTATGGGCTGGAGTTAAATGGCAGTACAATGCAGTTTACGCTCTTACTGCTCAGCATAAACAGCCATCATGAGCCATAATTAGAAGTAAAACCACCACATAAATAACGCGGCAGAAAAATGGCCCCTATGATGAGCCAGACTTTGGCTACGGGAAACTTCGGCGGGTCCCCAGTATCCATCATACTTAAGGGGCACTGCGTGTTTTTGTCCATATTTGTCTTACTAAAGCCAAAATGGGAGCCGTTTAGACTTTCAAATAAGCTTTTAAAACTGTACAATGCCGGTTGAAACAGACTGTCTGCTACTAAGAGTGATGTAGAAACCCTTCGCCTGGCGGTCGGAGCAGCTGCGTGGGCTGGAAGGGAGAGGATGGGGGCCCAGAGGCAGAGGAAGGAAAACGGAACTGTCCAGGAAGAGGATGCTTGGACCTCCCCCCAAGCTCTAGAAATATTTCTTTCAAGAACCTAAAAGTTCCTGCACACCACGGAGCACCGAAGGTCCCACACACGGGGGAACCGGTGAAGTTGGGTGGCCTTCAAATGTTACTTCCGTGACTGTCACTCCGTGATGAAGTGGGAGCTGGGAGACAAACGTTTTTGAGCACCTCGGCATTGTACATCGATTTTCTCTAATTCTCATAACAGCCTTAGGAAGTCAGAGAAAATAAAATATATTGAGTCCTGGGCCCGAAAGCGGCCCTGGGGAGACAGGACCGACAGTGGCTTTCTGCATGTGGGCTGCCATTTGCAAAGAGGCAGCAGACAGAAGTAAAGTGAGGGTGCCTTACAACGATCAGAAGGATTTCCTCTTCCTGATTAGTCTCCCGCACCCAAGGGATTAGGAGACAAACCAAAGAGAGTAAACCCCTGTTAGAAGGAACATGCATTGTAGTGAACAATGCTTTTCCAAAGCCTGCCTCATTTAAAAAATTGATTTTAGTGCATTCACTTGCTTTTAAAAATAAGTCACATGTATCTTTCTACAGATCAGCCAGACTACTGAAGGTCTAATCTTCATGTGGAATGAAAGAGAACGTTCCTTTGAATATTCTAAAAGCCCACATGTGTTCTCTAAAAAGGATGGTTTGCTTTCTCCATTTCTTCCTTCCTCCACAAAAGCAAACAAATAAAAATAAAAACAAAATTGATCAAAAACTGGTGTTGAGAGTTAAAACAAACACACTATTGTGTCTGGTATTAAGCATTGCATTTAGCGAAACGGCTTTAAACTCATGCAGGTAACAGAGCTCCGTTTCGCATGTGGATTTTTGTCTGCATTTATACCTCTGCAAGCCACACACGGCGTGACACCGCCGTTTTTTTAATTAAGATATGAAGTGCTCATTTTTTTGTGGACCTGCTATAGTCTAACAAATTTACTACACGTCTCAGAAAACACATAGCGTTGCCAAAGTTGGTGAGTAGCCCAGCATGGTTTATCTCCAGCCCACAGCTCTTTCCCTGAATTCAATACTGCAGGCACAATTTAATGCAAACCCAATTTATGACTTAATGCTCTAGGGACCGTAGTGGGAGATTGTTACATTATTCTTTTCTAATCCTATTTGTGTTTTAATTTGCTAAGTCTGTAATGAGGTGCATGCCTTGAATAGATTCAAGATCTTTCGCATTGCTTTTGACTTTGTTTAATATAATAGATTTTACAGTTTGCATTAAATACCCAGGTGCTACGGTCAGTATTATCTCTTTATTTTCTCAACTAGAGTGAATAAAATTACACCGTGAAAGTAATTGTGTACATGTTTCCTTGTTTATTGTAATGGTTTATTTCCTATTATAATTCTTGATTCAAATTACATCTAGTTCTCCAAAAGTCAATTCCCCACAGGCTCCTGCTTCCCTTTTCCATACGACTGTTAACTCTCTGAAAAGCATGAAGGCTTGGCTGACATTTGATTACTTGAGTAATAACAAAATAAGTTTTCTCGTCTAAGTTATGATACTTCGATGAAACGGAAAGGAAGAAAGCTAGGAAGGAAGGAAGTGGGGGGGAAGGAGGGAGGAAGTGAGGGAAAGAGAAGGGGGGAAGGTGCTGTGTCACCATATGCCTGATATTTTATGCGCGGTGTTGAGCTGAACTGTCCATCGCTGATCAGAGCCGCTACATCACCCAGCTCCACGGTGTGTCATTTGCCGTCCATAACTGTGTTATAGCCAATTATAGCTAAATTCTCTGTTCTGTATGCACAATCAAAGGGTGTCTGGAATGCATTTTGCTATTTTCTGAATCCTATTATTGCAGACATGTTTATTACGTTCAGAAGATGGCTTTCTGAAATTACACTGGAATTGTACCACCCACCTGCCATTTACAAACAAAAGGACCTAAACATTTCTTAACAAGGAGAAAGTTCATTTAGCTCTTTCCTGGTAACTTTTCCTGTATTATTTTCTCCCGTAACCATTTTTGCAGAATTCGTTGCTCAAGCCTCTATGTATTCGTAAAAATACCTAAGCTTGCCGGCTGATGTTTATTTTTAAATTAGTAACAGCACGGCAGGTCAAAAAGGAGTTGCAGATTGGCTCGTGGTGCCTGTCGCAGATGCTGGCTGCAGTTTTCGCTGTGAAATTCCCCTCAGACTATGTATGAAGGGATTGTAAAATGGATGCTAAATTATATGTATTCGATAGCCCTGAAATAACTCCTTTAGGCTGCCTGTCAAAGAAAAAAAATGCAAGTTCTGTCTTTAAATTTCATTGGGGGCCATTTTAAGAGCAAAGTGAATGGTGTTAGAAAGACACATGATAGCTATTTGAAAATATAGCACTTCATCATTAATTATTAAGGGAAAACGAAAGTGTTTCTAAACCAAATACTTTAACTTTTCCCTTCTACTGAAGTTTATACTCTTAAATTCTGCCCCCTGCCCCACCCCACCCCCCCACACACATACACATACCCAAGCTTACTTTATTACTGGTATTTGCCTCTCAGAGCCAGGGGATATTACTACCTTTTTATTTGCTATTTTTACAGGACCCAACAAAAGTGCTTTTAAAATATATAACCACTTAATTCAAGTCAAGCTTCTTCAATACTCCTTTCATTCAAGCCCTTTCTAATTTGTTTTCCTCCAGCCAGGAGCCCGGAGAAGACACTGTGATTTATGTTTTCATTTATTTATTTTATTTGGGCTTTTCATTTAAGAAAAGAAATTCTGCACAGCCCCCACCATCCTCGATTCTGCATCATCTCACCCCACTCTGCCCCTTTGTATTTGGACCATTAAGAATTTCTCCAGGACGGACTTTGGAGGCTTAAACAGATTTCTTCGGGGCTTTGACCATGATCTGCAGAAGGTTTGGCTTGGGATCTTTCCAGGTGCACCAAGGGTCAGGGGCTCTTTTACACCACTCGGCGGGGTAAATTCAGGGAGGAATTCTGCCTTTCCCTGGTGATGAAAGGTGCTTTGCTATGGAACTTACATTTCCACAAAGACTAAAGGTGTGTGCCTTGGCAGCAAGAAAGATATCATTGTTCAAATCAACGTGTTGGTTTTGTATGGGGGCTGGGCATGGGGTGGAGGAAATTGCTACATGACATTTAAGAGCTTGGGCTCGACAGTCCAGCAGCCGTGGGTTTGAGTCTTGGTTCCACTTCCCAAACAATGGCCTTGAGTGAATTACTCCTCCTATCTAGACTGACTCATTGATCCAGCCAGTCAGTTGGCAAATACTTATTACGTACTTACCATTGGCCAGGCACGGAGTTAGGCACCGTGGGTAACAGATAACGACACAGATGTGGTTCTTGCCTATACTGATCTAGTGGGGCCAAGAGATAGACCAACATTTACAGTCAAATGTGACAAGTATGATAATCGGGGAAGCTAGGGAAGCCTTCTGGAAAAAGTAATATGTAGGTGAAATGAGATCAATTTCCTCTAGTGTAAAATAGGAGGTAATAGATACCTGCCTCATGGGGGCGCTATGAGAAAAACGTGTGATAATGTCCAAATAGGGCTTTACATTGCTCCCCACATAATGTAAAAGCTTGGTTCAAAAAAGAAATCAGAAAGTGATTATCATTATTGTTAAGAATCATCCCAGGATTCCCCCAAAATTAATATTAGAGAACCACATTTCACTTTTTTTTAAAGGAGGCTCCATTCCTAGTGTGGAGCCCGATGTGGGGCTTGAACTCACGACCCTGAGATCAAGACCTGAGCAGAGATCAAGAATAGGATGCTTAACCCACTAAACCACCCAGGTGCCCCCACATTTCACCTTTAAAAAGCCACAAATTTTACCCTGTAGTTTCAGTTCTTTAACAGAAAGAACTAAACACTAACGTTGTCTGTAGAACATTAAAGCAAATTTGAAGATAAATGAACTAAAATTAATAGACTCTCTTAAGTAAACATCACTAGCAATCGAGTCTCTATCAAACACCAACTTCTCTAGGGCGGAGAGGATCTGACAACTCAGTTCCACCCACTTCAAAAGGGCACTCATCCTCCCCGTTGAGTCTCGGACATTCCCAGCAGAAGAACACTCCTCCAAACGTCCTTACTAGTTTAAAAGATGATATTTACTTTCATTTAAAGACAGCCGGGAAGCATTTTTAGACAAATAGTTATACATTGGGAATCATATTTGCTCATTATAATTTCAGGAATGCACTTGAACAGAGACAAACTTTGGCTCCGCCTACCATAAGAGATCCTGGTTCATTCCAGAAGGTGCTGTCTTGGTGGATGCAGTGTGGGTAATGGAGTTCTCCAACACAATTCCTGAAAATATATCAAGCATTAATGCACATGATCTTTGATTACTTATACAAATGTTACACATATGTGGGGAAAATCACCTGTTAGTTGGGCTGCAGCAGAATTCATCTTAGGGGAGAACTACCATCATTTTAGCAAATACTTATATGGACCATTGGATTGCCTTCTGATTGGGTCCAAGACAGTGGTGAATTGCTCTGCTTAGTAACACTGGAGGGATTTTTGAGGTTGGGGGGGCAGCCTGAGAATCAAAGAGAGGGAAAAAGTATTTTGAGGGAGAAGGGCAGAGAGGCTGTTGGGAGATGTTTAGGAGGAAAGCTGGCAAAAGCATCTCCCTTGATGTGGGTATGAAAAGGAACTATTACCAAAAATGACGTCCAATATCAATTCTTAGTTAGCAGTTAGTTATCTGCCAAGCTGGACTGCTAGGTAACATTGCAAGCGTGTGCGCGCGCACACACACGCAGACACGCACGCATGCAAGTGCAATTGTCAGCATAGGTCCATATACAGTGGATTCTATGAGTAGTAATTGGAGGCCTCCAGGAAATTAGGTATGTCTAGGCCAGAGAAGAGAGAGCAGCCCCGAGGTCCAAGACAGGTCCAAAAGTCAGCAGGAACAAGGTATTGGAGGAAAAGACCCCTAAGAACATGAGGCCCTAGAAAGTCACAGAAATCATGGACAAGGCACATGGACAAGAGGATTTGAGCCTGTTTTACTCCTACATAGAAACTGTAACAAGCCTTTGATTCTTCATTCATCGGAAACTCTTACGAAGTCAAGGTGACCTGAAAATTTAAGCATCTGTGGTAGATGAGGCTCGTTTTAGGTTTGGAGTAACTGACAGTTGAAAAGACCACATGGAGCTACTTTTTCAGAGTTTCAGAGATGCCAGCAATGGCCCTTTGGCATTCTAATAGCACTATCCCTTTAAGTGGGAGAGCCCTGTCATCAATGAATGGTTGCCGATCTAATGACTAATTGATGGCAACGAGTCTCTAATGATCTAATAGCTCATTAGGGTTGACTGAGCCAGCAGGGGTCTTCAAAAATGTTTTTCATTCCACTCTGAGGTTTTGTGAGTTTTCCTGTACATACATCAGACAGCTGCCCAGGTTATTAAACCTACAAATGTGAAACCACAGCAAGAGCAGGATGGACCTAGGCAAATATAACGTGGGAGTATGAGGCAAATATGGAACCCACATGACAGAGATATATAACACTGCCCAAACCATATGATGGGAAGCTGGAGAGAGACATGCTGGGAATGAAATGGGTTCCCAATAGGTAATATCTGGTGCCAAGAATTTAGTTGTCACCAGGATAGTGTGAAACAGCTTCACAGTGGGTACATTCACCATTCATTCATCATTTAATAAATTAATGTTTATTAAATGCCCGTTACTCATATACTTATCTGGTAGTATATATAAATGCTCTATACACATTTTATCAATTTATTCAGTTGCTACAGCCCTTTCACAAATGAGAAAATTAAGCCTCTAGCAAGCTAGGAAGCGAGATAAGAGTTATACAATGTGTTTTATATACATACACCAGGTAAGGAATAGATCTCCTTTCAAAATTCCTCCATTTTTGTTTCTTACCACATCATCCCTTGGCAGGGTTCAAACAACTCCAGCATCTGATTTCTTAGAAAATATGTATCTAAAGATACAAGGAACGACGATTACACTCAGTACCCATTTATTAAGAAATAGCCAGTTCTGGTAGCATGAATAATTCAGATCTTCAGGTAAACCTCAAGCAATAGTGACGAAGAATTCTCATTCAGCTCTTCTTTCCAGCACAGAGCTCTCTGCTCCTGGGCCGTCCACGGCGATGCTCCGTGGATGGATGAGTCCCTTTCCTGGCAACAACCCCCATCCACTCATGAAGCTGGGACTGCCGAGAAACAGGAAGAGAGATGAGAAGCCAAAACCCTGAAATACTGACCTTGCGGCTCAGAAGCATCTCCGGTTAAATCGAGAAGACACTGATTGTCATATTTTTGCCTAGCATAACAAACCCAATTTGTATTTAACAGAACTAAAATTTTAACTGAAAACAATCATCAGGGAAGCAACCAGGGTCAAGAGCACAGGCAGAGGACAGAGCTTGAAAGAGAGCTACGTCCATACATTCGGCCAAGGCATTTATTCTCCAGCTTCATCAGCCAGGGCCAGGGGCTGCTCCCAGGGGCATTAATTCCCTGACCCTTCTTCTGGCCCCAGCTGGCCGAACGGAGGCCCCCTGGTGGAGAGGCTTGCTGAAGAATACTCAAGACAAATGACACAGGATAGGAGCAGGACTTTGAAAGCATCTGCTAGATCTGCTTTTTTTCTAGAAGAATGACCAGAACAGCCCCCAAGCCCACATCTGTTCATGAATATAAAGAACAGGAACATATTTTTACCTTAGTGGTGTGTAGTTGACACACCCTCCCCAGGACCATGAGAGTATATAATACTAGCATAAACATCCTGAAATATGTCAAGATATGGAGAGGCAGCTGTTCATCCCTCTTCTAAAGAATTCTGGCAACGTTGGTTGACCTTTATTATAGAACTGGCATATATTAGCTGAAATAATACTTTAACAGTTTTTTAGTACCCAACTATATGTTCTGTTATAAGGAATAGCAAATGTTTAATCATAAATATTTTAATGGCTTCAGGGA
This sequence comes from Ursus americanus, assembly GCF_024610735.1. NCBI lineage: Eukaryota > Metazoa > Chordata > Mammalia > Carnivora > Ursidae > Ursus > Ursus americanus. The sequence continues at coordinate 48,144,138 of NC_142129.1, forward strand.
TTCATGGTATTCAATGACCGTGTTAAATGATAATAATCACATCTGGTTTATTACTATAGTAATTCAGCAGCTTCTCTTGAGCAGCTATTTTTTATTATATGTGCTGTGCTACTGTCATGGTCATTTATAGCAGTAATATTTTAAAGTGGCTCATTTGTTTGTTTAAGGACAGTTTCACAATCTATTTCTGTATTAATATACATTTTGCACTATTATTGCCAAGCTGCCACTGGAAAATTGATCCTAGCCGGTTATGACTGGAGAGGCCAGAGATACACCCGAGCAGAGATGGAGCGGGGGTGACCGGACCGGGCCGTCCCGTCCCGGTGCCCACTGGGGTGGTGTCGACCCCTCCTGAGGCTTATTCATAAACGAAGGCGTGCACCCAGAGAGAGTTAAGAAATAATAAATAGAAAGGGAGGACCCTCGACTTGGGGAGGATTTCACGCGAAATACCCATCCGGGAGGCAAAGGCATTTGGGAAGAACCGCAAGATGCATGCTCTGCAAGGCCCGAGGCGGTCATCAGGCGTTGGCAGGCATTTCCGTTTCGATCACAAAATAAGAGTGAAGGGGCGAGGGGTGAAAAACTGCTAACTCGCAAGGAAGAAGCAAGGGCAGACCAAGGTTACCCACTGGGTGACTTCGACACTGACATCAATTTCAAATCTGCTCGCAGTGGGCCTTAGGAGTGAATTGCAGAGGGCTGGCGAGCCGAGCCCCCATCGGGCACCTTCTTTCGAGCGGTTCCGAGCAGCAGGTGTGATGCCGACCGCGTGTGCAGCGCCTGCGGCTTTTACCCCAGACGACGTCGCAAGGTGTTGCTTGTGTTGGGGTAAATATTAGCCTGAAATCATATATTGCTTTTTGGTAGGGAGGGGAAAGGGAAGCGTTCTTAATAACCCAGGAGAGTTAATTTTCTGTGACATTCTGCTGAACCAGGTTGAGGAAATTCAGAGCAGCCCGGAGAAAACTGCCAGGCTACTGCTCCACTTCCTCTTGGCTGGCTCCTGATTGGTTGGGTGACAGAGGGCAAATGGCTTTTACGGCTATGAATGATGTATGACCGTAAAATGGTCTGTAACCAGAAGTGCCAACTGACATGCCTGCTGATTTAACAGACACCAGGGTTATGTTTGCACAGAGACGCCTAAATAAACACGTGCTAGGTTTGAGGCCGTTTACCAAGCAATCACTTCGCTCGCTCTTCTTTTCCATTTTATTTTACTTCATCATAAAAACGGGGAGAGTAAAACCATGGTTCCCTTTTTTATAACAATGAAGATTTACTCTTCGCCGTGGCCGTTCGTCTTTCTTCGTCTCTTGCCGACTTCTGGCCCCCTTTTCCTCTTTCTACCTGCAGGGGGAGCTGCCGCAGACTTGCAGAAGCCCGGGCCGGGTTGGCCCGCGCAGCCACTTGAACTGGCTGCCCTTGGGGGATGGAGGCGAGGGGGTCTGGTTGCTTTTGCAAATGGTGAATTAGAAGAAAGCCCCGAGGTCGCTGTTCGATGGGTGGAACGGGGAGATTTCTGTTCGGCCGCCAATCAGCAAAGCCATCAAACACAGGACAGATGCTCTTCGTGTGATGGCCCTCAAACTGAAAAATATCGCATGAGCTTATATGCATAAATTCTCTCCAAAAATTGATCAGAAATCTGTAAGATATCATACAGTAATTCTTCGCTATATGTGTGGAAAATATCCCAGAAGATCCATTTGACTTTACACTCCAAGCTGAGTCAGAAATGGCAAATCAATCCCCAATTTGTCCTCCCTGGATCTCAAAAGGCCTTTATAATCTCCTTCACAGGGTTCTTCAAGAGTGTATTTCATAATGTCTAAGTATATTTTTACCCATTTTCTGATTATCCATGTTTAATGTTATCGGGATATAATTTAAAAATTTCTTTTCTCCAGCTTGATACAGTTCTTTCCAATCCTTCCATGTGACTGGCTCTTCCCATCTGGGCCTGCAGGCAGTGGGGTTTACTGCCCACGGAGTTGGGGTTTTTTTTTCATGTAGTATTTTTTAAACTTTCTAAACCCATGTTCCCCCGAACACTTTTTTTTTGTCACGATTGTTTTCTTATTGAGATATAATTTTTATATAACATTGTGTAGATTAAGGTATACAACATGTTGATTTGAAACACTTAAATATTGCAATATGGTTACCACTGTGGCATTAGCTAACACCCCTATCAGCTCACATAACTATTATTTCTTTTTTGTGGTGAGAACAATTGCGATCTAGTCTCTTAGCAACTTTAGAATCTATAATACTGTATTGCTAACTGTAATCACTCGGCTGTGGGTTCAATCTCCAGGACTTACTTACCTATCTACTAATTCCAAGTCTCTGAGCACTTTTGGTAAGATGAAATTCTCTTGCCCTTCTTTAATAATAATTTCCATTTCACCTAAATTAAACCAAAGCAATGGGACAAAATAATGCTCTGTCTTTGAAGGGCACACTTCTGAGGTAGTGCTACTCCATCTCTAGGGTTGACAGTCACTGCTCCAAAGAAAATTGCTCTGGTCTAATCTGTTGCATGTCTGGCCTGGTGGGACACCAGGCCTCCCTAGTCACTGTAGTGTTCTCATTGTAATTGAGATGACGGTGTCCTTGGTGGACTGTGAGCAGTATAGACAAATATATTTGAAACTGAGTATCAGTAAACGTGCTGACTCAGTGAAATAAAGATATCCAAGAGTACAGGCCATGAAGGAGGAAGTAACACTAGAATTCTGACAGCATCACACAGTGGCCCACATAGAGGAATGGACTTAGTTACGTGGGAAGACACTTTCGGTCTCCATGAGCTATGTGGAATTGTAAGCTGATTGTACCTGGAGACACTGTTTCATGTTAGTAGGTCTCAGAGAAACTGGCATATTAAATCATATGGCAACATATTTATTTACAATGAGAACTGGACTATGGTGTGGGTGTAACACCATGTGGACGTGACCAGTCCCGTCAAGTATCAGCACATGACACCACTCCCCTTCCTTCTGCATATTTCTGGGGTGACGCAAAAGTACCACTGAATTCATCAGCTGATGAATGGATAAATAAAATGTAGTGTAGCCTCACAATGGAATATTATTTGTCAATAAAAAGGATGAAGTAAAAATTCATGCTATTACATGGATGAACCTTTAAAACATTACGCACAGTGAAAGAAGCCAGTAACAAAAAATACCTAATGTATGATTCCATTGATATGAAATGTCCAGAACAGACAAATCCGTGGAGATGGAAGGGGTATTCGTGGTTGCCTCGAATGGATGGAGGATGGATGGAGGATGGAGGATGGAGAAGGGGACTGGAATTTGGGGAGCGAGAGGTAACTGCTAAAGGGCATGGGGTTTCTTTGGGGGCTGATGAAAGTATTCTAAAATTGATTGTGATGATGGCTACACAGATCTGTAAAAATACAAAGAACCATTGAATTGTATACTTTAAAGGGGTGAATCGTATGGAATTGAATTATATGTGAATGAAGCTGCCACCAAAATAAAAGGATCACTGCCATCATTCTGGATCATGATGTTTGCAGGCTGGTATCTTCACATCTTTATACTGACTTAAAAGGAGCATTCACGAATTTTCATACATGAGCGTCTCATTCAAGGACACGTCCTTCTCACAGTACATGGCAGAAATGTAGGAAGCAAATAGAACCACCCAAGCATATTTAAAGCCTCTACCTGTATTGCAACCATTAACATTCTAATGATCGAGCAAGTTGCATGGGATGCCCTGAAATTAATGGCAAGGGGATGTATATTCCACCTACTTTACAAGGAGGCGTTGCCAATGTCACGTTGCGAAGGGAGTGGATGTATAATCCTATTATTACAGGGCACAGGTGGGGAACTAATAATAAAATCTGCTGCAGGTGATCACTTTCCTCGGGGTGGTAGCGGGGAGTATGACCCCCACACAATGGGATGCTGGCACATGAGTGTCTCCTGACCCTGACACACTGGCAAGTCAGGTCCACCTCTTCCACTGATCATAGCCTTCCTTGTTTTCATTGTCTACCTTGACAAAAATGTTGAGATTTCTAAACTGCTGCCAAACAAAGTGAACCGTGAGTTTTGTTTTACAACGTGCAGAGTTGACGTCGTCTACGTTCATCCTTCTATTTTATCATATTTCCAACATATATCATTTTCCTCTAGGAAGTTGGGGGATGTATTGGTAAGAATTAGGTTCGGCTGGAAGTAACAAAGACCCAAAACAACACTGTCTGAAGCAAAATAAAAATGTTACCTGTCTCTCAGGGAAAATCCCAGGGAAGGCAGTTCAAGATGGTGTAGGAGTTCTGCTTCTGTCCGTGCTCCTTCCAGGGAGTGGCTCCTGCTGCCATGATCCAAAATGGTAGCCACCACGTCCACACTCCACAAAGCAGGATGGAGAAAGGGATCAGGAAGAAGGAGGCAAAGGGCATGTGCCAATCATGAGGAAATTCTCTAGAAGCTGTCATACGGCGCTTCTAAATATTTCATTTGCAAAACTTTGCCTCATGGCCACACCTAGCTGCGGGGTAGCTGGGGATTATAACCTATATACCAGGCAGTCAGGTGCTCAGATAAAAATGGGGAGTTCTAAAAGAGAGAATGGATATTGAGTGGACACGTAGCAACCTCTGCTACAGAGGACAATTGTCGCCCTATCCTGCAGCCTCAGGGCTATACAGGTGGTTCGGTATTCACCATTTCTCATGAGGACTATTATTATAGTTTCTTAGATGGCAGAGTTCCAGTAAGATTGTCTAGCATTTATGTCTGCAGGCTCTGGAGTCATGCTGATAGGGTTCAAATCTAAGTGGCCCCTTCTTAGTCACTGTGTGAACCTTGGGATACTGTCTTCTCTGTATTTCAGCTTCTTCATCAGTAAAGTGGTAACAGCAGTCCCTACTTCATAGGGTACTTCTGAGGACTGAGCTAAAACACAAGCTTTTTTTTATTATTAACTGGTCTCCCTGCCTCCAGTCTCAGCCTCTTTCCTTCTACAATGGAAATCTGATGCTCCCACACCATTAAACCCCTGTAAAGTTTTCTGGGTGTGTACATATAAAGCCCCAGATCCTTGGCATGGCCTGGAAATTCCTTCTTAATCTGGACTGTTGGCCTTACTTGGCTTGCTTTCTGCCTCCCTCACATGTAACCTGCATTTGACCCTATCACACCCCTTAGTCTTGAGACAAAGAATGTCACATGCTTCCCATTCCTCTCCCTGAGTTTCCTCCATCTCAAAGTCTCCCTTGCTCTCCCCCTTTCCTCCAGACATAGATAGTTGCTTCCTCTCCTGGCTCCAACATATTTCCTATATGTGATATGAAGTGATATGAGTGATATGACTATTTATGGAAGTATATGTCTCCCTCCCTAGAACTTGGCCTCCTTGTGCACAGGAACCTAGGGGATACATTCCGAGGCCCTAGGGAGATGAAGCAGGGGCTCAATATTCACTGAATAAGTGAATAACACATCCAATACTACATAAATATTTGGCAGCAGGCAAGAGAATGAAAGACGCACTCATTGCAAAGAATAAGGAGCTTAAAATATACTTGTCCAAGTTATACATTCTAGAAAGCAAACAAACACATTTTATGAAAGCCATAAAATCCAATGCCAGCAGTCACTTTCCAAATAGGAAGAGTACCTTAGAGTCATGTTTTCTTAATAATATATTCTGACACAGACTCAGGAATTTCAAGGTTTGCAGACCACGACGAGCTGTTTCTGATTGGCCGCAGAAGGTGTGCACTTTGGGGCTGGCCACAATAACAGATCCCCCTACTGAGCCTTACTTGGCACCACCCGTTATGGTGGTGACTTACTTAACTCACAGCAACTAAGAAGTAAACACTATCATTATCCCAGTTTTATCAATGAAAAACTTGTTACGTGGAGAAGGTGAGTGGTTGAGCTGGGTTGGGAACTCAAAGGAACACCAAATTACAAGACAAAATACGAGTGAGACCAAGTGACTACACGGGGAAAGAAACTAATCACCACATGGAGTCGTAACAGAAAGGTTTGCAGTCAACCTCCCAAACCACAGAGCCATGCTGTCACCAACCACCCCCCTCCCCATTGCTCCGACCCTCACTGTCTTTGCCCAGGTTGGCCCACACTGGAAGGCCTGGGAAGCAGTGTGCGGAAGGCTGTGGGGCCAGCTGACCTGAGGTCAAACCCCAGCTCCTCTAGTAACTGTAAACTTGAACATGATACATTCTTTGCTGGGTTTCCCATCTGTGAAATAGAGCTTATAATGCTTTCCTCCAGAGATGTCATGAGAACGAAATTAAATAATACACATAAAAATCCCAGAACGTAGTGTGCATTCTACAAATGGTGGCTTTTTCTTTCCTCTCTAAAGCAAATGGAAAAAACACAGAATGGCTATAAATTATCTAAAATAAACAAGCCAGTTGCTCTAATTTAGCTACGATTAGTGCAAGTATCATAAGCCCAGGGTGTACATCTAAGAAAGGCAAAGCACATTTGCTTTGCACACCACAGACTCTTGAATTTTGCTCTTTACCACAAATGGCAAATTAGTTCTATTCCAGGAGAACCAAATCCTACCCACTTTCTAAATACATGTAATTACTGAGCATGAGAGATTAATCAATTAGAAAGGGAACTAACCTCGGAGTTCGTTTGTTTAAAAAAAAAAAAAAAAAGCCCAAACCGGTGAGTTCCAGAAACCACTCTGCTGAAGCCAGCAGAAATTCCCACATTTAACCACCCACACCCTGGCTCTCCCCTAGTTAAGGCAAAGCCTCTGATTGGGCTTTTAAGACGTTGGAGAAATCCATTGCTGGAAACAGATGGGAAGATTTTATCAACCAGACAAGAGGCCCGTGGGGGCATTAAATGCTGTCCCCATATTTCTAATGAGAAAGAAGCCAGTTAAGCTGCTATAATTGAAGGTGATCAAAGTGCCTGCGGTAACCAGCCCTTGGGCCACTTGCCTGTCCCCCTAGTGTCCCATGTGGGTGCCTGTCCCACACAGCATTGACTCCACACAGGGGCTCACACCACCATGGCAAGCACAGCAGGAACGCACAGCTTCCTCGCAAGTGTGGAAAAGCACCGGAACCACAGCCCTGTGTTCCCAGTTGAGGGGCATTTAAGATCCAACCTGGAATGAGGATTCCTTGTTCCAAGGCCCGGCCTCTCAAGGCTGCAGACACCAAAACGCCCCCAGGAAAGCTAGTTCAGGGTGAAGCCCCGTGAACCATACCCTCAGCTCCTGCTTGCGTGCCTGCCCCTCTGAGTCTGAAAGGCATTGAGGTTGGCAGGGGCATTCGAGGAGCTCCAACTGCACAGAGCCCCCTTGTTAGAGGGACAGGCTGGGGGCTCCTACCAGCACCTAGAACTCCACAGGCCTTTAAATTTACAACAAGCCTCACAGGTGCACTGGCACTCAGGACTCATCAACACGGTGATGCAGTATGAAAATGACCCTGATTTCAACAATGTGGAAGGACTATGGTGTCTGGTTAGAGGCAGGGATTTTGAGTCAGGCCTGTCTTGGAATCCTTGCCTTGCCACTTACTAGCTGAGCCCTTCGTGAGTTTACTGGCCTCCCTTAGCCTCAGTTCCTCATCTGTAAAATGGGAACACTATCCACGTCAAAGAGACTTTGCAAGAACTAACCAAGGTAGCAGATGGAAAGTACATAGCACGGTGGCTAGCATCCAGTAAGCTCCCCAAAAACGATAGATTTAAGTAGTACAGATTTGAGAAGGGAAGTAACAACCCAAGATTGTGTGGGAAATGAGATTCAGGCCTCTGCCTGCCTGCCTCTAAAGCCAGGCTAAAAAATGGTATGCGATGTTTGATACATTCATAAGAACACATGCGATGTAATGCATGCAATATCAGATAGGAAGAGAAACAATAAAATAAACAAAAGCTGATGAATCCACCACCCAGCTCAAGGTGTAGAATATTGCCAACATTGCTGCACATGCCTGTGCCCTGCGCTCCCTTCCTGTCCCAAATTGTGCTTACCGTTTGCTTTTTTAAAAATAATTTTATCATTTATATGTTATATCTATAATCCTAAATAATATATTGTTTGGTTTTGAAGCTTTTCAGCATTATCACCACACTTTAAGTAGCCTCCTGATACTTGCTTTGTTCATGCAGTGTTACCCAAGATTGAGCCAGGCTGACGTGGATGGCCACAATTTAGTTAGGCTCATTCCCATAGACTGTTCCACTATATGAAAAGACTGCCAGTTACCTATCCAGCCTTCTGTTGATGGAAATTGATGGAAATTTGGGCTGTTTCCAATTTTGCCTTGTTTTTTGTTTTCACTCTTCATGAGTCTTCCAGTTCATATGTGAAGAGATTCTCCGGGTGTATAACAGGCGTGGACTTGCTGGGTTGTCAGGTATATATGGATGTTCGAATTTACCAGACAGTTCCAAATTGTTTTCCAAAGTGATAGTGTCAATTTATAATCCCCCTGGCTGTGTACGCGAAGCCCCCTTAGTCCTCAGCCTCCCCCACACTTACGCTCTCAGACTGCTTAATTTTTGACAGGAAGACGTGCCTTGTACCTCCCAGGTGTGTCCTCTTGTGTCTTTAGAATGGAAGGGCGCTAAGGATTTGTGAAGGATGGAATGAAATGACTTCTCTGAAAATCCCACCATGCAACAAGAACTGGGACTTCCAGGCTGTGAACACCCTGAGACCGGGTCTTACCCATTTTGCACAATTCCCTCCTAGCTCCTTTAACGCCATGCCGTGGCCCGCACGTGCTCAGCGAAAGCTCACAGAAATCACTGTCCCGATAGAACGGTATAACAAAGGAGCCTCATCTTGACCCTACTGTCGGCAAGCAGGTGCAAGGGCAGAAACGTGGAAAGGGAGTAACTCATCAGCAAACTCAGGAACAGGCAACGTTGGTCCCCTTCCACATTGCTCATTGCGGCAGCCGCCGGTCATGAAGCGCGTCATCTCTGCTAGCCACTGTGCCAGAGACTTGACAATTTTAACCCCCTTTCTTTGTGACAAACACCTGTGGGGGTTGGGATTATACCTGCCGTACAAATGAAGAAACTGAGGGCTGAGAAACAGATCATTTGCCCCCTCCCACACCCTGGTCTGCTCATACAGATCCCCCAGGCCCAGGTCCGGTGCTATCTTCTCCAACGGTTCTTCCAGACCCCAACCACAATAACTTCTGCACCTGTTACATCCTGCCTTGGGTTTTTGGCAAATGTGTGTTCACCTTATCCCCCTGAAAAGGTGTGTGTGTGTGGGGCCAGATGGAGGTGTCTGATTTGTTTGGAGTTTTCCATAGCCTCCTCAGAGGGACATGCACGGAGCAGATAATCATTAAGTATTTATTAAATGAAAAAGTGGGGCGCCTGGGTTGTTCATTCAGTTAAGCGTCCGACTCTTGATTTTGGCTCAGGTCATGATCTCAGGGTCATGGGATCGAGACTTGCGTCAGGCTCCGTGCTCAGTGGAGAGTCTGTTTGAGATTCTCTCTCTCCCTCCGCCCCTCCCTGTCCCCCATATGAGCATGCACGTGCTCGCTCGCTCTCAAATAATAAACAAATCTTAAAAAAAATTAAATGAAAAAGCAGATGAATGTTCATGCTGAACTCTTCCTTTCTACTTTTCATAACTAATACCTGCATCTCCCAGGGGTTTCTCTTTCTTAATGGAGTGCTGAGCAGAGTATGATATCCTCATCCAGAATGTTGAATGGAGTGTTGTTATCATCTCCGACCAATCCTCTCCTATGTCATGTCCTGCACTAATTATTGTTCACAGCCTAAGATTAAGTCCAGGGTCCTCTTTTGTTCTCAGAAGACTTCACTGTTCCTATCTTTTCAGATTTCGAGGTTTTTATCTTACATCCCCAGCTCATGCTGATTCCATTTTCCTTCAGCCATCCATTCATTCCACCAATTTTCACCGAGTGCCAGTTCTGTACCCAGCATTGTTCCAGGCACTGGCATCCAGCAGTGAACCACAGCAGACAAAACTCAAGTTGGAGATAAATAGACAATCAAAAAGTAGCATCTCTATTATGTCAGGGGATGATGAGCACTGTGGGAAGAGCAACACAGGGACGTGGAACAGGAAGTGCTGAGCGACCATGAGAGCAATTTCAAACAGGACTGACCAGAAGGCCCCGTGGAAGAGGCAACATTTGAGCAAAGACCAGAAGACAGTGAGGGAGTGACCTAAGGGGTCGGTTGAGCAAAGAAGCTAAGACATCTGGGGGAGGAGTGCCCAACAAAAGGAACAGAAGGTCAGCGTGGCTGGATCAGAGTAAGCGAGGGGTAGGGAAGGAATTGAGGGCAGGAGGGAGTAAGAGGAGGGCCTTGATGGCCAGTATGAGGCTCTTGACTTTTATTCTGTGTCGGGAGGAAGCCCCTGGAAAGTTTCAAACCGAGATGTGACAGGGTCTGCCCTATTTTAAGGGGCAAATCCTGGCATTTGTGTTGAGAATAGTCCACAGTGGGGCAAGAGCAGAAGCAAGGTGACGGGCTACAGTCATCCAGGGGAGTGGTGGCAGCAGCTGGGCAAGTGGTCTTCAGAAATGAAATCCTCCATGAAGGCAACTGGGCTTAATTCCACACTGTTCCTGGTGGTGGCTGCGAGTCGTTCACAGGGATTTACTTAAGTGTAGAACCCATGCATGGAATTCGGGGAAAGCCAGAGTTCGGGGAAGGACAAAAATGTGTCTGGCATTTCATTGAATTCAACCCCCTCATAGGTCATTTTCTAAAAGGAAAAACAAGCAGATACTGGTTTCTATTTCCACTCTGATCTTCGCTGAGGCACTGTTCACTGCTTCTCCGTAGACAGTTCCTTTTCACCACTCTCCTTTTCCCCCGGGGTCCCTCCTGAGCCCTTTGTAGATTTCCTGGGGATGCCCTGAAGCTATGAGGACCCATGAATTTGGAGTCCTCTGACTGCCACCCTCCCCCGCCTCTGGACAGCCAGAAACCCAGCCGGCTGGCCACACAGAGACTGTCCTGCTGAGCCTGGGCCACCGGCCAGGAGCAGGTTGTCGAGTTAGCAGCTAAGCGAGGGCAGATTGCTGGAGTTTGGTCAAGAGAACAGATGTGCATTATGGGCCAATCTGACCGCAGAGAAACATTTCCCCGTACCTTTTAAAGGTGCACAATTGCCTGGTTAAGCCAAGGCAGTTTGACACACATTACCTTGTTCATAAACAGAGAGAGAGAGAGCCCTTCCTCTCCAAGGGTGTGCAAACGGTAGGAGAGGAAGCCAAGGACCTCAGAAATGCTGTAGCACAGCTTTGGGAAACAAATGTCCGTGGAAAGGGCCCAACAGCATATTAATGGCCTGGATGTTACCACACCCAGGCCAGAAGCTAGAAGCTATTGATCGTCTGTTCACTCTTCATTTCAAGGCACGAGTGGAGCTATCTTTACACACGGGGACAAAACCTTCCATTTCATTTAAAGGAGCCCGCCTCTGCAGACCTTTCACTCATCCCTCCAACACCTACCCAACATCTGCTCTTCTTAATAGTGCTTGCTACTTCTAGCAATTTCTCACAATCCCAGGGAAGTGGCAGCATCTTTGTTCTGAAGACACTTAACAGCAGAGCTGGGGAGACCAGATGCTTATTAGGAGAAACACCCAAGGCAATTTAGCAAGAGCGCTGAGAGAGAGACAGGGCTTCATAAACAAGACCGGTCCTATATTCTCTCCACTCTGTCTGGAATGTCCCCTCCCCTTCCGCCACTACTCTTCTGCCTTCTGCCATCCTGTGCCATGCACCTGGCTCCATCTTCTTCACAACTGAACTCGGGCATCCGTTCCTCCAGCACACACCTCCCCCCGCCCCCTGCTCCTTGTTACCTGGGCGCTAAACACATGGAGTTCTCTCTGCACATCTGTCTTCCCCACCAAACTATTTGCATTGCTTGGCACATAATGTGTGCTCAATTAATATTGATGTCCATGAAATGAAAGTCTGGGCTTTGATTTATCTGAGGGAGCTGAAGGGAATGGTTTCTATGAGGGGATACGAGAGAATGTAAGTAAAAACAACCACAACTTACTATGTGAGACATTAAGCCAAGTGTTTTTCATGATATGTGGAATGGAAGAAACCCTAAGATTACTCAGAATGTGAGAGGAAAACAGTTGATTTTAGATATGCTGAAGCTTTCCTGGGAGAAAACAATGAGACCTGGAAATGAACATGATGTCTGTGTCACCAAGATGGCGGAGACTCTTCAGGGGTGAGGGGGTAGGTGAGTTCTAGGAGAGGTGGAAGGTGTGGGCAAATGTGAGAAGGCCTTGGAACACTTAAAGGAATCAGGGTCAGAGACATGAAGTGGGAGGAGAGAAACACTGTGTATCAGGGGAGTGACCATAGAGACATTCTCTGGGCAAAACTCAGGGGGTTCATCCGCTGTGGTGAGGAGATTCCAAGAAAGACACTGTAATCAGGGGGAACCTGAAAGCCGGCAGAAAGAAAGATAAGGAAGTAAAGAGCTTTTCTAGGAATGGAGTTATACAAAGAAGGTGAATTTAGGAAAATGAAGGACCACCAAAAAAACTTGATTCACTGGGTAAACCTGAGCCAAGTTAAAATGTGTACAGTGATCCTGGACGTGGGTAAGAACATCTTTTCCTGTAAAAAAAAAATCCTACTACAGAAAGGGGATTTGAATCTTAAGACACAGCTAGTGGTTTCAAGAAAGAAAAAGTGATAGTGAGTTACCACGATACTGTCTGTTCACTCATCCACTTATTCATTCAGTGATGAGCAAATTTTTTTAGTAGCAGCCATGTGCAGGGTATTGTACTGGGTGCTCTGAGGGAGAGGTGAAACACGCATCCATCTGCCTGTTTCCAGGCTCTCGGTGCATATAGCCAAATACAGTGTATCAGAGATACTTCACTAACTAAACTACAAGATAAAGAAATAAATGTCGCAAGTCAAATGCTATGTAAGTCCAAAGGAAAGTGAGGTTGTTTCCATGAAGAGAGATCAGGAAAGGGTTGGTAGGGCAAGCATCATTTGGGTTGGGCTTTGAAGGATAGGTAGGAGTAAGAAAAAAATCTTGGACAGTGTTTTGCACATAGTAAGAGCTCTATGGGAATTTGCTATGAATATTTTAATTCAAACCAATATACTTATAATTCCCCAAGGCAGTTTGATGCCTTTGCTTATAATTATTCTTCTACCTGGAATGCCCTTCCCCTCTCTGACCCTTTCTCCCCGGCCAACTCCCTATATGTCTTTCAAGATCATCACTTCTCTACAAACACTGCCCTGACCCCCTGGATCACACCTGCTGTCAGGCCTCCCTGCAGTCTATCCTCTGAGCACACCTCTGTAATAAGCTAGTTACCTAATAAGGGGGCCACGTTTGGCTTCCTGTATGATCGTGAGCATCCACAGAGCCCCAAGTGAGTTTGATTCACCTTCATAGACTCAATGTCAGGCACTGGATGGGTGCAGATGAAAGAAGAAGCCGTGGGGTGAGTGGGATTGCCGAGGGTCAAGAGCAGAGCCAAAGACCTAGGCTAGATCTTTGGAAACTGTCTATATTTTGAAGATAGTACAGAGAAAAACAAAAGCAGATTAATCCCACGGACAAGCCCTGCCTGCCCAGATGGTGCATAGAAGGTGACCTTGGACATCTCTTAGGCTTCTCTTACTTATTCTTTCATCAGAGAAAAACAGTTCCCCTGTCTCTACGGGGATATCGGGTGAGAAGCAGATCTGCAAAGACGCTGGCCCCCGCCACACTCCCCCACACAACATATTAATGAACAGTTACACAGGGCAGGGTTTTTATCCTATTGGCCATGGACCAGCTGAGCCTATCCACTACCCCCCAAACAGGCAAGGGTGAAGGCAAATACTGATCATGGGGCCCTCATCCAGAACCACATGCAAACCACCAACTAAGGCTGCTCCCCTGGATCCAGAGAGGAGCCTCGGCGAAGGGGTATCCTTTGTTTAAGGAACTTACAAGGGAAGAATTGTTTCATGATCTAAGATACCAAGAAGACACACAGTTGGGTGTTTGCCCCTGTTCTCTAAAACATGAGTCATGCATGAGGCCAGTCACTTGGAAAACAGAAACAAAAAGTTCACTCTTGCCAACATACCAAATTCCATAAGGGTGATGTAGCTTACTTGCACAGTGAATTCCTTCTCTCTCCGAACCTCAGGACTCTTCCTCCCCGACGCACTTGCTGCACACAGTTTTGTTGTCTACGTGTGTTCCATAGCACACTATGGGCATCCAGCCCACAGCACGAAGGCATTTAATCTAGATTTGGTGAGGGGGAATGTGCCCAAAAGCTATTCCAAAACCTTGTTTATAACAGATGTCAGCAGCCTGTGTTATAAAACTTATACTATTTGTCAATGAAATATAATGCTCAAAGCAAAATATATAGTATGTTTACTTCTAAACCCTTTGCCACTTTGCCAGACAATGAAAGAAAATTGTATTTTTATCAGATAGTTTTCTTAAGCCAGTGTGGCAAGTCCCCTTCCCTTTTCCTGGCTCTAATGGAGACCAATCTGTTCTACATTCTACACAACTGTGGAAATTATGGAAGAAGACGGGAGGAAGCGAATTTAGTATTTATGAATTTGTCGTGCCGTGTAGATAAATACCCAGTTTCCTACTTCACCTGGGCATCTGGGCAGGGAAAAACTCAATTAAGTAGGAATCGAATGATCCTTGGAATGATTATAAGGGAGGTCTTCCTCTCCTATTCTTTCTTACTTCTGTGATGAATGCATCATTGTTTTCCAGAGCCTGAGATGGCAGTGAGAACATGGTCAAGATGTGGAGTTTTTCCCTTATGTAATATTTCTCTATTTCAATGTATGAGAAAATCTGGTTAAGAAACTGGTTTGTAGGGGTGCCTGGGTGGCTCAGTCGTTGAGCGTCTCCCTTTGGCTCAGGGCATGATCCCAGAGTCCTGGGATCAAGCCCCGCATCGGGCTCCTCTGCTGGGAGCCTGCTTCTTCCTCTCTCACTCCCCCTGGTTGTATTCCCTCTCTCGCTGGCTGTCTCTCTCTGTCAAATAAATAAATAAAATCTTAAAAAAAAAAAAAAAGAAACTGGTTTGTATATTTTGAACCCTTAATAAAAATAAATACTATTATTTATTCAATGCTTGTGATTAATTTTGATTTTTCATTTTAAATCCATTTTATTGAGGTATAATTACATACAATAGAATGTCCCCTCTTTATACAGTTCAATGAGTTTTAACAAATGTATGCACCACACCCCTAATATAACAATCACCTCAAGTAAGAAATGGACTATTTCCAACACCCCAGAAAGTTTTCTTGTACACTGCTGCAGTCAGTCTCCCCACGCTATCCCTAAGAAACCACTGCTCTGTTCCGTTGTCACTACAGACTGGTTTTACTTTCTCAATGATTAAGTGGAAATGGAATCATACATTATGTAGTCTTTGGTATCTGGCTCCTTTTTCTCAGCACACTGTATGTGAGAGTCATCCATGTTGTTTCATGCTTCAAATCATTCTTTTCTCCTTATTTCTGAGTAGTATTCCATCGCAAGGCTATTCTGCAATTTGCGTATTCCCTCAACAGTCGATGGCCACTTGGGTTGTTTCTGGTTTTTAACTGTTAGAAATAAAGCTACTATGGGGCACTTGGGTGATTCAGTTGGTTAAGCAACTGACTTCGGCTTGGGTCATGATCCCGGGGTCCTGGGATCGAGCCCCATGTCGGGCTCCCTGCTCAGCCAGGAGTCTGCTTCTCCTTCTGCCTCTGCCCCTTCCCCCATTCATTCACACTCTCTCTTTCTCTTTCTCTCTCTCCCTCTCAAATAAATAAAATCTTAAGAAAAAAAAAAGAAATAAAGCTACTAGGAACATTCATGCACAAATTTTTGCTGAGATATATGTTTCAATTTCTCTCGATTAGTTACCTAAGATTAAAATCATTGAGTAAATTACAATGGTATAATTAACTTTATAAAAAATTGCCAAGCTGTTTCCAAAGCAGTTGGACCACTTCACATGCCCATAACAGTGTGCGAGAGTTCCAGTTGCTCCACGCACTCGCCAACACTTGGTGTTGTCAGTCTTTTTAAAGTTTCACTGTTCTTATGGGCATGTTGTGATATTTTGTTGTGGTTTTCATTTTTATTTCCCTGATGAGATGAAATGTTGAACAGCTTTTCATGTGCTTTTTGGCCTTTTACACATTTTCTTTTGTGAAATTTCTGTTCATAGTTTTGGCCCATTTTTAAAAACTGAGTTGAGTTTTTAATGACTGAATTGTAAGACTGTCTTTCTATACTCCAGATACAGGTTTTTGTTTTGTGGTGAGATATATGTTTTGTGAACATTTATTTGGCTTGCTTATTCATTCCTTCATGGTGTCTTTCAAAGAATAATTTTAATCAAGTCAAATACAAAGTCAAATTTATCTTTTTTTACAATGTTACTTTAGTTTCGTAAGTACAACATAGCGATTTGATGGTTCTATACATTATGCAGTTCTGCCGCAGTAAGTGTAGCTACCATCTGTCAGCACTCCCAAATTTATCTCTTTTAATGATTACTGCTTTTTGTGTCCTAAGAAAACTTAAATAAGACAAAATCATGAAGATGTGATCTTTTCTTTTCTTCTCTGTTCTATAATTCCAGCTTTTTATTTAGGTCTATTAGCCCTTTCAATGATCTTTTGTGTATAATGTGGGATAAAGGTCAAGATTCATTTTTTTCCCATATAAATATCCAGTTGTTTCAGCATCATTTATTGAAAAAACTACCCTTTCCCAACTGCTTCAATACCTTTGTCAAAACTCAATTGAGCAAATATATGTTGATATAGCTCATTGGCTATTAAAAATTCAAATATTAAACTTTGAATCCAGTATTGAAAAAACTAAGTTCAATGCTATTGAAGAAGGATCAAGAAGGATAATGTGCTCAGGGCATTTAAAAATAAAAACAGCCCTGAAATAAATTGCCCATTTATGTGTGTGTCCCCTCACCAGGCAGCAGCCCTCAGAGAGCAGACACTGGGCCTGACTCAAGCTTGTGGCTGGCATACAACAGGCTCCCAATATACACTTTGATAGGAAGGAAGGAAGGAAGGAAGGAAGGAAGGAAGGAAGGAAGGAAGGAAGAAGGAAGGAAGGAAGGAAGGAAGGAAGGAAGGAAGGAAGGAAGGAATAGGGAAGGGAGGAGGGGAGAGAGGAAGGAAAGAAGTCAGTCAGTCAGCCAGCTCTCTTTTTATGGTGGCACCATAAAACAACACAGAGCTCTGTGGATAATGTGCTTTCTCCTGCTGGGCTATTTATTCCCCCAAATTTGTTCCCACTCACCAAAGACTTTAAGTGGTCTTTGCCTTACATGAAACAGCAACCTGGACTAGAACCAGGTTCCTACCACCCGTCAGTGAGGGCAAAATGTCAGTAGAAGAGGCTCCTGCCTGAGCTCCTATCTGGCTCCACTACTTATCCTCACCGTGCCTGTTTGGTGAGCCACACTTCACAGCATTTCTGTGAGGAATAACGCAGCCAATTCCTCCACAATCTTAAATACACCAGAAAAAATTGTCCTGTAACTCAACTCACTTTCTTACTGAGTCCTCACCTCTCCAGGACAGGAGACACGGCAAGCAGCTGACTCACCGTCCTCAGTCCCTGAAGGTCACGCTGAGAGGTCGATGTTCTCGGCCAAATGGTCCATCTGGACCTGGCCACTCTCTGCTTCTGAGCCTTGCTGGTGGTGGCAGCCTCTGTGACTGCCCCCAGGAGACTCCCTCTCAGGGGCGGTGGGAGACATAGGCAGCAGCTCTGCCTAAGAAATGGGAGGCAGGGCCCCACGCCCTCGGCCCCACCTTCCCCTCTGCTCACCAGCGTCTCTCAGGGGAATTGGTTTCTAGTCAGAGGCTGGAAGCCCTCTCCTTGCTTCTCCCACACATTTTCTCTTTGCCATGCATCGTCCACATTCTAATCACATTTGTCTCCTGAGGCGATCCACACAGCTGACTAGCTGCTTGGGAAGGAAGATGGAAAGTAAAGAGAGAAATGGAAGGGGCAAAAAGAACAAAGGGTCTCAGTAAGATGAAGTGTCTGGAACATTGTATGTGATCAATTAATGTTAGCTGTTGTTGTTCTTATTATTATGGAGGGGGAAGCTGGAGAATGAGGAGCCCCAGTTTCTGACAGAAATTAAAATGAGGCCTTACCACCAGGCCAGCCACAGGGGGCCACCTTCCTCTCCCTGCTGTTCACCGAGCGCCAGCCAATTTTCAACCCACGTGACCACGCTTCCATCCAAGACAATTTGAATTAATTTTGCGCATGAAATTTGGTGGGATGCAGTGCCAAATGTTTAACTGAAATCAAGATGCAAACTTCCCTTCATCTACCCGTTTTGTAAATCCTGTCAAAAATAAAATAAAAGCCATTAAGCTTGTCTGGCAACATTTGTCCTTTATGCTCCAAGTTATTCATTGTTCCTGATTCCCTCAACCTCTGTTTGCCCGCCCTCTCCCCCCCCCCCCAGTATTTGTTCTGTTATATTTATGGTCCCTGGGCAGGCGCAGCACACTGTCAGCTCTACTGACTTTACCAAGTCTAAGATGCCTTTTAGGGACTTATTTTATTTAAAGAGCACCCCATTAATGGGTTTAATGGCCTTTCAATCACTTAGTATGCATTGTCAATGAGGGAGAATCGATTTTCTGAGAATTCCTGTTCTGGAAGGAAAACAAACAGCCCTTCCCTCTCTCTGCAGTTTGGCTGGCAAGCAGACGCCGGTCCGGCCGCGCTCGGTCCTGGGCCACAAGCTGTCCTTGCAGCTGACGGGCGCTCGGAAGAACTCGCCCTCCTCTTGCTCTCCTTTCCTGCCGTAACCGTTGGCCACGGGGACACGTTGCTTTATGAACTTTGGATGAGGCTGTTAGTCTCACAAAAGATCCACTCTGGGCTTCATGCCACCTCTTTGGGGAAGAATCAAACCACGACCCTTAAGGCTTTATGAGATCCTCTTGGTCCGAGGAACAGACGGCGAAGGATGGCGGGCATGCCAGGGTTCCCCAGACGCAGGCTTTTAGAAGGGCACTGCACCTCCATGGTCTTGAGTTCCGGAAACTTGCAGCAGTGAGCAAACACATGAACTCTCACTGGGCTAGCTTCTAATTCCATAAGTATCTGTTGTTGGGTTTCTGAGTACAGGGCTTGGCACCGTGGGAGACATGTGCAGGAGGCATAAAGAGAGTAAAAAACCGTCTCAATGCACAGTCGGGGCTTGTCTCTTGCAAGTTAGCATCTCCTTTAGGTGTTGTTAACCAAACTTCTCTCTCCTCCCTCTCTGATTCTCCTCCCCCCTCCCCCTGCTCCCTGTCCTCCGCTTCCTCTCTCCTGCCCTTCCCAGAGAATCCTGCAGGAAATCCCACACACTCAATAACCACGGCTCTCTTCTATGAAGACTGACGGTGACAGGGAGTCTCTCCTTGGCATTCTGCAGTCACAGTCTACAGAATCCTCACCATGACCCTGCGTAAATGCTGTCATGTTTCAACCATCAGCATTTTTTCAGAGAAGGAAACCAAGTTTAAAGGAGGTCAAGTCATTAGCTGTGAGCCAGACCCATCTGACTTGAAAACCTTTTCTCTGAAACCCTGCGCTGACTTAGTTTTCTCCTGCTTTTTTTTAGGGTACTTTGCTCCCCAGGGAATAGCCAGCAGGTACCCACTGCCCTAAGGTAAGCGAAGCAGACTTGCTGACACCAGGCTAATTAGAATAACAATATTAATAATACAGCTCTCACCCCCCCCCCCGAAGTGACCATCCTGTGCCAAACACTTCATAGATCTTTTTTTCACTCAAGAGACAGAGAAAAGGGCCCCATGAGGTTAAGGGACTTGCCCAACCTCTCACAGTTCTTAGGTAATAATAATAATAATGATGAAACTGATTAAAGGCTTATTCTATGCCAAGTGCTGGGCTAAGGTTTTTCTATCTGTATATTTTTTAATCCCAACAAAGCAAGTGTTATTATTTATAACGTACAGATGAGGAAACAGAGGCTCAGAGACTGAAAGCCACTTGCCCAAGGTTAGCCAGCCCAAAAGGGATGGGGCCAGCATTCGACCCAGGTGGCCTATGCCTACTTACAACAGCCATGCCACTGTCAGGCCCCAAAGCCCACGCTCTTCATCTCCCTCCTCTCTAAAAGCCTTTTGGAAAATGGCCCCTAAGTTTTCCGAAAACAATAGTTGAAGACAAACCCAAGAGACATCAGATTTTGCGGCGGGGCCGCTTCTTCACAAGCTCCTGCCCTGCCTGAGACTCTCATTTGCATTTGTCCTTCTGCGGTAGTTTCCAATTCCCAGGCAGAGCACAATTTAACTGTAAAATTCGCCTAAGCTAACCAGCTGTCTGTGGCAGTCGGGCACCAGGCTCAGGTGCGACTCCCAGCAGGCTCTCTCGCGTCAGCATGCCCCCTCTGTAAAGCAATAAAAAGTCACCTCCGAGAAATGAGATGCCACTTGGAAGGGGCAAGTGCTGCCATACCTGCTTGTTGTCAGCTCGGAACAGTGTGGGGGTGCCAATCACGGCTCAACTACTCCCAGGACTTCTCTCCTGAAGGCTTCCCTCTCATCTACAAGAACCGATACAGGCAAGACCACCAAATGTCCTGGGCCAGGGGTGCTACTTGGGATGGCATCCTGGAAGGGAGGGGTGATGGGCTTAATTGGCCTGGTCTCACCACACTGTGGGCTGGCCATCTAGCTGAGGGCTCCCAACACCCAATAGGTAAGATAACGCCATTCAGCAAATGTCATCTGAGCCTCTACTATATTTAGGACGTTATGCAAGAGGTACAAAGGTGAATCGAAAGCCCAATCTCAGGGCGCCCATCTGGCTCAGACGGAAGAGCACGTGATTCTTGATCTCCGAGTCTTGAGGTCGAGCCCCATGTTGGATGTAGAGATTACTTAAATAAATGAACTTTTTATTTCAAGGATTTTATTTATTTGAGAGAGTGAGAGAGAGAGAGAGAGAGAGAGAGAGCATGAAAAGGGGGAAGGTCAGAGGGAGGAGTAGACTCCTTGATGAGCAGGGAGCCCAACGCAGGGCTTGATCCCAGGACTCCTGGATCATGACCTGAGCTGAAGGCAGACACTTAACCAACTGGGCCACCCAGGTGCCTCTTAAATAAATAAACTTAAAAAAAACCAAAAAGCCCAATCTCAGCCTGATGTGACCCTACGATTTGACAAGTATGTACAGTGCTAAGTAGAGTAAGAAAAGGTGACCTTAGAAAGATATAATCATTGTGTTCAAAGACATCTGGTTAGAGGCTATAGTTGCAATGAGGAAGCACATGAGATTATTGGGAGAAAAAGGATAGAGACAGCAGAGAAAAATGCCCAGAAGAGGACTACTGCACAGGACTCAACAGAGGCAAGGGCAAAGACATCCTAGAGACGGAGCAAAGGAAGAGAATAATAGCTCGGTGCCCCATGAAGCACAGGGGGACCCACGGGAGGGATGCATCCATAGTGTCCAATGAGACCAGAGCGATGAGACCAGAGAAAAGGCCATGGGCCCCAGTGACAAGGAAGATGCTGACCCCCCTGAGAAAACAGTGTGTGTAAGGGAGGCCAGCAGTTTGCCCAAGGTCAAGGAGACACATAGGTGGAGAGGAAAATAACTGAAGAGTGTGGACTGCTATTTAGAAATGTTTATTAATGAAAGTCAGAAGAAGTGGAGGTCAGTGAGGGAAGAGGGTAGCAGGCCTGAGGAATGTGTCTGAAGGATGGGGAAGATTCAAACAGGATTGCAGATTCCTGCTAGAGTAAGAATCAATGGCAGGCAGGAACAATCAAGGGTACAGGGGGACAAATTCACATGGGAAGGCAAAGAGACCCTTCAGAGACTAAGGCAAGGAAAGAGGAGGAGGGATGGTGCAGCCGTCCGACATGGAAAGGGGGATGCTGACCTTGGAGACCTTGACTTTGCCATGATATTACAAATGATCTCCAGAAGTGATTGTCCTTTCACAACAGTGTGGGGACTATGCTAAGATGGCCATCTTCTGAAGGAAGATGCCAGAGGAAATGTGGAAAGATTCACTACATTTGTTTTTCATCAAGCAAATGTTCATCTTTTTCTTTCTCATTATTTTGTTTAATTACATACACAATTATAGTAAGTTTAGTTCTTCAGCCTTCCTTGTCTTTACTTCTACTTAGGAGTATCTTATGACCTTTATCTCAAGGATTTGCCTCCTCTTATTACCATCAACTCTAGAGTCGACAGGGGCTAATTATGCAGGCTGAAGATTACCTGGGTCTTTCTCTCCCTCTTCCCACAGACTCCCTGCATCGTAGCCATTTCACTGCTCATCAGTCCTTCCACCAGATATGGGCAGGGGAAGCATGAAAAGTTAAACCTCAAATCAGTTCACTTTATTACTTATTTTGGGATCTAGCCAAATATTTTAAGCTATTAGCTCAAATGAGGTTGGGGGCTAACCCAAGTTCATAGTTATTTCATTATCCATGAATGGAACCACCCCCAATTAGTCCCAAAGTCAGAAAGATGAAAAACGTCAATGTGAGAAAACAAAGACGAACTTAGTGAAGGTCTCACTGGCAGAGCTCTAAGTAATAACTCTTGTGCCTTAGTTTTGTCTGTCTCCTTGCCGTTCACTGAGTCTTGCTTGCTCGTTGTGGCTGTCTCATTTGAAATTCTACATATTGTATTTTCCGACTGGAAGCACTGAGAGTGAGCACTGCCAGTATTAACAGATTGGTGCTTCTTCTAGTCCCTGAAATGCAATGCTCAGAGTATTCATTAGCATTATGGTTCGGGCAGCTTCCAATGCTCCATAGTCTGCCTGTCTCATCAACAACTGAGCATAGGGCATGATCAGATGGTTCCCGGTATCTGTTTACTTATTAAACTTTGAGAGGTGTTTATTTTTAAAAGGATCCAATACGTCCTGATATTGTGCCACAGTTTTTCAAGATGTTACTATTAGGAGAAAATGAGTAAAAGATCCATAAGACCTCTCATACTGCTGTGAATCTACAGTCATATTGTGAATCTACAATTGACTCAAAATAAAAGGTTTAATAAAAAATGCTCCAAGACCTTATCATCAGAAGAGCAAAACCAAAATAAAATCTAACGAGTACTTTCATGTATTCAATACATACACTAAAATGGCTAAAATTAAAAAGACTGACAATATCAAGTGTTGACAAGGGTGAGAAGGAACTAGAACTCTCAGATACTGCTGGTGGAATATACAACCACTTTGGAAAGCAACTTGACAATTTCTTATAAAGTTAAACATACACCTATCATAGGACCTAGCAATCCCATACCCAGGTATTTCCTCAAGAGAAATGAAAATATATGTCCACAAAAAAGTATATACAAAAAAGGTATACAAATGTCGGTGGCACTTTATTCATAATAGCCCCAAAGTGGAAACAACCCAAATGGCTATGAACCAGCAAATGGATGCATTTTGACATACTCGTGCAATGGAATACTACTCAGCAACAAAAAGATTAAAGCCACTAACACATATAATATAAATGAATTTCAAAGTCATTATGTGGAGTGATAGAATTTAAACATAAGAGTACATACTATGTGAATCTATTTACTTGAAATTCTAAAACAGGCAATGCAATTTGTATTGACAGAAAGCAGATCCGTGGTTGCCCAGAGACATGAAGGATCAGGGATGGATATTAGCTACAAAAGGCATGATGGAACTTTTGGGAGGGATAGAAATGTTCAATATCTTGATTGTGGTGATGGTGGTGGTTACACAGGGGTGTGTGTGTGTGTGTGTGTGTGTGTGTTTTATTTAATATAAAGTACACCTTAATAAACTTGATAGAGGGAAAGAGGAAGACTCCAAGAACCTCTAACCAAATCATAAAAATTAACTAAAACCTAGCAATGATTTTCTTATACTCAGTATATTAAATTTCTAATCTTAAACACATCTGTAACAATGAAGAGATACCCTGAGCTAACAGACCCTGGCTTAGATCAGCCAGTAGAGGGAACTCTTTCTCAAACTGAGGCTCCATCAACTCAGTGACCTACTGAGATTAATCTCTAAGCTGTGAAAATGTAACTCTCCTATGTCTCCACATTTCTCTTCACTCATAGGTACAGCCACATAACCTCAAGTAGAAGGAACAAACACTATCCCAGTTAGGAAACTAACCCTGTTCCTATTGAGAGGTGGAAGAAAGGAAGAATTCCAGACCAGCTGGTTGGTGTTTCAGCAGCCACTCTGACTTCCTCCTGTGCTCCCACTCTGATCTGTAGATGAGGCTGGTAATTAAGGGTGCTCGTAAGCAAGCCTACCTCTTACTCCCCAGACATAGCAATCACAGTCCTGCCATGGTGCTGTGCCTGCCTTCTGTCTCAGTTGCCTGAAAGTGGGGTCCTGACTTGTGTTTGCCAGTGCTTCTATAATCTAGAGTCCCTGTGCTATCTAATACCAGATCTAAGAGCCTAGCTTGTCTGCCATTTTCCTGGAGCCAAGTTCTCATGATGCTCGGCTCTACCCTCTCCCCCCAGGAACTCCTAGAAGTCAGGCCTTTGCCCACCTGTGCTCTGAATTGGGTCTGCCCCAGCCCTAGCAGGCCACCTGCCCATCCTGAGTGCCTTGTTACCTTCTCCTTAGGCCCTCTTGATTTATGAATCCCAGATTCATCCCTAGGGATTCCCACTCACCATCAACTATACACTGGTTCTCAGACACATGTCAAGTCATTGCTCGCCAGAAAACATCTTGGTGAAGCAATCAAAAGGTCTTAGAGGACAAATTCGGAGTCACTGTAAAATAATTCTCTTTGTGCTGCATCTAGAATCACAGAACTTTAGAGTCAGTGGGAGTCCATGTACTCCAAGCATAGCCTCTGCAGGAATTGTTGAGAAGTGGACATGGAAGTCCTATTTTTGAACATTTCCAGTAGAGGCACTCAGTACTTTTCAAGATAATCCATGCCATTATTAGGTAGATTTAATTGCTAAAATCTCCTTTTTATGGACTTCAAATGTTATCTCCTTGAAAACCCACCTATTATCTTGGTTTCTACTTTTTTGTGAGGAACACAGAATTCCCTTTTCTCTACAATAGCACTTGAATTGTTCAAAGTCAGCAATCATATGTTCTTCTCCCTCCTGTTTGTCATAATATTTCTTTGCCAGGCCGAGAGAAAAAAAGTCAAGTAAATTTAATTCAGTTCCTACTCAGTTTTAAGCAGCATTCTGAGTGCTTGGGGTGCAAAGATGAATTATTTATGGTCTCTGCCTTCAAAGAGTTTATAGAATGGAAGGGAAGACTTGGAGAGTCTGGGGTCGACCCTCGGAGGAGACAGCAACCCTGGTTGAGCAGGGAGCGGGTGGGAGGGTAGTCCAGGCATTGGAATGTAGGTGCAAAAGTCCAGTGGCAATGCTGGAAAGTTTCTGGAAGCGGGGGCACAGAGTGGGAGTGTAATGAGAGGTGACACTGGAGGGACAAGCCAGCACCAGATCACAAAGGACATTGCAGGTCATGCTGGAGTTTTACACAGGGAATCACACAATTCTATTCCAGTTTTAGAAAGATGACTTTGGGGCACCTGGGTGGCGGAGTCAGTTGAGTGTCCTACTCTTGGCTTTGGCTCAGGTCATGATTTCAAGGTCATGAGCTCAATCCCTGTGTGGGGCTCTGCACTCAGCATGGCGTTTGCTTGAAATTCTCTCTCCCACTCCTTCTGTTCCTCCCACTCGTGCTCGCTCTATCTCTCTCAAATAAATAAATATATCTTAAAAAAAAAAAAGATGTCTTTGACTGCTCCATGCAGAAGTGGTTGGAGAGGGACAGAAGTGGAGACAGAGGTGTCTGTGAAGGGGCTAACATGAGCCCCAGGGGAGAGATGCCCATGGCCTTACCTCAGGTAGTAGCAATGGGAATGGCAAGAAGTGGGCTCACTGAAGAGGCGCCAAAAGTATTGATTCAGTAAGACTCAGATGTGAGAATATGGGAGAGGGAAACCCAAGCCCATTTTTCTGCCTTGACTGAATAGTGACAGTATGCCAAAGAAGATAGGCAACCGACAAGAAAAACCAGTTGCGGAGCGCAGAGCTGGTGAATGCAGCTGTGTACATGTTGAGTCTGTGGTGTTGGTGGCAGGCCAAGTGAAGTTGTTGGGCAAGTGGTATCAGAGCTTAAAAGAGAGATCTGTACTAGAGATATGGATTCGTGAGTCACAGGCCCATAAGTGGTCATTGAGGACTCAGGTGTGGATAAAGGCAGGTAACAGATGTGTACGACATGACAAGAGAATGGGAAGCAGGCGCCTGGGTGACTCAGTCAAACGTCCGACTCTCGATATTGGCTCAGGTCATGATCTCAGGGCCATGAGATCAAGCCCTGGGTCAAGCTCTGTGCTGGGTGTAGAGCCTGCTTAATATTCTCTCTCTCCTTCTACTTCTGCCCCTACGTATGATCTCTCACTTAGAGAGAGAGAGAGAATGGGAAGCAGCATGTAGGGGGTGGGCATAGAAGAGGGAAAATAGGGAGTGGCCAGGAGGCCTGGGGCAAACATGATGCAACTGTTTCTAACACAGTAAGCTTTCCAAACACTTGGCCATCCTGGACACTTCAACTTTTTGTTGCTGCTGTTTTGTTTGGCTGTCAGTAACCTTTATTAGGTAGGGATTTTTGAATGGACACAATACTCCAGATGTAGTAGAGAAGAATCGCCTCCCATGTTCTGGACCCTATACTTCTAAAAATGCAGTTCCCATACCCTGATGGCTATGGTTCCCATGGAACTCGTCCAATAGAAAAATCCTCAGTGTTGCAACAAATAGCTCATCAATCAGTGAATAGTAATTAAGCCTGATTGTGCTGAAGTTTTATATGGAGGGCTGTAAAACCACCATCACTGACTCCCAGAAATATGCCCTGTGATCAGAAAGGTCAGAGACAGGTGTGGAGACAGATGTAGGAGGCACTGTTCTGATTACCAATATGAAACACTGTTGCTCCCAGAACATGGCAAGCTCTCTCAGGCCTTCCGGCACTTGAATGTGGCATACCCCTCACTTAGGATCCCCTCCTCTCTTGTGCTGGTTATCAATGTATTGCCTCTTGGCTCCAAATTCATCATTTTTGTCTTTCCCATGAAAATGGATCTGAGCCCTTTAATGATCGTCTCTTTGCCAGCTGGCACCGTGTTACGCTTTGTCAGGAGAGGGTGCTGGAGAGACACTGCACGAGGAGGAGGGGTTCCCATCCTGATCCCCAAGGGCTTGCTGAGCAGGCCTCCCCTGCGCCCAGCTCCGGCGGTGCCCAATGGCTAGTAGCTTCCCCGGGCATCCCCCCATTTCCAACAATTTTGTAGTAGAGCGCCTCCCGTGAGACACTTCACTGTGAATAACTTTTCCCTGACACTGAGGGTGGGAGTGGGATTGCTGGCAAGTTCCAGATGGCAAATTTCCAGCAAGACCCATTGATAGCGCGGCATCTTCTCTGCCAGTCAGTAAGCTGAGGCCACACGCCTGTCACAAGATCTGGATGTCAGCCCTGGAGATAGTCGCTGTTCCTCCTATCTGCTATTCTTGTGTTCTTTAGCATTCTCTTGACTTCTTACTAGTCAGTACCTCGTTACTCCAATCCCTGTTACAATCAATAATTCTTCATTTTAAGCTTCCCCTGTTCAAATTACAGGGTAGTTTTATTCTCTTAGTTGGACCCAGATTGATACACCTCCCTTATCCACCTGATAAACCTCTACTTATTCTTTGAGCCTGGCCTTGGACATCATTGCTGTACTTGGCCTGGCAAAAAGTCCAATAGGAACCTGTCAAATGTATTTATGCACGCTTTGCATGAATGAATGATTTCCATTACTGCTGGGAAGTTATTCAGGAGCTGGTTTGGCAAGTGAGACCTTTTTTTTCCTGAGTAATGACCAGAATCCCAGAGAGGCCAGGGTCAGATGACTCCGGAATTGGTGTCTTAGGGGCAGAGCTTGGCCCTCTCGGAGTCTATTGTTCAAGCTGGTGTCCTACCATAAACCCAAACAAAGCTTCCCCATGCAGATGACGCTAACTTCTCACCCCATCTGCTTCAGATGTAATGTGAAACTCAGACCCCCCACACCCCAAACTGGCTTTTTACAGCCCAATCTTATGACACAAAGGTGGCAACCAAAGGGAAATTTCCTCGGAGATATTTATCCTTGAGCTGTTTTGAAGACATTAGTAAGCAAATATTTTTAACTGGTCAATTTTAATATCAACCGGCCAAGTTTTAGTAAACTAAATTTGCAAAACCCTGGTTTCCTGATACCCTTGGATGTTTCTAGTTACCTCAAAAGTTATTGCAAAATTCTCAAAAAAGATCCCAATGGACAAAACAGTCTTTGTTTACATTATCTTAAAAATTAAATACATGCTTTGTGGCACTTTGAGGAGGCATGGAGTAGGAGTGGGAATGTTACAAAAAGAAAATAATAGTAGGGTAGAAAAATTTCAAAGTGTGTCTATTATTTATCTACGTTATAGGAAAATACATAAGTCAATTCCTATTACCCTGGTATGTGCCACACCTTTAACCACCTCAAAACACATGGGCATAAAAATCATTGACACACACACACACACACTCACACACATACACACATATCTGTTCACTTATCTTACCCACGTAGATTGCCCATATACATATATATTTGTATATATTGACATATATTTCTCCTATAATATTATTCATCAAACTATTTTATTTGCCTTTTCCCATCCCTCTGTTTTGGTATCCCTGTCTCAGTTTCCCTCCTCTGCAGAATATTGAGTTATAAAGATTGAAAATGGTAACATTTGTAACGTTTTTGGTATAGGGCCAGGCACAAATAAAGCACTATTTTAGTGTTAAAAATAAACTAGCATACAGGGGCGCCTGGGTGGCGCAGTCGTTAAGCGTCTGCCTTCGGCTCAGGGCGTGATCCCGGTGTTATGGGATCGAGCCCCACATCAGGCTCCTCTGCTATGAGCCTGCTTCTTCCTCTCCCACTCCCCTGCTTGTGTTCCCTCTCTCACTGGCTGTCTCTCTCTCTCTGTCAAATAAAAAAATAAAATCTTAAAAAAAATAAATAAACGAGCATACAGTAGAAATAAACTTAACAAAGAAGGCAAAAGATCTGGACACTGGAAACTACAAAACACTGCTGAAAGAAATTAAAGAAGACACAAGTAAATGCAAAGACACTTCATGTTCATGGATTGGAAGACTTCATATTTTTAAGATGTCAATTCTACCCAAAGTGATCTGCAGATTACAGGCACTCCCTGTCAAAATGCCAACATTTTTTTGCAGGAAAAAACAAAGCAAAACAAAACCCATCCTAAAATTCATATGGCATCTCACAGGACCCTGAATATCCAAAACAATGTCGAAAAAGGAGACCAGAGTTAGAAGATTCACACTTCCTGATTTCAATACTTATTACAAAACTGCCCCAATCAAAACAGTGTGGTACCGGCATAAAGACAGACGCGTGGACCAATGAAATAGAAAAAAGAGCCAGAAATAAACCCTCTCCTATGTAGTCAAATGGTTTTCAACAAGGGTGCCAGATCATTCAATGGGGAAAGGACAGTTTTCTCAACAAAGAGTGCTGGATATCCACAAGCAAAACAAAGAAGTTGGATGCTTACACTATACCAAATACAAAAACTAACTCAAAATAGAGCAAAGACATAAAGAGGTAAAACTATAAAACTGTTCTTAGAAGAAAACATAAGGGGAAAGTTTCATGACATTAGATTTGACAATGATTTCTTGGATATGCTACCAAAAGCATAAGCAACAAAAGAAAAAATAGATAAGTTGGACTAATTAAAATGTATCATTTTTGTTCATCAAAGGACATTGCCAAGCAAGTGAAGTGGCAACCTCTGTGGGTTAGGAGAAAACATTTGCAATCATTTATTTGATAAGGGATTAGTATCCAGAATATTTAAAGAACTTCTGCAACTCAAGAGCAACAACAAAAATCCAATTTAAAAACGAGCAAAGGGGTGCCTTGCTGGCTCAGTCAGAAGAGCGTGCAATTCTTGATCTTGGTGTGCTAAGTTTGAGCCCCATGTTGGGTGTAGAGATTACTTAAAAATAAAATCTTAAAAAATAATGAGCAAAGGACTTGAGTAGACATTTCTCCAAAAAAGATATACAGATGACCAATAAGCCCATGAAAAGATGCTCAACATCACTAATCGTTAGAGAAATGCAGTCCAAACCACAAAGAGATACCACTCACACTCATTAGGAGATGGAAGAAAGAAAGAAAGAAAGAAAGAAAGAAAGAAAGAAAGAAAGAAAGAAAGAAAGAAAGAGAAAGAAAGAGAGAAAGAAAGAGAGAAAGAAAGAAAAAGAAGGAAGGAGGGAAAGAAAGAAAAAGAAAGAAGGAAAGAAAGAAAGATTAACAAGTGTTGGTGCAGATGTAGAGAAATTGAAACTCGTGCACCGTTGCTGGGGATGTATAATGGGGTCGCTGCCATGGAAAACAGTATAGTGGTTTCTCAAAACATTAAACATGGAATTTCCATATCGTCCAGCAATTCCACTTCTGGGTATATATACCCTGAAAAATTGAAAGTAGGAACTCAAACAGACGTTTGTACACCAATATTCATGTCAGCATTATTCACAATAGCCAAAAGGTTAACACAACCTAAATATCCATTGACAGACGAACGGATAAACAAAACATGGTGTGCACATACAATGCAGTATTATTTAGCTTTAAAAAGGATTGAAATTCGAGCACATGCCACAACATGGATGAACTTCAAAGACATTATGCCGAGTGAAATAAGCTGGACACAAAAGGACAAATATTGCATCACTCTGCTGATATGTAGCATCTTGAGTAGTCTAATAGAGACAGGAAATAGAAGAGAGGTTAGCAGAGGTAGAGGAGAGAAGATGATGGGGATACAGAGATGTCGTTTGGGGTGATGAAACAGTTTTGGAAATGGTTGCGGTAGTGTCTGCACAACAATGTGAATGTACTTGATGCTACTGAATCATATATTTTTAAGTGGTTAAAACTGTAGATTGTCTGGGGGCGCCTGGGTGGCACAGCGGTTAAGCGTCTGCCTTCGGCTCAGGGCGTGATCCCGGCGTTGTGGGATCAAGCCCCACATCGGGCTCTTCTGCTGTGAGCCTGCTTCTTCCTCTCCCACTCCCCCTGCTTGTGTTCCCTCTCTCGCTGGCTGTCTCTGTCTCTATCTCTGTCAAATAAATAAATAAATAAAATCTTAAAAAAAAAAACGGTAGATTGTCTGCTACAGGTATCTTAGCACAATAAAAATCTAATGAATAGGGGTGCCTGGGTGTTTTGGTAGGTTAAGTGTCTGCCTTCCACTCAAGTTACGATCTCAGGGTCCTGGAATCAAGCCCCGAGTCAGGCTCCCTGCTCAGATGGGAGTCTTTTTCTTCCTCTCCATCTCCCCATCCTCCACTCATTCTCTCTCTCATAAATAAATAAAATATTTTTTTAAAAATTTAAGGAATAAAATCAAAACAAAACAAAGCATAAAACCTTGTGCTCATTATGTGTCGGCTGCTGTCCTAAATGCTTTTTGCTTATCGCTTGAGTTGAGCCTCTCCACCATCCTACGAAGCGGGTACAACTCTCGTTCCCATTTCACAGATGAGAAATGGAGGATCAATGAAGTTACATGTTTTGCCCATGGAAAGGGAGAGAATAGGTGGTAGAGCGAGGAAAGGAGCCCCAGAGAGTTACAGTCAGCCCCTATAACCTGCACACCGCACCCTCCCAGCTGACGGAACACAGCATAAGTGGCATCTGTGCGCAGGTAGGGAGAAGGCTAAGTGAGGAGGGGCCCAGCCCGGGCCTCCTCCCAGCTCCTGGACTTTCTGCAGGCCCTCCACGCAGCGCCTTCCTGATGCTGGGCCAACCATGCATGCCCAGGCCAGAGTTTCCTCTTTCTGATCCTTACTGCTGGTGGCAGAGGCTTTTGAGGGAAGATGCAGCTCCAGATACGGTCACCGTCAACATCAAGGGGCATGGGACCTACCCCCAACTAGAGTAAGGAGAGGCTTCCTTAAACATTCTCCAGGAAAAGGTCTGAGGGGGCATACGCGAGTCTAAGCTGCCTGGAGATTACTGGGCCCCTCGTCCAGCTAGAAATCCTTTCAAGTTTAAAAAGAAAGAAGAATGGGGGGCGCCTGGGTGGCTCAGTCGTTAAGCGTCTGCCTTCGGCTCAGGGCGTGATCCCGGGCGTTATGGGATCAAGCCCCACATCAGGCTCCTCTGCTATGAGCCTGCTTCTTCCTCTCCCACTCCCCCTGCTTGTGTTCCCTCTCTCGCTGGCTGTCTCTATCTCTGTCAAATAAATAAATAAAATCTTTAAAAAAAAAAAAAAGAATGGAATAATGAACCCTGTTGGTGAATCATTCACTAGAACATCGGCACAATCTGATTTAGGGGAAATTTCTTAGCTTGGAGGTTTCAAAATGTTAATGTCTTGCTAATGTCTTGCTGGGTTTTGATATATTAATATATTGAATTAATATATTATTAATTAGTAGTAGGCTAGTTTTCAATATATTAATATAGCTTTCTTTTCTGAATGCTCTCTCTTCTTCTCTCTCTGGACATAAGAATAACCAGTATTATCACAAAGGCTCTGTGTTATTAATATTTATTGAGATCTTACCACTTGTAAGCTCTTTACATGTATTATTTAATCCCCACAACATCCTTGTTTTATAGCTGAGAAAACACATAAGAGGTTAAGTAACCTGTCCAATGTCAAATAGCAAGGAAGTAGTGAGCTGACAGTCACACCAGGCAGTCTGATCCAAATGCTTATTAGAAATCAGTCCCATAGGGGTGCCTGGGTGGCTCAGTCCTTAAGCATCTGCCTTAGGCTCAGGGCGTGATCCCAGAGTCCTGGGATCGAGCCCCGCATCGGGCTCCATGCTCCACTGGGAGCCTGCTTCTTCCTCTCCCACTCCCCCTGCTTGTGTTCCCTCTCTCGTTGGCTGTCTCTCTCTGTCAAATAAATAAATAAAATTAAAAAAAAAAAGAAATCAGTCCCATAAATAATAATGATAATAGTTTTAAAAAATAAAAATATACAAAATAAAAGTAAAAAAATAAAAACATTTTAATTAATTAATTAATTAATCAGCCCTGTGGCATTGGAAACTTCCCTTCCATACTCTTAGGTCCCCTTTTTCATCATCTGGGAAATGACGGGATTGGACCAGATGTTGTGTAAGATTTTCTTCCAGCTTGAACATGCCCATTTTCCTGTCCTAGCATGCAAATGATACTTCACCGTTCGCTTCACAGATGGGTGTCCACCAACGCTCCCAGCCTGAATTATGGGCGCCATTAATGCTGTAGGACTGGAAAGGAAAGTTGATCTCAGCTGAAACTGACAGTGCCCCGGAGCTATTTATCATTCTTTTGTCCTGCCCCAAACAGCCTTTACGCTTCAACTGCACTCACCCCCTAACCACCTAAATATCTCAACTATCTTAACAAAGTCTCTCCAGACTCTGAAATAACTCAATAAAAGAGCAACAGACGAAATGATTCAAGACTGAGGAGGAGAAAAGCATTCAAATTGATATTCTTAATACAATTCCCTCTTTCTTCCCTTGGATTTGCAGAATTTCTTCTCACTTATGAATTTTCTAATAAGCCCAGATAGTGGTGTGCTGCTAATGTGTAACAACCAGCTCTCCAAGAAAACAAAAGAGCCCTGGTTGGTAGCATCTGCTGACTTCTGTGGTTTCAGTATTCCCACCATGGCTGGTTTCCCACTAATGCCAAGTCACTGAACACAACGCTGGAAGGATATATGAGCCGGTAGGAGCTGGCACCCGCTCACCACTGAGTCTGGGTCATGGTACTACTCATGCTTGCAGCCTAAAGTACTGTCCACTCATTTGTTCATTCATCCATTCAACAAACTTTTTTTTTTTTTATCGTACTAGGAACATGAACAAGGTATCTATTAAATTAGTTCTTTATTGCAAATCCATTGCCTTATTGGGTTTATTACAAAATAATATTATTTTTCCAATATTTCCCCTGAGAAGTTTCTTGAGACAAGGCAGGTGGAATGATGGCTTTCCTACCTTCAAATAATTCATTTACCCAAACCGGATGAGATGATTTGCTTCTCTTGAGTTACTAATCCTCATTAACCTTCTAAGCATTGGGGAAAATGGCATCAGAATAGCCTTGACAATAAAACCCTAAACTGCTTTATTATAGAAAGTTTACAAAACTAATGCAAAAGCAAACAACTCACCTCTCGAAAATGCTTACCTAGACATAACCCTTCTATAATACTTTTCTCTACATTGGTATATTCAAGATATGTGTGGCTTGTGAAGAATATGGACTCTGGAGCTTCATTGCCTGGATTCGAATCACAGTTCCATCACTTATTAGCTGTGTGATCTTGAACAAATCACTTAACCTCTCTGTAAAATGGGGTTCATGATCATAATAGTAGCTATTGTGAGAACTGAGTAAATGTATATACAACACCTAGAACAACATATAGGAAGTTTCCTATAACTGTTAGCAGTTATTGTCAGTAAACACAATCAAGGATTTTCTCAATGTTGTCTAAAGCATGTGTTTCCAACAAGATGGTGCACTCCTCAAAGTCTTTTTGCAGTCCCCTAGAGTGCCTAGCACATAGTGCAACTTTAATCAATTCTTGTCGAACAAGCAATTAAAGAAATTAATTGATTAAATGTAATTGGATCGATGTGACTCCAAAACATTCTTGCCACAAATCAGCCATTGGGTCCCTCATCTAGATCTCAGGCACAATTTATGTCTCCATAAGCCTCTCTGAAGGTAAGGAAAGTAACCAAGAATAAGTACCTGGACTAATTTGTCAGAGCTGTTAACATGTATTTATGTTCAAGAATGTTTATTATTTATAAGCAAGGAAAAATGAAAGCAAACTAAACATTCGACAAGGGAAAGGTTGAATAAATTATGATCTAGCCATTAGATACTTATGCTTTCAGTAAGTATTTATTAACATGAAAAAATGCCCTAATTGTAGTAAGTGGGAAAAGTAGCATATAAACTTGTATAAACAACATCATCCCAATGTTTATTTTTTCAGTGTGTTTGCATTAAGGAAAAAATAAAAAGACACTTATTGGAAATATACCAAAATCATCACAGTAGCTATCTCTGATTGATAGGATTAGGGTGATTTTTATTTCCTCTTGGTATATTTCTGAATTTTTTTTAAATAACAAAAAAGAAAACATAAAATAGATTTGGACTCTCAACCTTGGAATTAGTGTCTCAGGGATGAAATGATGCACCCCTCCATGCATAGAGATTCAGTGACCTAAGCACCTCTGTGCGTCAGCTCCGCCACCCCCCTACATACCCACCCAGTCTGGCATTTGCCACCACCCATTCCCATGCCACTCCCAACCTCCCAAAGTGTCCCAAATCTGACATGGAAGTGTAACCTAGGTTTTGCAAATATGACACCAACATCCAGCCATTTGGAAGCACCAATGATTACCTTAATTTTTCACACGCCTTTCAGATATCTGGCATTGGGTAAATACAATCAACCTCACGTAGACATATTTCCAGCTATTAAAAACCAAACACATTTGTGTTATCTCCTGCCCTTGAGGTGCCTGATACAAGGGAAGCATGATTGAGTACCTTACTGATAAGGCTGAACAAATACGTCTTTTGAAATAAGCTATAGGAAAAACCCAGGTTGAAGATGTGCCGTACATGTTAAAATCTAGCTAAATTTTGGTAGAAGGTGGATCTCAATTTAGTGAACTGTGAATTCTAGAATGTTTGCTTAATAAAAGCCATTTTATTACTTGCAGATCCAAATGAGCTTGAAGCACAATTTTCTGAGTCTAAATCGAGGTAGCAAGTATATAATTGGCTCCTGCTTTTAGAAATAGGTAAGAATTATTTATAATGAGCATATCAGTCAAGTATGATTTAGTCCCTCTGATGTGTTTAAAACAACTTATTCAAAATAATAAAAAAGCAACTTATTCCCTTAAGTAGTACAATGTTTAGCAATCTTATTTTTATTCTTAATTTGCTTACATCCACCTCTCCTCAAGGCACTCTCAAGCCAAAGCCTATCTAAAGCATCATAAATTTCAAACTGCTGAGCTAAATCAATAAGGTTTTATGGTACATCTTTTAAAAAAAGAAGAAGAAGAAGAAGAGGCATAACTTAACTAAATGTAGCTGGGGAAATGCACAGAAGTTATTTCTGCCGTAGCTCTTTTGCTATGGATGGAGGAACCAAGCAGTCCTATTTTCATTCATGAGGAAAATCTCACAACAGCGGGCACATCGTGGGACACAGTCAGCCCAAGCTAGGAGAAGCAGAAACCAGCTTTAGCTGCCCCTGAAATACTTCAGGAGCAGAAGTGGCTAATTCCAAGGAACATTCTATGGTGAATGGATATACATGATCTCTGCTTGAGTATCATTAATGTCATGGAAAAAATTTTATTGACATAAGATTTGTTAAGCACCCCCTCCACCTTCTCTGCCTTATTCTTCTCCACTGTGTGTGTCACTAACAGGTTCCATCTTACTTTTTAAATTATGTTTATTGTTTGTCTCTCCCAGTTAGAATGTAAGGTCACAAAGCCATGAATTTTTCTTTGGGTTTTGTTTTTCCTTTTTTTTTTTTTGGCTTTGCTGTACACATTTAGAATGTACCGGCACAGGGGCGCCTGGCTGGCTCAGTCAGAAGGGCGGGTGACTCTTGATCTCGGGATTGTAGGTTTGAACCCCACGTTGGGTGTAGAGATTACTAAAAAAAATAAACGAAAAAAAAAAAAAAAAAGAACATGCCAGCATATTGGAGGTGCCTCAAAAGTATTTGTGGAGTGAACCAAGCTCCTCATGATCAAGGAGGATATTCCTGAGATATCTCTGGTGAGCTAGAAAGAGCACTGGATTTGGAGTCCAAAGCAAGTAGCACTCTGCTTGGCTCAAAGCAGACACTCAGGGACCATTTTTTGGGTGGAGATGGGTGGATGGATGTTATATTGGTAACTCTCCTTATCTTCGAAATGGGAATAATACTTCATCGTGAGAACCACTGTAACATCTTCGTTACTTGATAACTCTTTTTTCTCCCAGCTGATGTAGATAGAACAGGAACAAGGCAGTAAGAATTCCTTGCAGTGGAAGACAAAGAAAGAAATCATTTAATCTTCCGTGTAAATGAGAGGAGACAGGAATTTGGGTAGAAGTGTATGTTTTTATTCTGTCTTGTAGTCCTGCCAAGTCAAGGCGGTGTTTGAGCAGAGAGGCAGGCAAGACGCAGCCAAGTGGAGCAGGTGAGCGGCCCGCCAGCTTCCGATGAGACATGAGTGAAAAACAGCCTTCAGTTTCCCTTCAGTGGCCTCCTTGAACTGAGAGGCATCCGACTGTCAGGCCAGGTGATGAAAACCCTCGGTAGACCCTCTGGATCTTAGTTCTGGTCATTAAGTCTCAAGGGTAATCCAGCCCCAGCTTTCTTGTTCCTAAGTTTGTGCTTTTTTGCTGTAAGAGATAAAGCCTTCCACTTTCTCATTCCTCATGGAACATTCATTTTGCCCCATGGGTGGCTTGCTCAGTGAAAGTGGAGATCTTCCAAGCGCAGCCCCCTCTGCTTTGGTGGGCAGACACGGGGAAGGACACTGTGTCCTGGGAAAACAGCGCGGGTGGGGGTACAGAAGAAAACCACAGGCCAGCAGTGGGATGAGATCTGCACCCTCCCCTCCAGTAGTCGCAGGCAGGTTTGGGAAAATGTTCCAGGGCCCAGGGACACCGTTCCTCCAGAAGGAATCTAAAATGCCCATTGGTAGTGAATTGGGGTAAGCCCGGCGCAGAAAATTTTCTCCCTTCTGTTGCTGCCTTGGGTCTGAGGGTCTCACCATGTCCCAGAGCGACTCCTCACGCTGTGCTGTGCTCAAGGAAATCACCTTGTCTTAGGACCTCAGCCCTTCATGTGTTTAGTGGATCAAGAGGCAAATTCTCTTCCTAGCAATAAGAGGCCCCAGGCTCCCGAGGGCCCTAGCCGTTGTTATTTTAAGAGAGAATTGCATAAATCTCTGTTGCTGCGAGGCCTGTATGCCTTTCTCCCAGAGCTCTGCTAACCCCAGCTCTTCGGTGTTCGGAGGTGATGCTCCTACCGCTGTCTGCAGGAACGGTTAAGGCTGCACAGATGTCCCAAGACCTGGTCCGTGGGCCTTCATAGGCTGGATAATCCAAAAACAGTCCAGACATGACCCGAAACGGAGCATGGCGGAAGCTGTGCTATTTATCAGTGTCATTCAACCAGCACAGCCTCGGTGCCTGCCCCATGAGAGGTCTGGGGAAAAGTAATACAGCAACTGTAAAGAAACATAAGATCCTCCCCTCAAGGTCCTTTTCATCCAGGCAGGGAGAAGGTGTCGATAAATATCTCAGGCCAAGAGCACTGGAAGTGTTCAGGGCTGGAAGAGCTTTCTCAGGGCTGGGTTGTCTGGGAGAGCTTGGGGAAGAGGCGGCAGCCACCCAGGACCTCGTGGGATGGCTCGGAGGGGTGAAGGGAGGAGCGGCAGGGTGGAGTGAGGAGAGTCTGTACACGTATCTGTCCTGTCCCAGCCCATGTGCCTCAGACGCTTACGGGCTCTGGCTGGGGAGCTCCGCAGGGCAACAGCGGTTGCCAAGGTGCCCCGGTTCCATCTCGAGGATGGTATACGCCCCCCACGGCTGGAGGCCGCTGAGTTATGTCTTCCTTGGCAGCTCTCTCCTTACACCATGAGCTAAACTTCTGACCAGCTTCTCGAAATTATTATGACCACTCCAACCCTTCGCATGCAGTTTTTCAAGGGAGAAAAAAATCATTTTTAATCCAAGTCTTTCGGGTTCCCAAACCCCACCCACCACCCCTACTGTTTCTTTCCTGAGAGTCGTGGACCCGCATTTTCTTTCCTATTTCATCACCACTCCCTTCTCCCGAGCACCACGGCCTTCGGGGCTCCCTGCGTCTGGATTACCACAGCCCGGCCCTCTGCCCCAGCTGCTCTGTGTGGTAAGTCCTTTCTCAAAGTCCTGAAAACGTGCACACCTTTGACCCGTTAACTCCGTTCCTCAAAATGTATCATTGCCTAACTTTTCTCTCTTCGGGGTTCTCTCCTCTGTGCCACCTGTGTGCCTCAGGAGTCCTGCCAGATGCCAGATGGCGGGGCTGTGCATCCGGCTGCAAGCCGGCAGCACTGGGCCCTGCCTGAACCTACCATCTAGGAGGTTGGTCGTTTCTCCTACCAATCCAGATGGGGTTGTTTGTTTGATTTTATTGATTGATTTATTTGCCAGAGAGAGAGAGAGCACAAGCAGGGAGAGCAGCAGGCAGAGCAGGCAGAGGGAGAAGCAGGCTCCCGGTTGAACAAGGAGCCGGAGGCCGGACTCGATTCCAGGACCCTGGGATCATGACCATTAAGCAGATGCTTAATCGACTGAGCCACCCAGGCATCCCAATCCAGATATTATTTATTTATTTATTTATTTATTTTGTCTCTTGGACAAGACATGCCTATCGTACTCTCAGAGAGAATATACGGTCACTGCATCATAGCGTAAAATAAATTCCCATTGACCGTGCCGTAGACACAAAATGACAGGTCTGCACCTGTGAGAGGTTTTCAAACAGAGTGCCACACCCTGTGAGCCTCAGGGGTGGGGACACCTAGCCGACAGGGGAGGGGACAGTTTGCCTGTGCTGCACAGAAGGACTCTTAGGTCCCCAGCACCCCCACTCACCAAGCAGCTCTGCGTAGTTTTGTCCTTGTTACTCTGGGCTTCCTGGTAAGATTTATTTGAACAGAATGTTCTGTGGCTGCAAAAGTTTGAAAACCACCAGTTGTCTCAAGTGTCTATATTTAGTCTGGAAGTGTTCCAGACTGGGGACTTTTTCTTCCCCCAAATTCTCTGTAAATCCTCTAGCTTTTATGTTTAATTAATGAGCTTTACTGATACCTGATACATGTTGGGTGTGTAATTAATGAGCAGTAATACCACAGGCATGATAAGTAATAAAATTTCATAGACAGTGCAAATGTGCTAGAGGCTGAAAGCCCTAAAACAATTTTGCACACTATGCAATGGTGGGGGAGGGTGCATATCAAAAACACCAAGAAAATGTAAGCAGTTTTGACATGAATCCTGCGTGGTGTCATTCGGCCTTTTATTTAACATTTGCTAGGTTCCCACAATGTGCTGGGTAATGATCTCTTCTCTCCAATTCTCTTAGCACCTGGAACCTACAGATTTTACATCTAAACTGTCATTATTCACATATTACCACTGTGGTTTTTTCTTTCTTTTTTTTTTTTTTTACAATCTCTGCAGGCCACTTGTACTAGTAAATATTTTATTTAAATAGATTCATTTTGTATTTAGATAAATTTATTTTAAAAGAAACCTTTGTATCACTACCCATAAATAGAAGACCAGAAACACTTACCAAAAATAGAAGGTAACTGTAATAATAAATTCATGATGATGAAAATAAGCAGTTTTTTCTTTAAAATATAAAGTATATATAGGGGTGCCTGGGTGGCACAGTGGTTAAGCGTCTGCCTTCGGCTCAGGGCGTGATCCCGGCGATCTGGGATCGAGCCCCACGTCAGGCTCCTCCGCTATGAGCCTGCTTCTTCCTCTTCCACTCCCCCTGCTTGTGTTCCCTCTCTCGCTGGCTGTCTCTATCTCTGTCGAATAAATAAATAAAATCTTTAAAAAAATATATAAAGTATATATAAGCTATAAACCATAAAATATACCTTGTCTTTGCTTCCCTCACCTCACCTTATAGCCTCTTGTACCCGCATTCCCCACTCCCTCTAAGTACTAACCTTGCTTTAAGCTAGTTGAAAACTAAGAGTTGATGAGGTATTAATCTCCTATTTTTTATATTGACAAGAGGCCGTTCATTTTCAAACCTCAAATATCGGGACTTCATTGGAACTTTCGACATAATGCAAGAAGCTTGCACTATTTAATTTCAATCACATACATTAGGTGACCTACTAATCACCTACTCATAAACCAGGCCTCAGGCCTCCCCATAGATTTATATTCAGATTGCCCCAAAACACTGAAATTTGCCTAAGAATATATCAAAGCCTTTAGGATTTGACAGATATGGTCTTTTCAGATGGTGATGACCCTCTAGCAAAAGAAATATGGATCAACCACTTCATTAGCACACACTGTGTTCTAATTGTACCTATAATGATATTCCCCCCACCCACCCACCCACCTAGGAAAGAGGGAGGGGAAGTTAGCCACAGGGTCTGAATATTGAATTTACATCACGGATGACTTGTCATTGCAATTTCGCCCTCTCTCATTGCAGAACGCCTCCTCCCAGGAGACCTTGGGAAAGTGGTCACAGATCAGGTTCCCTGGGAAGCTGGCTCTGAGATGAGATTGGACGCAGGAGGAGTTTTGGAGAGTGGACTCAGGGACCACATCTGTGGGTGCACAGGGGAGTCGGGACTGAGTACAAGGAGAGGTTGAGCGGTGCTATGATCACAACACAGGTCTCAGCCAGGCCCACAAGATTTGGGACAGCCCTTCAGAGGCAAGAGTTTTGGGTCTTTAAGCTCCCTGAGCTGGCAAGTCACTGGATGCAAGATGCCTCTGAGGAGGGGTCATAACATTGGGCAAGACAGTCCTCTTTGGCCAAAGGCGATTGATTCTTGGGCAGGGATTCAGCTGTAAAGTCACCAGCAGGCAGAGCTCCTGGCAGTGGGGGAATGGTACCTGGGTCCTTGAGGAGGATCTGGACAGTGGACAAGGGTGTCCGCCTCAAGAGTAAACCTACTAGCGCCTTGCCCCGAGTCCCATCCAGGTAGTGGCAACGTGGAAAAGCCATGAGTCCTGGAAATCACTTCCTCACCTAGAGACGAGCCCACACAGCCTTTATCGGGCTTATCACCTTGTATGGGAATATCTTCCCTCTTTTAGGCTCAATGAGTGTTTCTTTGTTCAGTTTAAGCATTGCAATGGCCCCCAGGTTTCCATATTTCTGACTACACGGGAATGGGATCGGGGTCCTTCTGCTATAGCATGAGAGGGACATGGAAGACAACTGCCTTGCGTCGGCTGCCAGTGGCCTTGCTAGCCATTATAGCCGTGAGGGACTGAGGCACACGACTGGAGCTGATTTTGCTCTGTGTCTTCTCTCTAGATATGAGCAGAAGGGTGGTTCCATCCACTGCTGCACTGTGTTGTGTTTTCCTTGGCAAATCTGATACCAAGATGCAGTGGGCAGAAGGGTTTGGTTTTCTATCCTGGTGGTTGGCATCATGATGGTCTTTGCTATCCATGAAGTGGGAGTCCTCCCCTGGCACTGGGAACCAGGGCGCCACGTTCTGCTTGACATTTTGTAGTACTCCGTCTCAGGGGGATAAGGTGATAGTTCACGTTGGACTCCAGTACAAACAGCAGGTAGAACCCTGGTCTTCAACAGGGTTGACTGCAGTTCATTGCCGTGAGGCCTGTTTAATCTGGGATTTCTCCAAATGGAACCTGAAGTCCTAGCAGGGTCCAGAAAAAAGTCCAACAGATGCACCTCATAACCGTTAGTGATGGCGGTGGATCAGGTCACGTGACGAGTGCGCAGCCTCCTCTGGAGATGTTCTGTCCCCAGTGTTAGAATGTGCTCTCACTTCTGAAAGCGAGATGATCTTTTTTGTGTGGAGGGAGGAAGGAGGTGTTTGATCTGGGGTACAGATGGGTGGGCTCTTCATAGCCCTCCAAGGAGGAAATTGAGCAGTGCTGCTCTAAGGGCACGAGGAACGACATCGGTCCCTCATTCTGGATATTTAACTGGCTACTTCAGCGGATCACAAAAGCTCTCCGTAACTCCAGGGTCAGAGTGACAGGTGCTAGCTCAGCTTGCCACGTGGTTGCTGAGCTGAGCGCTGACGATGAGCCAGGCATCCTGCCCGGTGCCCGCATGGGTCCTCTCATTGGATTCTTATACACACCCCCTGAGGCTGGTCAGATTATTCTCTTTTTCTAGGAGA
Organism: Ursus americanus; assembly: GCF_024610735.1. Classification (NCBI taxonomy): domain Eukaryota; kingdom Metazoa; phylum Chordata; class Mammalia; order Carnivora; family Ursidae; genus Ursus; species Ursus americanus. Next base: position 48,187,329 of record NC_142129.1, read on the forward strand.
AATCAAAGATCAGAGAAAGCATGGACTTCACCACGGACCCACGGACATGTGCCTACTAAAAGGCAACGCCTGTTCTTGAACCCAGGTCTGTCTGGCTCCTACCCACTCTTGTTGATGGTTAAGCTGTCCCAGTTCTCCACTGTCACGATGCAGGGCCACGCTGCAGTTGTCCTTGCACATAAAGGAGACACTTTGTGGCAACTTTCGGTGCACCCAGAGTCCTGTTCGTCAGTGTGCCTAGCTCAGGTCCCCTTGGCTCCGATGGTTGACCTCTGGCTCAGAGACTTCCTTGCATCTTTTCAACCTTCCCAGCCGCCCACCGCAATGCCCTGAGCACAAAAAGGACCCAGCAAAATGTTGCCAACTGACTGGCTGATGTACAAGCGAGGCTGAACGATAAATCAGCTGAGGAGAGAGCCGGCCCATATTTTCACAAACTGGCATTGTGTCATTCCACATAAAATGCTCGTAGAGACCCTGTTTGGTTCCCTGGGCCCAAACCTCCTTTACTTGCTCTGAAAATCTGGATTACCATTTGCTTGGATTATGCTGATCATTTATTTAAAAAAAAATTTTTTTTTTAACCCAGGGAGAAAAAAGCACTGGTAATTAAGCCCATGTCTGTAATTAATTCCTCTAACGGGTATAACTCCTCTCCCTCCTGGTAGAGTCACGCCAGCCCACGTCGACCTGGGTACGAGTGGTCATACCTGTTTATGTACGGCTTGTCCTTCTCCATATTTCACACATGATAGGATACGGCTCTGCATCTCTTCATGTTAATTCTATTTGAAATACTCCCCACCAACATCTTAGGGCTCTGCCATCTAATAAGTGCAGCCAATTTATCGATAGTAAATCTAGGACAAGACAGACTCACATTGATGTGGGCCACAGGGCATTTAAATTAAACAGGAACTCTCCAGCCATCTGTGTTTTAACTTTTTTATGCCTTGATAATAAGCCCTGTTTAGAATAATTTGCTGTGGAAACTGGGACTTCGTGACTGACAGAGAAAGGCCGGGTATAAACAACCCGAGCAGGCCCCTGAATTTGCGAGAATGTCAGGCGAATTTAGACTCATCATAAAAGAATTCTCGGCGACTGTATTTCAATATGACACTTTTATGGTTTTTTATTTTCTAGTCCATTGCGGCCCCAGAGCCCTGGCATGATTTATATAGCCTGGCAGTGCATAATCTTTTGTATAAGATATACAGGCCTCCGGAGGTTTAATTTCTTTCCTCACCGCCACTGACAGCATTTGTGCTTCCCTTCTCTTCTATTTTCATTTCTAATGAGATATTGGACTTTGCTCAGTGAGAGGTGATATTTCCACATTTGCAGCCTGACAGGCTAAATCACCCGATCTCAGTGGTGAGGATACAAACCCATTTAAACTGTGTCAAAATATTCATGGAGCCCCATTGATTTGGGCAACGGTTATTAGGGAGCTATTTGGAAAGCTCAGGTTTAATTTTTGGAGCTTTCTGCTGCAAAATCACTCAGTTACATCACAGGGAAAATGGTATCAAAAGGAGAAAGGAGAGCGAGGGGTGTGGTGCGTGGCATTGATTCTGTGGGGCTTATTTTTAGTATGGAGATGACCTTTGTTAAAAACAACAACAACGACAACAGAAAAGTCCCACAATGGTGCATGGGTTAAATGTGTGGCACGAAGCAGAGGAAATTCTTCCGATTGCATATAAATGAATACTATGTCAAGCTATTGAAATGTTTTTTCAAAAAGCAACAGTGAACACAACTGACACAGGAGATTAATGCTTTGCATTGCTACACTGACTTTTACTTCTGCCTTTGAACTCCAATCTAGCCGAAACTATAGCGACAGGAGTTTAGCTTCTAAGTGGGGTGGGTTCAAATAGCCCTGTTCACTTAGTATTCACAAGTGTCACAGAGGAAAATTTCCATGAACAGGAGAGGTGAACATGACTGCCCCTGTGAGGGACGGTCGGGGCAGAAACGCAACAAATGGTCAACTGAGGGAACCTGGGAGCTCCTGGTAGATCTCAGGAAATGCACACACTGAAGGGACCCTTGAAATGAGGCCACTGGAACAAAGTGTTGCAATGTCCTTGGACACTACAAAAGATCAAAGTCCTTTGATGGGACCAAGCACATTTGACCTTTAGATGGTAAGGTCATTTGCAATAGTTGCTTGATTTATGACCTGGGACTTTATATGAAGTTTATATTTACCAGGGTTCCTGAGTTCACGAGGACCTCATTAAATGGCACACACGACATTCGTACTCACACAGGGGGAAATCGCTTTGGCAATTTGTGGGCGATAAAGTGGTTCCTAGAACACTTTCCAATAAGTGGACATTAATGCCTGCTCGCTAAACGCCAGCAGAACCCCTATGGAACGGCATATTACCTTCACATGAATACCAAGCGTGCTGTTTGTGAGACGCATTCCTGCAGCCAGCATCACAGGCCTTAGCACAGAATTAGCAAATGCACCGCAATTAGACCCATGTGGTGGGAAGAAGCCACCCATTCAATGGTGGGCTACACACACCCCGACACTTTCTGGTCTGGCCTGCGTGAAAACTGATGCCTGGAAGCTTGTAGCTTCCTCTGAGAACACAACTTGAGAACATCTCGGAACCCGAGACCCACGACGTCCCCAAAGACTACCGCTATGTGAATTCCCTGTTAACAGGGCACCCTTGGTGTGGGAAATGTACTAAAATATGGTGAGGAATTCAGGACAGATGTAAATTAGAAATTCCTGGAAGTAAAAATTATGAAACAGTAGAACAAGCCGCTTGAGGAGTGTTCTGGAGTATCCCTCCCCAGGGTGCTTTAAGCATAAGCTTGGCAACCAACAGGCTTCCTCATGACCCCCTCCTCCTCCAAAGCCTGACGACTTGACCCGCGTGCAAGAAGCCAGGCAAATTCCCAGCCCAGAGCAGCAGAGCCCTGCAGCAACTTCTCTGGCTCCAGGAAAGTTCCCACTGTGCCGGTGACTCAAGAAGCTGCCCCCCAAAAGCCCACATGTTCTCTTGGGGCAGACTCATAAACCCCAAAATACAATCCCAAACATTACCCACGGCCGGGACACCAGGAGGCGTGAGAAAAGACGGTCCTGTGCTATTGCCCCCCATTCTGTCGGTGAGGCAGCCCGGCCAGTAGAGTCTCCAGCACCCCAGCCCTGCTACCAACTGGTTGGGTTACTTAACCTTGCCGAGCCGCAGTTTTCAAAAGTGTAAGGCGGATTGCTACTGTGACTTCACAAAGCCAATAGTGAGGTTTAAATAAAACCCTGTTTGAAGAATGTGCAGCACAGTCCCTGCCACCTAGCAAAGATATATCATGGATGCCAGTATAACTCGTAGAAATAGTCTAACCTCACCTTCTCCTCATTCCTTCTCCCCTCTCCTCCCTCATTCCAGCTGCGTTGTTCACCACACCCCACCGCACTGATACTGCATACTTTCAATAAGGTGGCTTCCAGACACTGCGCCATAAGCGGAGAAGACGGTTGAGGGATGGAGAGCCAAGGTTAGCTGCCAATGCTTGTGGCCAACCAGAGAGCTTCTTGCAAATAAAACAGTGATTTCATCCTAACTGCTAGTCCTGAGCTATGGTGGATGGTAGAGTCCACATGTCTGTACCCCACTCTCGGGTCTTCCCATGTTTTCCTCCTACCACGGGTACTCTATGCAACCAACCATTAACTGGCATGCTTGTATTGAGATGGACTCTTCATTCAGCATTTTTGAACACTTACTGAATACAGGCTCTATGTTAGGCAACATAGCAGATAAAGGATTGAATCGGAGGTGGGCTCCTTACTCAGGACGCACGGAATCCAGTAGATAAGACTGACTCTGACATGAGTCTCCCTCCTTGGGGTTCCCAAGGAAGAGTCGACTAGTTTATATTTGTAAATGCACTCAGGGCAATAATGTGCTGGTGAATGTTTAACAACCAGCTCTCAGCACAGGAGTGGGGGAGGTGGGGGGGCGGGAGGCTGCTTGGATATATGGGTACACAGAGCGCTAGTTTATTATAAACTTTACTCACCTGAAGGGTGCATAGCACATAATTTACAAATAAAAATAAGCAAAACTTCATTATAATTTCACATACTCAGAAGGTTTTTGCCAATTTTTTATGAATTCTGGTGTGCTTAACCATCCTAGGTTGCAAGAGATGAGATTCACCCTGAAGAGTGGTTGATATTTTCATTTACGTTAACGAGTAGGACAAAAGTGAAAAACGAAGACATATGTCAGAACTATATGCGTTCGTCAGTGACATGAGTGACTTCTTTGCTGAATCTGATAATGGTTTTCGAATGCTGAAGGATAGTTTTTCACATTTTTGTGCTGGTCACCATGCAGCAGCCGTACACATGACACACTTTTAGTGTGATCTGCAGCATTAGCATTTCCTCCATCACTTCCTTAAGTCCACATAGCCAACAAGCAAGACGTCAAGCACTGATTCGCAGTATTTGCTGATTTCTGTGGCACACGTAACTATGGTCAACTTCAAGTTGATGTCACTGAACGCAGAATCAGGATAAGACACGGAGTGGCCCACCCTTGCCTAGGATTTCCACCATCCAGATACCATAGATGTAAACAACCTCGAGAGCACACAGAACAGTCAAATATGCTAAAATCATTAGGAATTGATCAGTTTGAGTGTTTATTATCCTTGTTTTTAACAGAATTCATTTCATCATAGGTGCTCCATGAGTGTTCTTCCCAAGTCCCAGGGGGTCCACAGATCTGCCCCATCCTCTTCAGGAGCCGTCCTTTAGCAGGTGTTCCCGAAAACAGGTGTGTGCGGTGCTGCAGACCCGGAGAAAGCCCTCCCCTGGCAGCCTCCCTGGATGCCGCGAAGGTTTCTCCCCACGACCCAGACTCAAGGAGATGGTCTGTTGCTTCCCTGAAGCCAGCGTTTTCCTTGGGCTTCTGGAAGGCTCTGTTATTAAACAGTACTTTGCATATATTTTTATTCTAGAATATTTTTCTTCGTCCTCTCCTCTCCTTCCTGTCTCTTCCTCACAAAATTGTAGTACGTGCCTAATTCTTTTGTAAAGGAGAGAGTGGCATTAATACCATTGCGGATTTGGGGCTTTCTCTTTAGTGATTTTTTTTCTCTGGAATATTCCTTGAGAGCAGAGCCAAAAGAGGTGGAGCCTGGAGGAAGGCTGGAGACAGGAAATGGAGCCTGGTCAGCTGCAGCACAGGGAGATGCCTGGCGCAGAGCGCATGGCCTCCTGCTAACCCCTGATCACCCCCCAGCAGACCCCATGCCACTCCAAGCCTTTCCCACACATTACCTGAGGGATTATTTAAAATGCAGATCCCTGGGCCTCACCTCCCTTCTGCATGTCTGGGGTTGGGGCCCAGGAATTTGCTTCTCAGCAAGCTCCCCCTGGTAATTCTCACGCATGCTCAAAACAGAGCGCTAGTTTAGACCCTATGCATGGAGACGATCTGATATCTGGTTACACTGTAATTTGGGAGTTTTCACATGGCAGGTGTGAGATGGCTTTGACTGGTTCTCTAAGAATCAGGCATCTTCAAGAGTAGTGAGAAATTAATAGCACAGAATGATGAAGCAATTCTATTTATAGGCCAAAATAGCAGATAAAAGTAAGAAAAGCTGGGCCAAATGACGGGAGAAGGCAATAATCGATACCCTAACAGAAAACAATAATGCAGCTGGTACCATAAAGCAATCCCATCGGGACCTGTATATTGCATCCTTAGTGTCCCGTTGTAATGAAGCCCACAGAATGCAGCACGCATTAGCCAGGGCACAGCCTCTTCAACGCGGAATAGTCTGCCACATCGCAGGCACATTTATTTTATTTGAAAGAAGAATGGTCCTGTTGCCAAGCCATCAGATGGTAAAAAGAGATATATTTGATGGATAATAAAAAAGGGTCTGCCACAGCCTCACAAAATACGTTTCTAATGTAAATGCGCCGAGTACGTGGAATTCATACCTCTGATGTGCTGATACCTGCAGAGAAAGGCAAGCAGGGGCCGGGAGAGCCAGTGGAGGGTGAATACGGCCAGAGACGGGGGGGGGGGGGGGGGGGGGGGGGGGCGGGGGGGGCGGGGGGGGCGGGGGGGGTGTTGTTATTCCTAACAAAAACAAACAACCCCAAACTCACTTGGTAAACATCACTCACTTTCTCTCCACCTGTTCTTATGATACAGATTGACAGCCCTTTTAATATGAAATAAATCAGGCAGGAGAAGGAGTGTCTAGAAGAACATACAGATTGAAAGCTGACTGACAGAACGCCTCCAAAACGCGCTCTGTTTGCATTTGCCTTTGTAGCAGCTAACTTGAAAGGATGTCAGGCGCTTTGAAGGCTGTGAGGTTGCCTTCTGAACCTTCAGGATGAGTGCGCCATGTGCTTCCTGGGGGCTCCTGGCCGCGCTGGGGCCCTGCTGCGTGTGCCGGCGGGACGGCGGAACAAGACGAGCCTGCGGACGCCAGCAGCCCCTTCCATCTCCCTCCCGCATCGGGGCCAAAACGGCATTGTGTCTAATACCTGGTTTCATACCTAGTTAGAAACAACCAGCCATCCCAAGCCAGTGGGCTCACGCTGAGGCATTAGGGCCTCGTCACTTCTCACCAAGAAAACCTGCTGGTAATGAGCCATGTCACCTGTGGGCAGTGGACCTCCAAGGCAAGTGCACCCCCACCTCAGTCCAGCCTTCAAGATGCTGAAGTCCCTTCGGTGAGCTGTCTCCTTGGATTTCCTGGACTGTCCAGTGTTCACGGTTATCCTGCAAAGCAAATGCTAGTACCCATCAGTCATGAGACAACCGAAGTCAGTTTCAGCATCACCCACGGCGCAGGGGAAGTATTTCCGCTCTGAGGCAAGAAAACGCTCATGAAGTATGGGCTGGGCCGGGAGTAAGCCTGGAGGAGAAGGAGAGAGCAAGGCAGTAGGCGAGCGTGAGAAAAGTGTGCGGTGCTTGAAGCCTGTCTGCATTGTGGAGTCCCCCTCCTGCCCTCTTCTGCTGGGATACCCTGCCCGGCCTTCACACCCACCAGGCCTCTGATCGGCGGGCTTGCCCCTGCTAACCTGGCTCTTGGAGCTTCCCACAAATAGCGGTTGAGCATCTGTGTCCCGGATGCTAGAACTACAGTGATAAATAATTCAGACAAAGTTGCTCTCCTCATGGAATTGATGTGGCAGAGGCAGACAGTAAAGAAACACAATGCTATCCCAAACAAGGTAATATAGATTGTGCCAAATGCTGTAAAGGAAAGAGAGTTGATACACTCGCTGATGCTTATGCAGGGAGCCAGGAGGCCGGCTTTGCATGGGCGGGTCAAGGATGGCCTGCCCAAGGAGGCGACATGTGAGCAGACACCTAAGATGGGAAAAGAACCCAGCCACGTGACAAGCAGGAGCAGAAGGTACAAGAACACTGAGCCACGAATGGTCTCTGATGGGCTCCCAATGGGACAGTCACACCTCCTTCTAGCACCTACCTCATGGGGTTATTGAGATTACAGGACATGAGGCAGGGTAGGCAAAAATGGTTACACGGTGCATGGCACAAAGTCAGCACTCAAGAAAAGTTAACCGCTACTATTCTTTTCAAAGACTTGGGTTCATTTTGAGGTGGGAAGGGAGTGTGAAATCAGCTGCTTACGGCCATTCTGACCCAGTGTGCCTGAGTCCCTGTGATGTCAGGCCACCAAAAGCATTCGAGTGCAATTATAAAGAAATTACTTTCCCAGCAATTAATCACCAGTATAAGATTGCCAATACATATCATTGCTGCATTATGACACATTGCATCACACAATCCGAATGTAGAGTAGAAAGGGGGCCATTTGTAGCTGACCTTATTCAAGTCAAATCAGCTCAATCAATTGAAAGTCAGTGGGAGTTTTGCCTGAGTGAGGGTCAAGACCAATTATTGAAAGGCATAATAGAACAAGGGGATGTTTTTGAAGACATTGCATCTTATAGTAATTTTTCACAGTTCAGAGATATGTTGAGGTAGCACCTGTGTAATAAGGCAATACAGTGTTGGTAAAGGTTTTCCGTCCAATCCTTTATTTCAAAAGAGTCTATCTGCATTTTAAAAAAAAATTTTGGACAAATTGCAAGAATACGGTAAAAAGTACAGAATGGCTAAGACATGTATCTTAAAACCAAAGTAGGGTCGTGGGAAGACAAAGACTTCTCAGCAGCTATCAATTATGCTATTAGCTTGGATTCTCTGCTAGGGCATTCTAGGCTAGGAAGCTCCACAGGCTAACTGTAGCCTCAGACTTCTCCATCATGCAAGTCTCCCTTGGCTTTGGAGAATGCAACTATACCACAACATTGGCCTGAATGAGATTTAATTCAGACTATTAATCTACCACTAAGAAAAAAATAGTTACTCTGTATATTTCAAAGCCAGCATTGTCTATGGATCACTTACTGGCTTTTGTAATATCTGTGAGTCTACCCTTTTTATCAGTAAGCAACTAGAAGAAAAGGCTACTTAAAGCCACTAGTGGTCTTTCACTGGCACCAGCTGCGTCTCTTGTCCTTGCCAGCCTCCAAGCCTGGTCTACACCGGCCAGCTCATCGCCACCAAGATTTTTCTATGATTCCAACAAAATCGTTCGAATCTTGAAACATCTTTATAAAAGACTTTTATAAAAATATTTCATGTGTCTAACTTGGTAAAGATATTTTTACTATGACAAGGGAACAAAAAGCAAAACTGCTCGGTAGACTACAAGCAACTTGAGAACAGAAATCATATCTTTTATTCTTCATACCCCTCACTGTGCCCTACATTTATGAATTCTCCAATAAATAAGTTGCTCTGTAATTGGTAAATTACCAAGAAGTTAAATTGCTTTGTCTAGACAGAGAAGATTGATTTGGGCGAATGAAGTTATAGTTCAGATTCTATGAGCAAGTGGTAATAATATTTCCAGACATGGAAGCTTGGTATATAATCTACCACAGGTCTTTAACTAGCCAAAGGGAGTCACCTGAAACTCTGTAGTCGGAGGTTCTTGAAATTTGCACAAGATACAAAGATGGGGGGAGGGCACGTTTTGTACAGTGGGCTCTAACCAGGTTTAAGAAGGGGTCTGCTAGTTGGTAAGAAGATACATAGTGACCCAGGTTCCTAGATAATGAAGCCTGAAGCAAAAACTTAGGTGCTGAGCTGTCGTTGGGTGGTGTAATCCCATGGAAGCAAAAGTGAGGGAAAGGGGAGTAAGGGAAGGAGGGCGCACAAGAAGGTGAGACATCAAGCTGGGCTCCACTGAAGTACCAGCACAACTAACCACTCACTGGTACAAGATGGTCTGGGGCAAGACCATGTGAATTACTGCATTCCAGACAATCTGCTGGGGGTCGTGGGGCAGGGAAGGGTAGGAAGAATCACTTATCCATGGGCTCCCACACCTCAGTGGGCAAAGCTAGGTATTAACCGCTTGTGATGAGTAATTTTACGTGTCAACTTGGAGGGTGTTTTTGGATGAGATTAACATTTAAATCCATGGCAGCCGGCTGGCCTTCTGACTGGAGCTGCACCCTGGGCTCTCCCAGGTCTTGAGCCTGTCTCAGATCAGCCCACACTCCACCTGTTGGACTTGCCTCCATAACCAGGTGAGCCAGTTTATTATATGTACATATGAATATATATATTAATTTTATATACATACATACAATTCATTATTATGTATACATTCAGTTCATACATACACACGTGTGCGCGCGCGCGCACACACACACACACACACACACACACACACACCATTGGTTGTTTCTCTGGAAAACCCTGACTAAGGCACCCCTATATTTCCAAGCTGCTCATGCAGAGGTAGACTGGAGTTCCAAGCAGTCTCATGCATCAGTGTCCAGAGGGTTCACGGACAGTCATGAGGCAGACACTGTTGGGTTACACCTTTAAAAGGCAGTCGCCATGGTGACTTGGGAGAAGCAAGTGGCTATAGGCTGGGAAGTAGGTCAGGCAAGAGGGTCTGAGGTGAGGCCTGAGAGTGAACAGTGTGGAGGGGAATGCCAAGACGAAGCTCTGATTCTCAAAAGGTGCTTACAAAGCCTCCTACAGTAGGCTTATGGGTAAGGTGAGAAGATGTGTTCTCACTTTACAGTGGGGTAAATTTTCAAATAACAAGACAACATATACTCCTGAGTACCCAAGCTTGAATGCCACTGTCTAGATGTGTGACCTTGAGACAGTTATTAAGCCTCTCTACTTCCTGGTTTATTGGTTTTTGAGATGAGAACATTCTGGATTGATGATGTCCAAGCCTTCTCTCAGTCTAAAATTTATATTTTCCTCTCTGACTTGGACAAACACTTAGACATGTAAAGATTCCATAAATCTGACACATTCAATGTCAGAAGCAGAAATTTTTAAGTATTTCATTAACAGAAATAAGGGGCCAAAGTCAACATGATGAAATTCTGTATAAGAAGCCCTGCATTTGGGACCAAGCAACCAGTTCCACAAGTACGGATTAGGGGAGACTTGGTTTGAGAGGCATCCAGGTTGAACAGCAACAGCCAAGCCTGAGATTTCTTGTTGACCCCAAAATCCAATGAGTCAACTGCTCAATAAGCACATACTTACTGGGGTTTCTTCACTGAGACAGGGGTTGGATGAGATGGGTCAGAGGGCCAGGGCCTCCGATGATCCTTCTGAAGATTCCAAGCTTCATTCATGCTTATCCCGTCCCTTTAGCCTTTGCCTCGGTCCAATTAGATTGTGGCACAGGGCACAAGAGCCACAAGGTCAAGTGCTCCTATCGGATTTTAATGGGATCACTGAATGGCACAAGGTCACCCGGAGAGCCTCCCAGCTTTTCCTTCTCTTTACCCTCAAGGAGTGATTGTTCTGGATTGTGGCTCCCCTGCCTGGTGTATAAAGTGACCTAAACACAAAACTCATAACCAGAAGGCAGCTTCGGGAATCCTCGCTCAGCTCTTTAAGAGTTATAGGCATTAAAGGGTGGTCCCCTGGAGTGCTCCACCACTCTGCTGACTGGAACCAAATCTATCTTAAAGTTGGAAATATGATCCAGGTGGGGATGGACTGTGATTTAATGCCATTCAAGTACTATAGGGCACACTTCTTAAAGAAACCGTTGTAAATTATTTGTGGCTAATGCCGCCGGTGGATGGAGGGCATGGTATATTCTCAAGTACAAGAGCCTAGCTTGTATCTAGTAATTGTTATATCTTCTCTGAAATTTACTGCCGATGTCTCAATTTTAACAATTTAAATAACAAGATTAACCAAGTGGAACGAAGCTCAGGCAGGCTGGCGCTCTTGATGAAAGGAGGACAACTCTTATGTCTGAGCGCATTTTTACTTTGACATGAGCAGTGACACACAGAGATGAAATCTGGTTAAAGCGGCAGCCTTCTCAACCCCATGACAGCTTCTTAGGCTAAGCACAACAATTTCAAGAGAGTGCACGCACACACTTGTTAACTTTACTCAAGAAGACTGATTAAGGACAACGCTTATGAATATGATAATAAGAGGTGGGAGCCAGAAAGGTAAGCTAAGGAAGTGGGGTAATTGGCATACTGTTTTCTTCGCTTCTAATGGAGCGCTCTGTAGTCTTAATTCTTTGGGTGCGTCAGTTTGTTTAGGACGAGGTGAATCTCCTCCAAGCACCGAGTATTAATGATGATAGCACATTTTTATTTGACCTGCTGCTGAGTTGCTGTAGATACTGTGAGCGGTCACATGTGATTTCCTGTAGATTACAGGCTCGTTACCCTTTTGATGCTCTTTACTCCTCATCCTGAAAAAGTCCCAGAATTTCAAAAGATGTTTCATGCCCAAAGTTATGTAGCACATGCAAAGCGAGGCCTATTCTGAAGGATAGCCATGTCCTTGGCAGCCATACACAAGGCCATGCTCAGAAGCAGCAACTGACGCAGAATTTCCCCCAAATTGCAAGATCTTATGGAAGAGTGAAGAGACTAGCCTGTGAACAACAAGAGCTCAGAAAAATCATTTAACCTTTCTGGATCTCTGTTTCCTCTACAGTAAATCCGAGAACTGGATTGTGAGTTCCTTTGAACTCCAGTGTCCAATGACCTTATGCTCCTAATCTAAGGGCAATTAAAACTAATTCAAATTCACATGCATTATTTTAAGCTAAATACCAAAAGTCTTAATAGGGTATAACCACTCAATCAAAAAGTTCGGCAGTTTCTTAAAAAGTTAAACATCCCCCACCATACAATTCGACCATTGCACTTCTAGGTGTTTCCCCAAGAAAAATGAAACCTGAAATCTACATGAAGTCTTGGACACAAATGTTCAATTGTATCTGCATTTATAATAGGCCCCAAATGAAAACAACCCAAATATCCATCAACAGGTGAATGAAGAAATAAACTGTACCCTAAGCAATGGAATACTACCCGGGAAGAAAAAGCGATAAATTGTCGACGTGCTCAACAACATAGATGAATCTCAAAATAAGTATGCTGAGCAAAAGAAGCCAAACAAAAACAGTACATACAGCACGATTCCATTTATATAAAAGCCCAGAAAATCGAAACTAATCTATAGTCATAGAAAAGCAGATCAGTGGTGCCTGGGGACAGGGCGGGGAGGACATGAGGGAGAGGGAGGATTTACAAAGGGTCACAAGGAAACTTTTGGGGTGACGGATATGTTCAGTATCATGATTGTGATGATGGTTCCATGGGTGCATATATATGTCAAAACCTGTCAAAGTGTACATTTTAAATATATGTATTTATTATATGCCAATTATATCTCCAAAAAAGTAGTTTTTAAAAACAAAAAGTCTAAATATTATGTATAAACCTTAATGCGAGTTCTAAGATATACGACAAAGAATCAGAAGCGCGTGCTTACACGTGGAGTATAAGGGTGTTCGGTGCACTATTCATACACACACACACACACACACACACACACACACACACAAAACTGGAAACAGCCTAAATCTCTAAAAGGAGAGAATTGATTAGGTCAAGTACAGCATGTTGGGATGTGATGCGGTCATTAAAAGTCATGACCAAATACCGTCATGAAAAACTGTTTATGATCGATTTCAATGTGAAAAAAGGAAGGTACAAAGCAGCATGTAGAGCACAATGGAACTATATTTTTTTTAAAGTCTGTGTTGGAGGTTGGTAATTAATCACCCTTCTCTCTTCTGCTCCAATTGAGAAGCAGAGTAAAGAGCTGGGCGGATGGAGAGCAAAGCATATCAGCTTTGTTACCAAGAGCTTTGATTGGAAAACTGTAGCTTGGAGCTAAGGCAGAGCGGGCTCCCTACTCTTCCTGTGACTCATCCTGAGCCACTGAGAGCAGGGCCAGCCCTGAAAGGTTTATCCAAGTTCATCCCTGTGTAGCGCTCTCAATCCCACATTACTGGCATGTTGGGTGGGGCTAACACGGTGCAGGCTGTTAGCATCCCTAGCTGTCACCCATCAGGTACCGTAGAATCAATCCCCCAAGCATTGTGACAACGAAGAGCCTTTCCCACATGTTTCCAAATGCTCCCCCAACCAAGGGTGGTAAGCTGCCCCAGCTGAGAACCCGCAGAGGTATTGAGGATAAGCTGAAGTGGAACTTAAGAACTGTGAGTGGAAGGGGCATGCTTAAGTAATTCCCCTCATCAACTCTCCCTCCACAAATCCTTCTTCCCATAGGCGCAGGGGAGTAAGTGAGGCAACAGAGGGAAAAGTGGAAGTACTCTGCCTAGTACTTCTTTAGCGAGGGAAGTTCCAATTGTCCTAAGTAGAAACCTAATGACAAAAGAAGGAATGGTTCCCCTTGCAATCTGCATGTTTCTGTAAACGTGCAGAAAAAGATCTGGAAGGACATACACCCTGCTGCTAGAATGGCTACCTTGCCTGGCTGGGTAGTGGGACTACGGAGAAGGAGCATCATGGGTGATTATTTTTCTTTGGCTCTTTGTATTTTTGGTTTTCCAAGCTTTCTAAATACATGACTTTTGCTACTTGGTGGGGTGGAAGGGTGGGGGGCAGCCCCTTTTTCATATAAGAGAAAAAGTAAACTGAAAGGACGGAGAATTCCTGAGCTTTCCAGAACTACAGTGCTAGGCAGTATCTGGCCTGAGACCTCCGCCTCCCCACTTGACGATCCCCAGGGCACTGTCATACACTTTGTGAAGATGCCATTTGGGGACGCATTGCCCATCACCTATGGTATTCGGTGTTGCCCTGAAAGCGTCCGAAGTGCTCTGCACATGGGATTAGATTCTACTTTTACCTTTCCTTGGCTGACAAAGAGAGTGGCATCAAGTAATTTTTCTAGAATGGCCTCCACTTAGCATCCTCATGGGATTGACATTCAGGCATGCCCTGGATCACTCTTCTCAAATTGACCCAGCCAAAGCCTCACAGGCTTCAGTCTATTGCAAAACTAAAATTACAGAAAGTGGTTGACATTCAACTATCTAAAGTTTTTAACACCAAAAAATACAGTGCAATATAATGGTGCACCTCATAATACGATTACAAGATTTGTGTTCAGATACTAATTTATAAAGCCTAATTTGGAGTTTTGTCCTATAATAGGAAACGTTGTGTAGAAACCATCCTCCTTCTGTCCTGCTCTCCTGCAACTCTACCCACAGCCTCATTTGAAGATAACATCAAAAGTCTGGTTTGAGGCCCTCTGAATGTAAGCCTGGTTCCCAGAGCCCTTCATATCCCCCCTCGCCCCAGGGTTGTCTCAGATGCAAGCTCCGCTGTCATTACACTCAGTCTCTATAATGAGCCTTCCTGGAGGGCAGGGTAGGGGGTGGGCATTTGGAAACACGTGGCTCAGAGAGAAAGAGGTCAATGAATCAGGTGGCAGAGACCAGGTAGCAGATCAGCCAGGCAATACTGGGCTTGAACCATTTCCATCCAGGTCTCTGTTGGGGTGAGACATTTTCACAGAAGACACACAGTGCTGAGTCAGTGAGATCCCTGCGGGGTGGGCTGGCCCAAATTTCTGAAAAGCAGCACCTATGAAGACTGTTTTTAGTTCTTGGATAGCTTCAGATGGTCTCTGGGGCATTTGCTACAACCACAAATGGAAAAGCCTTAATTTAAAGAAACTTCCATTTTTTTTCTGATTGCAAAAATTCTGGATTGGTGTAGGATTGTGTGTGTATGTGTGTGTAAGTTTACAGAAGCGCTTCCCATGCTACTTGGCTGCATTTTTAGCCAAGTATCCCAAATTTCCTTTGGAATCACTCCCATTTCAAGTGGCTGATCTGATACCTGAGTCTCTGCCACCTGAGTCACTGATCGCCTTCTCTCTGAGCCACGTGTTTCCAAATGCCTGACCACCCCCCCTCCCTCCAGGGAGTAGAGCAGGAAAAAAAAAAGTTAAAAACACACCCTGAATTCTGCCAGGCAAGCACTGGGCAACCAAGTGTACTACATACGGGAACCGAGACTCTGCTTGGCAGGTGAGAAACTTGGAGCCAAAAGTAGATTGGGGTTACTCAGATCCTGGGGCGTGCTGGGAACTACCTCAGGGAATTCTCCAAGACCTTTCGACACCAATCGATGGTAAGACGTGCATTTTATGTCCTGATCCAGTACACGTGTAGCTAGCTACAAGTGGACACAGATATGAACACGTAACTGAAACCAGCTCCCAAAGCTGCCTGCTGCGGGATAGCTATTCAGGAATTATTTCTCAAATGAACGAAGCCAAACTAAACCTTAGAGAAACCATACTTACCTCGCCAGGTGCGATGCACTCGGATAGTTCCTATTCTTTTTCATTTCTTTAAAAACGTAAGGAGTTGCAACCCACGAAATTGATGTCACCACCACTATCAGGTAGCCTGTTCTGAAAGGAGTTTCACGCACTGCCTGTCCCTCATTTAAGATTCCTGAAACTTGCCAAGTAGGAAGCGGGGGCTTCAGGGCCCCGGGGGCACACAGGCCGGCCCTGACTCTATCTGGATCAGGCGGAGTACCGTCAGGTGGAGCGAGGCCATCGCAGAGCAGCGGGAGAGACCTATGTTCTGCGTCTCCGTTCTAGCCCCCACACTGTCCCACTGTCCCCTCACATGAAACCATTCATCAAACCCAGAAATGGAGTCAGAAGTCAGGCTGGCAATCACTTTGCTTCGGTATCTTGTCGGAGGATCAGGAAGGGGGAAAACAAGGGTTATTTAAGCAGCTGTGAAAATCATGGAGCAACTTGGCAAATGAAAAATCCACTCAGACCCACCAGCAGCACAAAAGTGAGGAATTAAACAACTTTGTAAATAAAGGGATCATTACTCTTGATGCATTAATACACACTTAAGACCTATTGAAAACTTCCCATTTCAAGATAAATGAAGAGCATTAGCTGTGCATTTCCCAAGCCAGATGGGCTGTTTCCACAGCCCCGTGCTGGAGGTCTGAGGCCTGGGTCAGCCGGGGCTGGCTCAGGTGGCAAGCCGGCGGGTCCACGTCGGGGACCTGGGAGGGGCCGGTCCCTGCACTTCCACTCTGGTGAAGGTTGTAACCATGGCCCCGTTTTTCACTCAAGGGATGTACGCAGCACACACCTGATGAAGTTGGGAGGAAAGTTCTACCCCAGTGCATTTGCCTCCTCCGAGTTTCATCATCCTTCACCAAGTAAGCATAATTGCTCCGTGTTGAAGAGGTGCTGGGGACAGAGTCTCTGCTGGTAATTGCCTAATGGGCGGGCGAAATGAGGTGTGAGGCACATTGGTGTGAAAAAGGCAATAGCCACAGGTTTATTAACATTGAAAATTAAAATAAGCTTGGCCCCAGCCAGGCAGTCCTTGCTGAAATGAATCCCATTATCCCTCTAATAACTGCACAGGGGCTCAATTGGTTGCCACCCCGGGGGTAGAGAGGCCCTCAATGCAGGTCACCTCTCTGCCAGCTTCGGGGAGCTGAAGACTGTCTGGTTCACTGAGGACTATCACAGGGGCAACACGGACACCTCTGCCCCCGCTGCAGCTCCTTCGGCTACACCGAAACCCGTGGGCAGGCGAGGAGTTGTGAAGGGCGAAGCCCAGCTACGTGCCGTTCTGATCTGGGTGCCTTTTTCAATAGTGGCTGAATGGAATTTGCAAAGGTGTACTGTAGGGCTCTGGAACAGGATCTTTTTTTTTTTTTTTTAAGATTTTATTTATTTAAGAGAGAGAGAAAATGAGCAGTGGGGAGGGGCAGAGGGAGAGGGAAAGAAGCAGATTCCTTGCTGAGAACAAAACTTACAGAGGGGAGGCATTCCGAGGAATAGGGGGACTGGCCAGGCAGAAGGCAGGCTTTGAGCTGGGAACTAGTAGACAGTAAGCCTGGAGGGTTGGGGAGGGTAGCGCAAAGAATACCACGTGGGGAAGTCTGGATTTAATGCTGGATTTAAAGGGAACCCATGTAGGTTTCAGACACGAAGAATCACGCGATTAAAGGATTTAAATAACTTGAATTTGCTTTACATTAAAAAAATATGTTTGGGTTTTAAATTTTAATTCACCTTCAGTTTCATGAATTTCATTCACTATTGTATTGAAAGCCACTTACTTCAATTGGGCTTCAGTGCTGCCCAGAAATCCAACTGTATTTCTCTTGTCCGTTTACTCCCTTTGCTTCAGAGTGAAAATTTTGTAACTTCTTCTCTCTTTTCAAACTTCCAGCACCTCTGCTTGGGTCCTGCTCTCAGGGCCAATCTGCCTCTTCTTCCTACTCCTCCCACTTCTACCCACCGGCCTGCCTTTGGTCCAACATTCTGCGTGGTCCCACTTCTGCCAACACCTCCGCTGTGGCCAGATCTCCCCTCCCCTACTCAAGGATGCTCCTCCCACTGCCATTGGCACCCAAACGGCAGCAATTGCTCTCCTCTTAAAACAAAAACAACTTTCTTGTCCTCAAGGTTCAGCACTTGTCCCATTTCCCGGGCCTCCCTTTGCAGAACAACTGCTCAAAAGAGCTGTCTGTTGGGGTGCCTGGGTGGCACAGCGGTTAAGCGTCTGCCTTCGGCTCAGGGCGTGATCCCGGCGTTATGGGATCGAGCCCCACATCAGGCTCCTCCACTATGAGCCTGCTTCTTCCTCTCCCACTCCCCCTGCTTGTGTTCCCTCTCTCGCTGGCTGTCTCTATCTCTGTCGAATAAATAAATAAAATCTTTAAAAAAAAAAAAAAGAGCTGTCTGTCTACACTGGCACACTGCATTGCCTCTCCTCCTGTTCTCCCTAGAACCCACTCCAAGTAGGCTTGACCCGGCCCCTCCAAAAAAACCACTCCTTGGTAAGGTCATGGCAGACCTGATGACATATGGTGTTGCTAAATGCAATGGTCAACTCTGCATCCTCACCTTCTCACCTTCTCTGAACTCTTGGCAGCCTCTGCCCTTGGCTCCCAGTATGCTGCTCCTTCTCAGTCTCCAGCTGATTCCTTCCCATTTTCCCAACCTCTAAAAATTATAGTGAGTCCTTGGTCTCTTCTCTCTCTGAACTCTATCCCTAGTTGATCTCATCCAGTCTCAAGCCTGTGAACACCACCTATTTGCTAACAAGTCCCATATTTATGTCTCCAGTTTGGACTATTCCCAACTCTGCAGAGGTCTCTGCATGCAAGTCTAACAGGCATTTGGAATTTAATCTTTCCAAAAGTGAACTCCTGGTTCCTGCTCCGCCTCCCACCCCGCTGCCCCCACACCCCAGCCTCTACACACATGCACCAAAACCTCCCATCCCAGCAGCTTTCTCAATGGCAACTTCCTCCTCCCTTTTGCTCAGGACTAAAACCTCAGCCATCCTCACCGGCTCTCACATCCTCCATTCCGGTCCATCAGCAAATCCAACTGACCCTGTTTCCAAACTAAATCCGGACTGACCACTTCTCACCATCTCCACTGCCGTCTGCCTGCTCCAAATCACCATCCCTCCCAGGGTCACTGTGGCAGACTCCTAGCTGGTCTCCCTGCCTCCATCGTTGTCCTAATACAGCCTATGCTCAACATAGCAGCCAGCACCCGAATAGAGCCTATGCTCCACCCAGCAGACTGACCTCTGCAAAGTAACAATCGGAGCATGTCATTTCAGTGCTGAAAGCCTTCTAATGACTGCCTACAACACTCAGAATAGAATCCGACCTTCTTACAATGGCCTAAGAAGTCCTACCCTCTCTGGTCCCAGCTACTTCTCTACTTCTCCCTCTGCTCAGCCACACTGGCCCCTTGCTGTTTCTCAAACACACCTTTGCACAGACTGCTCGTGCTGGCTACAGTGGAATTCTCCCAGAAGGTCCCATGGCTGGCCCCTCCAGTTCCCCCAGATCCTGCTCAATGTCACCTACCTGCTCAGCGAAGCCTTCCTGACCACTATGTATAAAGCACCCACACACATCAGCCTCGCAATTTGCTTCGTCTGCTTGACCCTTCTCCATTCAGCTTATCACCATCTGTTAAACTGAGTCCTACTCCTTCAGTGGTCATCATCTCTCATTAGAACAGAGCTCATCTGGGACAGGGACCATGTTGTGCTCATTCCTGTGTCAGTGCCTAATATGTAGTAGGAGCACAATAAATACTCGTGGAATGAACAGTGCTTACTGGAGCCCACTCTTTGAAGCACCTGCTATGTACAAGGAAAACACAAACCCCCCACCCCCACTCCAGCCATCCGTTGCCAGGTGGCTCAACGTCCAAAGCCTAGATTAACTCCCACAAAAACTACCTGAATGCACACCGGCCCGCCGTCCTCTGTCCCCACACCCCTCAGGATTACCAGAAGGAGTGTATTCCCGCCCTCTGTTCCCTTGCCTGGGAAATGAGTTTTCTGATGCCAGCTGCTGCCTGGTTGCTTCCCTCCAAAACAAACGTAATTGACCGTAACCCACAGTTTCCTTCCATTAAGCTGAGGGAGCAGTGGCCGGGATGCCAAGTCTCAGCTCTTCCCTTTACTTACTATGAAATTTTGGTCAAGGTTTTTAATCTCCTGAATCTCAGCTTTCTTAAAAATAGGTTGGGAAAAGTAAAGCCGACTTCTAGGATGTCATGGGATTAAGTGAAATGAAGAGCGGGTAATACTGGACACACAGCACTTGCTCACTGGATGTTGGTTTCCTTCCTCGTCCCACCAAAACATGACCCTAGAAGCACTCCACAGTTATAGTTTCTAACCCAACACTCGACTGCGGCCCTCCAGAGATGATGGCCAGGGCTCAGTGGCGGTGGAGACCAGCACTGTCTGAACCTGTTTAGGCCATTCTCCTCCTCCTTCCCCTTCTTCTCCTCCTCCCCCTCCTCCCTCACACAAGCCCACAGAGGAACAGACTGCCCTTGGCATCCTTCTTGCATTTATGGCAGACCTTCTCCGTCCTGCAAGGGTGGTGAACTGAATTCAGAAAAATGACAGGTCGTTACAAATATATTGCCTGTTGTAAAATAAAAGAATGTCCTTGTTAGAAAGCCAAATGACTTACTTTGGGAGTAACTTTAAATGATAGGCGTAGGATATTGCGAACGCAGACTGCACGTGTTACACTTTGGTAGAATACTTTAAATATACACGTGGCACTCAAATATCAATACGTGTGGACGTTGGCATTAATCCTTTAACTGGAATGATCTCTGACGGTAACTCTCCATTACTCAGCTCTCTATTGATTTGGGTTCAGACTTGGAGAAGACTCAGGCCAGGTCTCCACTGAGGAGAGTGGCATGGAGAGTTGGTAATTATCCAATGAATTCCAGTAATTATGCAATGAATTACAAATTGTCTATACCAATGTTTCCTGGAATGTTTAATTCAGCAACATACCTGTGAACTTTCCAGGACACATTTGGAGGAGTGGGTTGAAGAAGAGGGGTGTCCAATGGGGAAGGCTGTCCACTTCCCACTGCCCTAGTACTTGTCCCCTACATCCCCTCACCCCAATATACTCCTATAAGCGCATGTAATTCACATGACTTTGGGTTTCAGTCTGCCACCATCCCTCCTGCTTCCGAAGTAAAAACTCTAAAGTAAAAGGAAAAAAAAAAAGGGCTAGGAAACCCTAAATGACTGTATATGTTACATCGAGTAGGTACTGTCTGCATTAGATGGCTTGACTCAACTGCTGTGATTACTACTCTGAAGTCAGGACTTTGACATAGGTCATGGACCTCTTTAAGAATTAGAAAATAACAGGCTCTACCCAAAGCTCAACTTGGTCTGGGTATGTCTCTGCTTCTCCACAAGATATGTTTGATTGCTGTGGTTCCCAGATTCCTGCAAACCAACCATTTATGAGCCCACATTGGCAGGGCTGAGTCCAACATGAGTTATATGTGTCTTTTGTTGGAGAAATCATTTTTTATGCTTATTTTCAACAACAAACTTCTCAAAGTGAGTAACTACCAGAAGCTGGGTAGTTTTGATGATGAATGAGTCTGGGAATGAGAGAGAAGCCTCCAGATACTTCTGAAGACATAGCACCTCTCCCATGTTCAATGGTCCTTTGCTTTGTACTCTGCCATAACAAGTATTCATTACACTTTCTTCCAAAGCAGATGATGATAATACTAATTGAACTCCTGAGATTTCATTTTCCCTTCTGGTCCATGAGTCGTGATTAGCCAGATGACCAAAATAGGATGAACCTATGGTTCCTGTCAGGGTAACCACAGGGCAAGAGAAAGCTGGTTAAAGTTCTCATTCCTCCACGAGTTTGGGTTTTCTTCTGGTGCAAAAATGGTAGGTCCAGGAGCATTTCACTCTTCAGCATAATCACAAAGGCACTCACCACTGACATGGGGAGTATGGAGCCTGATGGGGTCAGGTACTGGGAGAAGTTATCACCTCTACTTTAGTGGGTTTCCACGTCAATCAGGAAACTAGTTGGGTTCCCTCAGGAACCTTATGGTGGTCTTTGAGATCCTCTTGGGTCCTCAGACCATTAACACATGTGTTCCATTGGGCCTCCCAGCAGCACTCATGCTATTGGCTATTCAGGCAAAGGGGGCAGAATTCATTCAACAAATGTTTATGAAGCACCTGCCCTGATCAGCCCTGTGCTAGAACACGGGGTATAGCAGTTAATAAGGTAGGCATTGCTGCTGTCCTCATAGAGATTGCTCTGTGATGAAAAGAGCCCTGGGCTTGTCATCAGAAGGCCAGCATTTGAATCCGGGCTCTCCCACTTTATCTCTTTGAGCCTCAGTTTACCTTAAGCAAAATGAAGGAGATAGCTCTATCTACCCCCTAACTATCCACTACATTGATCAGATAAGTATGTCGACATGCCCTATAAACTTCTATAGTTTACATTATGGGAAGATAAGGTATGACCACTATAGAAATTTAAAAAGCTTTTTTTCATTCTCAAAAAAATTGAAAGCAGGGACTTACACAGACATTTTATACATCCATATTCACAAGCAATATTCACAAGAACCAAAAGGCAGAAACAACCCAAAGATCCACCGATAGATAAACAGATTAACAAAATGTAGTATAAATATACAATGGAATATTATTCATCTGTAAAAGGGAAGAAAATTCTGACACCTGCTACAACATGGATGAACTCTGAAGACATTATACTAAGTGAAATACATCAGACACAAAAGGACAAATGCTGCATGATTCCACTCATATGCAGTAGCTAGAGCAGTCAAATTCACAGAGACAGAAAGTAGAACGGTGGTTACCAGAAGCTGTGGGGAGAGGAGCGGGGAGTATTGCTTACTGGGTATAGAGTTCCAGATTGGGCTGAAGAAGAAGTTCTGGAGATGGATGGCAGTGATGGTTGTACAACAGTGTGAATGCACTTAATGCCAGTCAACTATACACTTAAAAATCATTAAAATTGTTAAAAAATGCTTTCGGGAAAGGAATTATGTGTGTAAGCATCAAAGCAAAGCGCCAGCAGCTTTTCCTGGAGGGGGCCCCTTAGCAAGCATCAGCCTGGTGTACTCCCACTGCCTGGGGTTTGGTCTCCACCCCGCCTTTGTCAGCCCAAAGAGACCTGACTCAACTATCCATGAGCACACAAAGGAGTGTAGCATATATGTATAAGACCAAAACATATCATTAACTTTTTTTTTTTTTTTAACAAGAGTCACTATCAGGGATAATTTAAGTCAGTGCCCCATCCTCTCTGCTTTCTGTTGGTAAGTGTTCATGAGAAGCAATGTGGAGGCTGTTTGGTGAATACTGAAGCAAGACAGGGAAGACTAAATGTTTAAGTGGCACCGTGAGAAGGTGGGATGTTCTTGCCAAAGGGACCTGAATCCTTACAGTCTGTCGATGACACACATGAAATGTCTGTGGCTTCCATCACCGTATTGGAGACACCTCTTCCAAGAGGATCGGAAATGTCCAGGCAGCTAACTGCCGCTCCCTCTCCCTGGAACAAGGTCTGGGTGGGCCCTGCTAACATTTATCTCTGAGACCCTCTTTTTTGTCCTGCTTCCAGGGGTGAACAACCCTCCCCCTTTCTGGTCAAATCATTCTCTCTTTAGATTTTTTTTTTAAGATTTTATTTATTTATTTGACAGAGAGAGCATAAGCAGGGGGAGCAGCAGAGGGAGAGGGAGAAGCAGGCTCCCCACTGAGCAGGGAGCCTTAGGCGGGTCTCGATCCCAGGACCCTGAGCCACTCAGGTGCCCCTCTTTCAATTTTCTAATGAAATGTTCAAACAGGTTGTATTTGCGTTGTGCAGGCCTGGGCACTATTTCAGTTCCATTAGACGACTTCTAGTGCCTCCACTCTTATGTATTTTGTGTTGGAGGTTTCAACCTCAGAGACGAATGACAGCCCCTCTGTATAGAGTTCTTGGGGACACCTCCTGGAGCCCCCATGTACTGACAACAACCACTATTACCCATCCTTTCCTGGTTTTCTCAGCACATGGGTGCCTAAGGAGAAGGTAAAAGATCTCTCTTCTGTGCAGTTGAGCCGGGGACATAAACTGGAGGTGTCTGTCACAGTGGCTGATGCAAAAACGATGATCTTGCTGGAGAGGCAGACCTTCCCTCTT
Source organism: Ursus americanus (assembly GCF_024610735.1). Taxonomy (NCBI): domain Eukaryota; kingdom Metazoa; phylum Chordata; class Mammalia; order Carnivora; family Ursidae; genus Ursus; species Ursus americanus. The sequence goes on from NC_142129.1 coordinate 48,211,342, forward strand.
TCAGTTCTCCTTCGGCTCTGGGTGCCGGTAATTGCCCGCTGCCCATGACAAATCACAGGTAAATCCCAGGCAGAGAGCTCAAAATGGACTTTGGCTATTTCTCTTCCTGGCAGGCTCCTGTGCAAAGAGATGAAGGGTTGCTGGCCCCAAGGATGTCTCCACTCAGATCCACCTGGTAGAGGTCAGGGATGAGGACCTCAGGCCGACTTTACCTTCAGCAGACCAGATCTGCCGATAAACAAAGGGAACCATGGTTTTGAGCCTGGTCAGCTTCTTAATCCTCTATAAGCACACACATCACTCACGGCAAATTCTTATCCCAAACTGGAATTCACCGGAAGAAATCAATTTATGGCAGCAGATGTTTTTTCTCTTGCTTGTCTTCTCTTAAGCAAAATAAATTGCACAACTAGCAAGATTGATAGTAATAATATTAAGTCCATAATAATGCAAATCAATTCTTAAGTATGAGATGTGGGAAGATAAGTTGGGGAGAAGTTTGTGACAAAGGCATAGTCCTTAGGAAACGTTACAGCATGATGTTATGTGCTACCTTCAACCTAGCGAACGTGGACTCAAGGGTTAGACCAACCTATGGTCAAACCCGAACCCTTCTACCATGTCATTCTGGGTCATGGTTAGGCCATTTCATAAAGTGGAATAAAAAGGTGTGATGGGAGAATTAAATCAGAGAGCACGTATCAAGAAGCCAGTATTATGACACTTCGCACATACTAGGGGCTTAAAAAGTGGTGGTTCCCATCTCCCTTTCTTCAATTCCTACACAAGCACAGCCTAGCTTGTACATTTAACAAGTAGCTCCTGCCTCAAACTTCATGTCTTTAGAAGATACAGCAAATCCATAGCTTTGATAAATAGCTTTATAATCGGCTGCTCTTGTGCTGTATATCCCAAAATCAAATGGACAAGCAAGCATCTAGGAAATCTAAAAGAAGCAAACTTTGCCTGTTTCCCTGACCCTAAGGCATATGACAGTGTCACAGGCTGATGTGACAGGAACTCCCCCATCCATTTCCACCAGGAGGAAAGCTCTGCCAAGGTCCACCCAGCAACTAGTCATACAGGGCAGTTTGGTGGGGAGGAGATTGGGGAAGAAAGCAGAAGTGAGAGGTCACCAACTTGTCCTTGACCTCTGACCTCACCTCAGTGCCGACTTTACAATGCCCCAGCCCCTTTCAGCCATCAGAGCTGAGCACTTCGGGAGATATGGCAGGTGCTCGAGCTCCAGCAGGGCAGGCTGCCCAGGCACTGATCGAGAGAGGAGAAAGTGGAAAGATTTGGGGTCTCCTTGCTCCTCTTGTCCTTCCTCAACAGCTCCCTTGAAGATTATAGATCCCCCAAGAGCAAATCACTTCCTTTTTAAGCCGTCCTCACATTTGGAACTGCCATAAAGACAGCGATAAAATGAGAGGTACCCTCAGATTACCATTTGCAGGTGTTCCAAGATGCAGCAAGCCATTTGAATCCCCCCTTAGGCCAGGGGATTCACTCCATCTGTGCTTGCAATTCAGCCGAGACCAGTCTTTTCTGCTATGCAGCTTTCCTGAAATGTCTGTTTCTCCTTTTTTTCACATACCAAAGAAGAAAAATCAGCATTTCTATCCACATTATTAGAACCAAAAATAGCCTCTTTTCTCCCCAACCCACATCATTGCCACATTACAAACACATTTTGTGTATTCACCTTAAAGGTTGTTGTGTTTCCCTCCTGCTTTCTCCTTTCATTATACAAGATTTCCAGTTATTCAGTATTTTGTTCTCATTAGAACACTGCTTGTCACATGTTTTCACCAGAGACATTCATCACCAAGGTCAAAGGGTGAATATCGTGATCTATTGCGCTTAGAGGAATCTAATGAAAAGCCACATAATTATCCAATTTAAAGAGAAGCATGTAAAAAAGAAGGGGACCACTTGCTATAATTTAAATTGTTTTGTTTCCCTGAAGCAAAATTCAGCACCTGATTGACAGGACCTAATGATAATTCTTATTGATATGGTGATGTTAATTGTGGAGAGATATTTAATAAGTCTCATATTCTGGAGGTAAATGTGTGCTCTTAACCTGCACCTGAACCTGATTTTTGATGCAGCGTGGGGATGAGGTACAGATACAGATAAGTGAGCACAAGTGGATTTTCAGTCTTGTGTGGCAGAATGGAAATTGGAATCTTCAGAATCTATTAGGAGAACAATTCCACAGTTGCTCACACTTTTATAAATTATACTGTATGCTATAGAAAGACACAAAGTCAGGGGAGGTTCAAGAGAGGATGTGTCGTGACTTTGCACAGAAGTTTCTGGGTGGTACTGGATGGTGGCATTGTGTTGTTTTTAATCAGAGACACACACCAAAGACCGGGATCTGCATTCATTTTCAAACAAAATGGACTAATGAAATCCATTCCCTGCATCATCTCTCTGCCACCCCCAGGCTCACCTTGCAGAAAACGAGGCTAATTCTGAAACGGAGGTAAATTCTCAGAAGAATGAGTTCTTACACCATGAACAACATTTGAAAAGGTGTTTTTAGGCCTAGATCTCCAGAGGAAGTGATGGGTGGGGGCTGAAAACATCAGCCAGATCTCGCACCATCATGAGATCTCTGGACTTTGGGAACCAGCTCCTGGGGCTGTGGACAGAACTGGGGTCAGCACTGACTTTCTGAGAGGCCGTTTCCAAATCATTACCCAGACGAGAGAAGATGACTCTCCAGGCGTGGTTATGTGTGACTCTGCAAGCTACAGCCTGTCCTCACGGAGAAGCTGTGCATTTTTCATGTTTTTACTACGTTCTAGCAAAGTTTTATATACTGGAACTTAAAAGTTGCATCTGCTGTCGCAAGACAATTCCAGAACTCGGGAATTGATACTCATATAGCCATCTTTGGGCAAATAATACAAAGTAAAAAAACAAAACAAAACAAAACAAAAACGAAACCTATTCTAAAAACAAAGAGACTTGAAAAAAATAAAGTGATCTAGATCTGAAGGAGGGAACTTCAAGTTGTGAAATTGAGTTCAAAAAATTTTTTAAACTCTGAGTTAGCTCAGTCTTCCATTTTTACTCGTGGAAAAAGACTGCTACATGGTTAGCATTTTAATATGATATCCTGGTCAATATAATTATTCACACCAAAATTACTCCAAAGTTAGCAAGCCAAAGATGGCTATAAACTAAGTCACAGTGGGTCACTGTCACCACAAACTAAGAGCTGTCAATTTACAAATAGGAACATGAGAGTTGAAATGCAATCATTAAAGGGGTGTCACAGAAAATAAGAGTAATTGGTAATGAACAAATATTTAAAATGTTCAAAGCATCCCACGATAAGATTCTTCTGAACAAAGCATCTGGGGTCTGGGACACAGTGGATGACCAGTAAATGAGCAATGGGCAAGGAATTCTGTTTTTCTTTTTGCTTCCTGAATTTCCTTCATTATTTTTGCTTTTAATACACACACACACACACACACACACACCCCTTGAAATATTCCAGATATAAATTATATTGACTTTGAGCCATGTACTCACTTTAACTGAAAAAAAACCAAGTTAATTGGAGACGAGAAAATTGATCACAGGTTATGATACCAATGGCAGTTGAAACAACTGCTATGATTTTCAACTTCCTAGGCCAAAGCATTACATCATACATTGGAGATTATAATTTCTCTGCACACTTCTGGTATCTCACTACCTGCAAAGCAATATGCCGGCAAATTGAAGAGAGTTCAGAGAAAAGCAATAAAGATAATTAAGGAGGCCCTCTGATTGACTGATGGAAAGAGATGGAAAGAATTAAGTGTGGGCTGTGTGGCCCAGTGATGACCTGGTGGTTCTAGGAATGATATGCAGCAACCTGGAGGGACAGGATTCCCGTCTGCAGTACACGTTAGTCCACACAGAATCACAATGAAATAATAAACACAAAGAGCCCTGTGCTGGTCCAGGTCAAAAGCCTGGGCTATACTTGTGCTGGGCAGCTGCCGACACCCACCCTGAGCTTCTGTGTCTCTCAATGTGGGACGAGGATAACCCCAGAACTAAAAAAGGCTGGAATGTTGCCAAGGTCCCCCTATTTCCACTCTGGTTGCTTGTCTAGCCATACAGTCATCCTATACCACACACCTGGGTCCTTGAAATGGTCTACACCCCAAAAAGGAAGTTGTGTAAGGGTTGGTTAACATCATGGTTAAGTCTGGGTTCAAATCTCCACTTCAACGCTTCCCAGCTGAGTGACCTTGGGGAAGTTACTCAACTTCTCTGAGTGGCTCTTTCTGCACTTGTAAAATGGAGATAATAATGTCTTTCTCCTAGAGTTGTTGGATGAAATTGTTCACGTAAAGCTATTCTGAGAGTGTCTAGCCTATAGTAAGCATTCAATACACAATAGCTATTGTTCTTGTTTGTTATAATTTTCAGCAAGAGCAGGAAAAACCCTAAAGATCAACAAAGATTTGATCCTCCTTAATAGGGGTTCCAGGCCCTAAAGCATTCACCTATGGGTTGCCTGGCCTGGGGGACTATGCCAGAGTCTGAGCAGATCCCACAAAACTTGACATGCTATTGACACCCTCCGTTATGACAACATGCTGGTTTCCTTTATACCTATTATAGGATGGGGACCAAATGTCCCAATTTGCCCAGCCCAGCCCTGGTCTGTGCATGTTGGCTCAAGGTAATTACTAATGGCACCTCCTTTCCCTCATAAGTGTCACAGTCATGATGATGAATGATATGGTCACCCTAGTTACAAGTCTCTTGACATCTTTTTCTCTAAACCTCTTCTATCCTGTGCCACCTCTGGAGTTTCATAAGTATTTTAAAGTTACTTTTCATCAGTCCTTACTTTATCTGAGTAAGCACATTTCATCAATCCTGACCTTATCTGGGTCAAATGTTGAGGGTGGCCCTGAGTTTGACCTAAGGGTTTCCCTCCATTTATTTCAGGATCTGGTGAATGGGTCCATGTTCACCCTAGCCGCATGTTTTCCACATTTTAATGTGGTCAGGCCAAAGAACCTGGCCAGTCAGCCCATCTTCAATAACCTTTCTCCATCCCCATTTTCATTTTAGTTGATTTTCTCTAGAACGTTTCCAATGCCCCTGGAACTCTTCTTGTTAGAAGCACAATTGAAACTTGACTTTGTGGGTTGTTGTTGTTGTTGTTTTTTAATTAAATGAAATAGTCCCCCTTTTCATTCCAGTGTTTGAAGTCAGAAGATCTAGGTTGGAGTGCCAGCTTCATCTGTACTGCCTGTAAGAACTCACACGAGTCAATTCTTCTCCCTGAGCCTCAGTTTCATGATCTCTGCAATGGCAGTCATATGCAGGTAGTCAGGTTACCTAAAATACATCTTCAAAACAGCTTTCTTTCTTCCTCTCCAATCTGTATACTATTTTTTTTTTTCCTGCCTTAGTGCACTGGCTAAGCCCTCCAATAGGATGTTGAATTGACATGCTGAGAATGAACATCCTTGCTTTATTCCCATTCTCATGGGCAAGGGATTTAATGTTTGACCACTAACTATGATGTTATCTGTAGACTCTTCATTGATGTCTTCTATCGGGGTGAAGCAGTTCTCTCCTAACCCTAGTTTACAGATTATGTTTAGTCTTTGTCAGATGTGTTTTTCCTATTTATTGAGATAATCACATGATTTCCTCCCATATTCTATAATTTACTACATTACAATGATTAGTTTGCGAAATTTAAAGAATTTTGTACATTCTTGGGATAAATCCCACATATTATCAGACTCAAATTGCTAATATCCTGTTAATGAATTTGTGTCTATCTTATTAGTGTAATACTATAAGAAAAGTATGTTTACTCTCTTCCTAAATTTGAGAATCAAATGAGATGGCAAATGTGAACATGTTTTGTAGACCGTTAGGTGCTCTCCGCATATAGGCTCCAAAGCTGCTGCACCTGCTACAAATGATGACAATGCATGGCACAAAGGTGTCCCTTGCCATGGCAACAGCCCACAGGCTGGTCAGGAACCAGGCTCAGTGACTCATTCCTACTCTCTCACAAACACAGTCATAACCTATAACTCAGAACCCTCAGCCTGTGAGTTTGGCAAAGAAGTCTCCTAGATTTTCCAGGGAGGCCCCAACTTAAAATATTCTCTCCTATTGTCAAACTTCATCACACCATATGTTCTTATTTTGAGTTTAGAGTACTTTTCCCTGAATGCATTGACTTATTCCTGCCTCGCAAGAAACTCATCTGCCACTTGCCTGACTACTCAAGTGGATGCAGAACGTTTTCCCATGATCTGTCCAAACATGGGAAATGGTAGGGCTTATGATACATGTATAGTTTCAATACATCTATAAAGATTTCAGCTTCTACTTGGAAGTTTAGAGTCAAGTAAGATTTCTCAATTTTGACAAAGGTTATTAAAGGTATCATAATTTGTATATCCCTTGTGTAATCCCGATGTTCTTTCTTTCATTTATTTATTCAGCAAATACCTACTGAGCTTCTGCTATGTGTTAGGCATTGTTCTAAGTGCAGGAGATGCCACAGGGAAGAAGATGGGCAAGGCAGTGTCCTCCTGAGGCTAGAGGTATTCAGGTGCTAATCGGGATGCTGAAGCCCTGTGGTGGGTGCCAGACAGCGCCACCTAGAGGCCACTTTAGGACCATGACACTCACCTGCCTAGTTGCAAGGAGTCTGAGCTACTTCTAACTCACATCTTAGACCCTCTCTAGGCCTTGCCCTTGGCTAAGGGAGTTGCCTCATCAGAGGTTACTCTCCCTTCTAGCCACATCTAATGACAGGTGAATGGGAGGAAGGAGCAATATAAAAGCCCAACCTCAATACAGGACCACTCTGAGGGGCCATTCTAGCTCTAGATTCTAGCTTCATTGCAGCTCAACTCCTCCTTCTGTGCCCTTCTCTTTCCCTCATCCCTCCCAAGTGTTGTTTCCAAAGCACTCTCCAATCAACTTCCGGCGCACAAATCCCCATCTCAGAGTCTGTTTGCTGCAGGAATGGCCTTAAAACAAGCCTAAATTCTGACAACTTCTTAAATGCTACCTCTGGGAGGAGGTAAGAGATTAACTGAATGATTACTAAATGTCTTTCTTCAAAAAATAGCGGAGCTTAAAAATATACTGGACCTAAGTAGAAAAGCTCATTGAGAAAGGGAAAACTTTTTTTCCATAATTAAAGCTATAACTGACAATTCCTTAGGGAAATCATGACTCCCAGCTAGCATACTCCCCAAAAGTTCAGTAAACAAACAAAATCACCCACCATCATGGAAGAAGAGTGTCGGGAAAAACTTGTCTAACATTAAAAGTTCAGGTATGAAATGTCACAGACGTTGACTGTGGAAGTCACTGTAGCACTATTAAATGGGCAGGACTCCCCTATGATGTGGGTCACAGGTTGCCACAAGCTGTGAGATGGCATTTCTGTCTCACACAAGATCTTTTATAACAGAGCGACCTAGAATCTTCAACATGCTGCATGTTTGTGACATTCTTTCAAGTTTGGTCTCTTTTGAAAGGCAGAGCAAAATCTGTCAATGATGCAGTGAGACATTGCAAGCCACCAGGGAACTTTCCGATGGAAACAGATGAGGCTACCTAGCCAGCATAGGACAGTTCATGGTGTGTGTTTTTTCCAGTACCCGGCAGGTGCTTAGTGAATGATTCCTGGTGCTGACTGCCCCCAGTGACGATGTGCCCTTGTGGTATGATAGCACAGGGTAATATGGCGAGCCCTGATGGTTCAACAGCTATTTATTCAACAGCGTGTCAGTCAGGTTGAAAACTAAGCTGAATAACAAACAGACCACCAAATACAGTGGCTTTTTTTTTTTAAGATTTATTTATTTATTTAAGTAATCTCTGCACCCAATGTGGGACTCTAACGCATGACCCCGAGATCAAGAGTCACATGCCTACCAACTGAGCCAGCCAGGTGCCCCAGTACAATGGCTTTTAAAAGCACAAGTTTATTCCACACTCATGTAACATTATAAGGCAAATGGTCCAGGTTGGGGGAGCTCTGCCATACATAGTCATTTAGGTGCATGTTTCACCTTTCATCCAGCTGCTCTGTCACCATCCAGAGTGTTGCCCTGCATGCATGGTCAAGCTGAACATGGGCACCGCCACGTTCCTATCCTCAAGAAGGTGAGCACCAGTCTGGGAACTAGGGGTTGGTTTCTGAGCAAATGAGGCAGAAGTTACATATGTCACTTCCTCTCTCATTCCTCATGTGATGACTTGGGCACCTACCTACCCAGGTCCACGGGATGCTGCTCACATGGTCTAGCTGGGCACCAGGCAATATGTGGCTTAAATCCTATTACAGTAGGAAGGAGAATAGACTCTGATGGACAACAGGCAGTCTCTGCCAACAATATCAACTTTGAGCTTGGCATCTGCCAGGCCTGGATGGATAGCAGTGAGACAGTAGACTTGTAGTGTTTGTTCCCATGGAGTTCACAGTCTGGTGGGGGAAGAAAATAGACAAATAACGAAGTAATTACCGAACATAAAGACCCAGGAAGAAAATGAAGATGGTGCTGATAAAGACAAGAAAAGAGTGGACCCAGAGCACGGTGGGTGAAGGGCAGAGGCAGAGGAGTCAGCTAGGGATGTAGAGGGAGCAGCGCATGATCCTGAAGGACCATGTAGGCCATGGTGAGGAGCATGGTATTGGAAATGCAATGAGGAGGTGGGTTACCAGATATGATCCCTGTGGCTGCTGTGGGGAGAGTGTAGCCATCTGTCTAATTGACCTATTACTCTGAGGAGAGAATTCTAGGGTCAAGAGAGTGAATGTTTAAATACTGTCTCTTAAGAATAATTTTAAGATAAGAAATTAATCCACTGGTAGATGAAGCTTCTCTGGGTTTTCAGAGGGCTCTCTGAGGCCAGCCACATAGGACAGCAGCCTGAAGCCATGGCCAAAATTCCAGAGCCTTCAAACCAGCTCTGCTGGAAGGAAAACTTCCATCAGGAAGTGCATTGTGGGGAGGGATAGTGTTGGGTTTTATCTCCAGTGGAAGGGCTCCCTCACTTTGGATGGCAAGGTTATTACCTGACTTAAAAATGCAAGTACCTGGGAAGCAAGAGTTAGTTTTTCTGGAGGATATAGGAAGACATGAGGAGGGCCCAGGTGGCTCAGTGAGTTAGGCATCCAACTCTTGATTTCAGCTCAGGTCATGATCTCAGGGTCGTGATATTGAACCCCATGTCAGGCTCCACACTCAGTGCAGAGTCTGCTTGAGAATCTCTCTCTCCCTTTCCTTCTACCCCTCTCCCTGGTCGTGTGCTCACACCTGCCCTCTCTCAAGTAAGTAAATAAATAAAATCTTTAAGAAAGAAGGAGAGAAAGAGAGAAAGAGAGGAAAGAGGAAGAAAGAAAGAAAGAAAGAAAGAAAGAAAGAAAGAAAGAAAGAAAGAAAGAAAGAAAGAAAGAGAAAAAATACCTTCTCTGGTTTCGTTAATCTCAGTATGGAAAATAATAAAGATTTATTTGTAACAGAAACAATAAACAAATATATGTAATGTATCTCCACCTTTTTAAAATGCAGTCTGGCAGGTGCAAAGAAATGCAGACATTAATATAATACCCAAAAGGTGTACAGTTCTCACTGGCTTACAGAGTCTTTGCCCACATTACCCTATGCAGATACTTGGGTGAACTGAATTTTCTATAAATGGCTCTTAATAAGTAAATGAGACCAATTGAGTAAAATTTAAATTTGTAATAAGCCTACAATACCTATTCATGCATCATAAGCATTAAAGTCTTTAAAAATAGTAGGTAGGGCCTGATGATTCAGGAGGCCTTGATTTGTTGATCCCTTGGTTTATAAACTGGTGACGACCTTGGATGAAATTCTGCACATTTGTAAGTACAACTCTGAAACTTTGGAGATAAAGGGTTATTTCAAATCTTATGAGAATATACATGAAAACTGTGTCTGTGTTAACTCAAATTCTAAATTAGTTGCAGGGTGAACTAATCATTTCAAGCATTAAAGCTTGGCCTTGGGATGAAATTAAAGGAGAAACATTTAGGCAGAATCATTGGAGAATTACCCTCAAAGTAAGATGGCTAGATCCATAAATATTTTCCTAAGGGAAAAAGTGAAAGTATCATCAGTTTCTAATTCTAATTGAAAAAAAAAATTAGCCTGTGGACCATAGAAAACAACCTTGTGTCAGAACACTGAATTATGTTTCTCCTACCTCTCATTTTCACTGTGACTAATATTTCCTAATATATTCAATGAAGAATGGTAAAGTAGAAATCTGCGTTAGAGATCTCTGATTTATCAACCGCAGTAGCTGTTCTTATGGGGGGGGGGGTGTTATGTGTGTATCCATGTCCCAAATCCATAAGCCCAGCACAGCAGGTATTTCTGGAGAATTAAGGATGCATAAAAAACGGGTGTGAGGACAGCAGTGCAAGAGGGAAGAGAATTTTTTAAAAGCAGGAGAAAAGGAAGAAGAGGGTCCCACTTGCCATTCCCGACCCCTCATTCTTTTCAGAAAACATTCCCTACCTCTTTGCCAGAGAGCACACCTCTCTCCCCGCTGCCCCCGGGCACCCATTCTTCAAGCATTTACTGAGCACCTACTATGAGCCACACCTACAGCTGGACCCTGAGACTACAGAAATGAGTCACACATGAGCCCTATCTTCAAGGCACCACACACTTGCTAAGAAATGGGCCCCAAAACGAACAATCTGGAAAGAGCTCTCAGAGAGGAAAGTGCCAAATGCTGAGAATCCAGAGGAGGCGAATCCCCCTGGCCTCCGCGGTTGGGGCAGGCTTTACAAAGAGTGAGTTTTAGCCAGCCCCTCCGTGATGAGTATGCTTCCCTCACACAACAAAGAGGAGAGAGCAGAGCGGTGCTGGGGAGAGCGGGGGTAGCTGAGGCTACAAGGAACGTGAGGGGCCTGTTGGGGGTAACCCCTGGGCATCAAGACAAGTAGTTAGGCTGGATTCTGCAGTCAGAGAGGACCCGAGGCAGTTTTTAAATTGGCGGAGGAGCATGATCGAGTCTGGGGTTTGGAAAGGCCACTGGCACAGCATGAAGCATGTGTCTCACGTTTGACCCTGGGACTTAGCCTGAGCAGAAGACTTCTCCAAGGCAGCTCTCTTCAGTGACAGAGCCCTCCGCCCCCGTGTTCTAGATCAGTGACTTCATCCTGGACACAGCAACTTCCTATGCTCATGGATGATGTGGGACAAGGGACTGCCAGTGAAGACAGCTTGCCTCTGGGTCTCCCCGGTGTCGGGAGGAAGGACGGACATCTCAGCCAGGAAGACATGATGCCCGGGCTGACATCATGACTGGGAGCCGGACTCCTCTGGTGCCCGGAGTGAAAAATCAGGTGGCTCAGTGTCTTCTGTATCTTACGGCTCACTTGGGGGATCTATAAAATGATTCCTTACTGCTCTGTTTTGACCTATTTTCCTTTTATTTCTTACTGCACCATCTGGCCGTGACCTACAATAAAAAGGCCTCCAATATGAGTCCTGCTCATCCCTCCTCTGCTCCCCTCCTCCCACAGCAGACAGTTGCGTGGAAGTGCCCAAAGACACTCTATTCTGTCTCCCCTCTTGCCTTTTCACAGGCTGTTGCCTCCACCTGGAATGTTCTGTGTGTGCCTGGCAACCTCCTACTTCCCTTTCCAGATTCAACCCTAATACAGTCTGGTGTCTGGAACCTTTGCTGAAGTCCCCAGCAGGATGGATGCCCTCCTCTGTCCCCTTACACAATAGATCCTATTCTGTTCTACGCTGAACACATGGCCGTAATAAATCGTCTCACACCCCCCTCTCTCACTAGCCGATGAGCCCTCAAAACGCTTGAAGGGTGGAAAATGTGTTACTCTCATCTGTTGTCTCCTCAGCTCCCCAACACCTCAGCACACGGGAGATGTTTAGCCAATGTGGACTTTTCAGTGACTTTCAAGATAACCCTTCACGTTCTTCCATGCATTTCACAGAGCTTAAATTTTAAAAGCCCTCTTAACAGTTTTCCTCCTCGACACACAACGATCTTGCATTGATTAGCCCCATTCAGAGATGAGAAGACAGAGGTTCAGAAACTTGTGGTGATCGGCCCAAGGTCACTTAGCAAGAAAGTGGCAGAGCTCAGCCGTGCCCGAGGCGTTCTAGTCTGCTCTGAGCCCTCTGGTCTGCAAGGTAGGGGAGTGGCAATGAGCTCCAGGTGTCAGGTTCGAAGATGTACTGAGGACACAATCTCCATCCAGACCCTAGGGACACCCCCATCTGTTCCTCTGCTCCTTTGGTCCTCGTTGTGGTCTGAACTCCTGGGGGCTCCCCTGAGGGGAGGACTGAGGGAAGGCATGCTGCAGGAAGTTACTTGGGTTGGCCTCGGGCTGGCTGACTCAAGCTCAAATTGTGGTCAAGTCAGCAAGCTGAGGCTGCAGCCAGGACTGCAATGGGAGGGGGAAGGATGGGAGTTTGAATTACTTCTTCTACAATCCTATCCCTGGCATTGGTTTGCATAAAAAAAAAAAAAAATCTTCTATTAGAGTCCATGGCCTGTTAAACTGACCATAAAATCAGAAATATCAGAGTCCAAATCAGTAAGATCTTTCGGGGTTTATCAATTGCCTTAATTTTAATTTCGTTCATTTATTTTTTGAATGAAAAATATATTTGGACAGTTTGAAATTCCAAAGGCACAAGAAGGTAGAGTGTAAATTTCGTCCTTGCCATTCTTGTCCCCCATCACCAATTTCCTCTGCTGGAGGTATTTCAGGAATATGCAAGAAAACACACCCACACCCACACCCACACCCACCCACCCACACCCACACACACACACACACCCACACACACACACATTTTTTTCTCCCATTTTTATATGATGGGCAACCTATTGAAACACTGTTCTACATCTTGCTTTGTTTTTCACTTGTCAATCTGTCTTGGAATTCCTTCTGTATCAGTACACGAAGACTGCCTCCATCTTTCTTACAACTGTACAGTACCCCATTGTAGGCCTGTCCCAAACTTGTGGAACCAGTCCCCTGGTGAAGAGTATGGAGTTTGTTTCCCATCTGCCACTGTTATAAATAACACTGCAGTGAATAACCTTATATATACATCATGTTGTTCACATGGGAGTGTATCCATAAAACAGATCGCCAGACTTGGAACTCTGGGTCAGAGTGTGTGTGCATTTGTAATTTCAATGAGGACTGTTGCCAAATGGCCTTCCACGGTTTGTCCTAATTTAAAATTCAACTAGAAGTGTATTAGTGGGCCTCTTTCCCCGGGGCAGCCTCTTTAACGTGTTAGCCACTAGGGATGGTCTGAGAAGTCAGAGAAGCCTAGAAGACCCAACTCCTCCACACTGAGAAACTAAAGGTGGGAAGAAATGCAAATGGAAACCACTTGTCCCCCACTGGGTTGCCTATAATCCACGACACCAGAAAGTAGGTGGTGGCCGTAGAGAACTCTGAACTCTGTGCTTCGCTGGTGGGAACGCAAAACAGTGCAGCGGTCTGGAAAACAATTTGGTGATTTCTCCAAAAATTAAGCAGAAAATTACTTTATGACTCGGCAATTCTACTCCTAGGTATATAAGCCCCGAAGGATTGAAAACAGGTATTCAAACACTCATTTGTGAATGTTCATCGCAGCCTTATTCTCAATAGCAAGAGGAAGAAACAACGCAAATATCCATCCACAGATGAATGGATAAACAAAGAATTATTACAAAGGAATACTACTCAGCCATAAAAAGGAAGGAATTCTGCCACGTGCAACAACATGGATGAACATGACATGACATGTTCATGTCAAAACATGACACCAAGTGGAAGAAGCCAGACACAAAAGGTCACATATATCGAATGATTGTATTTATACGAAATATCCAGAATAGGTAAGTCCATAGAGACAGAACTCAAATTGATGGTTGCTAGAGGCTGAGAGGTGGAAGGAATGGGGGACTGACTGCTGATCAGATACAGAATTTTTCTTGGGGTGATGAAAATTCTTTGGAACTTGATACAAGGTATAGTTGCACAACAAACACTGTGAATGTACTAAATGCCACGGAGTTGTACACTTTAAAATGGTTAATTTATGTTATATAAATGTCATCTCAAAAATAAAAAGGGGGGAAGTGGGCGTGTCTTCCTGTCACTCTTTCTGATATTCTTGGCCACTGACTTTCCGGATCCCCCATTATGAAATGCTTCTCTATGCCCCCCTCCCAGGTCAGTCTATCCAGAGGAGCAGATAGGATGCTTGCCCAGTGGCTCAGTGGTACAGAAGGTCACAAATATCTGTCAGTGCCATATGCCAGGCACTGAACCTGGCGTTTTACCTGCATTTTCTTGTAAAATCTTCACCACAACCCTGCAAATCTGGACAGTGTAAGTACCTTGCCCACTATTACACGACTAGAAAGTAGCAGAGGGGGACTTCAAAGCCAAGAGCCTTCCATGAAACAGCCAGCCTCAATGTTTTACCCATCTCAGCACGGACTGGGGACAGCAGGACCTTGCCAACCCCAAAAGCCATTCCTAATGACTCAATGACCCGGGCCTTTGGCCAGGCTGCTCCTCTGGGAGACATCAAGCTTCTCCACCTCCTGAGGCCCCCTACGTCCCGCTTACTACAAGCATTTCCTTGAAGCCCAGCCTGTCCCTTCTTGCCCTCCCATTTAACATAGTGAATTGAGTTCATGGCTCTCCATAAATACTAAGTGAATTAAATTGATCTCAGTAGGATAGAGCAGGGGAACAAAATGAATTCGTAGTGTTCTGGCCTAATCTGAATTAGGTTGCTTGAATAAAATAAGCTCACCTTATTCCTGCTGTGATATGAAGAGTGAGGGCTTTGGTGTTAAACAGTCTTAGCTTCAAATCCTGGGTCTGCCGCTTTCTAGCCTTGCATTCTCTAAGCCTTGGTTTGCGCATTTATAAAAATGCGGTTGTAAAACTGTAAAGAGGATTGAACAAGACAGAATGAGAAAAGCCAGTATACCTCATTCAAAAAGTATCTATTTTTAAGATCCCACTACCTAACAGGCAGCATATTAGTACAGGGGATTCTTCTTTTAATGTGGTTAACATAATCCTTGAACTCAGATGACTTGCATTCTAATGGAAGGAACAGACATTAAATAACAAATTGTGAACTAGGGGTCTTACTTGTTTTGTGTGTGGAAGGGTGTCAGAGAAGGCTTTCTGAGGAAGTAACATTGGAGCTGAGACTGAGGGATAAGTAGATGGAGCTAGAATGCTCCAACAAAAGGCACAGTGGATGCAAAAGCCCTGAAGAGGGAATGAGCTAAGGGAGTTTGAGGAACTAAAAGGGGACCAGTGTGATAGAGCCCAGATATCCAGGGGGGAGGGGCAAGAGATGACTACTTGGGTAACCCATCCAGTTCTTCTGTCTCTCAAGTGACCTTAGTATCTCTCACCCCCCCCCCCTTCTATCTGTGGCCCTCCAGCTCTCC
This sequence comes from Ursus americanus, assembly GCF_024610735.1. Lineage (NCBI taxonomy): Eukaryota > Metazoa > Chordata > Mammalia > Carnivora > Ursidae > Ursus > Ursus americanus. Next base: position 48,226,861 of record NC_142129.1, read on the forward strand.
AGGACACAGTCACAGGGGCCATTTAAAGAGATAAATAGCCAGATCACCCTCCTCTTAATGCCCTAGCTGGCTGCCCATTGTTTCCAGGAGACTCTCAGATCAGCATCCATAAGGTGTCTATCTGGCTGAGTCCCTTCGCCTCTTAGCCCCAGTAGGGCTGCAATAACACAGCCTCTTCTGAGGAACCCACCCCCACAACTCCTGTCACCCAGGTGTCCATGCACTGTACAACGCAACAGGCCCCCAATCCATCATGGCCAACTAGACCAGGCATGTTCACCAAACTCAACAGGTGCCAACCTAAAAGCTTCCCAATGCCCCCTGGTATGGAGCCTAAAACATAGTGGAGAGAAAGAGAACTGGATCAAACAGAATGTCTTTGTCAGGAGTTTGAGCTAAGGAATTCCATGAGAGTGACCAAAAGTTGAAAGCGTGCCATGAGATCCAGCCGGGGCCATGTCAAGCCAAAGCCATAGCAATGTGACTTAGATGGGGACAAATGCCATGAGGTAGCAGAAGCCAGTCAGCAGAGAGAGAGAATGGAGCAAAGGCCCAGAGAGAGGCAGAGATGCAATGAAAGACAGATCCTGTGACCTCGTAGAGAGACAGGGATTCCCTGACCTGGGGTGTCTTGGCTTCTGATGGCTCCTGTCTCCTGCCCCAAGTGGTAGCTCTGGCCCAAGTTGGCCCTGAGATTCATCTTTCCATGGTCACCCCAGGTGAATCTTTGCCATTGGATTCTCCCTTGCTCGAGCTACACTGAGGGATGCATCCATAGGATCCAAGCAGACAGCTACTCAACGAGGTCACAACTTCTAGCTCTCTGGCATCACCGTTGTAACACAGGGCTTACATATGCTCGGTATGTACCTGTTGGGAAAAAATTAGTGAATGAAATTTACTTCCAAAACAATGGCTGGTGTGGTAATTGGAGATTAGTTTTCTCATTCATATCAGTTTTAATGGGCACATTCTACACCGTGGGTAAGAAATGTCATATTCACAGTAGTGAGCCTGGAACAAAAAGTCATGAAGGAAGGGGATGGAAGGGAGGCAGAACAGGGCAGGTAGAGAGGTCTGTAACACCTATTCATATAGACCATTTACCTATAAGCAAACATCTATAGGCACCTGTCAATCACTAAATTTGAGTGAAGACAGTAGCACAGCACATACAATGCTATGTGTACCCGGCTTAAGAGTCTACAATTTCTCTGTTTAGTTAGTGGTGTCCATTCCTTAGATGAAACTTCTCGCTATAATGTATAATTGCAATGGTCTGATATACCACTGTTATTTGTTTGTTATTACTATGTTAACTGTGTAGGGCCCAATCGGTGTTCCACTCCATTCTGTGAGCACCCTCAGCTTGTAGCTGCCAGAGCTGGTCCCCAGACAGGGTAGAGCTGTAACATCTTTAGCCACAAACGTGAGATGATTCCCTGTGCCTCGAATTCCAACTGTCATAGCCACAGAGCCAAATACTTGAACAGTGGTCAGTCAGACCACTCGGGTCTTGCCATTAACTGGAGAGAGGGTTCCAGCTGCATAGAAAAGAATCCAGTGCGTGGTGGGGGAGGGGGGAAAAGAAGGAAATAGTCTGGTTGTCATTTTCGTACTCTATACAAATAACACAAAGCACCCTTCCTTGGCATTCTCTCATGTTGAAATTCAGGAGGCATATGCATGTGGGCTGGGAAGCAGCTTCAACCAACCTCATTTAGCTCTGTGTGACAGAGACGATTCATGCTCACCAAATATCCACGTGCTCCCCCCGCATCCCAGCCTCCCTTGCTGTTGTGGGGCCACGCGACTAGTTCCAGCCTATGGACGGTGGGGAAAATTCTGTGGGTCGTTGGGAGGAGGAGGCAGTCCAAAGCCAGCCAGCTGCCTCCATCTCTGTCTCGCTTGCCCTGCTGGAGCCTCAGGGAAGGCCACCTGCTCCTGAGAGCACAGCTGCAAGACAAAACAGGGATGCCTGACACACAACAGGAACTGGGCTTTTGTTGCATTCAGTTGCTGAGGTTTCCCAGCTTACGTGTTGCCACAGCACAGTCCGGCCTGTTCTGGGCCTTACATCGCGAGATTCGAGGTAGGAAATCCCGAAAGGTAAGAAACAGGCCTGATTTCTTTTTCTTGTTTTCTTTTTTCTTTGAGAGAGAGAGAGAGAGAGTGAGCCCACATGTGCCTGTGTGGGGGAGGGGCAGAGGGAGAGGGAGAATCTCAAGCAGACTCCCCGCGCTCCATGACTGAGAGCTGGAGGCTTAACCAACTGAGCCACCCAGGTGGCCCTGAAATGGGCCTGCTTTCAAGCTGCTTACAGTCCAAATCCGGAGATCAGGCAGGCAAATCCTCCCATGTCAAATGTTAAAGCTCAGGCCACCAAGCTGGCAAACAGATACAGATATCATTCAAAGAGCCTCATAACAGAAGCATGATTTGTCCACGTGAAGTAAAAGGCTGACGGGAAAACAGTTAAAGACCTAAGAGATAAAATTCCATTGAACAGTCGGTGTAAATGTGGTGAGTGTACAATCCTGAAGGGGCACCCTGACTTCTTCTGGCTTTATAGAACAGAATATTTTATAACATACAGAAAAACAGAGAGAATAGTGTCATGAGCCCTTCTTCTACTCAGCACCCGAATTGAATCATTATCATCTACGGTGCAGATTTATCTATTCTGTATGTTTCTTTCCAAGTAGTACTTTTTTTTCCCTGTAGTATTTTTTAAATAATCTAATAACCAGTCCATAGTCAAAAGTCCCTAATTGTCTCAACAAAAAACCTTTTCACAGTTAGTTTGTTCAAATCAGGACCCAGACCAGTTCCAAACACTGAATCTCATTGGTATGTGTTTAAAATCTGATTTCAGGGGCTCCTGGGTGGCTCAGTTGGTCAAGCAACTGCCTTCGGCTCAGGTCATGATCCTAGGGTCTGGGATCAAGCCCCCCATTTGGCTCCCTGCTCAGTGGGGAGCCTGCTTCTCCCTCCCCTGCTCCCCAGCTTGTGCTCTCTCACTCTCTGTCAAATAAACAAATAAAATCTTAAAAAATAAAAAAAAATTTTAAAAATCTGATTTCAGTCCTGATAGCATTTTTAAGTGCCATTTATACACATCGACTTTGTCAGTATGAAGTAGAACATTTTCAAGGCCCTGCCTACTCTGCTGTCACATACAAGCAAAAAAAGTTTGGTAAACATCAGCTGAAATGTCATAAGCCACCTAATCATGTTCGGTTTGCAGAGGTCAGACAACAAAATGTGTGGCCAGACCACATACAGCAAACATACATGACATGTGACCCACGACAGGGGTCAGATCTGGACCCAGAGGGGTCCTTCGGAAAGTGCCTACCGCAAGAAGAAAGGCCACACTGAGACTGTATCCATCTCCTTAACCACTGGGATAACGGAGGTCCCATTCTAAGACTGGGGGACTGTGGGAAAGGTGGTATTTTATCAGACAAAGTGGAAAGTGGCTATGACTCTGGTCTCTATCTTTGGCTTTTCACCAAGGATAAGTGACTCCTATAAGGCAGTGGGCAAGAAAGGTGGTCAGCTGATGATTCTGGAAGGACGTGACGATCAACCCAGGTTTGAGCCAGCACCTCCAGCATAATAACTGCAACGCTAGCAACCAGGAGAGGGAGTGTCCCCCAAAGGTGTCATGGCCAAATTCCAAACTCAGATGATTACTGTTAACTGTTATTACAGAATCAGAGAGGATTTTAGAATCTGAGAGAGAGAGAGACAGAGAGACAAACAGTGAGGGACAAACCGAAACAGAGACATAGAGGACAAGAGTGAGGAATCACTCATCCATCCATCCATCCACACAAAGGGAAGGCAAAGGCAGCAAGAGGGAGCAGAGAAAGGCATAGGCGAAAACAGGTGTGAGGCAGAGAGAGGAACAGCGGGAGGCAAACACCATTTCTTCAGGTCTGACAGTTCACTGAAAAACTCTGCTCCAAAAAATGCAAAAGAAACAAACAGGTAAGTGGCAGCCCGGGCCTTCGGTCTTCTGCAGAGCCCGCTGCCCTGCCAGCTTTGTGGATCCCCCCCACCCCCACCGCCCCGCATCCGCCCCTCGCTCCCCATTCCCCTGACGGGATGAACAACCCGCCTTTGTTCTGTTTTCCCGGCTACGGTGCAAATGAACGGGGCAGTAAACACAACAGCGTATCAGATGTGGATTACTGGTTTCGAAGGGGACCCGGATCCCAGAAACCCCGTCAAAGAGATAGTGAAAAGGTCTGAAGAGAAAGCAGAAGGCTGTGGCCGGGGTGATGCGCCAATTAAGAGGGCTTGTTTGGAGCCACTTCCAGTGGCAAGGCGAACAGTGCATGTAAATGATCAAAAGCAGGCGGGAACCTCTCCCATCAGTCACAAAAGATGCTTAAGGCCGGTTCCTTTGAATGCTGTTTTAGTAGTGGTCTCATACAATACATCTTAAGGAACATTTATACTGTGTTCACTGTGCATTCAACTGTGGCCACTTCAAAGGTTTAGCCAAGTATTTTATGGCCATGGTAAAGGGTTCTTATTGATTTAAATTACAAGCTTGGCTCCCGTCAGCTCCACTTGAGGGCAAAAATGCAATAAAATATCCCACAGCACAAGAGACAGACATATCGCATTGAAAATCTTAAGAGATCCTTTTCACTATAATCACTCTCAATGATATTTATTTATATGGGCAAGGTTATCAGAGAGATTTGTCTACAGTCTTTAAGCTTTGGGGGTTTGTCTTGGTTTGAGGGTTTGCTTTTCAAAAAATGTAGTTCTAACCTGGGCCAAAGAAAGGTCATAAGTGCATTCTGCATCCCTTGGCTTAGCCTTCCACCGCTCCCCGACTACTAACAGAATGATCGTTCCAAAAATAGTGACATTGACATACTGGCCATCACGGCTGAGGGATTATGGTTTTCAGTCCTCCGATCATTTGCATATCCAGCAGGCCAGACTCAAATGAATGAGAGGTGTCAAGCCTTGAATGACAAGCCTATCAAGGCGATGGAAGGCTGTCCCAGGATTAACTGTCAGGAGACAAACTCCACTCTGGAGACAGAGACACAAACATGCTATTGGAAGACTGTAAAATTGAGAGGGGGCGCGGAGCTGTCAATACGAAACAGTGTTTGTGCTACTCACTAAGCCCCGTGATCATCGGCACAAAGGAAGTCCCCTTATGCTAAGAAAAAGAGAGAAAGCCGAGGCAGCAGGCTCTGGTCTGCTTCATTCCTGGTTCCTTTATAATAATTTGCCTGAAACATACCCAAGACGGAGCTAACCCCTGGACATACACAGAAAGTAGCAAATGACTATTATGTGTCTGACATTTGAAATAACATGTTTCTGGAGGGTTGGCATTACAAGAGTCATTTCACTTCAAAATGTTATTCCTAATGTAATTTTTTAAAATTCATAAGAGGCACTTGCTAGAATTCAGTGTAGCACTAAAGTCACTCAAAAGACAGAGGTCAAATTCATTTCATTTCTTTTATGTTTTCTTCTCTCTGCTAGATGAAATAAATGATTAAGCCTAGAACACTTGGCAGTTCAGCGAATGTGCTCCGTGGCACCATTACAAGATCGATTTTCTCAATACAGGAGTCTTTCTAGGGTGCACATTGCTTAGCTGACATCTGTCGCCGTTGTCATGGTAGCGCTCTCTCCAGCATAGTGAGAGGTCAGGCCTGACAGGGAAGGCCTCACCAGCTCTACCCCAGTCACTTCAAGGTTAACAGCCAATGGACCAAAGAAATAGGCAATTATAGTACAGTCAATTCCGGTTAAGGAAATATCTGAGAAGTAAATATGTCTGATAAGTGAATGGAAATGAAACAGCCAATGCTATTGATGCAATCCCATAATATCAATATCATTTTGTGGTGCAGTTTGGTTGTTCCTTGTAAAATGTCCACGCTCAAAGAAATCTAGCAAAAGCGAGGATACGCAAAACTTCATTATGCTGCCGTTAGCTTCTGTATTTGAAGAAAAGAATTCCCACAAATGGACAGATGAGTAGCAGCAGAAGAGCAACGCTTCCTGAAGAAAAAAGTGCAAAGAGGATCCCCTGGGTCTCCATCCCCTGTTGGTGCATCCTCTGATATTGCCCGCTGCATGGATGCCTGAAGAAGATTCCCAGCATCTTAAAGGAAATCGACCTTAAAACAATATTTCTCATTGCCACCTCGCATGTATCAAATTTTTTATTAATCAAGATGAAAGTCTTTTCTACAGTTTCAACAGCCCAAAAAAATCAAGATTTCCAAATTACCAACAAGTTGGAATTAATAATTTCTAATGATATACATTTCTACTAAAGCATAACTTTTGATAGACAGAGGGAAAGTATTATTATAATAGACATTCTTTGAATAGAATTAGAAAAATGACAGGTGGAACTAAAATGTAAAGATTTTCAATTACAAGTTGCATAGCTCAGGAATTCAGTCACTGACAACCTCTGTAGGTTGCAATACTTGAAATTCATTATAGTACACACATTCACATTACCACTGCTGATTAAATCCTGCAGTTAGTATAAAGAGATCTTCAGCCTGCATCAAACGTCTGAAAGAACGGCAATGACTTCTCTTCAGCTGTGAGATTTTGTTACAATAAAGAATGGAAAATTAAGGGTAATATATATATGTGTGTATTTTATATATATTTTATATACAATATATAACATATATATTATACATATATAGTCACTGTGGTTACTCATCTCAGATTTTTGTCAAAATATTCGTGGCTACGATCGGTGTAGACCTTCTTCGTGACTGCTGAGGTCTTCAGTTAATCCTTGGTGCATCACGAGGTGGAATCTCATCCAGCAGTGGTCAAGCCCACTTGCCAATTTGTCTCCCAGAGTCCTCGCTAATACACCGAAGCCATTCATGTCTTCAGGGTGAAAGGTGATTTAGCACCTGCACTGGTAAGCTGATGACACTCCCTGCAGCCTGATGGTCTCCCGAGAACGAATGGCTTCATTTGAAAATCCAGCATTATTTTAGAAAATCCAGCATGCACGAAAGAGTAACCCACTCAAATTAGCTTAAGCACAGAGAATTTTATTGTAAAGATGCAACAGGCGATCCTAAAAAGAATGGGAAGCACAGACAGGAAACAAATGAGATATAGGCCAAGTCAGAATTAGAACTGAAACTGGAAAACCAGAAGCCAGAATTATTCTCTCTACATGGATTTCATCTAGGTCGCGCTCTTCTTTTTTCTTCACCTTGCTCTTTTGATAGGCTTCCTCTGCTTTCAACACAGTTTATTTGGAACAAACTTTCAGTTCCGGCAGCGCCCCCATCTTACTGATGGAGTTTCTCAATGTCCAAATGTTAAATCCCCGTAAGACGGAGCCTGATTAGCTCAGCCGAGGCAATGAATCGGTTCGCCCACAGTTAGGTGCCGAGTTGGATTTCACCTGCTAGTGTGGGGGTAAGAGAGGACAGGGTGACGCAGTTTAGACATGACTGCTCAGGTCCACTCCATCAGCAAGGGCAAGGCACATACTCCAAACATGTCTCCTATGTCTTTTTCAAGGACCCAAGGCGACATATACATTGAAAATTGCCCACATACCCAACAGCTTTACTGATAAGCAAGAGTTCTAAAACAACACGATGCTGGCACAGTTATTCAACAACAGGACCATGAATTTGTGTTAGTTGTAATGTTGTCAGAGTCACCCCATCAGTATAAAATGACCAACCCTGGAAAATACACACACACACACACACACACACACACACACACACACACACACACACACCCCTTCTCCTCCCTTGTCTAATTACAGAAAGAAAATATACACTCTTGAGCCTTGGCCTTCATGACAGACTTTGCCAGCATTGCACGCTCTGTCCACTGGAGCCTGCATTTGCCCTGCAATCCAGCTAACCTGAGCTGTTTCCTGTTCCCTCTTCCAGCCCCACCCTCTCCTTTCCTCCATGGCTCCCTGCACACTCTGTTTCCTTTCCATCTTCTCTCGGGGCCACACCATAATTAAATATAACTAACACATCGAAGCTCTCAAAGAAAACCAGAATGTAACGAATGACCCCTGGAAGTGGGGTATTTTCTCAAGCAGATAGTTTAAATGGACACTTGATGTCATTTGTTAAGAGAAAGCATACAGGGCCTGTCCTTGAGGGCCAGTTCAGATGCCAGCTCCCTCATAAAACCTTCCCTTGACTACCCAGATGAAAAATCAATAATCCCTCCTCCGAGGAAGCATTTATTGTCTCTATCACAGTTTTCCAAATGTAAGAAGTTGAGGATCCTTAAAATTATAAGCCCACAGACCTCCATCTGAGAAACATTGCATTAGAAGTTAAACCCTGTCACCTGAGGGGCTATTTGAGCCATGCTGAGTCGTGAACTTGAGACCTAAAATTACATGGCAGTTCTAAGTTGTTAGATTGACCTCCAGATGATCCAGAGTACTTTCCTACTAATATCTAGATGATCATTAAAATAAGAACACAAACCATCATCATCGAATCTCAATTTTAAATACTCAATTTTCCGGGGCTGTGTAGTCTGGCATCCCCAGAAAACTCTCATTTCAAATCACTGGGTCCACATGGAATTAACCAGATACCAGCTCCACCATTTTGATTTGACTTTGTAGCTCTGGCTTCTAAAAAACATCAAACCTCCTCTAGAGCTTAGTAAATTACATACCTTCTATTTACACTTGATCAAAGTCATAAATCCAGAGCTTGTTTTGGATGGTGGAAGGTTTCCACCTTATTCACCTGTAAACCCAAAACACCAATCCTGGTCTTTCACAGACCCCATGATTTTAGACACACCATCTGAGCAAGAATGTCTATCATTTACCAAAACAAGAAAACTGTTTTATATGCTTGCAAGCTATAAAAAAAATACAGTATCGACTTCATTTGAGGGTTTTCTGCCTTTTTATCGTCTCTGGTCCTAACTGAGAATTATTGTGGTGGATATAGAGATAACTCTTTTTTATCCTTTGTCTTATTTTCTGAGTGATTTTTTTTTTTTTTAGATTTGGGCTGAAGCTATTTTTTTAAATCTTTCATCTAATATATAAGATACCAAGAACCATGCCAGGCATCTGAGAGTACAAGTTTCTAATGCTTAATGGGGAAGACAGATATGTAAATAGATCGCGCAATGGGATAAACTCTGCAAATCGGGTGTATATTAAAGGCTATGAGAAAGAAGAAAAATATTAACACTTGCTCAGGAATTTCAGAAGAGTAGGTTTTATAAAAGACCCACATAAGTACCTGTTTTCACTAACCAAAATTAGTACCTTTTTTCACTAACCTAAAGAAATCTGAAGAGGATTTTCACTTTTATGAAGAAAGCCATCAATGTACTGATAGCATTTCATAAAAGTGAAGTGACAAACTTTCAGAAAGCAAGGGATACCTACATTGCTGCATAACAAATTTACCCCAAAATATAGCAGCTTAAAGCCAACTTTTTTTTTTCCCTCACAATTTCTGTGAGTCAAGAATTCAAGAGCTAGCTCAAGGTTTCTCATTAGGTTGCAATCAAGATCACTCACATGGTTGTCGGCAGGAGGCCTTAGTTCATCTTACTGGGTCTCTCTGTCAGGCTGCTTGAATGTTCTCATAAAATGGCAGCTGGAGGGGTGCCTGGGTGGCTCAGTCGTTAAGCGTCTGCCTTTGGCTCAGGTCATGATCCCAGCGTTCTGGATCGAGCCCAGCATCGGGCTCCCTGCTCAGCGGGAAGCCTACTTCTCCCTCTGCCACCCACTCCCCCTCCTTATGCTCCCTCTCTCGCTGCCTCTCTCTCTGTCAAATAAATAAATAAAATATTTTTAAAAAAATGCAGCTGGATTTCCCAAGAATAAGTGAACTGAGAGACTGAGACAGAGACAGACAGAGAGAGAGAGACAGAGAGAGAGGTCCTAATGTTAGACATCATACACCATCACTTCCTGCATATCCCACTTGTTTAAAAGTTACTCAGGTCAGCCCACACTTAAGGGCATGGCAATTAGGCCCCATCTTTTGAAGGAAGAAGTATCAAAGACATATTTTGAGATCATGAGTATTGAAGAATGAATAGGAGCTTTCTACAGAGAAGCTGAGAAAGAGAGAGCAATTTGGGCTGAAGGAAGAGATGTATAGGTGTGGGAGAGCATGAGCTCCAAGAAAAGCAAGGAGTTCACTGGAGGTGCTCAAACTTCTCTCAGCCTTTTAATTGGACAAAATCTTACAAAGAAGCCCAGTATGCAAAACAAATAAAAGTAGCTCTGATATGGTTGAAGCTAGGTGAAGGAGGGAGAGAGGGAAATCCCACTCCAAGACAGCCTTTATGAGAACTCCCTGGAGGCGCTAGGACCTTATGGAGTTGTCTGAAAACCACTCCTATATGGAATATCTAGTAGTGCTTAGCTACAAGTGCAAGGGACAGTCTCTGTTAATCTTTGTCTTATCAGGTAACAAATTGTGTCCTTGTCCTATCAGGGACCTATAACTGGTTTTTAAAAATTCTCATCAAGAAGAGAATAATGATCTTGTTGCAGCACAGGAAAATTCCAATTTAGTAATGGGTTATATTCCAAGAATTCACTTGTCAGAGGGTTCTTTAGAACTCTGTGTATCAGTTAGCTATTGCCACAAAGATGCTGTATAACAAACCATCCCGAAACTCAGTGACTTAAAACAACTAGCATTTATTCTCACATATCATCAGGTCAGCTAGAGATCAGCTAATTTAAGCTGGTGCTCAGTTCCATGGCTTTGCTTCAAGTTGCAACTCAGCTAAATGGGTAGCGGCTATCGATGGAAAGCTCATCTCATAGAGCAGAAGTGCATAAGGCACAAGAGGGCCAGCAGAAAAAGACAAAGCCCCTAAAGCCTTAGAGATGGAACTAGCACACTTTGCCCACTTGTGGTTGGCCAAAATCAAGTTCTGGGGATGACCCCAAAGTCAAGGGATAGTAAAATACACTCCTCCTACATGAACCTAAAGCAAAGGAGTGAAGAATTGGAGCCACTCAATCTATTAGCTTCTGAATGCATTTTTCCTTAAAAACAAAATTGGAAATTATAGTTTATCATATTAGCTCACCAAAACTGATTTAACGCTAAGAGGAATACATCAGTGGCCTAGAACCAGGTAGTTCTATGATGTAGTCACATTTTTTCTTTTTTTTTTTTTTTTTTACGATTTTATTCATTTATTTTGAGAGAGAGAGAAAGAGAGCACAGGGGGAGGGCAGAGAGAGAAGGGGAGAGAAAATCTCAAAGACACTCCCCATTGAGGGCAGAGCCCGACATGGGCCTCAACCCAGGACCCTGAGATCATGACCTGAGCCAAAACAAAATAAATGCTTAACCGACTGAGCCACCCAGGTACCCCTACAGTCACATCTTTTAAGTAAGCCAAATTTGTCTTCCCAGCTCACTTCCGTTATCCCCTTAACATTGTTCCCATTTCTCCCCATGTTCTCAGCATCCTTATGGCTGCCCTAAACCCCTCACCCTTGTGCCTCACTCATTCTTCACATCCCTCCTCTCAATTATTTCAGCCCCCCCCCCGTTTACTCTGAACCCCACACAGTAGACCCCTCCCAACTGGCTACCAAAAGGAAAACCATCTGATTGACCCAATTCATAGTCACAAATGAATGGCACATTGTTTCTTAACAGTCCCCAAGACATTTGACTTTTTAAAGAGGCCTGTCCCAAAGCCCAGTGATTTTTCCACTGGTGAGATTCAAGAGAGCAAATACATCACTAAAAGTCAAAAGGTCTGGGATATTTTCAGAAAAGGGGAATATGTCTTAGGCCTTCCAGTTACTCTCATTTTGTGAAGGAAGCATCATTCACACATGTGGAGCCTGCTGTATTCACTTTATTACTCTCAGTTCCAATATTTTCTTTTCCTCTCTATGCTGCTACAGGGAATTGAACTCACCAGGAGAAGATAAATGTCAGTGTTATGATTTACATCTCATTACAGGACCAGTGTTGTTTCCCATTTTGAAATTTACTCTATAGGCCAAATCTTTAAAGACTTTCTTTTTTATCTTTCAACATTAAAATGACATATTTCAACATGAAATATGCCTATTTTGACTTCGGAGGAGCTTAATGGTTTGGCTCTTGTACAGGGTTTCATATGAACATCCCTATTTTAAACGAACAAACAAAAATAGAAATTATTGTCTTGAGAACATTGCTGTTAATCATATGTGAAATAATGTTTACTTTTAAAGATGGATCATAAAAAAGGATTCCAGGTATTAAATTTCAGTAACACCGCTTTTCTACCCTGTTCAAATGTCTGTGTACAGACAAAGGGAAGTGGAGTTATCATGTAAAAGACTAATCTGAATAACTTGGACCAAAAAATACAGCTTTATTGATCTTAAGGTATGAATTTATGTATGGTTATTCATTTCTGCTGATGTTTTCGTGACAAAAAATACCAATGCCTGTATGCCTTGTGACAGCATTATAATGTCATATTTTAGCTGTTTTGAGCAGGCTTTGTAATAGTCAATATCCTCCCCCTTCACTTTGTCATGCAAACTACAGTACCTAGCATCAAACTACCTGAGGATGGGCCAATAGCAACAATTATTTCTCTTCTTGTCCAGCCAAGTGTCAATAACCATAACATCAACTTCAGGTAGGCTATGCTAGGTTAGGATTTTGGGTGTTGGGTTCAAGATTTCCCTCTTACATTTTTTTCTTACATTAGCCAAAGAGGTCATCCAAATTCCATGCTACCCAAGAAACAATGCTTTTCTTTGCTTAACAATCAAATTCTGATGAAGGCTAAATACAGTCAAAACTCTCAGTGAGGAGAACTGCAAAAGGCAGTGTGTAATAAGGAATATGATTGGAAAGGTAAGCTCCACCCTGAATGGCAGAGTAGCCAATCACTCATCAGTCATGAAGCTGCCCTTATTACCAGCTCATCTAGAGTGAACTCATAGGTTAATGGCTAAAATGAGGCATGGGGTTCAGAGCAACAGTTCAAATTCCAGATCCTACATTTACCAGCCAAATTACTTAACCTTTCTGTGCTCAGTTTTTTTTACCTGCAGGTGAGGATAATAGTACATACCTCTTAGAGTAATTATAAAAATGAAGTGAGTCCTCATGTGTGAGGTGTTGAGAACAGTGCCTGGCCAGCATCATGTTACTATCATCATTATCTGGGGATTCTTCTTAGCCATGCTGGCTCTCTTTCCTCTTAACTCAGATATCTGACAATAGTTGAATCAACCCATAGTTGATTCATATTCTTGAATTCCTTCTTAAATGGTGCTATTGGGAGTGCAACTTGGACAACCACTCAGATCTGGCATGATCTAATAAAGTTGAAGATGCTCATTCCCTATGAGCTGGCAAAGCTACTCTCAGGCATACACAATGGAGAAAATTTTAGACCAAGAGACTAGATTGGATTAGAATATTCATGGAAATATGGTTTGTAATAACAAAAAAATGGAGACATCCAGATGGTCATCAAGAAAAGATGAATAAATAAATCTTAGAGTATTCACACAATGGAATAACAAACAGTAGTGAGTATGAATAAAGTATGTTACATGTATCAACTTAGACAAATCTCACAAATATAATATTGAGTGAAGAAAAGCAATTCATAGAAGAAGATAATAGTATGATTCCATTTACATATGGTTCAAACATGGGAATTTTGTTTTTAAAAAGCAGGAGCATAAGAGGAGTTTAAATAATTAGGACCTGAAAATGAAGCCATAATAGAAAAAATCACATCATCAACATACAAACAGATGCATATCAGGAGCATAACATGCTTGAAATCAGGATAGGCATTGCCTCCGGGAGTAAGAAGGGTGTTACTGGAGTCTCAGTGGTGGTAATAATGTCCTATATTTCTTAATTTGGGTGGGTAGATCCACAGACATTCATTTTATCGCAAAGTCTTCTAATGCATATATATTATGAATTTGTAAGCATTTTAACATTTTATTCAAAAGTTCTTCAGTGAAGAAAAACTAAATACAGCCACTACCTTGTTTAGGATCCCATCCCATTTCTCTCAGGTGGCTCACCCACATACATTCGTGGCAGCACATACTGAGAAGGCCCCTGTTCCCCCTCTTCAGTGCACCAGGGCACTTTTCTGCAGATATTTCTAGTTAAGGATATGCAATCGAGTCAGGTCAGAGGGGCACTCTGCCAATATCTACATATTTGTTTGTTTTCTTAATAGAAGAATGCAGTATCCTGCCAAAATGATATAACCCCTCTTCTTACAGAGATTACTGTACCTAGTGCTTCACAAGGCAGAAGGTGGGTTTACTTTCCCTATTTTGCAAAGAAATAATGCAAGCACAAAACCACCACGGTCTACTGGTGAACTGTTACCATCACTCTCTTCCTTCCCGCAGCTTCCATTCTGTTTTATTCCCAAAGGGACCCTCATGCACTGTTTGCCTCTATATATCATCCACAAGTTCTTTTGGAAGTAAGAAGCTCTAACTCTTAAATGTAAAAAAGGCAAGGGAATGGCACCTCTGGGGTTAAAACCCAACTTTCCTGATTACAGGTTCCACAATGGAACATCTTCTAAATGGGATTTCAATCCATACGTAGTGCTCATTACACACCACCAGGCCAGATGGGAACGGGAGCGAGAACAGAACCACGGACAGCTCCGGCCGGTATGCACCTGCAGTAATGGGGACCGGTTCCCAGCCGCCGGCCCCTCCCTGCAGCCACCAGGGCTTCTCTTTGCATTATTTATTTATTTCTAAGACCTGGGGGTGGGAGAGGAAAGAGAAGAAGAAAAGGAAGTGATTTTTCTTCTTAATAGGTTTGCTCTTCTCGCTCTGGGTAGAATCAATGAAAGCAAGTGAAGTTGAACACACTCCTTAACATCCCCTCCCCTCCAAACTGCTTCCTTCCATGGTAAATAATTCAGACAAAATAAAATAATCATGTGCTGGTAATTACCACCCCACCCCAAAAACAAAGGATTGCTGCAATGCAATCCCCCTGGATGTTGCAGGGGCCGTTCTTGGTGCCTTCACTGGTGGCAAGTTGAGGCTGGGAGGGGCGGGGCACGTCTGAAGGTGAGGGTAAGAGAGCTGTTGGTTGTTATTCCCCAGCAGAAGGGCCATGAAATGACACCTCTGTGCTTCCATGGAAAAATGGCTGGCTTTCTGCTAAAGGGGTGTGGAAATAGCACCCATTTAAACTGGCTGCTCTAAACCAAATTCTTATTTTTCATTCTAATTTCCATCTTTCTGCATGAGACTAAAGCTTTTCTGAGAGGCTCCACATCAGCCCCTCTCAAAAAAAAGTATGCCTTTTCTCCCAGCCTCACTTCTTCATAGAATTTTTATTTTGTGAGCTTATTTCTTCATGCAAACACCTTGCTCACCTGTGTGGGCCTCATTGATAAGAATTTTTAGGCAAGGAAAAAGTGGTTGTTTTGCTCCAGAACATCAAAAAAGTTCAGGCAGAGATGGCATCAGTTACAATATGAAAATAACATTCTCGACCCCACAGTTTTAAGGGGTAGCAACTCATCACACACACACACACACACACACACACACACACACACACACACACAAAAGTCTCTCCTAACAAAACTGTGCATGTGAACAGTATAAGGACAGTGTGGCGGAAGGCAACTTATTTGGACACCAGTAATTTACAGGGAAATCTCTACTTCATAATACTTATTCTCTGAGGACTCATCATCTTTGCGGAGACTTAAATAAGCTGTAAACAATAATTTTGACACCATCATAGACAGGACTGTTATGATCCCAACTGTTTATTGCTATGTGGCAAGTGGCCTTTAAATAAAAAGCCGGACAAAGGTAACTGAACTCATAAACATGTAGACAGAATCCTGGCTCTTCCTTCTTGCTCTCATGCACTGCTCTGAAGCTGGTGGGGAAAAGCCTTCTGGAGTGGAGGCTAGTGACCTTTGAAGCCTAAGGTTTCCCCAGGCTGCCCCAATACAGTGGGAGTAGAAGTGGATCCCTTCTCTCTGATACCTTCCTCAGGACCGAGGGTGACAAAGGCCATAAGGCCCTAAATCTGACTTGCCCAATGTATAGTCACTAGCCACATGGGGCTGTTTATACTTATACTAATTAATTTAAAATAATTTAAATAAAATTTAAAATTCAGTTCCTGAGTCACACTGGCACATTTCAAGTGCTCAGTGGTCACACATGGCTAGTGGTGTGATACTGGACAGTGCAGACATAGAACATTTCCATCATCTTAGAAAGTTCTATTGGACAAGGCTGTTCTAACATCAGCACACTGTAGAAGACAGATAGATACACTCACTACATGGGAGGAAGCCTTTCAAAAGGGAAGGAACAGGATCTCCAACCCTAAGTCACTTCTATATTTGATGCAACTGTTTAAATAAGTACGTGTAAATATCCATGAGAAACAAGTGCAACACCCAGTGTTTTAAAAATCCTCTTTCTACCCAAATGAGCATTAAGATATAATAGCAGGGTGTTTTCAGGTGCTTAGTAAAGTTATCTCTCAGTTTGGTTAATTTCCCTCTTCCATACGATGTTCTCAATAAGAGTTTTTGGAGAGAGGGAAGAGCACATGTATTAGGTGAAAAAAATTTTTTCCTATTCTAAAAAGAGGATAGTGATTCTGATGATAATACGAAAATTTTGCGTTAAAATACTTAGTAGGCTAGATAAGACATTTGGGCCTTTGCTCATTCAGTCATTTTCCCAAACAGTGTTAACACTGAGGATTGCCATGTGAGGATTGCACCAGGGTCTGATAAACCTTCTTTTAAGATTTTGCACTCACAAAGGAGAAAGAAACAAACACAAACATAAAGACAGTGCATGACAATGGCCATCAGAGAAGTGCAGAGGGGGGAGAGGGCTAGGGGTTTTAGAAGCAGCAGAGCCCACTTCCCACTGGGGAAGCAGGGCAGCTTCCTGGAAGAAGTGGCCTTTGAGCTGGATCTTAGAGTGGAAAGTGCCTGGAGGTGTGCAAACTCAGGGAGACAGGGGAAAGGAGGGGGACTGTGTTCGGAGAACCCTGGGTATCTCAGTTGAGCTGGGTGGTAAGCTAGTTAAAGGGAACTGGGGGAAGAAAGCACCAGAAAGGCAGATCATGATGTGATCTGAATGTTACATTGGGCCTAAATGTTAGACTGGGCCAAACACTGACCACCCTCACACCATCCAGCTACCAATGACATGCAGACTCCAGCACCTGCCTTCATTAATGAAGGGTGGTCACTTTATCCGTACTTGTACCTGCTTAGGGCCTCTATCCTTGACACTCCCCCTGTGATTGGTGCTCCGTGTGATGGAAAGTCATTCTGTCGTCAGTTACAATGCCAGTGGCTACCAACACCAGAATCCACTCACATTCCAACTTAGCTCCTCTCCTTTTCTAAAATGTTTACCTGATAGCTCAGTTCATCTTCAGCGTGATAGATCTTTTACAAAAGCTACACAGTTTACCCAGGAGAGTGAAAGAAAGGACTCAATCTCCAGGAGCGGCAAGGGTAGTGGGCAGAACACCAGCCCCAAAGCCGGAAACGACTCAGGCCTGGTTCTGTTCTGTAGCAGCTGGGGCACTGGGCAAAGCATATACGTGCTGTGACCCTTGGTTCCTTATCTTCCTATAAAGTGGAGGCGATGAGTGATGTCTGCCCTCACTCAGCTACAAAATACTGGGGAAACAGAACCTATTATTTCATTTAGATAAGAGTTTGGAATAGTTAGTATTGATTCATCCTCTGACAAAAATAAATCCAGAATAACTCTCTCTTCATGAATAATGTCCTTTTTCTCTTCAAAGGACCAATTTTCTTTCTAATTGAAAGTATCCACATGGAAGTTATTTTTTCTGATCTTTTTTGATTCGCTTTCCTTCTTAGCTTTTGTCTGTTAATTTAGGAGAAAGCAAAGGATTTATTTTGTGATTTAAAATTTGAAACTGGTGGTGAATTTCTTGAAATCCTACTGTGTGCTTAAAGTCATCTTTCTGGCCAGGGAGGCTATAGAAGCAGTATTGGGGGGGGGCGGAAGGGGAGAGCTCCGACCACAAAGACATTATAATCTAATTAGTTACTTAAGGTAATTTATGTTGTTATATTTTGTATGCAGTTACAAAAACAAAGTTAAAGAATTACTAAAGGTCAAGTTGTAGTTGAAATTACGTGTGCTTCAGAGCTTAGAACAATGGAGAACTCACCTAAGACGGAGCAGCAGGGGAAATTTGATGCAGTGGGTGAGTTCTGTGGGAACCCCAAAGGGCAGGCAGGATTTGCTTGGAGGATGGGAGAGGGAGAGTACCACTGAGAAGTCCAGACAGTAATTAGGAGCAGCACTGTGACCTTGGAGCAATGAGAAAAGTGGCCAGATTGAGTGGATAGAAAACATTGGAGAATCAAAGGAAATAAGGTTGGGTCAGATTACAAAAGATTCAAAAGTTAGCTCCTTTGAACAAATGCCTTTTGATAATTTAAGTTACGTGGGGTCACATGTAACTCACCATAATGGGTAGAAGACAAATAAGATGGTCTCTCTGGTTCAAGACACTAGACTTCTGGGACAGAGGACTAAATCTCCTGACAAATGACTATTTGCACCCGCTGATCTGGGAGAGGCAAGGAACCTCCTGGGGATACACAAACAAATCAATAAACTTGAACTGTTTTTATAACTGTTGGTCAGACAATCTTGTACCTGTCTTGAGAGGGGAGGGC
Source organism: Ursus americanus (assembly GCF_024610735.1). Taxonomy (NCBI): domain Eukaryota; kingdom Metazoa; phylum Chordata; class Mammalia; order Carnivora; family Ursidae; genus Ursus; species Ursus americanus. The sequence continues at coordinate 48,245,626 of NC_142129.1, forward strand.
ATTAGAAGCCAGGTTGAAGGGGAGGGTGGAGAGATGGCAGGAAAGAACTTATTGTGTGGGCTGGGGTCTGGCAGGGCAAGTCAGTCTGTGAAGAGGGCCAGAGAGCCACATATGAGTGGTGAACCTGGATAACCAACGGGGCCTTGTACCTGGAGCCACCTGCCCCAGCTGACCTGATGGTGTCTATGTACTTCTGTAGGAACTGAGAGGGGGACCTCAAGACGTTCCTGTAACACCTCAGCACTCAAGCAACAATGTTCTGGGACCCCACTCTTACTGTAATGTGATGAAAGAATCATTTTCACTTCCAAGAAGCCACCAAGCAGTCATAGCACCCATGGGAACTGATCATATCGGTGGGGTAGGTCAGTCTTTCTATACCTGCACTTATGCAAAGGAAGAAGACTCAGTGGAGCAGGCCAGTGGTAGCCATGTGGGGAGGCGGCAAAGGCCAGAGATAATATGGTTGAATAGATACATTACAAAAATATGCACTTTATCCCCCCAACCTCCATGCAAAGAGCGTAGCTCCCCACTCCTTGACTTGGGGCATGGCCAAGTGAATAGCTTTGAACAAGAAGTGTTAGACGGGATACAAGCTGAGGCTTTAAAATGTGTTTGTGTGGTGGGATTTGTGCTCTTATGCTCCTGCCACCACTCTGAGAAGACTATGTCCCAATTAACCCTTTAGTCCAAGTCGGAGACCCAGACCCACAGGATGTAGCAGAGCCAACCCCAGCCAGCCAGCAGATCCTCAGGAATAAAGGGCATAATATAATTCACACCAACTGGAAATCCAAATCACACAAATCTCGGAATACAACATTCCACAAACTGGGACTGTCCTTGCCTACCTTAGTGAACGCACCTTTCAATAAACAATAACCTTATTGTGTTACTCACAATAAGGAACTGTGAAGAAGGGCTCACAAGAGTTTTATTTGTTCCCATTGAAAGCAGTGGCTTACTCCAGCTATGGCTAAAATAAGGCACAAATATGAACAAAACCTAAAACTTGCCCAGACTGGTTTTACAGTAGCAGCTTTGGGAACTCACATCATACTTTTTTTTTTAAAGATTTGATTTATTTATTCATTATTTATTTAGATTGAGAGAGAGAGTGGGGGGGGGGCAGAGGGAGAGAAATAATCTCAAGCAGATTTGGCACTGAGTGTAGAGCCCGATGCTGGGCTTGATCTCACAACCCTGAGATCGTGACCTGGGTCGAAATCAAGAGTCAGATGCTTAACTGACTGAGCCACCCAGGCACCCCCAGAAGTCACACCACTCTTTTTCCATTCAATGCATCATTTCTTTTTTTTTTTTTCTTTTTTCTTTTTTTTTACTTTTTATTTTGAAGTAACTTTAGACTTACAGAAAAGTTGCAAAAATAGTACGTACAGTTCCCATATTCCCTTCACCCGGTGCTAACATTTATTTGGATTTCATCAGTTTTCCTACTAATGTCCTTTTTCTATTCTAGGATCCAATCCAGAATTCCACAATGTTTTGTCTCCTTAGTCCCTTCAAATCCATGACAATTCATTTGTCTTTCTTGGCATTTCATGTCCTTGACACTTCCGAAGGTTGCCAGTTAGTTATTTTTCAGAATGGATTTGTCTGATGTTTTCTCATAATTGGAGTTAGGTTATGCATTTTTAGTAAGAATACAATTTACAATTTTTGTAAAAACATTGTTGGCTCCCTCTCAGTGTATCATGGGGGTAGGTGAGTGGAGGGAATTGATTACTCGATCACTTGGTAAAGGGAGTATCTGCTGGGTTTCACCACTGTAGAGTTACTGTTTCTCCCTTATAATCTTGAGAATGGTACTTTAAGACTATACAAATATCCTGCTTCTCCTCAAACCTTCCTCTCTGATTTCAGTGTCCATTGGTGGATCTTGCTTGCAACATTACTACCGTGGCATTTGCCGAATGGTAGCTCAATTTGAAGCTAGAAGGGAAGCAGCTAATGCACCGTCCCTTCGCTTCCCAACCTCAACCCAACCAATAATGAGACCTGAACTAAATGTGCAAAAGGGTAGGAAAGGTGCGGTTCCTGAAACTAACGAGTCTCAGCCACAATTTCTGGGCTGCTCCACAAAGTCGACTGAACAGCAATTGACAGGTCCTGCTTAGAAGGCGAAGAGTAGAACAACCAGGGAGCACAGCCAACTTCCATGCTAATCAACGTGAATAAAGCCATGACATAGAACAGAAAACCACTGGACTCTGTTTAACACAACCAGGGAGGGACTCAACTTATTCAGCCAACTACCTTGTTTCCCACTTGTAATTAAAGTCACAAAGAAGCAGCTTCCTTGTGCGCTGCCCACAAGCAGAGCCCCAGACAACATCCTCATTTTCAATACTTCTTCCCCTTTATCTCACTCTGCCTGATGCCTAATAAGCTGATTGCTATTTACTTTGGACCAACAGCTAATCTGTTAATGATTGATTTTAAATTTTTACAGTCATTTGTCTCTGGCAGGACCTGAGACTGCAAAAGGCAGTCCTTCCCTACCTGATGAATTGGCTTTTTCTAAGAAAGAAAAGAAAGGAAAGGAAGGGGGGGAGGGAGGAAAGAAAGAAAGAAAGAAAGAAAGAAAGAAAGAAAGAAAGAAAGAAAGAAAGAAAGAGAAAGAGAGAAAGAGAGAGAGAGAAGGAAGGAAGGAAGGAAGGAAGGAAGGAAGGAAGGAAGGGAGATTGATTTAAGTCACAAGTCTTCATGGTTGCATTCTGCTGACCAACAATTAACATTTAATGAGAAATTTCAATGCAAAAGAAGAAATGGTGACTCTTCCTCTAAAATTCATCTGCCTTTGAAATGGTCAGCAAATAATAAAAGTGGACATTTAGCTAATGGTGGTATGGGGTAAAGACTCTGTTCCATATGAAGTAAATTATAATTGTACTATAAATTTACAAAGCCTAAAATTCTTAATTAACAAAATTGATGCTCATTGCCCAACCAGAATGGGCTAGCTAAACTAATGCCACTACTGTCTTTTAAAAAGATCTAAATTGCACACCATATGATATATGTATTTTTTGTAGGATATATGCAGAAAAGTGAATTTTGCTTTACACACACACGCACGAAAACTGTTGAATAGACAATGGTTGTTTTAATTGGTACCACACAGCAGTGCTCTGCAATTTAATCAGTGCTTCTAAAAATAAAACCACGGATCACCAAGTTCTGCAAAGTAGAGCAAACCCGGCGCACGAGAGTACCGCCCGCATTTATAAACCCCGCTTCCTCCAGAAAGTTAAGCCTGCCTCAGAGACGCCATCCCTAATTTTGTAAATAAGAATGACCCCCACGGCTAGCACTTCCATCAACTATTTATTAAAACGCACCCCAAGACCCCTCATCTCAAAATGGAATTAAACTCATCCAAGTGTCTCTGAAAAATGAGAGTGATTTAAAACGTGAACCAGCACTTGCACAAAACAAAAAGGAAGGACCCTGGTACAAAGTAGTGTTTGGTATGTCTGAGTGGTGGTGGGTCTTCCTGGAGAGCCAGTGTTATCAATTAGCAGATTAGACATTTTTGCAGAGCCTCTAAAAGGAAAGGCTAAACTGTTTGAAGGATAAAAGCCCTGATCTTATTAATATTTTAGATCCTGCAAGACATTGAGGCTCCATCTGCTGTCAGCACTACCTGAGAAAGAATTGCGGCAGCTGGGGGACAGAAACCACGGCCCCCCAAATGGTCTACTGACCTTCCTGAGAGGTAGATATCATGTGACAGCGATTGCCTATCTCAGCAGACACGCTGGAAACAGGAGAAAGTGTTAAATATCACCAGGTAGACAGTGATGAATTGATATACTGAAAAATCGAACACTTCAGTAATCAGCCTAAGGATCTGATATCAACAACATTTTTCAGTTTTGTCCAAATTCATTGAAAGGTGTACTTTAGCAAGTTCACTTCTCATTGGTAAGACCTTTCATCTTTATGCTGCTTTTCTGATTGGATTCTGTGTCATCATTGGTTTGGGTGGCTCTATGTGCAGGAGGCAGACAGACTGTTTGCCTGGAGAGAAGAAGGACTGGAATGAACACAAATACAAATGGGTTTTACTCCAACATTAATTAAAAAACTATTAAATATCTATCAAAATGGTTATTTAGAAAGAATTATTAAAGCCATGGTATATGAAAATGCATCAGGTACTGTGTTCTAACAGCACAGTAAGCCTGAAATATTGAAATATTGCCCTCTATTTTGCAGTAGGAAGCTTCTATAACTATAATTCTAATTACAGAACTCTAATTAATGTCTACATGGCCTCAGATAACTTCATTAAATATTTGGAATATTTATATTATCCAAAGACAATCTCTATCCATTAGAATAAGGAAATCCTTTAAAATAACTCTTTAAAATGCTACTGATATGCTTTTCTTTTTATAAGACACATAAGTCATACAATTTACTTTAAGGTTTCATTCATCTCTACAGCAGTATTGCAAAAACCCTTTAACTAAAAACCACTTTTGTCCCTGGTACAGACAGAACAAGGCATTCAGCTGAGGTCTTTACCTCCTTTGAGATTTAAATAAAAAACTGGCTCAAGTGTTCACCCCACATCCTGTGAGAAGTCTGATGCTCTCCCCTAGATTTCTGAGAATTCTGGAGAACTTATATTTTCATAATCACTTCTCTCTCCGGTGACTTCTCTGGGCTGGATTCTTGACCTCACTGTCTCTCACGTCTTATGGCTGCCCCATGCCACCCGAGATTTGGAAGGTAACCTCTCTTACTTGATTTCTGCCAAAACACCACATAAAAACAGTATTCATGTGGAACGGACTCTTTATGTCCTTAAAAGTCTATCATCAGGTCTGTCGTGTGCCACCATCTTGCTTTCTTCCTTACTTAGTCTCTCTCCCCTCTTCTTTCTCCTCTCCTCTCCCACATTCACAATTCCTGTAAACTTCTTTCACAGAGTAATTTGCTCTCTCCTCCTCTAGCTCCAGACTGTTCAGGCTATCTCTGGACGCCTTATCTTCTTAGCCAAATGCTCCCATTAAGGTGGTAGACAGTCTCCTCCCTGAAAGGAATTCCTGGCTAGCTCTTAAAATAACGGCATTTTCCTCTGGGCTGCTCATGTATTACAAGAAATCTCTGACTCATGCCTGCAAACATTCAGGAAAAGAAACACAAAGGACAACTAATTTTGTGATAAGTACCAGAGGAAAACATGGAAGGTCTATAACAGATAGGAATGTTGAATCAGAGTTTGGGGGCACTATAACTTGGGAGCAGAACTTTGAGGACATTCTGCTTTCAAATTCACCCTGGAAAGGATCAATGAAAGGATTGATTCATAGGCATCCAGAGAGCCATGTGGAGCTAGAGATGAACCTCCACGTCAGTATCTTCCTTAGTCCTTAAGCTCCTGGCTTTTCTTAGAAAGTTCTATGCCATAAATGGTGTTCTGGGTATGTCTGATTTCCTCTTGCAGACTAAGCTAGATGAGACCTAAGATGAGACAATGCTTTGCTATATGGATGGGTAGAAAGAATTAGTTGCCAGAAACTGACAAGAAGTCAATTGCTTTCCCTTTACTCCCAGCTTGAATATGGGATACAAAACACCTCTCCAATACCCATAAGCTTCTGGCCACTCAGAACTATATGGATAATAACACGTGACTTACATGCCCCCATTAGATCAACAGCTTTAGCAGAGCTGGGGTTAAGGTTAGACCCATGAAGACAAACAGAGGATGACTCGATTCATTGGCAAATTCAGACACATCCTAACCCCTATCTTGATAATTCATGTAGGAGAATTTTACTTTAAATAGATTGTTATTCAATTTTTTTTTTCTGGCTCTCTGGCAAAGTAATGATAATTTCTAAGCAAATGACAAAAGTAAGTCAACTTGGTTCAAGTCTAAACAGTAATTTTTATCTCAGTTCAGTGCTGGAAATGTATATTCAATGTTTACAATGTTTAACTCAGTGGGAGGCAAAAGTGAGAACGCCCGTCACCATACATTGGAATAAAATCATTGAAAACTGCTGGAGAAGTAACTGAACAGTTAATTTTACTAAAATCTGTTGTGGCCAATGTCACCCAGCTATAATATGACTGCCCTATCTGAGACATGCTGGACAAAATTTGCACATGCACTGAGGAAAATGTTGGATTTTGAGGAATGTAGAAAGAAAATGACTTGTAATTGGTCAAACATTGTCCTTCAAATCACAATAGATATGATTTGATCTATTCATATTGAATTCATATAGTCAAATATGATAATAAATGGCAACACTTCTGTAATACTTTCTATAAACCAAGCACCACTATAAGAACTTTATATACTAATTCACGTATTCATCCCAACACTATAAGATAGGTACTACTATTATTCCCATTTTCCAGATGGGGAAACCAAGACATGGAGAGATAGTATAACTCACCTGTAGTCACATAGATAAGTAGCCAAAATGGCATTTGTATACAGGTGGTCTGGCTGCCCAGTGTTTTACATTGGCTTCTGTGCCCTAAACAGCTTCCACTAAATGTGGACCTACAGCTGACCCAAGCAACTTTCACAATAGCAGCACCAGAAGCACAAGCAGGCTTCCTATGGTCTAATTACCACTAACCACCTGAGGTTTGAAGACACAAGAAAAACCCACAAATCCAACCTCACTGCAGGGAGGGCAATGGCCAAATTAAGAGAATTTGCATTACAAAGTATTTTAGAATGTACTGGTTTGGTTAATTCCAAATGCAAATAGTGCCCTTGACCACAAGCCATTAAGTATGTCAAGTATAGGTTCCAGGGACCTGCTAAATAAACCAACAAATATTATTTGCATACTAGGTTTCATATGCCAGAATATTAAGAATAATTTAACATATTCCCTATACTCCTATTGGACTATTCATTTCCTTTGCAAACCATTTCTCCCTTAAAAATACCAGGGTAAATACTAGCCTGGCCAGTGAACTGGGGCATACTTCGAATTAATTGAGGATGCGTTAATGAGATTATACTGCAGTAAGAACAGTGGGTCCCAATCTCTAACCTAATCCAAGAGCCATTGCAAAACTGCAAAATATATCTTACTCTACCACATCTTGCATTTAAGCACCCCCTTTGACATAACCAGTTGGCAACCCTAAACATATTTGTCCTTGAATCAGGAAGCTGGGTAGGGTACATTCCTCCAACTCTCAAAATGCAATTCTCTCTTCACTTATTATCCCAGCCCTTAATTTGCATATAACATAAACACCTACTTGTTTGTGCATTTGTTTAATTAATTTTTGCTTAATCATTCTTTTTTTCCCCCCTAAGCCTCCAAAGACCAAGTAGATCCGACACAGTTGGCTGCCCTCTGTTCTCCCTTTTTGGCGAAGGCCAGAATCCTTTCAGATATCTACCCTCCCACACATAACTCAGGAGGAATCTTAACTGATCCGAGCCAGTGATCGGTTTAGGTGTGTAAGTGAGCAAATGTCAGTGGAAGGGTTTCTGGGCTTCTGTATGAAAGGATATCCAAGGAAGAGAGAGGTTCTCTCCATTTCTATTGGATGTTAGTTACTATGTCCAGATATGGTGCCTGGAACAGTAGCAGCCATTTATGACTATGAGATCAGCTAGCCCGAAAATGACAGAACAGAAAGATGAGAAGGAGCTGAGCCAGGCATGATGTTAGTGAGCCATCAAATTAACCAACCACCGAACCTCTCTACTTTCTAACTTCTGGTTGTATGAAATAATAGATGTCCTCACTGGTTTAGCAAGTCGAGTCAGGGGTTTCTGCTGCTCAGAGCTGAAAGTCTCCTGAAGGAGACAGCAGAAAACATGACTATATAATTCACTTTAATTAATTTGTTCAACATGTACTAAATGAACATCCACTAGCCCTAGGCACTGTTCTAAAACTTGGGGATAGACCAATAAATAAAATAGACAAATCCCCGCCTTTATAAACATATGCTCTAGTGGGAAATTCACGTTGTGTGAGGCATTATACACTTAGCACAGCACAAAGCGGGAAAAGAGAAGGCATCTAACCCTGGAAGGATGAGAGGAAAGTTGCATTTATTACCCAGCACAACACTTTTCAAAGGCTATCTTGTTCAGTCGCCACAGTTGCACGGTGGGGTTGGTGTTATGGCCCCATTTTGCAGATGAAAACGCTGGGGTTCAGAGATCATAAGTGGCAGCATCAGGATAAAACCAGATCTTCAACATCAGCCCTGACATTCTTTTGGCTCTTGTGCTTCCTTAAGCCTGCAGGGGAGCAAGTGGGTCAACGGTAGGAGCAGGACTAGAGACCCACCAGATCCTGGTGTGCTGGTGTAGACACACATCTCTACGTGGTCTCAGACCGACACAGGGCCATTGTGTGCCCTGTGCGGATTGTAAACAGGACAAGGCAGTAAAATGCGGGACAATCCCAAACAGATGGACATCTGGCAATCGTGAGATAAGCACTCAGAGCTTTTGATGAGTTGGTGACAGTGCAGGAAGGAGTAGAGATGAGGGTTCTGAGGGGTCTGAGATTTCCTGGCCTGTCAGCTCTGAGCCAGGCTGCAGGGCAGGGGATGTGGCCCCACCCTCTGTAGAAGATAAACAGTTCTGGGATCACAGTCAGGCATACGGAAAGGGGGAGTTCACTCAAGAGCTGTATGTTTTGCAATTAATAATGCATAAAGGAATCCTTCCCAAACTTCTGCTTGGGGTGCTGTTTAGTGACATAATGATGGTAGCTTCCATTTATTAAGCCTTTAATAATGCCAGGCAATGTGCGAAGTCATTTCTCTGTAGGATCGTATTACGAAGTTAATTCTACTCTTATTTTTACAGATGAGGAAACCAAGGCACAAAGCACTTTAGTAATTTTAGTAATTGCTAAATAGGAGGCAGAATTGGGATGTGAACCAAGTCCATCTTTTTTTTTTTTTTTAAAGATTTATTTATTTATTTGACAGAGAGAGACCGCCAGCGAGAGAGAGAACACAAGCAGGGGGAGTGGGAGAGGAAGAAGCAGGCTCCTAGCAGTGGAGCCTGATGTGGGGCTCGATCCCAGGACTCCGGGATCACGCCCTGAGCCGAAGGCAGACGCTTGACGACTGAGCCACTCAGGTGCCCCATCCAAGTCCATCTTCTGTCTATTGTCCTATCCTCCCCGCTCTGAGGGTTTATGGAGATTTCAAGACCCTGTGTGCTTGATTCTCCACTCTGATCTAGGACAGCACTTCTCAGCCTGTGCAAAGTGAAGAACCGGTTTGTTTGCTTGTTTGTTTTGTGCAATCTGCCACGGGGCAACACGGAGTTCTAATATGCATACAGATTCCCACCACGCAAGACTCATAACCCAACCTGCTCAATATCCTATAAGATAGTCCTCTGACCACTTCTTGGATGGTGTAGCAATGTCAAATCACTATGAAATTTTAAGAACTAAGCATTTCCTCTCAATTTATGTATTTTTCGTTGTAGACCAGTAACAAACAGTTCACAGACATGCACTAGTCCACAGACCACACTATGAACGGCAGTGATGTAGGACACTTTACGTGTAGCTCCCTAATCCTGAAAAGGCAAGGGAACCATTTAACAATGGTTAGTGTTTGTATGTACAGGTACATATCAGGGAAGAAAAACCCAACATTAAAAAATCCAAACGAAAAGAAAAAAAAAAAAAGGAAGCAAAACTTTTATAAAAAGGTAGTTCACAGACCTAAAAGCATCTTTCATATTATAAATCAGTAAGCTGCAATTGTCTAAGAGTGGAAGAACAGAACAATAATTCCGGTGAAGCCATTCATTGGAATAGTATACAGTCATTAGAGGAACAGATATAATGCTAAACAGAAAACAAGAGTAGAGATATATCCAGTATAATCCTATCTCTAACACACCAAAATCTGCTATCAAGAAAGGACTCTAGGAGCGCCTGGGTGGCACACTCGGTTAAGCATCCGACTCTTGCTTTTGGCTCAGGTCGTGATCTCAGTGTTATGAGATCAAGCCCCACGTCAGGCTCTGTACTTGGCACAGAGCCCCTCTCCCCTGAGCACTTGTGTGCACTCTCTCACTCCAAGAAATAAATAAATAAATAAATAAATAAATAAATAAATCCTTTTTTTTTTAAGAACTCTATAAATTATCTGGCTTTTAATTATAATTTGGTAGATGACTTTAGCTAGCGTCAGTTTTTTTCCTTAACATACTTATTAATATCTCCTTAACTTATTTTAAGAAAACTGTTATAAATTCATTCTAAGTTGTAAATAACTAATAACTCATAATATTTCCCAGGGAGCATTTGCCTTTTAATGGGAGACATAGTTAGCAAAAAGGCATTAATTTTCAAATTTCAATCAGCAATGCATTAGGAATATTACTTTGAAATCAGGCAACTGAAGAGGCCGACTGCAATCCCTGATGTATATGGTATATGCCTCAGAAGCTTGGTCCCAGCTCTTCTCCTTCCAAATGAAATAACAAGGGTCCTTGCCTACATCAACAAACCATGAGACCAAAATATAGATGGCTGCCTTGGTCACTCACTTAGGAGGTATGTATAGGAAGGCTTTTGAATTATTTAGGATTTAGAGCTCACCTACTTCCCAAAAGAATTTGAAAACACCAGATGAAAATTTAGACAAACCTGGCTGGCTCAGTTGGAAGAGTGGGCAACTCTTGATCTCGAGGTTGTGAGTTAGAGCCCCACGTTGAGAGTAGAAATTACTTAAATAAATAACACTTTAAAAAATAGATTTAAATAATCAATTTTTAAAAAAACACAGAATAAAAAGTTTATAAGTGTCTGAAAAATAGATACAAGATAGTGAAGCAATGAATTTAGTTTACATTTTCCTCCTAGAACACAGTATTATTTTTTATTCAAAAAAAGTTACTGATTGTATTTCTTACAGCACTTCCCACAGTAGGTGTTTAAAATGAGCAAATTTAATCAAAGTGCATCAACTTCAAGGTTTAACCATTTCTTCCTAAGAAACTTGTGGAAATCAGTACATAAATTATGAAGTATTTAGCAAATTCCAAAGCAACAGTATATTCAGATAACTGTTTTATTTTTCCACTTAGCTACTTAAAGCATCTCAGACCTGAAGTACATTGTGTACATTAAGTGTTATCGCTTTATAATGTATTTAGAACTCAACAGACTCCCTCTCCCCTCACCTCACCATCAGATGATCCACATAGGTCGAATTTGGTGTCAAGCAAATTAGAAGTGTTATTTTATTATCCAAAGTAATTGTTTCAGTATTAACAGGCCATTATGCTGAATTGGTTATGCTGGTGATTATGCCATTAAGAATGTGGGGCTAACTATTGGTTTAGCTGAATGCCCATGTTTGTGAAAGCCTTCTTTAAGCTCTCCTATAGGTGGCAAATCATTCTTAACTGGGTACTCCAAATGGTCTGTGCACCTTGGATGTATTTTTCTAAGCCATTAACACATTGAAGCCCCTCCCTCAATTCCCCAAGCGACCATTAATTAACAGTGTAAAAAGAAAGAATCAGGCCTCCCATTGCGATGCGCCTGGGACCAAACCTTTCAGCAATGATCTTGCTCAGAACTAGACAGTCATTGGATGAGATAGCTTATTCACATCAAATATGCTATCATGGGAAGGGGGAGGTTGGGAGGGAAGGGTGTTAGAACAGTGCTTTTATTAAGAGCATTTTTTAAAGAGCTTATTTATTTATTTGAGGGAGAGAGAGAAGAGCACGAGCAGGGGGAGGGGCAGGAGAAGCAGACTCCCCATTGAGAGGGGAGTCTGACCCGGGCCTTGATCCCAGGACCCTGGAATAGTGACCTGAGCCAAAGGCAGAAGCTTAACTAACTGAGCTACCCAGGCACCCCGTGAAGAGCCGGTTTTAAAAATCTGCTGGCTATGCATATGTTTTTGGAAGCTCCAAGTTTTCTCAACCATGTGAGGAATTTTGAAATGAACTGCTTAACCTTGCCCTCAAATAGTTCCCATATCTGAGGACTCACTAAGTCCTAAGCCCTTTATAAGGTGATTCAGGTATCATCACTGATGCTTACAGATTCTTGCCAGGTTTCCTGTTTTACAGATGGGGAAAAGCTTAGAGAGGAGAATCTACCCAAAGCCTCATGGCAACCTGGAAGTACACAATCTGCTTGGTAGGCTTCTGTTGCATACCGACTCCCTAAAACACCACAATCCCGCTCCGAGCTTACAGTCAATGCCAGAGGGTAGCACATTCCTAAGAACCATAGGATTAATCATAAAACCAACAAAACCCACAAAAACACCCAGAAACAAACAACATAAGAAACAGGCAAAATCTGTGATACACACTCTCAGAGGGACATGCTCACCTAAGACTCAGAATTGTGAAGAAACTAATTCTCCCCCCAAATTAATCTATATATAAAATGCAATTCTAATGAAAATCTCAAAAGGATCTTCTTTGAGCCTTTAAAAAATGATTCTAAAATCTATCTGGAAGAATAAACGCTCAAATAGCCAGGAAAATTCTAAAAATGAATAGTAATGAGATATTAAAATGCGTGATCCTGGCACAGAAATGCATGGAGCCATCAGATGACCATGGTAGAGCCCAGAAAGTATATATGGACATTTGTACATAATGAAAGCAGCATTTTATATCAGTGGGAATAAGATAAATTATTCAAGAAATGATCTTGAAAAAACTAGCTAGCCATTTGGAAAAAATAAATAGAGCTGGATCCCAGTCTCGTTCTTCATACTGAGTTAAATTCCAGGGGGATCAACAATTTAAATGTAAAAATTGGAACTGTAAAAGTAATAGGGGAAAAAAGAAAAAAGATTTTTATTATCCAGGAAAAATGGCAGTCTTTCTTATCATGAGTCAAAGGCCAGAAATGAAAAGGGAAAACCTGGTACATTTTATTTCATAAAAAAATGTAAAATCCCTGTAATAAAAAAAAAAAAGGCAAATGACAAACAGAAAAATATTCGCCACAAACATGATTTGCAAAGAGTTAATATCACTAAGAGTATATAAAATACTTTATATTTTCCCAAAAAATCATTTGTTTTGTTACAATGAACATACACCATTTTTCTACCAAGAAAAATAATAAAGCTGTTTTATTTTTTAAATGAAATATTTGTTTAACCATGCCTATTTCCTCCAGCATATAACTTCCAATATTTAAAGGAATGAGCAATCAGTTAGATCACACCCTTGCAACCCTAACCACAAAGGTCTCGAAGTTGGTGTGCTTAAGAATCACTGGGAAGGTTTTATTGCTGATTTCAGAGGTAAAGGAATTTGCCCTTAAAATTTAACAAGCGTCTTGGTGTGTCTCACCTGTTAATCTCACTTTAAAAACTATCATAGTAGCATCTCCAATCACAGAACATTTTAACCTGAAAAAAAGTACACTGAGAGACTGTCTTGAATTCAGCAGGAGATGAAGAAAGATCCAGGGCCTCTTAAAGCATTGGCCATTGAAGAATTACTTTCTCTGTCTCCTAGTTATGGGGGCCTCTTAAGATCTGATGTTAAAATGTTGGTGCCAAATAAAACCTATTATCTAGGCTTTATCCTCAAGCTCTCTTACATTTTATGCCAGAAAACCAATTCTGGGTATGACACTGTATTCTCCGTAGCTCTATGATGTGAAGCATGGGCTCTGTCTTCTGCATTTAAATGACCTTTGTAGGAATTCAATCTTCTGCGTATGGTCCAAATTTCACTTACTGAAGATGCCATACATGTCTCCTAAGGTGAAAAAAAAAACATTGGATTCCTTATTGGAACTTTCCTGCTTTATCCTGATGATCTGTTTTTGTTCATAAATTTGGAATGACTTTTGCAAGTTTCTATTGGCTCTTCGTTCCGTCCTCAGTTTTAACTTCAGCGTTAGGAGCTTTCACAGGCCTAAGTGTTGAGACACTAGTACAGTTCACAAGGTATGTGTGATTTATTCAAATCTATTTTGTTGGAATAGAAACTTAAGATTTCAAGTCAATTGATGACATGTCTAGGTTTAAATGAGGTCTACTCTGAGAAATCTTCCTATAATTAGGTTTTTCGAAGGATGTGATGGCCTTAGAAATTGATCATTGTTTCTAATTTTTTTTCTCTTTTTTTCAAGTTTTCCTGATAAGCATTTAGGTCCTACCACCTACATATTAGACTTGCAGTCATTTCTCTCTTCATACGCAGGTATTGTCATGCTAGGTAAAAATAATTCTGTTACCTTTTTGTATTTTATCTAACATTGAGTCCTTCCTTCCTTCTTCATTCATCATTTGATTAGTTCCTATTGACCACCTAGATAGGGTCTAGTTACTTTGCTAGATCATAAGCACATAAAAATTTGGGGACATCAATTCTAGGTGATATAATTCTGTTCTTTCCCAAGCTTCCCCAAGAAAGAACCAAACTTCACAATCACAACAGAGTTTCAGAAATATCAGCTATACAACTACTGTGAAGTTAATATCAATAATCTTGGTAAATCATGGCCATGAAAAAATTCCAGGGTGATGTCTCACCAGTCAGGCCCTCACGACTAGCCTTCACCTGTTGCTCATGGCTCCCAGATGCATACTTTTGGACCTTCTGATCTTTGCTGGTATACAAATACATGAGCTCCAGACACCTGATGATCATATGTCATGCTCTGCCATTTGTTCTACCTCATACTGGTTACGGGACACATTCTTCCACAACGACCATTCCTTCAAAACAATGTTTCCTCTCCTCCTTGAATCTGAGAGTAAATCATTATGAAAGACTGTTGTCTGAACAAGGATTGCATGTCCCCAAAGTCCCAACAATGATTAGTGATTGCTACCTACTCACCTACACAGTAAGAATTCTCTCTCTTCATACTCTCAACAACTTGAGCTTCTGTTTGATAGCTGAGAAAATTAGAAATTTATTCTCATTGCCCAGGCTTTGTTCCATGCCAATGAAAATATCAAATTTGGTTTTGTCAGGAGTCCCTCTTGGAGGTCATTGCTGAGGATTCCACATAGGAGGTGATCTCATGGGAAACTATGTTGGAAATCCCCAACATCAACATGTGGGGCAGATGGCTCGACGCTGTGAGGTTTTAGCAGAGCCTCTCAGACCTCTTGCTTTCATTTGTAAAATTCAGGACACTGAACAGGGACCAGTAGGGCTGACAGGACATCCTTCTTCAATAATTCAATCATTTCATCTAACTCCCTAATCTTAGGCTAGTCACTGGTCACAAGAGATGCTATTGTGCCATGTATTTGGTCCTATGAGAAGTCTGCTTGTGTTTATTCTGTTTTCTTCTAGACAGCCTCAAATACAACATGGAAAACCCTGAGCCTAAAAATTAGGGGAATTACGTAAAGTTCATCTGGAAGTCAGCACAGATTTAAACCAAGTCTCTCATTCTTTTGGGTAAGATGAGCTGGCTAATAATTCTCAGAGTACTGGTGTCAGCTTGGAGGGAGGTCTCTAATCAAAAGGCCACAGCGCTCTCTCTGTCTTTCGATGTTGCTTCAGTTCAAATGAATCCCTCTGCTGCAAACAAGGACATGGATGGCACGCTTATCAAATCCTATGAAATTTATTCAGCGTATGAATCCAAGAAACAGGACACTTGACATCCAACTCTGCAATATACTTCAGAGAAACAATTTAAGCTGTGGCTGTTCGACTTCCAGTAAAGATAGCATTTAGTTGCATCTGAAGAGTAATTATCAAAAGATTTATACTGCCTGCTGTTGTTTTGCTTTCTTCTTCATTCTCATTACTATCTTTTTTTGGGAGGGGACTACTAAAAAGTGTATGCAGTGTTCATATCACAGTAAGTGGCCATGGTAGGTAGTTCCAGCAAATTATAACAAGCCACTTCCTACCATCTTAAAGGCATACCCTGAAATACCACACAGTGCTCCTTGGCACACAGAACAAAAGATAAATAAAGTCCTTGCATGCCAAGTTCAAATCCTGTAGCTCAAAGGCCATAGAATTTTAGAGATTTGTTTTTTTAAGATTTTATATATTTATTTGACAGAGACAGCCAGCAAGAGAGGGAACACAAGCAGGGGGAGTGGTAGAGGAAGAAGTAGGCTCCCAGCAGAGAAGCCTGACGTGGGGCTCGATCCCAGAACTCCGGGATCATGCCCTGAGCCGAAGGCAGATGCTTAACGACTGCGCCACCTAGGCGCCCCTAGAGATATTTTAGAAATTATGTAGCCTATGTGTTCCATTTTACAAACGAGGCACTTTAAAGCTACAGGAGTTCCATGACTTTTGAATGCCCCATTGCAATTCAGATTTAGAGCCTGAGTGAGAACCCCACTTCTTCCTTATTCCTCACTCCCTTTATGCTCTAGAATGATCGACTCAATGCCTCCTCGTAAGTAGGCAGTGCTTTTCTTTCTGCTCCCCTTCCTCCCTGTGAGCCATTCACACCAGCATTCCCCACAAAGCTTCACCCTCCTTTTGTGGTTTCCTCTGTCTAGAAGTCCTACTCTGTTGCTACAGAAACAGTTCCCTCATCATCTTCCAAGACCCAGCTCAAATAAACTTTAAGGAAACTATTTATTCCATCACAGTTAGTTACTCATTGTTCATTTTGCCCATATTATGTGAATTTTCAGACTGGTTTACATCCCCCTGTCTCTTCTCCTATGAGCTGCTGGGAGATGAATCAAATGTCAGCCATCTTGAATCCCCAGCCTCAGGTAGAGCTGGGTATGGCCAAGTATGTAGTCGACAATAAATGGTCAAATTAAAACAAGCAAATAAACAGTAAGAACAATAAAAACAACCTTAGGTCAGGCCTCACTCCATAAATCTGTAGAAGCCACAAAGACAACAAGACAAAGCTTTTACTCTCAAGAGGCTTACAATCCAGTGGAAAAGTCACAACTTCTCAGCAAATATTTGCTGAATGATGAATTAAAGTGATTTAATTCCAATTCTACCATATTGATAGGCTATTATAAAATTCAACTGATCTTGGTGTGTTTTGTAGAGCAATCACTTTTTTTTTTTTTTTAGATTTTTTATTTATTTATTTGACAGAGATAGAGACAGCCAGCGAGAGAGGGAACACAAGCAGGGAGAGTGGGAGAGGAAGAAGCAGGCTCACAGCAGAAGAGCCTGATGTGGGGCTCGATCCCATAACGCCAGGATCATGCCCTGAGCCGAAGGCAGACGCTTAACCGCTGTGCCACCCAGGCGCCCCAGAGCAATCACTTTTTATCTTGACTAACAGGACTTCCTACTTTATAGTCTGACTTCTCTACTTCGCCGTATTTATCACAGCCCCCGGGGCTGGGCTCTCACCATAAAGCGATGGAGAAAACATGATGAGAAAATTCATTCACACACATATTAGAAGTGTCCCCCATGATAAACCATTGTATTAGCCTGGAGTGGGAAAATAGGCACACATTCTGTTAGTTGGAGTAGAAGACAGTATAATCTTTCCATGGGGTACCTGGGTGGCTCAGTTGGTTAAGCAGCCAGCTCTTGATCTCAGCTCAGGTCTTGATCTCAGGGTAGTGAGTTCAAGTTCCGTGTTGGGTTCCAGGCATGAAGCCTACTTAAAAAAAAAAAGACAGTACAATCATTCTAGTGGCCAACTTGAAGTATGCATCAACATTTTAAATGTATATCTCTTTGTCCCAGCATTTCCACTGCTAAAAATTTACCCTATGAACATATTTGCACAAATCTGCAAATATATAAGTATATTCGTTTCAGCAGTGGTTGAAATAACATAAATTTTAAAATGGTTACATCCATACCCCGGAATTCCATGCAATCATTACAAAGAATGCAAGAGATTAAATGTGCTGAGGAGAGACAAAGTTCAAAGCACTTGAAGGGTATTGTTTAGTATTATTACCCCATTTGTGTAAACAAACAATAGATACATATATTTGTTTATGTATAAAAATTACTAAAAGGATATACCTAAAATATTAACAGAGGTTATAACAATGGATGGTATAGAAGTCAGAAAGAAACAAGAGAATTTTACTTTTTAGTTCATACTCTGCCAGTGTTTGAATTATTTTACTATAAAATATATGATTTTTATGATTTCTAGAAGTGTCGTCCATCTTCTTACCACCTTCTTGTTTTATCTATTTCAGCTTAGCCAACTAGATTTTCTCAGGACTGAAGTTATTTATTCCATATTAACTCTGAAATTCACATGCGTCTCCCAAACTTACTCTCTCTAAACTACTTTTTCACTTTAAATATGACTTTTCCAAGGTCTTCAGCTTATATTAAGCAGATGAAATCATCAGTAAATGGACCACCCCCCCCCACACACACACCCAGGTATTGAATTACCAAATTATATTTGGGGGGAAAAAAAAGCTAACTCAATTGCATCAGTGAAAACATCAACAAATGTTAACAACACCACAGTGTCATGATGCAGGAGGTCAAAGACCCATGCACTCTGCACCAGGAGTCACAGTGGGACTTAACTGGGGCAGTTCTGGTTCAGCCGTTAGGACCAGGAGCATTCCAATCTCAATGAAAGTGCATGAGACACCGCCATTATCCCCGGATCATTGCCATGGTAGACCCAAACAACTCCTGTCTATCGTGTCAATGTGTATTTGGGGAGTCTTTAATGCACGGATCATTGGCAAGCTGCACCATAAAAGCCCTGTAGGAGCCATGGCCGAGCGTGGAGTCAATGCACACTCGGGGACGCCCCCATGCCTGGATCATTTGCAGCGCATCGTGTCAATGCATACTCGGGGAGCCTTTACTCCGCAGCCTGGGCATGCTGAGGAACAATGTACACCAAAAATCCTTATGAAATAGTAGTTACAGTGCATACACAGTATTCACTCTTCTAAACGGCATGTCAGCAAGTTTAGTGTGCAACAAATAACTCCTAAAAGGCACAAAACACTCCTAGAGGCCCAGCTTCACACGCCGACGGCTGGCCCACGGAATTGTGGCAGGACTGTGGTGGGAGTGTGGGGCTCTCTTTACAGTGAAAAAAGCGAGAAGGACAGCTAGTTCATGCAATCTAAGCCTCTGCTTCTCCTCAATGTTTCAGTAATAATCCCAACAATTTTCTAATTATTTTCCTGGGCGTTTGACACTTAAGATCCCAGAACCTTCCCTCTCTCCCCTGCCCTGTTCCAAAGCACCTAGAGAGTCAGGTGAGAGGGCATGGCTAGAGAAAAGCTCCGTGGGGCTGAAGGCTCTAAACCAGCACTGTCCAACAGAAATACAATGTGAGCCACAAATGTCATTTTACACGTTCTTTGTAGTCACACTTTTTACAAAGGTAAAAAGAAGCAGATTTAACAGATTTTAATAATACATTCCACTTCACACAAAATATTATCTTTCAATATCCAAACAATATTTTTAAGGGACTGGGAGTTTACATTCTTTTTTTTCAGAGACTGTATTTTGCACGGACAACACATCTCGATTTAGACTGGCCACATTGCAAGGGCTCCGTAGCCACATGTGGCCAGTGGCTGCCCCAGTGGACCGCACGGCTACAAAGGCCCAGGAAAACGAATCCCAGTAGCTTCAATGTCCGCCCGCAACGACCTGTCTCAAAGCAGGTGTGTGACTATCTTCCCCCTCATTTCCTTACCAGTGCTGCTGCCCCTGCTGATAGCCTTTTCTTAGCGGCCTGAGCGGGTGGGCAGGTGTTGGTTTTGTAACCGTAAAAATGACCGCAAATATGCAATCGGAATGGGGAGAAAACTACTTCAGGCCAAAGTGATAATGTCAGCAGTAGGTCCTCCTTCTTGGAGGTGAAGAGGACACGGGGAGCTGGGGAGGACAGGGGGAGCTGCTGGGGGAAGGAAAAGGGAGCGGGAAAGGTGCCAAGCGTGAGGGTGGCGGCCTCACTGCCACTAACTTCTTCCCCAAAAGTGCTGTCCGCAGGGTCTGTGGGTCACCGACAGTGGGCCGGGTGGGGTCGCTGGTATCTGCGGCTGAGTCTTCCCACAGACACAAAGGGGGAGGGAGGCGGAGACAAAGGCGCGGGGAAAGAAAGGGAAGAGGGCGAGAGCCGGGTGCGGGGCCGGGGGTGGGGGGTGAGGGCGCGCGAGGCGCAGGGCTGCGGGGCGCGGGGCGGGCGCGCCGGGGCAGACAAAGCGCCCGCGGCCGGCGGGAGGGGGCGGGCGGCGCGCGCTCATCCGGGGATTCGCGGGCCGGCCTGCGGCGGGGGGCGGGAGGCTGGGCGAGGCAGGCAGGTCTATTTGAATATCAGGCTCTGCCACACTCCGGGCGCCGCTGACAACTTCATTACCTCCGAGTATAAAAATGACTGCCGGCGAATGCAAATGGCTCGCCGGTCTCAGCCGCCTGCCTCCGCTCTGCCGCGGGCTGCGGGCGGAGGCCCCGGGAGCCGCCGCCGCCGCCGCCCGACCTGACGAACGGCCAGCGGCGGGGCCGGCTCCTCCTCCCGCGCCCGCGCGTCGCCGGGAGCCGGGACCTGGGACCCCCGCCCGACGCCGGCTCTGAGGGCCGCAGGGGAGGCCGATTTGGGAAGAGAAACGGGGGTGGGGGCGGCTGAGAACTGCAGATCTACTAAGATGTGCTCTTGAGTGTTAAGCAAATGCCCTGGCTCTTAACTGTCATCTAATTAATGTATAGCAATGCCGGGAAAACAGCACTCGGTGGATGGGATTCGTAACCTTGAACCCTGATGGAAGAGGGTGGACCCCACTGGTCCCCGACCGCCCTGCCTGGTGATTAATGGGGACGAAAGCATCCCGAATGCCCCATTTGCGGCAACTGAGCAAGCAGGGAAGGGAGTGTTCGGCTCCCTGCTCCCCAGGCCTTAGGGTGCACCTGCCACCAGGACGATGCCGCATCACTGTGCGGAACCTCTCTCCCAATCCAAACGGGAATAGAGGCAAATCTTGGAAAGGAAGGAAAGGAAGGAAAAACAGTCCTTACAGAGCCTCCCTCCCTCCTTTGGTATATAGAACGAGAGGAGAACTCCCTCCCTAGCAAGAAGTCACCTCCTGCCTTGTGACAGTTCCAGTTATTACATGTGGACTCCTTGTGAGCTTCTCTGGGGCAGGAGCTAGGTCCTTTTCATTGATAACGTCAACAATAGTAAACATCTGCTGAGGACTTATTATGCGCAAAACATTATGCCTACTCCTTTACCTAAATTACTTTATTTCTGCCACAACAACCCTACTGCTCTCCTGAAAACGAGGCTTATGGAAGCCTTAGAAGGGGCCCAGGGTAACCCAGCAGGAAGGGATGGAGCAGGGATGGGAAAGTAGGCCTGCTCCCTCCAGAGCCTGTGTTCTCAGTCATTCTGCAATATTCATTTTACGTGCCTTTCCTGCAGCTGGCACTGCTGTTCTGCACCCCCTTCCTTCAACTCCCCAACCCCTCCAAGACAGTCCTCTCACTTATGGCCCAGGAGTAAATCCCAAATCTGTTACAATCAACCCCTTCTTTTGTCACGGGCTTGGTTCAGAAAAGAACATGTGCCCAGTCCTGGCCAATGTCATGGGAGGGGACATCTGCTGGGGGGTTCTGGGAAGTGCTTCCTTGCTCCGAAAAAGGGACACACAGAAGCGATTCCCATTTCTCCTGCCGGATGATATCTTGGTGCTGTGTATAGTTTGACGGTGTCTACCTCCCGGTAGCCATGGAGTAGCCAGGCAGCAAAACTACTTTCTGTGGAGAGAGATTTGCAAGTATCAGTGGTGTGGGCAGGCCAAGTCCAAAGACCCAGAGGGAGGGTCCCACAGGACCAGCCAAGGGGGTCCCCGGCTTCATACATGATAGAAATCAAACGCAAGCCAGAGAGAGTGAAAGCAGTTTATTGAATAGCCTGAGTGACAGAGGGTAGCAGACAGGGTGTCTGGGAGACTCAGGAAGGAAAGGAGAGTGAGTCTCGTCATCACTTGGGGTGAGGGGGTTATACTGGGAAGGGTTCCAGGCCATGTGTTCCTTCAGGAATCGAGGACAGGGTCCAATCAAAGGCTGGTGTCATGTGAGCAATAGGTATTATTTCATAAACTACCGAAGGTGGGGGTGTTGATGCCAGCGTCAGCTGAGGTTTGTTTGAAGCGAATGTCTGGGAACATGCTAGGGACCCGGCTCTTCTTCCGTGTTTTGAAGCCTAGGACAAAACTCAGAGAATGATAAATGGTCTTGCTTCCCCCTGGAAATGGGAACAAAGCTTCTTTGGTTTATTCAGAGGCAAAATATGGAACATGAGTAAGTAGGTCCTAGCAGAAAACCAGTAGAGAGGGAGCCGTTCTAAAATGGAGTCCCTTCAGCTTCCCGGCCTCCTCAGTACACTTAGTAAGAAAGCTAAAGTTTAGGAAAGTCTCATTCTATTCCCATCTCTACAGGCAGTGAAATCATGCTGCCTCATGTTTATTCAGGGTTATGTTTCAGCTAAATCCTTTTTGGAACAAGAGAAAATATGAACAAGTAAACAAATGAAAAACCCCAGAAATTTGGTCATGTCTCTTCCGTGTTCTCTTTCTCTTCATCAGTAAAATGACTGAAGAGGGTCTACTCCAGATACTTAAAGTGGAACCTCACACTTCCAACTCCTCTTCCTAGGCACTCACCTCCAACCTCATTCGGCCTCAAGGCTCTCGGCAGCTTTTCCCCAACTCCTTTTGCCTTTAAGACAGTCCTTTGCTTATACAGGCAAGGCATCTCTTCCCTCCCGGAGCATCAGACCTCCATCTAAGTGTCCTGCACACACACAGGCAGGTGTTTGAGCTTTGAAATGTTCTCTGCTGGCCCTCAAGCAGTCTCTTTAGAGAATTTGTATCTGGTTTTGGACATTTTCAAAAACAATGGCTACTTAAGCAGTCACTTAGTAGTTTCCTTTGGCAGCTGCTTTAAAACATAGAAGATAAATTAGAATGGAAAGTTGATTTTTATTGTTTGTTTCATTAAAACCTTGCACACTTTTCATTAAAATATGCAAAAAAAATATACAAAATACATTCTATAACAATCCATCCAGAATCAATATGGTGACTGGCTCCAATATCTCTCATATTTTCCTCCGCTGAGGAAAAGAAGCCCTGACTCATTAGCAAGACATTCAAGACGTGCCACCATCTGTACCCAACCAGCTCTAGCCTTATCTGTCTACCATCGCCCATACCGTCTAGAATGCCCTTGAACCCCATCTCCAACTATTCAAATACCACTGCTCTTTCCAGGTCCAGATTAAATACCACCTCTTCCAAAAAATCCTTTCCCATTCCTCATATTTAGTGACACAAAATTTTGTTACCTAGTGTTTGTTCTCAGTAATATTTAGCATGTGTCTTGAGTGTATTGACACCCAGTATTCTTAAAATAATGCACATGCCCAAATAGCATAGGCCTAATATTATTGGGCAAGCAAATCAAATAGGTTTTAAACATTATCAGCAGAATGTATAAACCTCACTCCCAACTGAAGGATGGTCTCATATGTGATGAAATAAAGTTTCTTGGACCTCTTGTTTTCATTAGGATGACTTTGAGGTAAGTAATAGAAAACCTGTCCCTACTAGTTCAAGCAACAAGGAAAAAGTACTATCTCGTGTAGGAAGTCTCAAGGGGGCAGGTGCTGAGGCTGATTAATTCAGTGGCTCCATAATGTTTAGTGTTGTCAGGGACCCAAGCCATCCTCAGCTTGTTGACCTTGTCCTTAGCTAGTTCTCCTCAGGGTCTCAAAATGGCTACCGTAGTTCCAGGCATCACCTCAAGATACGCCAAAGACCAGCCAAAAAAGTGGGACTGTTCTTACCTTTAATTTCTTCTGAAGAGTAGGAAAATTATACCAGAAAATCATCTCAGGAGACTATTAGCCAGAATTGGATCCCATGCCTATCTCTAAACTTTTACTGGCAAGAGAGATAAGATTATCATCACTGATGACTAACCAGGATTTATCCCTGAGTTATATTGGGGGTGGGGCGGTGAGAGGCAGGGGATAGGACAGGAATATCAAAACAAAAGTAAATTTTAGCTAGTCTCCCAGTCATCTATTATGCATACAAGCCCTCTGAAAACTTATTGGCTTAAAAAAAAAAACTATTTTTCTCAAGATTCTGAACTGGGTGAGGAGAGGAGTGATTCCCAAGGAAAAAGGGAGGATTGGTGGGTAGGCAACTGAAATTATCTCTTTCGTGCAACTTATGAGGGTTTATTTGAAAGTCAGAAATAGTCACATTTAGATTATTCTTATAGTTGTTCTTTCTGCAAAATATGTGTTCAAAATGGTGTGTATTAGTTTAGTCAGTAGCAAATTTATTGGCTAATTCCACTGATAATTTTCTTAGTGGGTGGCGAAATCATGTTTGCTCTTTTGCTTTGTTTTTTCCTAAATAACTAGCCGTGTTATAAACGCCACATAGGGGTTTGCCGTTTATAACATTAATGCTTGACTGTATTAAGCCATTTCTGCCCTAAATTCTTTCGGCTGTAGACATCTGAGAATTAAGGTCAGGAGGATAGCAAATAATTCCTTTGATTTTGCAAATAATTTGATAAGTGGATTATTCACCATCAGACTATTACCCTTTGGAAAACCTGTAAATCACAGAAGCTTTTGAGGATAACATTCTTAAATAAGCATCCCCCCTTTTAATCAGGGCAGGTGGGAAATCACAACGTAACATTCTTTGTTTTATAAAGTCACTTCCTTGCCCTAAATAGGCCTTCCAATTCTTTTTTTAACTTTCATATGTGTGAGGCAAGAAATTCTTTAGTGACAGCCGTAGTTAGATCCCTATCATTTACTAAAATAATACATGGACTTCCTTTTATGATGATATCTTCCATCTTCTAATAAATGTATAACTGCCTCTATAACAATACCCAGTCAGATGATGAATGTTCGTATAATAATACTACCCCCTCCCCCATTTTTTTTTCCCAAGAAGCTCGTGGAACTGCTTGCACAAAATCGGAGGTATGTCAGCATCAACTCTGTGACTCGTAGACCGTAAGAGTTGGAATCACAGCCCTCTAATCTGGTAAGTGAAGAAAGTGAGGCCCTAGAGTTCAAAGAACTTTCTGGAAGTTGCCAGGCCAGTCAGTGGCAGAGTAGGATCTCATCATTTTGTTTTCTGGTTGACTATCCTCTACACCACTCCATGCTATTAATGATTAATGTTAAGGACAGAACTAACTCTAACCAGGTTATCAAGTCAAACACCTGGATAAGAGTAAGCTCTGAGGTACCTGGGCAGCTCCATGGGTTAAGCCTCCGACTCTTGATTTCGGTTCGGGTCATGATCTGATCTCAGGGTCCAGGGATCAAGCTCCACACCGGGCTCTGCACTCAGTGGGGAGTCTGCTTCCTCCTCCCTCTCTCTCCCCCTCTGCCCCTCCCTCCCCACTCCTCAAACCTCTCCCCATGCCCCAAATAAATAAATCTTGAAGGGAAGAGTAGGTGGGACCCACTCAGCCAGGTCCCCGCAGGGGCAGGGTCTGGGTTATATCCTCCAGGTGTACTTTCACCCCCCAGCCCGGTACTGCAGACATCCCAACCCACAGGTACCCACAGTCTCCTCAAGTGCCTGTTTCATTACATGTCCCAGCAGCCCAGGCAAACCCAGGGTGCAAGGAACGTCCTTGACAAGGGGCTTCTCTCCTCTACTCCCTCTCAGCGTGAGAAGAAAGGGACAAACAGCAGAGCACAGATGTAATGCATTTTTGGCCATCATAGTACCATCACGGTGAATTTAAAGCCAAATTTTAAGAATAGAATCTTTCAGTTCAGTCATAAAAGTGGGTGTTTACTTCTGCATGTTAGTTGAATTTCCCCCCTTCGATAATTTGGGTTTAGAAACCCCGGGCCTATATTTTTTCATTATAGAATTATTCCATTTGTGGCATTCACTCAAACCCACAACTTATTGGTTCAAATGGTACATTTCTAAACAGCAGAAAGGAAAATGTGCTCCAGTTCACTAGTACGTTTAAACAATCAAAGCACGACTAAGAAAATGAAGCCTAATTTCTCCCCTTCATCTCTTGCTTCCTCTTCTTCTTTGACCAACCATTGCTATAATCCACACTCATGAGGTAGACTGTGTTAAGAATTTTCTTCACTTAACATTTCTCATTATTAATAAATTTTACACTGACAACTATAAAGTGAACACTTTGGATTTATGCACCTAACCTAATTACATATGCTGCATGTACGCATTTCATTATTTACTTGACAGATTCATTCCTTGATATCATAAATAATTAAACAAGAATCAAATATTAACAATCAGATACATGTTAATTCTCCTCAAATCTGTAGAAACAAACTATATTTTTATCTTCAGTTCAACAAGCACTGATTAAAATCTCTTCATTAGGCAAATTTCATAAGCAAAGTTCTTGATCTACTTTTCTTACTTTCACTGAAAATTAAACCTGGAACAGATTATTCCAGGATTACTTCATGGGGGGAAAAATGAATATAACAGTGTTTCTAACATGCCACTGGATTCGTAATCTTTCTGGAGCATGGCTGTATCTTATATATGAAACATTAATCTGTGTGTTTGTTAGGCATTTTCAAATATGGGTTTTGGGGTTTTTTTTTAGATTTTATTTATTTATTTGACAGAGAGAGAGACAGCCAGTGAGAGAGGGAACACAAGCAGGGGGAGTGGGAGAGGAAGAAGCAGGCTCCCAGCGGAGAAGCCTGATGTGGGGCTCGATCCCAGAACGCCGGGATCACGCCCTGAGCCAAAGGCAGACGCTTAACGACTGCGCCACCCAGGCGCCCCTCAAATATGGGTTTTATTATGAGCCAGGAGACAGCACCATATTGGTTACTGGTAGTATATTAGCAAAACTTCTTGTCTTGTGAGATGATGGTTTTAACCAAACAATAATTTTATAATTTGTATAAAGAATAATATCCAGCCGTTATGGATAACGGTAGAACTAAATTTCTTGGGGCTGAATATTTACCCTGAGGTCACAGTAGAGCTGTTGCTTTTTCTGCTTTAATGAGCTGGGTTTAAAATTTTTTTATTCAAGTATATCAACATCTTCATTGATCAAACTATTCTCACATTTTATCAAATTTGCTTTGGTAGAGCACACCATACAATTTCATCATTTAAAAAATATTAAAGATTCATAGATAGCCACATTATTCATAATACAAGATTAATGCCAGGCTGACAGGTTTTTGTAAAGATCTGACTCTTTTTTTCTAAGTGCATATACCATATCTATGCGAAATGTACCTCCGATGTTGCATATTGATTACTCCCTTCTCTTCTCTTCTAACGCTAAAGAGAGAATATTATGGAATGATTGTCAGGGTTAGTGTGTCTCTGACCTACACATGTACTATTAATAATTTATGAGCTGATTGGAAATACAGCACCAAGAAACCAACTGAGGACCACTGCCACTGCCTGGAATGACATACACCCGGGGTTGACAGCATGTGCACCCGGATTTCGAGGTTCTGTTAAAATACACAAAGAGACACAAATGCTCCAAGTGCCAGAGCTAACCGAATGGAAGGAAGCCATGCTTCTTTGTTAGAAATTTCAAGTAGCTACATTTATCTCGTTTCATCCCATCCTTTTTATGACATTAGATTTCCTCTTTAAATTATTTAATTAGATTGTCAAGTGAGCTCATAGCGTCTAAAAACATTAGAGAATCTAAATTCAAGGAATATAGAGGTATATAAAGCAAAAAGATCAGGGCTTTCTTATTTCCCCCCATGCTTTCACACCCAGAGGTTGTCTGATGAGTATCCTTCCAGACTGTTCTTGGCTCATCTCAAGATAGAGGAGATGGGGAGGAAGAGTTCCCCCTACCCTCAACAATGGTATCACACTACATACTGTGCTGCGATTTGCTTTATTCACTCAACAGTCTATCAAAGACAAGCCCTGTATCAGCACATGCATTGGTAGCTCAGAGTTTAAACGACAGTATAGTGCTCCATTTTATAGAGGCGCTACAGTCCACTTATCCCCTCCCTCATTAACAGATGGTTACGCTGTCTCCGATTTTTCACAATTAAAAAACAGCGCCACATACACTGAACGTACATGCTTGTGCACGTGCTGGACTATTTCACTAAGAGAGAGCACCGAAACTGGAGTGGCTGGGTCAGTCACTGATTTTTATTTTTATTTATTTTTTTATTTTTTTAAAGATTTTATTTATTTATTTGACAGAGACAGAGATAGCCAGCGAGAGAGGGAACACAAGCAGGGGGAGTGGGAGAGGAAGAAGCAGGCTCACAGCAGAGGAGCCTGATGTGGGGCTCGATCCCATAACGCTGGGATCACGCCCTGAGCCGAAGGCAGACGCTTAACCGCTGTGCCACCCAGGCACCCCAGTCACTGATTTTTAAAATCTCCTTGATCCCGAGTGCCTGGCCCGCTCAGTCAGCAGAGCACGTGACTCTTGATCTCAGAGTCATGAGTTCGAGCCTTGCATTGGGTGTAGAGCTTACTTAAAAAAAAATTAAATCAAAGTCTCCTTAATCCATTAATTAGGCAAGGATAAATAAATATTCCTATTTAGGGTTTAGCTATGACAACACTGCATTAATAGGTTTGCACATAACATTTAAGTACATTTTCTTACAAGTGTAGCTTTAAAATTGAACGATATGAAGTAATTTAGGAAAAGATCGTCTAAAGTTTTAAGTACATTAATTTCATGTGTGGCTAGCTTTATGCCAAAAGCAAACTAAAGTCTACGTTTTCCTCATGTTTTAGCAATAAGTCATCAAGCCACACGTCTGTCTATATTATTTTTAATATCAACCCCCAAAGCAGCCAGTCTTCATTTTAGCAATGTTACACATAACGAACACTTGAAGTGTGTTTATGGAGACCGACAACTGTTAAACTACTGAACATTTTTTAAAATATATCCAAAGGATTTTATGTGTAAAAACATTTCCTCCGCGAAATCTAATTAAAAACAGTATTGTTATGTTTATTTGAAACCATCACAAGTTAAGTATATTTGTAAAATGCTCTGCTTTCCCCTCGACTGTTCGAAGCTTTCTACAGTGTAATGGTTACCTAGTGTGTCTGTCAAGTTCCATTAAATGAAGTAGAGTATGCCTTCAGAAAAGATGCCTTGCATCCGATGACAGGCGCTTCCTATCTGCTAGGATTCATAAAAATTGGAACATTGATCATTTCATGTAGAGATCTTCTTTCGCAAGAAGATAAAGGGAAACCTTGTTATGCCAAATGACTTACTAGTCAAAAGTATCCCGGACACTGAGACCTGGAAACTAGTTAATGGTTTGTAACAAGTCAGAAATAAAGATGTTCAACCAAGAAAATGACATTAAGCAGCACTGGCTACAAGAGAAAAGAGCAGCCTGTCAGAATCATGCAAGGGCTGTGGTGACAGGTAGACAATAAAATGGGATGACACCCGTTCCTCTCACTGGGGGTGTTTTCAACAGCTTTCTCTTGAGAGGTTCCATGCACTTCCTCTGCAGGAGACCTTCCCTCTAAAAATGGCAGCGGACCCCTTGGAGGTCTTATTAAAATTCTCCTTCTGTGTTATAAAATACATTGTATAAGGCAGATGGCTGTACCTGAACAGTTCATTCTTCATTGCGTAAAGGAAAGTGGGGACAACGGTCATTCCAGTAAGGCAGCGCCTCGGCTGACGTATCCCAGCAATACTGCACGGTAGGCGTCATGAAACAGGAAATGAGTCGGGGGGAGAATCAGTCCACAGCACCACCTAAAATGGCAGACAGCACGAATCCAAAGAGAAGCAATATGGTACATAATTAATATTTCATACTCAGATTGGTAGCCATTATATCTGCAGATGAATTCCACATACTAGCTTAAATCTCCACAGTGTATAGTCCAACAGCACCATTAGGATGAACACTGTTTTCATTTTTAAGAGAAATTTTCTTTCATTTACTCTCACCACAGAACTGCAGTGGTAAGAGTGTACCTCTACTTACCTCATTATGGGCTACGAAGGCTATGTTGTCATAGAACAGAAAGAAAGCGAAGCACCCAGATAGTGCCCAGTGAGTTCTTTAATCGATTCCTTGAGCGATGTCAAGGAATGAATCTGCCTGACCTACAATAATACTATCAATGGTTTTTACTTAACACCGTTCTGTAAAGTTCTATCATTTCATATATGTCTACTTAAAATGTTATACCACTGAACTAATTTCCAATAGAGTAATAGCTATTAGAACAGTTTTCTAAACCATTTCTCTTTTTAAAATTCTATTCCCAACATATTTTAAGCTGTATGACAAAATAAACATTTCATAACCCTCTTCAGCTAAGTTTTTTTTCTACTAATGTCATTTCAACTAGTGGGAGGTCTGTGTTTCCACACTGCAGTTTTACATCTGAAATTATGTCTATAGATTAGCTGTCCCTTAGTGAGCTGTGAAAGACAAAATCTTAGTGTCTTTAACCCTGTCTTATTTGACAGCAAGCACATATCTACATGAAATAAAAAGCAAATGTTTGTTCTTTTCATACAGCTGTCAGCGCAAACTTGGGTCATTTAGAAACCCGCTCACACAAACAGAATTGGTGTTTAATGCATGACATATGATAAAAGGTCAACGATAGGTAAAATCAAAGATTATTTAAAAAGAAGTCAAGAGTTGGCACACATTTTTGGAACAGAAGGTGATCGTGTTACACCATAAATCATATAGTCCATCGACAAGGAGAACTTCTTGTGTATTCATTTGATTGTTTGTTTAAAAAAACATAGGTTTAATTTTAGTTGCTTGCCTACCAGAGTATCAACTTCGGGTCCACTCGCAGGGATAGGAATAAGAAAATGTTGTTCATTACCCTGAAATATTTCCAATTAAAGTTGCTTTTCAGCTCTTTCCGCCAGGGGACTTTCTAATAGCTAATGGGAACATTCTGAAGTCAGGCAAGCTGAGTGTTCCTGCTATTACAGCCACCTAATCGGGGCCCCCAAGGCACACCACCTCCGGTTACCCAACAATGTCTCGCTTCTGCTTTAAGAAACTGGCGGCTCCTGAGTATGCGGGAGCAGTGACTGACCAAAAGATGGTTTCCGTGGTAAATTTACTTTCCTGCTGCCTCCAGGATTTGCCCTATCTTGGGGACAAACTTCACCTGCCTCTAGACCCACTCTGTTCTGAAGCCCCAAGGACAGAACTTGTTCTGCTTTCTGTGGACAGCGTCCCATCTGCTGAACACACATTTTAATAAGTAAACTCTATTTCAAAGGAAATACCTATTGGTATTAACAAGAAAATAGCATCTCTACAAGATTCTCTGAAAGGAAATCCTGTCAATGCCACTCATTCTCCCTTCAAAGACAAGTCCCTGTAATTACTTTCTCCTCTTCGTTTCCTTGTCTGGATAAAGCAACAAGATCAAGAGAGCCTATCCATTTTCCCCAGATACCTTCCAAAATGTGCGTCTGCTTTGCAGGCTGGGATCAGAAATTTTATTATCTGTATTTGTATTAGTAATTCGCTGCACAAAGAGAACAGGGGGCAGAGGAGGAGAGCAAGCATGGAAGCAAACATCAGACAGACAATTGTATATATGCAAATGCTTGCAAATTCCTGCCAGCATCTCCATATCTATAACCAAGCAACATGGAAGCCTATTCATCCCTCATCTTCTTTGCTGCCAAATATGGTTGTGGTTTTGGAAGAAAATATTGAGAAAACGTTGAATTTTCAGGCACCGGGACTAAATCTAACTCAAAGCCTACTACATAAAAGGCTAAATATAAAATGCATAAATATAATCAGTGATTTTCTAGAAAGACATGAGAAATGCACCCTCCTGGCTACAGAGGGTGGGAAACAATATGCCCTGGGAGGGGGCAGGGGAAGGGAATGGTTGCATGCAGCTCTCCAGCCCAATTGACAGGGAGCTGAAATGTTGCCTCTTGGCTTGGGGTTGTGTATTTGCATAAGCAGCCTGAGCAAGGAGGGGCATGGAAAACCGAATCAGGCATGATGAAGAAAATGCCCCAAATTCGAATTCGTAAATACAACGTACTACGTTTCAAATGAGTATGCATGGTAATTGAAAAATGACAGCAGGACTCATCATGTATTTTTTTTGTCTTGAAATCAATTAGTCCCAAATAATAATGGTTATAGGAATTTTCATGACTTTCTTTATTCCTATATGTTTATTCTACTCACTGCCAATCAGTAACATGCATTTCGCATGCATTAATTCCACTCACCTTCACAATCACGCTCTGAGGTAGGATCGCTATTATACTCGTTGCACGGATTAAGAACTCAAGACTCAGATGTTCAGACATTTTCATCACTAATAAATGACAGGACTGGAACTCAAATTCTCATGATCTACTGAGATGTGTCACCACATTATGCTGCCGAGCAACCTTACCAAAGAGAATTCTTTCCAAAGGTAATGGAAGCGGCCATTTTTTTTTCCTTTCAGCAACATCTGACCCTGCTGCCCACTCCTGCCTTCTTGAAACCCTCTACTTCCTTTATTCTGGAGAATTGTTCTTTATTGATTTGCCTTCTGCCTCATATACTTTCTCAGTCTCTTCCAAGACTTCCTCTTCCTTGGCCTTCTGTCCCCTTCTCTCAATTTCCACCATCAGTGAGCAGTCTCATCCACTTCGATTCCTTCATTTATTCATTCAACAGGTGTCTTTTGGGCACCTCCTGTGTGTGACGCACGAGTGTGGCCACAGGGGATAGCACAGTGAACAGTGAGCTCCCTGCACAAATTAAGTTTATGTTGTTGGGTAGGTGCAGAGAAGACAGATAAAAACAAATAGATAAGTAACGTGGATATAGGCAGTGGAGACTATAACGCAGAGAAGAGGGATAGGGAGGAACATGGTAAGGGAGTCCAGAGGAGATTGCAATTTTGGGGTCAAGGCAGGCCTCACTGACCAGACACGTGTGCAGAGATGACCTCTGTCGATCTCCTCTCAGACAGTTTCCGAATTTCCACCTTTGACCTCTCTGCTGATTCCAACCCCACACTGGCACCTCCAAACACACCATCTCTTCAAGTCGTCACCGCCACACTTGAATTCACCCTCCCTCCACTTCCTCCTGACCTTCTGCGTGCTCCCAGCTCTGGTTAACAGCACCACCCTCCCCTACATCACAAATACACAGTAAATAAGTGTGTAAGGGACACCTTCGGAGCAAGTGCGCTATTCTAGGTGCTAAGAGAATGGGTTGATCAATAACAGCTATTTTCTTCTTAACAGCGGTGTCTAGGGAAATCATATAGGGAAATGACGTAGGATTTAGAAACAGACCTGAGTTCAATTCCAACTCTTCCATTAATTAGCAGTAGGGTCATCTCTACACTGCGGATAATGGTACGTACTCCTACACATGTTACAGGTATTAAGGGCAGCAATGCCAGGACAGTGAGCCAGTGAGTGAAGGAATGAATAAATTGGTGACTGGAGTGCTTCCTGCAGGGCTTGAGGTGGGACGTATTTAAGAGATTTACGATGATGCCATCAAGACCCCATTTTCTTCTCTCTCACCTCTGTTCTCTTTCGTGGGGCCTCATTCTCGGGCAGGCTCCCCTTACAGTGGCAAGATGGCATCCCAGAGTTCCAGGGTTACACGCTTGTCCGGTCACTCCAGAGCATGAAAGAGAGGTTCTTTTCTCTGTAACTGCACAAAAAGCATTGGTTCTGGTAGAGTCATGTACCCACTCCCAAGCCAATCACTTTGGGCACAGGAAAAGCCGTTGCTCTGACGGGCCAGGCATGGAGGCTGAATCCGCTCCCCTGCGAACTAAGAGTGAAGAGTGGTGGCCCCTGAGGAAAAGCAAGACACTTGCAGGAAGGGCATGGACAGTGGACAGGTAGAACAGTGGGTGCCCACTACCCTCGACTGTGGCGCCCAGGGCATTCTGTTTTGCATTATGGTTAGATGCTTGCGTGCGTATCTGCCCTCCGAGGGAGAGCCCCTGAGAACAAGGACTGTCTGTTATCATCGTATCCCGGAGACCCAGGACAACCCTAGAATATACTACAAGCTCCATAAATGTTTCTTGGCATGAATTGATTCATTAAACTAGTTTAAACCAGTTCTTTTGCTCATTTTAAGTTCTGCGGTGTCTTGTTCTTTTTATTACCAGAAGATACTTAAGGTATTAAACACACATACACCTTTTAACACCTTACAAGACAGGGTTCCAACAGCAGAAGCAAATAAACCATCTTCATAATTTACATATATATTGACTCTCCTCCAAAATCATTATCTCAGCTAATTTTACACAGGTGAGAAAAAAGCAAGATCCTGTGATGCCTTTCTAAGCCGCTTCATTTTGCTGTTCTGTTTTCGTTCAGCAAATGTTGCATTTGCTAAAAATTCAAGAGCGTCCGGCTCCCGATAGCCTTTCACAGGGTTTCGGTATGCAGTTGTCATCACTTAGTTTTTACTGCAGTCTCGAAATGTCCTTAGTGTTCCTTGAGAGATTTCACTTCAATCTCTGTGGCCCCTCTCAAGGACCCCCCTCCCGCCCCAAATCCTGTGACCTCAAGTGTGGCATTTCCTCCTCCACCCTGGGCATACAGCCGCCCCCAGACAGTCTGCCCAGCCTTGCCTACAGCCAGATGTGGCCAGGTGACTGAGTTGTTACCAAGCGACGCAGCGATGTCTGCAACTTTCAGATAGCTTCTTAAGGGGGTTTGAGATTTGATTAAAAGTAATATAGCAAAGGGGGAAGGCGTATTTGGAGGACGTAAATCTTACAAGTTCCACCACAGGAAGGTGACTTTGAGTGATGGGCATATGGGGTATCTTACACTCCATTATCTTTACATGGGTGTGTGCTTGAGAATTTCTATTGACAAAAACATCAAAATAAATTAAAATGCAATAAATTAATTAAATAAATTAATTAAAAGGTGCTTTGCCCCAGTTGTTCTCGCCTTTCCGTCTTATGAGCTAGACATAGGAGAGAATGGGGCAGTGTTGGAAAGCACTCGTCAAGGATGGCAGGGCCACCCCGCCGGCCTGGGTCCCTGAATGATTTCCTGGGGCAGGGCTTGCCTACCTGTGCAGGAGAGTTCCTGAAAGAGACATCGATTTCTCACTCATTGGAGCTCCTTGGGCTCTCTTTATTATAATGACAGTGTTCTCTACATAACTCCAGCTCCTGATTTACTTACATTCTATTTCAAAACAGACTCCTTTCCTCTGACATAGACAGTATAATTCACCTGCCTTCACCATCCTTTTACCTTTTCCTGGTTCTCTTCGGGGTCAGAAGAGTGGCACAATTCAATACATGTTGACTATGGCTACGTCTTTTGCTCCTCTGGGGGGCCGGCTGCACGCGCTCCACGGGCACCTCGCCTGCGCTGAGACAGCCTTACGTTAAATTGCTCACAATCCACCTTGCTGTCGAAACCCTCACAAAAACGTCGTGTTTGCATTTGGAGGTCTGCTATTTACCACAGTGGTGGACAAACTCGATTCAGAAAAGGACCATAAATTATTACAGCAAAACTTAGGAAGAAATGGTCATGTTGAGAACATTTCAACTAGGAAAGAAAAGGTTTTGGTTTTGCTTTTTTGCAAATAAAATATGGATGTATTCTTTTGTTTCTGTTTTTGTTTTTGTTTTTTCAAATAAAATATGGTTGTATTCTATGGGGCGCTTGGGTGGCTCAGTCGGTTAAGCGTCTGCCTTCAGCTCAGGTCATGATCCCGGGGTCCTGGGATGGAGCCCGGTGTAGGGCTCCCTGCTCTGTGGGCACCCTGCTTCTCCTCTGCTTCTTCTTTTTTTTTCTTTTTTAAGATTTTATTTATTTATTTGACAGAGAGAGACAGCCAACAAGAGAGGGAACACAAGCAGGGGGAGTGGGAGAGAAAGAAGCAGGCTCCCAGCAGAGGAGCCTGATGTGGGGCTTGATCCCAGGACTCTGGGATCATGCCCTGAGCTGAAGGCAGACGCTTAACCGCTGTGCCACCCAGGCGCCCCTCCCCTTTGCTTCTGCCTGCCACTCCCCCTGCTTGTGCTCTCTCTCTCTCTCACTTGTTATCTCTCACTCTGTCAAATAAATAAATAAAATCTAATAAATATATACTTTATATATATACACATTATATATATACTTTATATATATACACATTATATATACTTTATATATACACATTATATATAAATATATAATTCATATATTTATAATTATAATACATAATTAATATTTAATTATAATATATAATTAAATGTATATTATAATATATAATATATTAATATAATATATAATATATACTTATAATATAAATATATATTTATAAATACAAATATATATTTTAATATATAAATTATATATTTATTTTTATTAATTATTATTTATATTTATTTTATATTTATACATATATGTATATATAATGTGTATATAAATATATAATTTATATATTAAAATATATACATATATATATGTGTATGTATATATACATATACACATTCTAAACCCCCCTGTAGGCTGCATCCAACCCATCGACATGGCGCCTGCCCCTGTCCAGATTCTGCACAGTCCCACCTCGCTTGTACGAGTTCACAATTTCTGTGCTTGGAGGGCATGCTCGATCCATAGGCAAAGTTTCTGCCCTTCCCTGGCCTCACCCAGGCTTCTGACACATTGACCCTGAGCTCAAGTGATCCGGCCATAGACTGGGCCTCACAGGTAGCATGAGGCACATTATACCCATGTTGATCCTTGTAGTGGATGACCAAAGGTCACAGTCTCTTTCTCTAATGGTCCTTAGAAACAAGGTCGATTTTCACATCGTGGCTTTAGGTGAATTCCCCCGAAGGTCAGAGGATGAAATTGGTAGACAGACCTACAGAGAGGAAAGTAAAAAGGGGATGCAAACTACCGTTTGTTAGTATTGAACCTAAAAGAAATTAGGAGCTCTAGGGAGCCGTATTGGCAGGGGTAGACTAGGGGCTTCCTCTGCTCACTTCTGTGATGGGAGAAAAATACCTTGTGAGTAGAGCCAGATGTCTCCCACCCTCCGCCCCCAGCATACCCACATCCACACCCCCCACCCAGCCCCCGGCCCCCCGGCCCCCGCTCCGCAGAAGAAGTCTGTCTTTGCCCAACTACAAGAGCTCTGGCTGTGCAGATGGGAATTAGTGAGGGCAGGAACCAAGAGGATTGGAGATTGCTGTCACCAATTTACGAGAGGAGAGCAAGGGATGGATATGACAAGATAGAGAAGAGGGGAAGAAAGACAAGAGCCAGTGTGGGCTGTGATTTGGAAGTTTGGACAGTCACTGAAGTTGTCAGAAGTTTCAAGAAAAACTGACAAAGAATGTGAGGGGTGTGTGTGTTACGTAGAGAGAGAGAGAGACAGAGAAACAGAAAGTTTGGGGCTTAAAATTAGATTCCTTCAGTGTTTTTTAGGAGACTTTAGTAAAACTCTAAATTACTTTTCAGTTCCTCTTTAAAAGTCAGTCTGGGCTTCACCATCATATAGGGTTATATGACAGAGCCCAGACATTTGGAGAAAATGCTAACCTGTCCACACAGTCAAATCTTTCCACTCGAAATCACCCACCAGTTTTCAGATGTCACTCTACTGTATACAGACCGCAATGGGCACAGTGTCTTATCAGAAACAAGTTGTCTAGGGGCGCCTGGGTGGCGCAGTCATTAAGCGTCTGCCTTCGGCTCAGGGCGTGATCCTGGCGTTCTGGGATCGAGCCCCACATCAGGCTCCTCCACTGGGAGCCTGCTTCTTCCTCTCCCACTCCCTCTGCTTGTGTTCCCTCTCTTGCTGGCTGTCTCTCTCTGTCAAATAAATAAATAAAATCTTAAAAAAAAAAGTTGTCTAAAAGAAATATTTTATCAGAATGTTTCATTCAATGGTCTCGAGGATCAATGAAAAAAGTAATCTCGAGCCAAGCACTTACTGACTGCCATGCAGACGTCACGAATGGACAATTATGTTACCGTCTCAAGGCCCTACTACAGACAGGAAATGAGAAACGAGGCCCCGTAACAGAGGGTTCCCATGCACCCTCAGGACGACCAAAGTTTCCAAGTTCAAGGAGGTAAACATCTCTGAATTACCTGCTCCCGCTCCCCAGCTCTTCTACTTTTGCTGGTTCTGCCACAGGAAAGAGGCTTTGAGAGGCTCTGCGGCCCGTCACCCACCCCATGGCAGGAATTCAACATCGCCTCCAGAATGTGCCCCATATCAGGCTGGAGGCTGCTGCTGGGTGGTGGGGGGTAGGAGGCAGAGAGGAAACGCAGTCCTCACCCTCCAGGAGCTTCTGCCTGAATAGAGGGACAGACAGACTGGCGACCAACCATGCAGAGCAGGGGGAGAAGTGCTGCCAGAAAGGCATGAGGGGATAGGAGGTTGCTCGTGGGTCTTGCTGCGGAAAGGGAACCCGACTTGTAGTGGGTGTGCTCAGAGTCGACCTCAGTCATCAGTGCATAGGACACGTAACGTGAGTCCTGACTAAGCAGTAGGAATTCGCCAAGCAAAAAGACATTGGAAGGGGAAAAGCAAAGACCCTTCCAGGCTGAGGGAACATGCAGTGACTTCATCAGCACTTCACACCTGGCCTCATGTTGTATCATTATCCTCCCGTTATAAATGAAGAAAGAAATTCCATCAGGTTAAGTGACCTATTCCCGGGTCACTTATCTTGTAAGCAGTGAAACTAAGATTTAAACTTAGTACCACACTCCCTGCCTCTTCGTAGAACTTGCTCTCTGAAGGGGAATCCTTCTTACTTAGTGATACTCACAGATTCCTCACACCCTACCTCAGGAACACCTAGGGTGAGAGCAAGTGCCCCTTATTCATTCTGGGAAGAGATCCAAAGTATTACAGATTCAAAAATCATAGAATTTTAGATTCTCTTCTTCAAATCAGTTTAAGGAAACTGCATACTGAAACCCCCACCCCCGGCCCCTCTCACACACAAATACTTAAGAGATTCACAGTGTATATTAATATATGAAAGACACTGACAAGTCCTGCAGAAAAAAATTAATGTTAAATTTTGTTTAATGCAATGTGTCTAAAATGTAACTGACCATGGAAACCTTCAACCTACTTCCTTTTTTTTTTTAAACAACACTTATTAATACCTTTAAAGACATTCTGCATTCTGTATGCAATCTTCTTATTGCAGTGATGAGGAAAATGTAGTCCAGAGGGCTCGGCAGCTACCTTTAAGTATGTGCTAGTGGCAGAGCCAGAACTCAATTCACCAGACTTCCTTCCAGTCAACACTCTCTCCGACAAATCATGCTTCAGTATGTCCAGTCCATACTTCTAATACATAAACACTACACACAGCACGAGTTGATAACCTTGTAATTGTCAACTTACAAATTACCCTTAAAAAAAAATACAAAGAAATCTGTAGGTGAGAGCTGAGATCATGTATACAAGTTTGAAGTGTGTTTATATACACTATTAATCGCCCTTGTCATGGTTTATATTAGTTATCCAAATCAGCTGATATCAACTGTTTATCTTCACAGCCTTCCCACTGAAATAATACCAATAACAACTACTAGCTCTCTCAATGAGAAGGATAACATTACTATATTGATGCCAATTTCTAGTGTTTATCTTTTTGCCTTCATTTAAATGGAACCAAAGCTGAAGAAATCAGTCGTTAACAAGATAATCACAAAACAAATCTTTGTACCAAGTACTCTGTTGCTAAGTCAAATCCCATTATTACTAACTAAAAAGACAATTCTTTACTTTTAAATTCAGTTGGAATCCAGACAGCACAAAAAAGGGAGGTGAGGAGGAAGACTGGAAATCTTTTTGTTTTGCAAAGATTTATATTATCACAATATTTGTTTTATTAAAATTTAAGTTTTGCTTGAATGGAAGTTTTTAAAAGGTAATATGCAAGTGAAAAAACGCATTTCAAGAGCAGTCACTGCTCAACTCCGGAGAGTATTTATGAATAATAATGCATTACGAAAGGTCAATTGGGCTTTCTGTCTAAAAAGTTAAATATTCAGTGCCTGGTTCTGCATTTCTTACCAAAGGCTTCTTTATCAGTAGGAGGCAAATGATGCCCCGAAAATGTTTTAAATGTGCAACTTTGCTTATCTTCCTGTATTAATGATCCCTACGGCAGTGGTTATATTAACCTTATCACATAGCACAGGAATAGGGGAAAAGTATTGTGAAAGGAAGGAAAAGAAAAGACATTTAGTCTAATCTTGAGACACTTTTTTCAACCTAGCAATTTTCTGATTGTCAAGGGGGAAAAATGAAAGTTAGGTTTTTACTCGGTTTTCTTAAAATCTCAAAAAAGAAATTAGACATTTCCAAAGTGGTGATTCACTAGACATCCTATACTGTGAAGAGGACAGAGATTAGATGATCAATGAAAGGCTCATTACGTGAGTTCTGGGTTTCGTGAGGTCCGTGAAAAAGCTCTGAGCAGGAGACGGTGAGTGGCTCCTGAGAAAGCCAGGCTCTCCTTCAAGGCTCTGAATTGCTCATTTGTGGATATGACATTACAAGAAATACCGTTTGCCCCTCAGAGGACTTCTGTATCCTTCCTCATACAGTCTCTGTGTTCACACAGAGGAAATTCAAAGGCTCCGTCTTTTCATCCCTTTTACCTTTGACAACAATACCAAACCCGACCCTGAGAACCTCTCTACCTTCTCATTCTCTCAAGGTGCTTGGAAAACCACCTAATTTTATGATTGAAATTAATGTTTTCATTCGACTGCAAATGCTGGAGCTCAACACACATACCAGCAGAGTGAACACAAGCCCCTTCGGCTTCTTCAGCCAGGTAATACGCCTCTTCCTTTTTTTTTTTTTTTTTTTCATTATCCCTTTAATGCAGAGCAGGGCTACTGATTACAAAGAGGCAGTTTGACTCCAGCAATAGGTCTTCTTCACTAATCCTCACTGTCATGGAAATTCCAGCTGCTACAAGAATAAGAGGTTCAATCCATATTTGCCAGCTCTAATATGAAATCTGTCAGAGCCCAAATTAATGAGTTCCAAATTCCTTACATCACGATAACAGGTTAAGACTGGTCAATTAATTACATAAATCCTTCCCGATTCATTGTGCGTTTGCAGGCCAGATTGTGTCTTACATTACTCCATGACACAAGGCCTTTTGGCTCCTGTTGTTCTGCAGAAAGGCCCCATTTAAGTGGAGGCTGCCTGCCACGGCAAAATGTTAAATGTCACACGTTAAATTTGCACTTTTCTGTAATTGCTTTTGTTAAAAAAAAAAAAAAAAATTAAAGCACAGGGCTCCCAGTACACCACGATGCAGAGGGCTGGGATGGTATTGAATGGATCCCCAGGCAGGCAAGGAGCTACCTTTTACCTGGAAAGGTTCACAACGGTCTCTGTGCCAGGTGGTTAGTAGGCAGTGGAACCCAGAACGTGCATATTTTGAAAATAAACCAAGTTGCCCTAGGATCTGTGGCAGCAAAAATATATATTTGGAAGATTCTCTTCTTTATGAAAGGATTAAAATAGCTTTCTTTACGTAGCCAGGCTCCCTTTTGTCTCCCAGCAAAGGTTAGATAAAACACTATTGATCTAATCACCTGTTCAGGTACATACGTTGTACAAGTGAGTGTGTGTTACACTTGTGTAGGTCTTTGCCTCCAAAAGAGATGTTGCTGATGGCTTTGCTCTTTGGATTTGTAACTGGTACTCATCTACAGAGGGCAAATCACTACGGATTAAGATCTCAAAGGAGTTCAAAAATCATCCAGGTCAAACGTTTTCCTTTCTAAAACATCAAAATGAGCTCGGAATCACAGCTCATTCGAACTAGACCTGGAACTGTGGACTTCAGCTTCCCAGGGCGGCCGGTCTTCACCGCAGATCATTTCCTTGTGGAATGGACTTGCCTGTGCCTAGGTGATCTGTATTGAATGGAACCAGTCGCCGGATGTTTCCTGCATCCTCTTCTCGTTGAGGGCTAAGGGGTTCTGCGAATCCACGAGCGAGCAGACGATACTCCTAGACACGGACTGAAATCTATCTGGGGCGCAGGTTCCTTCCGCCTGGAACCCCTAACACCACTCCACCATGCGGGCAGCTAGCCGGACCCTGGCGGCGCTCTCTCGGGCGGGCCGCTGCCGCCGCGGCGCTGGCCCGGCAGCGCCCCCCTCTGTCCGCCGGCGGCCTTGCAGCGGGTTATGCCACCAGCCGCGCGCCTCTTTTTCCAGACGAAGAACACAGCCCTGCTTCTGGGCCCGCAGCCTAAAGCGGTGGAGGACTCGTGTCCCCCCGCCTGTTCCTCACCCCCCTCCCCCGCACACACAGACATTAAACTCTAACCTAGGGCCCTTTCTGGACCCGGAGGCACGCGCTTCTACCCCAAGGCCCAGTCCCGCCACCAAGCGCGACTGTCCCCTCCCTCCCTAAACGGGAGGAAGCTAGTTAAGGCGACGGCCCGTCCGCGCAGCAGGCTTTAGGGTCCTGGCGAGACTGGAGAGGAAAGAGGTTAACTAATGGGTGCGGTGCGTGCGCAGATAACAGAGAGGCAGCGCGCGGGTGGTGCCCCAGCCTCGCCGCGACCTCGGGGCGCTCGCGGGGCCCCGCCAGGCCTCGCCGCCTCCAGTCCCGGGCGGCCCGTCGTCGCCCCCTCTCGCGCCGGCCGGCGGGGTCGGGGGCCGCAGCGCCGCGAGCATCTGCAGAACAAAGACTCGGGTCTAGACCGAGAAACAACGCCGCCGCCGCCGCCGTCGCTGCCGCCGCCTCCTCCCCGGGCTCCGGCGCGGCCGACCCGGACCCGGCTGTCCCGAACCCCACCGGAGCGGCGGAGTCGCGGCTCCACGCGCGCTCACAAACCCAGCGGGGCCCCAGGACACCACTGAGCCCGGAGGCCCGGGGCGGGGGGGGGGGGACATCGCTATTCAAAGCTCCCTCCCACACCAAACCCACCCTCACCCCGAGGTCCCTCCGCATTCTTGTTTTTTCATTATTTTTCAAGCAGCCGGAACTGTCATTTTCACATTGGGAAGGGGGCCTCGCGGTGCCCACGTTGGCAGCAGGTGGGGCAGGGGAGAGGGCGCTGCAGGTTTGTGCTGTAAATCGCTGTCTTTTTGCGGTTGTTGCGCCCACTCACCACCCACCGCCCCCCTCCACCCGAGTGTGTTTTTTTTTTTTTCCTTTCTTTCGGCAGCGCAGTTGCTATGGGTTACCAGGGCGGTTGCCATGGGTTACCGGACGGAGGCCGGCTGGCTCGCTACCTGCCACCCAGTCGCCGCCGCAGCCGCCGCCGGCGGAGCGCCCGGGCGGGAGGAGGCGGGAGCGCGCGTGTGCGGGACGCGGCGCGGGGGAGTGTGCGCGAGCCGCCGCGGCGCCGCAGCCAACAGGCGGCCGAGGGTGCAGCGGCGGGAGCGCCACCGCCAGTGGGGTGGGGGCAAAGCTATAAAGAAGACCCGGAGGTAAGAAACTAACAAAAACACAACCACAAGTTATGCCCGTGCTGTGCGTCTACAGCAGCAAAGACACGCGGTGTGGGCTTTGGGATGAATCTACACTTCTGTGGGGGAGAGAAAGGGTATTTTCCTCTTTAGCATAAGCCATTTGCATAGTGTCTTTAGAGTTTACGTTCAGCAGAAAACTGTAGCTTAATTTTTTTCCCCCTCATCTGTATCTTTTGAAAAGAAGTCTTTGGAATTTTGGAGAAAGAGAAAAGGATCATTAGCTACCAGAGTGTTTGCGCAGCTAAAATAAATTAGTGTCCAATGCAGGGTTCATAATAATGATCCAGAAAAGTTTCCAACAAGAGTGAAGAGCAATTGTGTCCGACTTAAAGGGACAATGGTGACTCGTTTGTGAGATGCATATGGCAAAGAACAGAGGAAAAATCCTTTGTAAATATTTCAAATTTTAAAGAAATTGTTGCTTACTTACATTTTTCTTATAATTTTTGAACTCCCTCTATTACAGTGTATTAATGTCTTATGACCTTTATTGGCAAAGAAAATTGTATCTATGCTTTGAATGTCAAACTGTGGTAATTAATTTCAGACGGCACTACTTTTTGAAAATGTGTTTCTATATAATAAAGTAAGAAAAGGTCTATATTCCAAACAAAAAGAGAAAATTATGTTGAAATAAATGGTTTTCTCCATTGAAAAGAGGGCTACATTGAATTTCACAGGACATCGACTAAGCAATTTAAATATTAAGAGGGAAACTATTTAGAAACAGAATAAGCTTTTGTTGTGTTATTTTTGTCTTAAAACTGTAGAGGCGTTTTGTGGAAAAGGGTCTTTTCCTTTATAGCTGAAATACTGAAAACCATATTTGTATCACAGTAGCTCAATAATGATGAATCCTTAAGGCACCAAAAAAAAACAAACTGAGTTCAAAACAGCATTCATTTTACTGTTGGATATAATGGTAATTGTGACTAGGCTAAGTCAATTTGTTTATGTTCTTAATAGCCATAAAAGAAATTTTATTCTTTTACCTTACTATAGTAAGGTTACGGCATATTATTTGTTTGTATTTAATTATTCAATGAAATGTGCATTAGGCTTGAAAAGCTCCTGCAAGATACTTACTATCTTAAGGGACGTAACTACTTAAAGATAAACATTTGTTTTTCCTTGGTAATTTTTAAAACTGGAAATTTTAACTGGAATCTAAATCACTTTGTTCCAAGCGCGACTTTGAAGAAGCCCTAAGTAACAGGTTGTTGACTTTCATTGTTGACAGCTCCGGGTTATATATAAGATCAGTTCTCAAACAAAACACATAAAACGGCTTTACAGGT
Source organism: Ursus americanus (assembly GCF_024610735.1). NCBI lineage: Eukaryota > Metazoa > Chordata > Mammalia > Carnivora > Ursidae > Ursus > Ursus americanus. The sequence goes on from NC_142129.1 coordinate 48,290,398, forward strand.
GAATCATTTACCCTTTCAAAATTAGTCAGGGAAACAGTTTTGCAGTGTGTAAATCATAAAGCATCCAAGACTGGAATTCTTTAAGTTCCATTAAAGATAGTTTTAAATAAACATCTATTTAATTTAGTTACTTAGTAATTATGTTCTTGTCCTAAAGAAAGCTTTATTAAAAATATGCCAGAGAAAAATAAGAGACTAGAACAAAGCCAGAAAGCCATGGGGGCTGAAGTTCATCTAAATATCTCAGTTGCAGAAAATCAATTTTAAGAAGCCAATGTTTAGATATCACAACCACCAAACCAAGGCTAAAAGCCTCCAATGTGCAAATCTGACTATTAAGCAGATCTTACCAAAGTTTCTCATTACTGCTTGTTCAAAAACGCACTGAATTTAGGTGCAAGAAGAAATATATCCCCTTGTATAAAATAAGTGATCCAACAAACTGAACTTGACTTTTTCACGTTTAATGTGAAAACGATGATCTCGTGAAGTTTACATACCACAGTATTTCGCATACCTAATATCAATTTTGATGGCTATGTTATATCATCTAAAAATAATATGACAATCGGTGGCACATTACATGCTTTTCAAAAACTGCTGTAAAACAGAAATAACGTGAACTCAAATACATATTGCCAGGAAGCTAAGGATCGCTCTTAAATGACTGGATGGCAAACTTTACATGTTAGCAAATACAAAGAAATTGCTAAATCTTTTTTCCCCCGTATTAAAATAATGAGTCTTAGATAATAAAGTAACAAGATCCAAGATACATTAAATCAAAATATTTACAAAAGCTCTGTAATGTTTTGGACCAAACAAAAACAAGAAGGAAAAATTAAGGAGATCATTCTTATTCTAAATTTAATTTTTTTCTGTTCTTAGTTACGGGCATTTCAAAGACTTTTTAATAATATGGTAACTTTTAAACTCCCAGTTAAAATAAAATGAGGTGAGGTAACATTTAATTAAAGCAACAAGTTACTCCAGTTATGTAAAAATATCTTCCCAGTGGTTTCAGAGATATTTCTCACCATTCAGTGAAGAAGAAACTTGGATAATTATCTCAAGAAAATGCTGCCTCATCTGAAATTTGAAGTTCAGTGTAGTTTATCTAAGACCTTTTATCTTTGGGCCACTAAAAAAGAAGACATTTTATTAAATGACACCAATCCTCAGGCAAATGCCTTAAAAGAAAGGGCTTTTTAAAAATGAACAATTCTTAAATTAGCAAATTGATATTCTCTTCTAAATTACGGGAATATTTATTGATAAACTTATTAATTTTTATAAGATCCCATTTCTAACTTAAAAATAAGTGACAAGTAACCACCACTGACACTGAAATTTATCTAGTGATGAGAAATTGCACATTTAGTCAGAAAATAGTTAACCCATAAATTCTAATCACACAATGATAATGAAAACAAACTACTTGTTTCCAGAAACCATGTGTGAATCTGGACAATGAAAATGTATTTCTGAATCTATATATTGCAGATATAAGCAACATGACTAGCACTATTTCTGTTTTTGTACAAGACATCAACATTATTTTAACATGTCTCTATTCATAAGACACACTTTCCATCTAAGTGTGACATAAAATACCGGAAAGGTGAAACTTCTTAAAATATTTCGAACACCCAAAAGCCAAGTGTCTTTCCCAGTGCAGGGGAGGTGCCCACAAAATATCGGCCACATGTCTAAGAGAGGCGGCCTGGTCTATGCGTCAGGCTCCACAGTGGTTAAGATCATACAGGCTGCGTTTATGCAAACACTGGGCCACTGATACAGGAAGGAATGCGCTATCTGGATTTTTAAATGCAGGCTACCTATATACCTATCTTTTAAAATTGAGTAAAGCCAAGTAGGTTTTTCTAAACGTATGTATCATTTCATTCCAGAGCAGGGTCTTGTTGTTGCCAATAATGTTTGCCTCTAAAGGGGACTTGCATTCACAGGCCTTTAGCTTTTTACAGAAGCTTAGCCGAAATAAGACAACATAAAAATACCACTAATAAACAACCCAACGTCTTTAAGAATGTAAATACCTAACGTCATGACAGTGAGCTTTAGGTAAGGATATATTATTAGCAAGCTTTCTTCTCCATGAGTGGACATCAGTTGCTCTTCCTAAGATGGTAACATTAGAATTATTTTTCAGGATTCCTGCGGAGCGGTGCTCATTTTACATCCGTGCGAACTGCTGTCATCACTACTGTGTCCAAACCCAGAGGATGAACTGGAAAAGAAGAGAGGGGGAAAATAATAAAAAGAGGAAATTGGTTTTCACAACACACTCAAAGCCTGAGTAACAGAGGAGAACTTTAATTATCTCCAGTCACAAAGAGAGACAGGAAATTTGGACTTTTAATTAGCCATTTGGAGTGCAGTTGGATATTTTTTTAGCTAGATAATTTAAACGCGAATAATTCAAGTCTGACTAAATGAAAGTCACATAATCAGAATGCAGATAATTGAATTTCTACTGCATTCATTAATTCAGTGTGGAGGTGTGTGTGAGGACTTCTACGATGAGCTGTCACAGCTCAATAAAATCTCAGTCAATTAATTTTTTCATTATCTTAGTATTACATCAACAAAAAAGTGAAGTGTGTCCGTGTATCTGTACACACGCAGATGTGCGCTCCGTAGTAGCCAAACACATATACGTTACATCGAAGTGCAAGGAAATACCTTTCTGAATCATAATCTACATCGTTTTCTTTCTTCCCTTCTTCGTCTTCTTCAGGGAAACGTCTGTTCATCAAGGCAAACTTGTGAATGGCGTCTTCTACGGAGTACTTAGTCTGCCCAGAAACGCAAGCCTCGATGTCTTCCGAATTCAGGTGGCTCTGCAGGAAGAGGTGGAGGCAGCTATCTGAGAGCAGGAGTGCGTTCTGGAGGACCCTGTGTGGAAGGGAAAAGGACAAATGACCAGTGATCGGGGATGGACAATTAGAGGGTAGGAGAGAGCAAAACGTTAGGAAGGGGCCCCCGAAGTCATCTCTCCACGGTGGCAAACTTTGCCACCATGAAAGCCTCTGCCTATTAAAAGGAGGAAAGCATATGTTAACTTTTATTCAATTATTTGGAAATTTAGGTGCGTAAAAACATGAAGCTAATAGTTAAGAACATCTGTTAAAAGAATAACTTCAAGGACATTTCTTCAATTTAACCATCTGTTATGACCATGTGGATTAATTATGGGAAGATTTTGCTTATAGTCATAGAAATGTATTCTACTTAAAAAAATTGTTTTACTGCCAACCAGTAGGTCTGTTCTGTGATCTTTATTGGCGAGGCTGTCATGAAACATCAAAACTTCCAATGACTATTAAAAATTGTATTAAAAAGCCAATACGGTTCTCAGCATGTTTTACATTTTAAAACTTTACAAGTGTGCTTACGTACATGTTTACAAGGGCTGAGTTGAGAGGTGACTTTTTTTCTGAAAACCTAAGATGGACCAGAAATCTCTCCATAATCTTCCGTGGCATTGTGTTTCTATGTTGTTAAAATAAGCCACCAAATAAAATTACTCCAACCGATTTTACCACATATACCCTTAAAATAGGATAATTTTGGGCGAAGTACATACTAGCCTTCCCACATTCAAGGTCAAAGTTTACGAAGAGAGTACAGGTTTCAACCAGTGCGTGAGAACTACATGGAAAACTAAAAAACGACTGCACCAGTCTGACCCTGCTCAAGTTCATATTACCACCGAACGTGCTGGGGTTTTTTCTGAACTGCGTGTCTCAGAACAGGAAATTAAGTCAAAGAACACCCTGATTTTTAAATAAAAACTGGTTTTACCTTTTCAGGAAAGATCTTGATGTACGATATTTTCATCTCTACGAATAGTTCAATAATGATTTCCTACGAGGCACTCTGACCAGACAGAGGGGACAAAACTAAAACATGAAAACCTGAGGATACTTTTGCTTGACATGGGCTTTTGCATAGAGAGCTCCATGAAACACAGCTTTTGTATTTCAGACCAAATGAACCTTCCCTTATATTCTACAATTTTCCACAAATAATTAGAAAAGTATATCTTTTTTGGCCATTCATGTCAATTTACTTAAAATCCAAGGTCATTAGAAGATTTCCTTTTCTCCAAAATAAAACAGAGTTATTTCTTCAAGAAGGCAAAAGTCTAAACATACAGTATCACGACCCAAATCTAGCTTCAACAGGCTTCCCACATGTAGCTTGGGAAAAGATTTTTACTAGCCTACTAAAAGGAAAAGTTAAGCCTCTATGCCTTTTAAGAAGGCAAAATCTCCAGCAAAGCAGCTAAATACTTCCCCTCCCCTCCATGTCCTCTGCCCTGGCTTCTCCCAGAAGATGACCATAGCACATGATAAAGATTAATTTACCAAGTACAAGTAGTAAAGCAGTAAATCCCTTTTACTACTTTTTGAGATTTATTTTCTACATTTACAAATGTTTACCACTCTTGTTTTAAATACTTCAAATCAAGAGAAGATTTATAGGGCAACAACCCATTAATATTAACTCGCATTCACGGTGAAGTTTGCACGGAGTTTCCTGTGTCTCGTCCGTGGTTTTCCTGCCGGCCACGGTGCAAGTAACTGCTCATAGGATTACGCTCACTGCTTTATTTCTGTTGGAAATGTGTTTTATTTTCTTTATAAAATAATAGGTAATCTTTAAAATTGATTTTAGATGGTTCGAGGCATTACACCACAAAAGTAATGAGCACTAATGCCAATGATATTGGACACAAATTCATTTTAGCTTTATTTCATGTCTAAAGCAATTCTACTGAGCCTTGAACTGCTCACGCGCGGTTATTAACTTGCTAGTAACCTAACACATGGGTACAGCAAACAAAAGTGATCGGAGTCCAGGTTGATCGGGACCTCAAGGCTACTGTCCTTTTTCTTGAGCTGTAATTCAATTTCCAATTTTACTGTACATTAGACTCATTATTTCCCAGTGTTTTCTTTTCTGCTTACTACTGCCATCTGGAGGACACGCCGGCGAAAAGCGAGAGGGAGCCCAGCCCGCACACACCCAGCTCACAATTCTGAAGTGGGAGGACGTGGCTGTGGCCACGGGAGGCGAGATCTGAACACCACATGGGCCTGGAGATGGAAAAACAGGACCCCTGCTAGGCACGCTTTTGGTTACTGGAAGGCTGTCTGGCTGGCTGGCTGGCTAAATTTAGGCAACCATGCTCCATGGGGATGGGTTTTAAATAAGCAAAATAATTTTTTAACATATTCGTGATTTTTACTCTCAGGTATTTCATCTCGCGATTAAAAATACCAAATTTTGAAAGTATTTTCCCATCTGATTCGGTGAGCACAGCTAGTTCGTTTTAAGGAATATCTGGTTTACTGTATTTCAGAGACTGTTGTGGCTGCCATCATCATCATATTAAATCCTCTTTTTACCTTAGTCATATTTGTGCCGCATTTTCCACAAACAAATCTAATAGCAGAAAATCAACTTCAAGCTTAATATAAAGAGTACTTTGTAAAACGGTCAATAAAATGTCATCTTTATAAGCCTCCATAGAAATAAATGTATATAATTTTCAAGCCTTTATAGAAGGAGCAAAAAACAGCCTCTAGAATTTTAAAGAGATGTCTGAAAAGGTATTTACAACATGAGTCAAACGTTACTCCTTTCTCCAAAAATAACTTTAAACAAAGCAAATCCTGTTTTTCCCTTGAATTGGACACAGTTGAAAATCTGGTTTTCCTCAACGTGATTTTATTAGGTGTATTATATACTGGATCAGTTGGGAACAATATATAGCTATGCAAAACCACTTAATCCTAACTAAGGATGCCCTGTCTGAACCCAATATAATGATATATACACATGTGTATAGAGTATAGAAGGTTAGCAGTGGGATGTAGGGAAAAAAATTAATTCAGCCTGTTTACCTCTTACCATGAGGGAAAAAAAATAAAACCTACAAATCTTCACCGAAGACATTCATGATCTGTGCTATGGTGCCCTCTATTGAACACAAAGACATGAAGAAGTGCGTGTGTGTGTGTGTGTGTGTGTGTGTAAAATTAGTGTTTCCATGGTATCCTTTTGTAAAAAACTACAATATTCCTTGAATTTTTAAGAAATATAAAACTGTAATACAAAAGTCTACACTGTAAGGTACAGTAGTTATATTAATGGGATGAATTCTGTAAAGAAGGAAAGCTGGTTCCCCTCCGTGGTATGAATCAAACATAAATTAGCAGGACTGCCATGTTTACAGTTGGTGACTTGCCAACAGTTTATAATTTTAGTCTATAATTTTCTTTTTCCATAACTATTAGTAGAAGTGACTTACAACTTATAATTAGCTGGGGGGGGGGGAATCTAAAAGGCTGATTATAGCCAAGATTGAGAGAAAATGAATATATCTGAAAAATGTCACAATCATACTGACCAAATTTAGCTAGCATTTAAGAGTTCTACTAATTATAAACTTGCCAGTTCCTGGAATTAATATGATGCCTCCACCTTTTCTATAATTTCCTTGTCTATAAAATCAAGATGATACCCAATTCCTAATGTTATTGTAGGAATGGAGATAAAAGATGTAAACAGCTAAACAGAGCAAGTGTTCAATAAATGGTATAACTTATTATTTGGCACTGGTCAAAGAAACAACTTCCCAATTCCTTTATAAAGACTGGCCTGGATATGTACTTTGTTATTGAAGATGTATAATTTTACCTCAAGATGAAAAAACATATATACTTATAAACACACATATGCGCAGAGACAGCAGCATTTTGGTTTCAAAGGGTTTGAACATATATAGTGTTCTCGGTTCATAACTTCAAAACCTCCACAAAGACCAGATTTTTAAAAATACATGCTAAAAATCTACAACACAAGCATTATTTCACATTTTAATGCTGGGGTGTCTTCCCTCTCGAGTTCCTAAAGGTGCTCTACAAAAAAAACAAAGTGCAGACTATTGATAGTGACCTTCCTTAACCGGTAGCCAGTGGGGCCTCGGGGGGTCACGCTGGGATCAGGACACGGTGCCAAGATGGCCGACAGCCGAGCTGCCTGCCATATCCAGCTTCCCAAAGTGGGCTTGGGCTGAGGGGATCCCAGGGGCAAAGACCCGCAAGGTTGCGACTCCTACACAAACTGGACAGAGAGCAGGAGCGCTACGCATCAGAATGTGAGGGGCGCAGAACGCACGGTGAGGAGGCTCAGGAGTGGCCATTTAGGTCAGGCTTCAGTCCAGCCGTGTGGTAGTACAGACTCCTCGCTTCCTTCAGGTTCAAACCATGTAGAAGCCCCAGCTTTCATCTTTAATGTGAGACACGTCAGCTTGGTCAATAACGTTCACATACGATAGCGGAACAAATAAACACACACGAGAACTTGGTGTCTGCTCCGTGACTGGACTTCCGGGTGACCATCCAAATCCCATTTTCACGAACCTAGCTATCCCCTGATATGGATACAGGACTCTCCCACTAGAGCGGAAGCTTCAAGAGGGTAAGGATTTGTGTCCATTGTGTGTGGTCCTATTTTCCCAGGACCCAGCTTGGCCCCGAGTAGACACTCAATAAATAGATTTTCAGCGTCCTTCCCAATGTGTCGTCTTAACGACACAACCCACGAGTCAAGCAGCACCTGTGTTACATGATCATACCCTTTATAGCAATCTGAGGCACACAAGGATTAAGGGACTTTTCCAAGGTCAGATAGCCACAAAAAATTCCAGAGCTGCGATCCACGGGAGACCTGGAACCCAGCTCCTCAAGCTCCTGATCCAGGCCCCCTTCCCTAGGATGTCTGCAAGCAGCCAAACGGCACGGTTTGCAAAATGCTGCTCTGCAGCCGAGTGACCTCACTCTGTCATTAATCCGGTAGATCAGCTGTGGAAGGAAAGGTCATTTTCAAAACAGGGAAGTGATTCCTGGTTGAAAACACGCGCCCCGTGCTTAACTCACAATATAAATACAGAGACACATGCCAGCCTTTGACCTCCAGGAAGGAGACTTCTCTAGAGAAGACAAGCAGCTTCCCAGTGCTGACGGGGACTGCAGGATTTGGCTGTCCCCGTCCAGGCCTCACTGCCAACTGCCACTGTGTGGCTTCCCCGAGCAGCATCTGCACTGACAGGCCGCTCGGCAAACCTGGACTCGGGGGCCACATCTTAAGGGAGACGCCATCAGCCACCTGGGTCTCAGAGAGACAACAATTAAAATCAGAGCTGTCTCCAAAGGGAATGGGCAGAAAAATCTTGACCAGGCCTTTGTTCTGCCATGCCTGTGATATCCAAAAGAATACCACTGTAATGGTTCCTGAGGACTTGACTCACTTAATGGGTTCTTCTGGTCTCCTGTCATTTTTATTCCTCTGGCTTCTTTTTCCTTTCTGGCCCTCCCTCAATTTATAATCTCGGTTGTTTCTGTATGTCTCCATGACCCCTTCCAAGGAAAGACACTATATCAACCTAATGGAAATAAATATTAATATTCATGTGCATACTTAATATCCAAACCCTTTATGGGTGAGCCATATGGGGAGAAGGCAGTATATTATTTCAGGCTAGCTCTAACGTACCACGTAGTGAACTCAAAAGGAGATTACTTCGGATCCTGAAGTCAGTAGAAAAAGAAAGGGAGCTTTAGGAAACTGGGCCCTGCCACTAACTAGTAGTCATAGGACTCAGCCTATTTCCAGATCTATAAAACAGGAAGTTCGAAAAATTAGCTCAAAGCTATTTCATGTCTAGGTGGATTAAAATAATAATGACCAATACCACACACTACATGCCAAACTGATGTGAGTGCTTTACCTTCATTAACTCACTTAACCCTCTCAACAACTTTACAAGTACATACCATTATTAATCCCATTTTAGAGATGGAAAAACGCATGCCCAGAGGACGTAAAAGACTTGCCCAGCCCCCAGCTAATAAATTAAGTAGCAGAGCCAACCAAGATTTGAACCCAGGAAGTCCGGCCTCAGCGTCTGAGTGCAAAGAACGTGCTGTTTCATGGGATGGGTATTCTAGCATTCCAGAGTGGAAAAAAAGAGAAATTACAGTAGTGCAAATTCAAGTCACTTTAACTACTGTACCTGCCATCACCAAGCAATCCAGAGTTAATAAGCCAGACTACTGAAACACCAATAAACACTCCCTCATACACATTCCCTCCAAAGAGTACAGTGAAACCCTTTCCTTAGAAGAGCCCAGAAAAGTATTCACTAGCAGCCCATCGTGGAGCCGCTTGGCCTATCAATCCTAAATGTTGTAAATAAAGACAGTTTTTAAGAAGTACTTTTGTAATATAGCACGTTTACCTCCTGGCAAATATTACTTTTGTCAGCTAAACTCCCAAGTAATTTGGCTCCGCTTTAAAAGCTTCAGGGACGGTGCAGAGATTTATTATCTGACTCATTAGCTCATTGTTTTCCTTCCAGAAGATGTGGTCCCGGATGTGCACCATATGATGTGAGCCACAAGATGGCGCTCTAATATAGGAAATGAACTACGGAGCCTGGCTGTAGAGTATCTCATTAGCATTTCAGAACAGCGATCGTCTCCCCCACACAATGACAGGACACTTGACTCTTGCAAAGCACTTTGCTCACAACTGTCTGGCCACAAGAGTTTCTGTGCACTTACTTTCTGAGGAAATCTTCCAAACCCTGACGACGCTGATCTACATGCTGGCGATTATTCATGTTGAAAAACAGGTTTTTAGACGGAAGTTCCGGCAGTTGTCTTAGGAGAAAGAAAAAAAAATTTTCTTTAATCAGCAAATCAAGGTGGTTTAGTGAAAGAAATCCCTCAAAGCGAAAGCAAATTATGTGTGAGAACGATCGTGAGAACTATCACATAGTTGTATATGAATTACGTGGCACATATATTATAGTTATATAAGGGTAGGAGAAAATTAATTAACTTAAAGAAAACCCATTTTTAAACATTTTTGAGGCCTTCCGTGGTCAATACTCATCAAGGTGGGGAAATTCAAGTGGTAGATTTTGAATTCAGATGCAGTAGCCACAAAACTAACTAAAGCTATATATTGCAATCCAGAAGAAAGCCTATAAAATCCCTCATATATTATGTATCTTAATGCATAACAAATTTTAAAATGTTGACTGTAATAATAAAGTCTCCTCAATATCACTTATTTAAATCACTTACACCAGCAATGCATTACTTTGAAGTCTCTGCCTCAGCCACACAAATTCTCTGTATCTTCTTCGCACACAGGACGTTTTCATGGTAAAACACATGCTATTGGTCTGTTTAAAGAAAAAGAAACATTTGAGGGGAAAAATATTTTTTTCTTACATCTCTAACTCACTGTGTGCACCCATATTCATTTCTAAGAGGATTTTTAAAAACCAAAAAGACATCTGCATTTATGCTAGACTTCCATCTTGCACAAAACCCACCAACAGGACACCCGTGAAGACAGCTGGGACGACATCGATGAGCAGTGTCGTCCCTGCGGCAAGGCATGACCCCGCCGCTCCCTGGGCCCTGAGGGGGCCTCCTGCACACCTATTAGAGCTGCTTTCAAAGATGAGTCATAAAAATTAAATCCTGAAGTCTAAATGACGAATAAAAATTCAGGGTCATCACTTCCATTTTAACACCATCCACCCATCCCTGTAGCTGCAGAAGCCTTTGGGAATTAGAGACCCCTTCTTACAGCCCTTGACATGACACCACAAGAAGCCATCACATCCTTGGTATGGCCGTCAGTACGGATCACACATAAATCACCAGGCATCCCATAATCACTTTTGGGGGGGGGTGAAATTACCACAGTGTAATTGCAAAAGAGCTGCTACAGCACCAACCTAGACCTTTTTCTGCACCCAAACCATGTTTATACCCTGAACATTCTCCGTAGACTGTTTCCCTAACTTACACCCAGATTTTCTTCCAGAACCTATTGGTATCATCAGTTTTAGTTCCAATGTTCTAACTTGGTGAATGGTGGGTCTTCTCTCTCTCAAGTTTATCTCCTGTCTGCATCTTGTGGGGGGATCTTCTCTGCCTGTGCCGAGCTGGAAGCAGCAGCTCCCCGAGAACCGTCAGGATCAAGGCATGCCCATGCGGATGGGATTCTCCCCTGTGTAATCCCGGTTGTCCCAGGCTGTGATCAGGATATCCGAGGTGGGGGCTGGGGGCTGACCGTGTGGAGGAGAGGTTGTGTCCACCACAACATCCGTACCGGCCCCCATGGGGGGGCCCACACAGCCCAGGGGGATGTGGGGGCTGGGCTGTCTGTCTAGATGCTGGGGAGCTCTTTGTCCTTCGACCTCCAGGTGCAGAGGGTCACTGGGGTGTCCTGAAATCACTTTTAACAAGAGAACAGCATTCTCCTTCTCTACCGGATGTGCGAGGCAGAGTGAGGTGTGTGGAGCAGAGGGACAAGCATCTGCGTGGGGAACCCGCGTGGCAGTCCCGGCTCTGCCACAGAGCAGGTCACTCAGACACCAGTTTGCCGGATGGTAAAGCGGGAATGAAGGAGTACATATGTGTTTCGTAAGTACCTGGCAAATGTTATCTATTAATATTATTATTAGATAGATGTTGGTTTCTTTCCAGCCACTTTAAGGCAGATTTCGAAAAAGCCACCTACAACGGGGTCCCCATCCTAAGCCAAACGGCAATGCTTCTCCTTCAGGTAAACCCAAGATGGTAAATACGGGTGTTTCTCCTTTCTCCTTTGTGTAAACAAGAGACTGGCAAAAACGTGTCTACTGGTTTTGTAAGGAGATCTCTATTCTATTTATTTCAAAATTCTATTTCATAATCTTTGCATTGCCAAATGAGAAAACTGTTTGCCCCCAAGATTTATATTCTTTCAAAACTGTTATTACCCTACCACTTGATAAGCACCCAGCAGTTGTTTTCCTTGGCAAATGGAAGTGACTTTGTGTCCGAGTTCTTAAACTGTTCCCGTGAAACGTAAGGCGCAGTTCCTGTTACTCCTGAGCGCGATGAGGTTCAGAAAACTTCAGAAAGGCAGAGAGGTTAAGACATTTGCCTGCAAAGTAGCTATAAGTTTAAACCCCGTCACCTTTGACAATACGGCAGCAAAACCCACCAGATGGGGTTTGTGGCACAATTACATTGTGTGTGTGGATGTCAAAGCACGCCAGGGCCTTGCTCTAATGTAACCCTCGGGGACTAAGGAGGCAGGCCGTCTCCACCAGAACGGTGCCCTAACAAGGCCTGGGCAGACACCTTCTCAGTGCTCCCTCCCGAGGGAGGGCCAGGCCACTGCAGGGACTCCTGACGCCTCAGGTACGCGCTGAGTCCCTTTCAACCCCCTTTCATTTCTCTGTTCCCAATTACCGTGGATGTCAATAACATGGCTGTCAACTGGAGACCTGTCTGGTACCTACCCCAAAGGTCCATCTGTAAGTCCTTCATCTGCAGGACAAGGTCAGGAGAGTATATACTGTCCACTAGTTTAAAATTCCAAACAATGCTAAGATTTCAGAGTCACCTGGTATCATTTCCCTCGAGGTTAGTTTATATGGGTTAACCACCAGCTTCTCTACCTGCAACGCTCTATGGGCCTAGCATCTGAGTGAGGCTGATGAGAGCTCTCCAGCCTCCACCCCCATCCATTCCTAATCATAAACAGGTATGGACAGTTAGGACCAGACTATGCTGAGATCACTAATTTATTAAGCTCCTCTAAATCTGTTTGCTTATTTCTGCTATCTACCAAGCCCAGAAGATTTATACATTGTCAATTTATTAGCATTTCAGAGAAATGCCACAACACCATCAAATAATATTTGTGGAACCTATCATTTCTGGCTCAAGACAGACATTTCTGAATTTATCTCACGCTATTTATGTAGCAGAGAAAAATCTATGCTTTCATTAGCTCCCTGAGAATAATTAAATTTCATGTCTACCATAAAGTGTGATAAGGACCCACACGTTTTTTAGAGGAAGTTAAAAAGGTAACTAAAGAATTTCATTTCATTTTCAAATGCTTAGTCTTACACACTCATGTTATAGCTTCCCACACAGAATGAATATCTGGTGTGACTTTATGAGTAAAACCAAAGCAAAATCAAATACAAGACATACCCTGGCCGTGGCCTTCAACACAATCAACAAGAAAGCGGTTCTTAAAAGAAAAAAAAAGCAGTTCTGAGTTTTTACTTTATTTTTTAAGTTGGGGGAACTTGGAAAGAAAAAAAAAAGGGAAGAAAGGAGAAAAAAAAAGTTTTATGGCTGATGCTTGGGGTTCCAATATACCAATTTTACTACTTGTAATGGGAAAATTAAAGGTGGCTAAATTTTACTTCATTTGAGCTATATAGTCAGACAAAATCTGAGTCTACTTCTATGCTCCCAAGAGAATTCTGGACTAAATCAGACGGGGAAAGTGACTACCCTCATGATCAGGGGCCAATAAACTATAACCTGTGGGCCACACCCAGCCTGCCGTTTGTCTTTGCTAATAAAGTTTTATTGGAACACAATCACATGTATTCATTTATGTACTGTATATGGCTGCTTTCGCCCTACCACAGTGGACCTGAGTAGTTTCCAGAGAGAATGTATGGCCCACAAAGCTGAAGATATTTATATTTACTACCTGGCTCTTTACAGAAAAAGTTTGCTGACCCTTGTTCAAGATGATCACAGAAGGCCACACACCACACAACATTACTCAAGAGATCATAATAAAGTATTATTTCCAAATAAAGCGCATCATTTCTAGTTCTTTACTTACGTTAATTACTCGGAATCTAGACTAAGGCAAAAATAATTGCACACGTTCCTTTCCCACTTTCTTATCCTATTTATAAAACCACCGCATATCAGTTTTCCAGAGAGCTCTGCATCCTCTCAAAACCGAAGGTTTATCAGGCAATATATTACCCAGAAATATGCTATAACAGATGATGAAGAAATACCACCAATCAGCTATAAATACTCTTTAACCGTGAATTTCAGATATTCACACATTCATACATGAAGGCAATAAACATTAAAATATTACTATTAGCGAAGGTGCAATAAGGAACTCAAACGAGTAATTTTCCAGCTTTAGGAGCCGTCTGCCTACTTCGCTTGAGATACAGGCATTACTTCTAATCACTGAATTCAGCTGAGTTAGGACAATCTTCACGCATCTCAATTGTAAGTATAACAGAGTGTCCCATCAGATGTATCCCACCTCAAAATTACTATGATCTCTGTAGACTACTGACTGCATACTTACATGGATGCATATCTCATAGTCAATATAAGAATGCCAGAAGTCCTCTTTCTGAATCCGAGGGTCTCGAACCCAGACGCTTACAAACTCCTGTAAGGGCATCATAAACAGAGAGATGTGTTTCAGAATCACAAGCAGAGCTGGAAAGAGCAGAGGGAAGTGATGGTACCAAAACAAAACTGAAATGAGCTGTGGTCGTGAATGCTTTAGAAAACAAGAAGTAAAGCTAATGAATCAGGCACCGCAGGAAGTCCAAAAGCACTTTTGCCCCAAATGGAATTTTTAAAATAATGCAAAACCAAGCTGGATGCCCTTCTTGGGAGTCTTACAGGTTTTAGGATGATAAGAAAGTGTACTCATTTTTTTTTTCATTTTTAATCATGAAAAATATGTTCAGATTTTTCTCAAATCTTAAAAGCAGCCATTTCTTACTTTCTTCATCTCTCTACATGAAAACCAAATCACTCTCTAGAACAAAATATAAAGGAGGAGAGGTCACGTGAAAAGCAAGCAATGGGAGATGAAAATGACTTTGTGCAGGTAGCCAAGCTTCATGAGAAGAAGCAATAACTTATTAACAGAAAGATGAATACCTTTTACCCAATACTTTTCTACTTTTAAAATATATTTTCCCATATAGTAAATCATTTCATCCTTATAATAACCTCCTGTTACAGGTAAGAGTTAGCAGTGTTAAAAAAAACTCATGGCAGATCATCTTGTTCCTTTTTAAAGATAGTAAGAATTGGAAATATAGGATAAAGTTTAAAACGCAATACTTTCCAAAAAGTGCTCTTTACAAATAAGCTTAGTTTAAAAATATGAAAGCATGTACAACAAACAATTACCATTGTTTGGCATAATAAATTTTAAAGTATAATTTATTCGCTTGGTGATCATAAATTTGCTAAATGAATTGAATTACTTCATTTTATTTTATTTAAAGATTTTATTTATTTGAGAGAGAGTGTGAGTGCGAGAGAAAGAGAACATGAGCGGGGGTGTGGGGAAAAAAAGAGGGAGAGGGAGAAGCAGACTCCCTGCTGAGCACAGAACCCCCCCCCCAACTCCCCATGGGGTCAATCCTCCCCCACCCGACCCTGATATCATGACCTGAGCCAAAATCAAGAGTCAGACACTTAACCAACTGAGCCACCCAGGCGCCCCGAAAGATTTTACTTTAAGTAATCTCTACACCCAGCATGCGGCTCAAACCCAATACCCCAAGATCGAGAGCTGCATGCTCCACTCACCGAGCCAGCTAGGCACCCTGAATTTTTTTTAAAAGATTTTATTTTTAAATAATCACTATACCCAACATGGGGCTTGAACTTACAACCCCAAGATTAAGAGTCGCATGGTCTACCAACTGAGCCAGCCAGGCACCCCTAATTGAATTTAATTTTAAATATTTTAACTTTTTGTCTAAAAAACAGGGCACCAAAGCTGAAATTGTAGGCATTTGTTACTGCCCTGTTTTGGCACATCTTCGAGGCAGGCTATGAACGCTCTAGAGCAGAAGCAAAAGAGAGATTATGGTGTTTTCTGGACAAAGCACCTCCATTCTGTTACACAGATCATAAAATGAGAATTTTTCAGTACAGAGGATTTTTTTTTAAAGGCAAAAAAAAACCAGTCCACATTCCCTTTTGCGACCTATCCTGTCACGTGCTAAGGCAACATACACTTTGTTCTTGGATTTGAGACTTCTGCCCCACTGCCCGCCCCCAGGGTACGGGGATTATGAGTTAACTTTCTTCAAAGTCTTACTTAAAATCTTTTCATTATGTATTTTTAAAGTCATTTAGAAGATGGATAATAAAAACAAGGTAACAACAGAGTGACGCTGCTCGAGACATTTTTGGCCATCATTTCTCAAAAGCACATCAGAGCCTAAGAAAAGCCGCCCAGAGATGGGAACTGGAACAAAACCCGGCACGATGCCTTAGTCTGTGTACATTTCACCTCGGTCTCCTGTCAGAGAGTGTGTGTGTGTGTGTGTGTGTGTGTGTGTGTGTGCGTGTAACTCATTTCCCCCGGAGTAACTCTGCACACACCCAGAGTTCTTAGAAGGAATGAACAAATCCATGAACAGAAGGTCAAACAGGTTAGGAAGAGAAGACCAGAGTTCAGAGTAGACCACACTTATCTTTCCAAATCCCCCACTCACACATACATGCAGGGCTGCCTTCTGACTTTCCGGGGCCCTGGGTACTTTTGCCTTCATGGGCCCTTTCTGCCACAGAAAAATAGTAAAAATCATACTTTATGACTACACAGACAGGAAGATGAATATATTAATGTTACATAATAAAACCTCCACTTTGATCTAAAAGCGCATTTTATTTTTCCAATTTTAAAAGAAATTAAGACATTTTCACGGGCCCCTAAAAGCAGCGTGGGCCCTGGTCACCACTATGCCTAACGGAGAGGTCGGTGGAGCCCACACTGAGCAAGGCAGAAGGCTGAGAACAGCGGCCAAGGTTATCCTGCGCCACCCCTTCCCGCCCCGCCAGCCAGAGGCACCTAGTCATCGGGTCACACGGGAGCCATGCGCCCTCACAGGGTGCCGGCAGCTCCATTTTTCCACTGGAGAGATAGGAGTTCTTGAATATACCAAGAGGGAAATTAAGTATTTCCGACGGCTGAATGTTCTATGTCAACAGCAGAAGACATGTCCCTATTACCGAAATTGTGGGCCTTTACACAAGATTAGACAGAAGTGAAAAGAAAAGGAAACCCACTCGTCAATGTGCTACAAACTTGTGATTAAAAAAAAAAAAAGATTCTGAACTAAACCCTACAGTTACTCCAGTGTCACAAATCCCCGACCACTCGACATACTATTAATTGATGATGGTAGCAATGACAAAAGTTCTGAAAAAAATCAGGGCTCCCCCCTCATTTGCTTGCTGCTGCCCAACTATGAAGATGGAAGCTTTGAGTAACATGTCCCCCTTCAGGGAAACAGCACTGACTTATGGTCACAAGACTAGGGATAAATGCTGGTTTACCCACTTTCTAAATTATGAACTTATGCACTGAGCCTCTGTTTCCACATCTGGAAAATGGGAATAACGCCTGTTCCAACCTATCTCAGCTGTTTGTTAGGAATATCAAATTAAAAAACACTGGTGAAATGCTGGGAAGCTTTTCATTAAGTGCTCCGTGAAGGTAGGGGCGCCTAGGTGGCTCAGTCGGTTAAGCGTCAGATTCTTGGTTTCCACTCAGGTCATGATCTCAGGGTGGTGAGATCGAGCCCCGTGTCAGGCTCCTCGCTGCGCATGGAGCCTGCTCAACCTGCTTAAGATTCTCTCTCTCCCTCTGCCCCTCCCCCGTACCCCCACCCACTGTTTGTGCTCTCCCTAAAAAAAAAAAAAAAAAAAAAAAATGTTTCAGTGCTACGTGAATGTAAGGTATTATTACATAGAAAGGAAAACGCTTATAAACCCAAAGTACTGAGACCTTCCCACAAGACATTGGCAATAAGCAATTAATCTAAACCAACTGTATATATTTTTTAAGCACAAACTCTTAATTAAACCCAGCAGTAAACACTCTAAAACTGTAATTTCTCAGCAAAACACAGACTGACCTAAAGATTTTATAACACTTGCTCAGAGCAAGCCCCTCATAATATTTGCAGAAGGAATGGACAGCATAACGACAAATTACAGTTAAAAAGTCTTTTCTTCATCTCACTGGGTTGGAATTCTCGGACTCTACTATTATTATTACTCATTAAGTCTAATCTTTATATAGGGGCGCCTGGGTGGCACAGCAGTTGGGCGTCTGCCTTCGGCTCAGGGCGTGATCCCGGCGTTATGGGATCGAGCCCCACATCAGGCTCCTCCGCTATGAGCCTGCTTCTTCCTCTCCCACTCCCTCTGCTTGTGTTCCCTCTCTCGCTGGCTGTCTCTATCTCTGTCGAATAAATAAATAAAATCTTTAAAAAAAAAAGTCTAATCTTTATATAGCAAAGGGAATGTTGACTACATCTTCTAGAACTATGCTGGAGAAAAACCAGTCTTCTAAGAACAGCAATGCATTTTAAATGCGCACTCAAAGTTAACTATGGTGCTAAGGCTCCAAATATTTTTTCAATCTTGAAAGTCTTGAACTGGGTAGGAGTGTTAAATATCACTATTCTTTGTGGATGGTGAGCTCTTCCTTCCTCCCGCTCTTAAGCACTGCCGTGGCCCCGAGTGCCAGTCCCGGCTGCTGTTCTTCACACCCTGTTGCCCTTCCAGGATGATCTCATCTGAACATATGGCTTCGAGCACCAGCATGAGCTGAGGATTCCATCTCTGTCCCAGTCCAGGCATCTCCAGCCTCTTGCCTTGAGGTCCCACGAGCAGAGTCCACACCCTTGCCACACCATCCTGCTCCCCATCGCATTTCCAGCACACCCACCAGAAACCCAGTTACCCCAGACTTCTCTCTCTGACTCACCTCCCAAATCCATGCCGACCAAGGTCTCAAGATTCACCCTCCTTTGAACCCCCCTCCCCACGACTCTATTTCCCCTGCAACTGCTTTGGTTCAAGGACCACTTGTCCAATGTTAATGCATGGGCTGCTGATTGATCTCTGGGCCTGTACCCAATTCATCCCCCACACCAAGACAAGAATGACCCCAAAGCACACACCTGGTGATGTCATTTTCCTGTTGAAAGTCCTTCAAAACCTGCCCCATAACCTTCAAGATCAAGTTCAGACTCCTTCACTAGCACAACACAGTCCTTCATGATTTTCACTCTACTCATCTCCAAGGGTTAAACAAAGGTCCCGCTACACGACATGCCAGTTCACACCTCCGTGCCTTTGAACATACTGTTCCCTCTGCCTGGACTGCTGTCCCTCCCCTCCCCCCACCTTGTGCTTTCTTCTTCGTCATCATCTTCCTCTTGCCTTCATTTTCTGCGAACTCCAATTCATTTCTGAAAAATGCAACTCAGTCTCTGGCAATCCTCTGATTCACCCAGTCTGATCCTCCTCCAAGCCCCTCCTGCCTCCGGGCACCCCCCCGGCACGGTCCCTCCACCACAGCCCACGGGGGGGGGGGGTGGGGGCTAATGCCCGCTGGCCTCCTCTACCCGATGCAGAGCTCCTTCAGGGGAGCGCAGGACGGGAGTGCCTGGCCCAGCCAGTGCCTTCCATTAATATCACTTAATGAATAAATGAATGCCTGCAGGAATGAATGACCTGCCTTCAGGAAAAAAAAGGGATCAAACTTCAATTGAAATGAAATCCTCATCCACTTGGGTTCTTGGGCTCCGTGAATTAACGGTAAGTTACTTAGCAGCTGGTCTAAAGTTTATCTTAATTTAACAACCCCCTTCCTCTAAGGGTGTGCCAATTAACAGCATATGGCTGCATGAGCAATGTTGAAGATCTATGAGAACAAACCGTGTTCGAGCACCCTGAAGAACTCCAGAAGCACCTATTTACATAGAAATAATTGAAAATCATTCTGATAGCTTCAGTAACTTGGGTCCCCTAAGACCTGTACCAGACAACAATTTGTTTGCCTAGTTGGAGTTAAAATATGTACTCGAAAGTAATCAAAGTACATTTATTTTAAAATATTCTATAATTCAGATGGGCCTCCCCTCCCCCACTCTGCAATTAGTAGGAATTAGTGACGTTTCACCACGCTTCCAGCTATGAATAGCACACCCAGGAAGCCAAGGTTCACCTATAATCTCTTAATTAGACGCATCCCTCACGATGCTGCCCACCATCCTTCAAAGGAATGTTGACAGCCTGTCAGCCACAGAGGACAGCTCCGAGTTCCATACCTAGAATCATATGGATTTCCTATGAAAATTGCTTCAGTAGCAGCAGTTAGTCAATTTAATAACCTTATTAAACACTTTAATGACTTCTTGGGCCTAATGACTATATCTAGTATGAAGGAAGAAGCCAGGCAGAGTAGAATTAAAAATTTAAACTAACTGATCTCTACTGTTCTCCATGTGGGAAAAGGCTTCTGAAGAAAGAGAGACTGCTAGACTCTTTGAAAAATCTAATTCCTGTGTTCTCTTACAATAATCGCTCTTTGACTTCAATGCACCCTGCCCCCCACCCCCACCACTCCAGGTTCAACCTTCATCCGTTTATCCATCTACCTTGTCTTCTTTCTTTTCCTTAGCCAGGATAGGAGATGAAATTAACAATAAAAATAACTGTATTGAATAGGGCACTGTGACAAGTGTTTTACACATGTTTCTCTCTTTAATCTTTACAACAATCCTAAAGGGTCAATAATATTATCATCCCATTATTCAGGTAAGGAAAGTGAGGCTTCTAAAGCTTGAGCAACTGGCCCAAAGCCAAATGGCTAATAGGCTGAGCTAAGTTTCAAATTCAAACCTTACTCCAAAGCCTGTACTCTCAAACATACTCTATCTAGCGGTTCTTTTTTTTTTTTAAGATTTTATTTATTTATTTGACGGAGAGAGAGACAGCCAGCGAGAGAGGGAACACAAGCAGGGGGAGTGGGAGAGGAAGAAGCAGGCTCCCAGCGGAGGAGCCTGATGTGGGGCCCTATCCCAGGACTCTGGGATCACGCCCTGAGCCGAAGGCAGACGCTTAACGACTGAGCCACCCAGGCACCCCTATCTAGTGGTTCTTTTAGCAACGATAAATCTCAGATTATTTCCATTCTCACTGTAATTGTATTATTTTGGAGGGGAAAAAAGTTATCATCTTTGCTATTAGCTAAAATATCATTTCAAAAAATATGCACTTCTCAAAGGCTTTCTATTCCATCTTTATATTCTCAAAGGCTTTCTATTCCATCTTTATATTTCTAGCCCCAAGTACAGTGTTAGCACATAGTAAGTCCTCATGAAATGTTTAAGAAATTAACCAACCAATTGATTACAAAGATGTTTCAAAAACAAAGAACGTGTAGATGCTGTATGCTGAAAATTACAAGATGCAGCTGAAAGAAATCGAAGAAGTATATACCTCTTCGTCTGTATCCAGGTAAGTATATGTCTATACTGTGTTTATGAATTGAAAGATTCAATACGGTAAAGAGATAAATTCTCCCCAAACTGATCTATAGATTTAGTGCAATTCCTATATATAACCCAGTTAGATGTTTCGAAGACACAGATGAGCTTCTTCTAAAATTTACATGGAGAGGGACAGACCCTAGAATAGCCAGAACAATTCTGAAAAAGAAATAAGTGGGGGCGCCTGGGTGGCACAGCGGTTAAGCGTCTGCCTTCGGCTCAGGGCGTGATCCTGGCGTTCTGGGATCGAGCCCCACATCAGGCTCTTTCGTTGTGAGCCTGCTTCTTCCTCTCACACTCCCCCTGCTTGTGTTCCCTCTCTCGCTGGCTGTCTCTATCTCTGTCAAATAAATAAATAAAATCTTTAAAAAAAAAAAAAAGAAATAAGTGAAAAGAATCCCTCTTCCTGATGTCAAGCTCACTATATAGCTACAGTAATCAAGACCATATGGTACAGGAAGAGGTACACAGATCAATGGAACAGAACAGGAAACCCAGAAATAGACCCATACACTGGGGCGGCGCCTGGGTGGCTCAGTCGGTTAAGCATCTGCCTTTGGCTCAGGTCATGATCCTGGGGTCCTGGGATCAAGCCCCGCATCGGGCTCTCTGCTCCTTGAGGAGCCTGCTTCTCCCTCTCCCTCTGCTTGCTGTGCCACCTGCTTGTGCGCTCAATCTCTCTCTCTCTCTGTCAAATAAATAAATAAAATCTTAAAACAAAAAAAAGGAAATAGACCTATACAGATATGCCCAACTGATTATTGACTAACATGTAAAAAATTCAACGAAGGACAGACAGCCTTTCAACAAGCGGTTCTGCAGCAATTTGACATCTACAGGGCCCAAGATGACCTTCCACCTGATCCTTGCACCCTCTACAAAAATTAACTCAAAATGGATCATGGATTTAAATGTAAACATAAAACTACTGGGAAAAAATATTTGGGACCTAGGCCTAGACAAAGAGTTCTAAGACTTGATTCCAAAAGGATAATCCACGTAAGGAAATGATGATATATAGGACCTCACCAAAACTAAAAGTTTCCCCTGCAAAAGACTCTGCAAAGAAGTTGAAAAGACAAATGACAGACCGGAAGGAAATATTTACAAATCACACATCCCTCAAAGAACATGTACCTAGAACCTATAAAGAACTCTCAAAACTCAACTTTTTTTAAAAGATTTTACTTATTTATTTGAAAGAGGGAGAGACAGAGAGAGAAAAGACACAAGTAGGGGGAGGGGCTGAGGGAGAAGGAGGAGCAGATGCCCCCTGAGCAGGGAGCCCCATGCAGGGCTCGATCCCAGAACCCTGGGATCATGACCTGAGCAGAAGGCAGACGCTTAACCAACTGAGCCACCCAGGCACCCCTCAAAACTCAGTATTTAAAGAAAAAAACGAATTCAATTAGAAAACAGGCAAAACACCCGAAGAGCTGTTTCACCAAGGAGGACACACAGATGGCAAGCAAGCACGTGAAAAGTGGTGCCACGTCATTAGCCGCCACCACGTGATATCACGGCGCCCACCGCAGTTGCTGCCGGTGGTACTGCTGTAGTGTGTGTTAGCCGTTGTGGCAGGTGTGTGTTTTTCTTTAACTTTCCCTGTAGCCCAGCTCTATGGTACAGTAAACCCACCTATGTGCTCATCGTAAGAATATTTACTCTGATTACAGAAAGACGTGTAGGAGGGACAAGGGCTAGTAAGTCAGAACCTCTAGGTGTTAATGAGTAGTAATTGTTCAGACCCTTGATGAGAAATTTCTATCACAAAAATGAAGACTTGTTTCATCTTGTGTTCACTTTCTCAGGACATTTCTTTTTCCCCTATTCCAAAGTGTGTTTTACATGCTTATGTGTTTAAACT
This sequence comes from Ursus americanus, assembly GCF_024610735.1. Taxonomy (NCBI): domain Eukaryota; kingdom Metazoa; phylum Chordata; class Mammalia; order Carnivora; family Ursidae; genus Ursus; species Ursus americanus. The sequence goes on from NC_142129.1 coordinate 48,313,539, forward strand.
AAGGACTCATTCATTCATTCATTCATTCATTCCATTGAAGAGCACTGACTCGGTGCTAGGCACTGTTCTAAACTGGAGAATTTAACCAATGGCTTATCACCAGGGTTCTGTTCAGGGCTCCCACGTAACAATCTTAAAACTAAAATTTAGCACATTTTATACACTACATTCTTACAAATAACAAGCTTGAAAGGCAGAAGGAATATATCAAGTAAGCTTCCTATTTTCTCATGAGAGTTATGACAAATCACCTAAAAGACATACTACAAGGGATGTTATGTGCCACTTTGTAGCTTGGAGGGTATTTAAATGCCATGCTCTGGCAGTTCTGGATGATTTTTGAGAAAGCTCTTATTACTTCAGGAGGAATAAGTGTGGATGAGATTCACTCAGACCTGCCTTTTATATGACTTACAACAGTTCATGATGTTGCAAGCTTCTTTATGAGTGTCCAAAATTAAGGAGTTACCTTTGTATCTCATAACACATTAGCAAAAGTGCAATGGAAAAACTCATCTTTCTCAATAAGGAGTAGCTGCGAACCTGTATCGAACTACACCGCAAGGACACAATCGGCAAAATCCAGTTTGTGAAAATCTCTGTAAACAAAAGATGCAGTTTTTCAACACATAAATTGCAAAAGGGGAAAAAAGCAGAATAAAAGACTTGAAGCAATATATTAACCAAATGCAATGTATGGTCTCTATTTGGATCAGAACAACAAAATATATACATTCCCCCCACCAACAGAATCAGAAACACTTGAACACTGACTGAATGTTTGATGGTATGAAAGAATTAATGCTAATTATTTAAGGTGTGATAACATGGTTTATTCCTAAGAAGGGTCCTTTGTTAGACATGCATACTGAAATATGTACAGATAAAAACAGACAATGTCTAGAATTTGTTTCAAAATAATTCACTGTCTGATAGCAGGAGGAAATGGATAGTGGTGGGGGGGTAGTTTGCTCATGAATTAATAATGTGTTAATTGTTGAATCCTTAGGTACATAAGGGTTCATTATATTATTCTCTCTGCTTTGTGTATGTTTAAAATTTCATAAATGAAAAGTTAAAAACAGAGAAAGTAAAAGGAAAGAAGGGAGGGAAGAAGGGCAGGGGTGTCATCCCAAGCAGACTGCTTTATAAAAGGGAACAAATGTGGCACTCGAAAGTGAAAGCAAGTCAGAAACAAAGATCTGAAATGTTAACTATTTGTTCAACATTTATTGATGCCACTAATGTTAATGACAGCCTAATACTTACCGACCTTAAAAAATATGGTTTTTCATTATTATAAAAATAATACATGTATGTAATTAAAGAAAGAGATATATAAAATTTCAAAAACAGATGAGTACACCATGAAAATGGAATCCCCTACTTACTGGACTCCCAGTTCTTTGCCCACCTAAGTTAGGACTTTTATATATTTTTATATATTTATTATATAACATTTTTATATTATATATACATAATTATATATTATGTTGCATATATGTTACATATTATATATATTAATATATTATAGAATACATATATTGTTATATATATTATATATACTTTTTAACACAAATGGGAGCATAACATACTGTTTTATACCTTGATTTACTGCACCATCTTGTAGAAACCTCTACACGTGAGCATATATAATTCAGTGTAGTTTGTTTTAAAAGTGTTCATTTTAGAGCAGTTTGAGATATACAGAAAAATCTCCATATACCCTACGTCTAGTTTCCCCTATTACAATATCACATCACACAGGCGAGGAAGGAAGGAGGAAGGAATAACAGAACAATTCATTGTGGGGAGTAGGAGAGTGCTGTCCTGTCACTTCCCTTCAAAGTCCCCAGCATCACAGGACCCGGGGAAAGGCTTGCTTATGGGATATTCTTTAATGATATTCATTGGTTCCAGCCCAGTCAGTTTCCAATCAGTTTCCCCATAACAAAGCCACGCTTTCCTAGAGAGAGCCCAAAAGGTTACCATCAGGCAGCGCAAGCCTATCCCGAACATGCAAATGTTAGGTTTCCCTCATGACCGTCCCCGCGGGGCCCTGTCTCCTCCCTCGGTGTCCGGGTCCTCGTGGTGCCTGGAATTCCCCTGGGCCCACCTGGGTCTGCTCCAGTCAGGATGTCCGCTGCCACAGAGCTGAGGCATTTACTGCCACTAAGGTGCCAGTTACTGGTGGCTGCTGTCCCGTGTGAGGTACGCACACTTTGAAGAAAAACCCTCATCCTAAACGTATAAATTTCTCAAGGCAGAATTCGGCTGTCGTGATCCGGGACAGCAGGGGAGATATACATCCCACCCCCAACACCCCACACACACAGGGGGTGTCAGCCCACCCTTCCAGTCATATCACATAGGCAGGGCCATCCCATTTACACCATGGGAGCCCTGGGCAAGGGCCAACCCAGGGCCTTGGAGGGACCAGAACGCGGGACCTCACGCAACACTGTCCAGCAGGAACGAACTGTTTATTCACACGTCACGGAAGAGGAGCTCAACATGGCAGGAAGCGAGGGTCTTTAGTAATGCAGAAAAACCAAGCTGCTTACTCCAGACGTTGGAATATAAAGAGGATGAAAATGCCTGACTCCACGAAAGCCAGCCTGAAACGTGTTTCCTGACACAGCCACCTGCCTTTTCATTAGGATTCTGGGTTCTGTCTCATTAAACAGAAGAGTTGATTCAGTTGGGTCCATCTAATTATTCTTATTAAAATATGTAACCATAATATTTTAATTGTAAATTAAAGTTGCATGCATGAATGAATCTGAATTCATTTTAATTTTACAATGGCCCAATGCCAAGGCCTTTTTATGGGGAAGATCCATCAGCTTGGATACTGCTCTCCTGGGAATCCAAACCAATGTGCAAATGGAACGTGTTTAACTAACAAGGGAGACTCTCTTGCTCCCTGTTCTCCTCTCTCTAGATTTATTACAGTAATAAAGCTATTTTAACAAGAGAGACTCCGTTTGGTTACCCACCCCCCTCATCTATTAAAAAAAAAAAAAATCTTACCAAACTTCTAGGCTGGAGCTACCAGTTAGGTGGAACCAACATGTCACTCCTGGGCTGTCTGAGTTTTAAACAAGGATGGTAAACGGGTCTCAACTCGTGTGCCAGTGTCAAGATTAATTAGTAAAGTCTGCTATGGGCACCGAGTAGAAAGTGCTTTACACACAGTGCCTCCTCGGTCTAGATGCTAGAACAATCAGTGATATTGCATCTCCCCTTACATATGCAGTCAGGTGGGGCCTGAGTTATTTCCACTAAATGACAACGAGGCTCAACCAAAACCTCCTCCACTTCTAACTGCATTGACTACAGGGTAGGTGGTGAGATAAAAATACCTTTTATAATTGAGGCTTTAGGAAAGCCTCCTCTTGGCTTCTAAGCGGAGGCCTGAGGATAAGGAGGAGTTAGCCAGTCAACGTGGAGTGAAGTCTGGGGGAAGGAAGATTATTGCAAGCAGTGGGAGAAACATCTGTGAAAGCCCAGGGGCCCGGGGTGCACAGAGCATTCAGGTCTGCAAAATAAGCTCCAGACCAGGAAGTGAGCAGTGCATCAGGGGTACAGGGAGAGGCAGAAGACGAGTCTGTGGAAAGAAGCAGGGTCCGATCACACAGGGCCTCAGAAACCACACTTGGGAGTCTGGACTTTGTTCTAAGAGCAATCTGCTAGAAGCCAGGAGATCATCCTGGCCACGGGTGCACAATGGGCTGATATGTGATGAAAAGCACTGTATTACAATACATCCAGAACCTAGCCTGACTAGGCTTAGTTCTTGCTGATAGAGGCTAAATTTCCAAACATTTCATCTCTTTCTGCTTACTGTATTTTTTTTCCTTTTCAGTTGAAGGACTTTCTAGTTTAAAATTGCTTAATGTTATGATATTATTACATAATTATTTATAATAAAAGACTTTTGGGGGCACTTGGGTGGCTCCCGTCAGTTAAGCATCCGAATCTTGATTTCGGCTCAGGTCATGATCTCGAAGTCGTGAGATGGAGCCTTGGATCAGACTCCACACTGAGCACAGCCTGCATAAGATTCTCTCCATTCCCTCTGCCCCTCTCCCCACTTGTGCTCCCCCCCTCAAATAAATAAATAAATAAAATCTTTAAAGGACTTTTGCAAGGTCAGTAAAATACTTTCTGTAGGTGGTTAAAATTTGTGTAGTTTTTAATTGAAGTGAGTTTGTAATAAAAAAATCAAGTGATTAAACCACCTAAGCAAAAAATCTAGAAAATTAAAAAATAAAAAAAATTTAAAATAAACCTTCTTTTTTTTTTTTTTTTTAAAGATTTTTTATTTATGTATTTGACAGAGATAGAGACAGCCAGCGAGAGAGGGAACACAAGCAGGGGGAGTGGGAGAGGAAGAAGCAGGCTCATAGAGGAGGAGCCCGATGTGGGGTTCGATCCCGGAACACCGGGATCACGCCCTGAGCCGAAGGCAGACGCTTTAACCGCTGTGCCACCCAGGCGCCCCCATAAAATAAACCTTCTTCTAATTGGGAAAAAAAAAAGTGTGTGCCGCTTTGATTGGCAGATTTTTCCCCCCGAAGAGAACGACTTTTAAAATATGCCTTACCCCCGCCCCCCTGGCACTGCCTGCTCAGCGGTCAGGCCCATGCAGGTGTGCAGTGAAGAATTCTCCTCACCCAGAAGGAGGTCTGGCCTCTGCCCTCGGCTCCTGGAAGGTAATCTCTAGGCCCCTGAATGCCCTGCCTGACAAGAGTACCTTTGCTAGCCTGGGCTTTGGCCACTAGACAGTCCAACAGTGCAAATACGATGGGGGTTTAGGACCACACTGTACCAGCTGCGACCTTTGGAGGAACTGGAGACTAACGATATTAGCCTGACCCCAGGAGGACGGGATACTGAAAGTCCGCCACACAGGCAATGTGTGACTCAGCCCCAGTAAAAACTGGACACCGAAGGCCCTGCTAGGCTCCCCTGTGCCAATCATCCCACATCGACGGCGCAGCGTAACCCCAACAACTCCGTAAGAGGATGAGCTGGGGCTCCACGTTTGGACTCTATCCTCTGCATCCCTCTGGCTGGTTCTAACTTGTGTCCTTTCCCTGTAATAAACCGTAACTGTGAGTGTAACCGCTGTCTCTGCGAGTCTTTCTTGTGAAGTGTCAAAACTGAGGATGGTTCGGGGAACCCCCGAAATTATAATTAGTGTTAGAAACGAGAGAAGTCACGTGGGGACTTGCAGTTTGGCCAATTTCACAGAGAAGGTATTTCCTGAAAGAAACGGCCTGATCACCATATTATTTAATACGAGAAAGGAGAAAAGTCTTGGTATTGTCTGGGGTTACCTCTGTAGGGAAAATAGGGGCGCTGACTGGAAAGGGACACACGGTACGTTCTGGGGTGCTGCAAACAGCTAAACCTCAGTCCAGTGTGGTTACACAGGTGTACACATAAGAGATCATCTGCTGAGCATTTGGTGCATTTTACTGTATATCTGTTATACCCAAAAAGTTAAAAAACAAACCAAAACACTGTCTTTGAAAAAGGGGGAGCCCCCAAAAAATAATAAAAAGAAAATTAAAAAAAGAAAATGGGAGATCCCAACCTAGAATTAAACGGTGGAAATGAGTTAGATTAATGAGGAGAATCTGAACCCAAAGACAGGGCAGAAAGAAAGGATGTGAGATCTAGTAAAGAAGCTTCTGGAAGGATTCTCTGGAACGGATTGTTTGGGCTGTATAGTGCTTTAAACTTGGGCAAGGCAAACGAAGGACCATGTGGCCGTGTGTGTGTGTGTGTGTGTGTGTATGCTCCCTAAAAAGTTCCTCTACCACTATTCAGTTCCATTAGGCTCACCTAGTGACAATGTGCATGGAACAGTAGTAGACAGGGTAGGACAAATGGGTACTTTTAAGGGGCACCGGGGTGGCTCAGTCAGTTAAGTGTCAGACTCTTGATTTTCGCTCAGGTCGTGATCTCAGGGTGGTGAGATCAAGCCCCATGTCAGGCTCCTCGCTGGGCATGGAGCCTGCTTAACCTGCTTAAGATTCTCTCTCTCCCTCTGCCCCCTCCCCCTGCCTCTTTCTCTCTCCCTCTCAAAAAAAAAAAATCTTTCAAGAGAGGGCCACTCAGCAAAGGGTTAGTGTGGTGGTTGTCCTACCCTCCTCCCAGTTAGAGGAAGCTCTGGAAGCTGGGATTGGAGGCTTGGGAGATCAGTCAGGCTGGACTCAGGAAGGAACAGTGTTCTCTGAGCTGTATGAAACCAAGCCAAGAGAGCTAAGAGGCAATAAGCAAGGTAAAACTGAAACCAACAGCAGACAGTTCCCCTGGGTTGTTACCAGAGGTCGGGAGATTCATGTATGAGGCAATGGAGGAGAAAACCAAGAAAGCCAGAGGGAGACTGTTCAAAGCAAAGGGTGGGAGTCAGAGCCTGGGAGAAATCTGAGTCATGGAACAAGATACTTTTATAAGCAGCGAGTGGGAGTGAGCTAAGAGCTAGCTCAGTCACTGGAACCCCGGAATGAGGGCCGAGGACACACCAATGCTGGGGAATGGGGGGAGGGGGGGCCCTCCTCTAGGATGCCCTGAAGTATCTTGACTCTCCACCACAGGCTGATGGTTAGTGACTGAAGAACTAACCTGCAGTGAGTCAAAACGCATGGATTATTTATTTTCGGATTTGTGACGACATACCTCTTTCTGTTGTTCTGGAAACATCTTCAGCGCAGGACACAATCAATCTGAAAAATAAGATACCAACACTCAGTCATTTGGAAGTTCCATACTGGAGCAGATATGTCTCTCATGGCCTCCCACCCAAATCCTCCGAGAGAAAATCTCTCTGGCTACCCGTAGTCTCTGAAAGATGAACCTCTGCTCCCTCTCCCTCCGGTCCACTGCTGATCAGACCTAGGTGAATACTGGTCTGCACTGGGGATCAGGAGTTTGAGACATGGCAAATCCAAGACAGTTGGATGGTGACAGGCACTCAAACAGGAAGGCCAGGCAGTATGTGGCTAGAGCTGGAGCCTTGGTGAGTCAGAGGCTGGAGGAAGGGGAAGCACAGTGGCCATGAGGGGCCAGCGGGGGTGCTGGTTGGCAGTTAGATGGAGAGAATGGAGATGCCCAGAGAGATCCACCACTAAGAACAGCTCTGATGGCTTTATCAGCAACCAGAGCTTCAGGAAATAGGTCATTCCTGTGATACTTGAACCACTGCAGAGTTCAGACAAGAAATGATGTGGCCCTGAGAGGGATGAAGGTCAGCACCTTGATTCCAGTCAGTACAACCAAGCTGAAGGTTGATTCCAGGCCCTGAATGTCCCTGGGGTTGTCTGCTGTGTTTTAATCACCCATTTATTCCATAAGCTCACTGGAGTTGATACCCGGTCCCTGTCAAAGAAAATGAGAATCCCCTGACTATATCCATGCATGTGTTTTCTTACAACGGAAAGCTGGCTATGACGGCTCAGTCACTGTTTGTCTTTATTTTGAGAATATAAGTCTGACTCCATTTTTCTGGACACTTTTTACCATCCACAAATATTTCCTGAGTCTCTACTAACGTCCTTGGTAGTGTAGGGAATATGCGGAAGCAAGAACTCTAGCTTCAGCCTCCAGACCCGCATGCCGCCGCTGCTAAGATGCCCCAGAGCAGGCAGAGGAAAGGAAGAGCGTGGACTCTCTCTTACGGAAGAGAGTGCACTGCAGGGAGAGGCTGGCGGGTCTCCAAGGGGAAGACAGTTCCTGTCACCTGCAGGGCAGAGGAGGACCCACGGAGAATGCAGGAATGTCAGTGTTTGTGGAAGGAAGACGGATTTCCAAGGGAACACAGGTGGCAACAGCATACGCAAAGGATGGAGAAAAGCATGATGGGTAGTCCAGAGATGGCAGGCAGGCCAGTTCTGCTGAGGGAAAGGGACGGTGGAGGGTGGACTGGGTTGAAACTGCTGCTGCCAAAAAGATATGTCCGCGTCCTAACCTCCGGAACCTATTTGGAAAAAGGGTCTTTGCAGACATAAATAAGAATCTTAGATTTGAGGGGCACTTGGGTGGCTCAGATGATTAAGCGTCTGCCTTCAGCTCAGGTCATGATCTCCAGGTCCTGGGATCGAGCCCCATGTCGGGCTCCCTGCTCAGTGGGAAGTCTGCTTCTCCCTCTGCCTGCCTCTACCCCAGCTTGTGCTCTTTCTCTCTCTCTCAAATGAATAAATAAAGCCTTTTTTAAAAAAAAGAATCTCAGGGGCGCCTGGGTGGCACAGCGGTTAAGCGTCTGCCTTCGGCTCAGGGCGTGATCCCAGCGTTATGGGATCGAGCCCCACATCAGGCTCTTCCGCTATGAGCCTGCTTCTTCCTCTCCCACTCCCCCTGCTTGTGTTCCCTCTCTCGCTGGCTGTCTCTATCTCTGTCGAATAAATAAATAAAAAATCTTTAAAAAATAAATAAATAAAATTAAAATAAAAAAAATAAAAAAACAAAAAAAAAGAATCTCAGATTTGATCATCCTGAATTACGGGTTTGGGCTCCGAATGCAATGACAAATGTCCTTATGAGAGACAGAAGAGAAGAAAATCCACACACAGAGGAGAAGGCCATGTGAAGACGGAGGCAGAAATTGCTAAGCTGCGGACACAAGCCAAGGATACCTGGAGTCACCGGAGGCAAGGAAGAATGTTCCTCTAGAGCCTCCGGGGGGAGCACGGTCCTGCCAACACCTTGATTTCAGACATCTGACCTCCAGAACTATAAAAGAATACATTTCTCTTGTTTTAAGTCACCAAGTTTGTGGTAACTTCTTTGGGCAGCCACAGCAAACTAATACAGAAAGGGCCTGCGGGGATCAGAGAGGAGAGCTAGGCTGGTGGTGCAACTGTGGAGGGCATGGGAGTTCATTCATTCCTGCAGCACTCAGCAAGTACGGCGCTCCTAGTATGTGCCCTGTGCTGGGCTAGGAACAGGCGCACAGTGGAGCACCGCGTACACCCGGAGCTCCTAAGATGACTTCGGAACTATAATGTGGAAGGGACAGGAAGGGAAAGGACAGCTGTCACAAGAATGGAAGGACAAAACGGGGTGGTGGGGCTGGGGAGGCTTTATTGAGAAAGTGGCACTGGAGCTGAGGCCCAAAGGATGGTGCAATTTAGCCGGGAATGCAAAGAGGAAACACATTCGAAGTAGAGGGACTGGCATGTGCAAAGGGGCAGAGGCTGGAAGGAGGAGCAGCCCAAGAGATGGGTTCTGGAAGGGATTCCTATATCGGATAAATCTTAGACCGAGGGGTGCACCCATGTCAGGCCTGGTCATGTTCCCTACACACGCTTCCCTGTTCCACACAGCTAAGCCGCTGCCTTCACCCCTTCCAGATCCCCCTGCAAACTCCCACACCTCTTCCATGATTCTGCTCAGAAATCATTTCCCCTCTCCTGCCTGGGCTCCCGGCCGCATCACACGGTCCCCTGCCATCATCAACCTCGCCTGCACCAGAATATTTGTATATTCCGTCTTCCCAGTTGATTCAATTTCTCCAACACAGCATTTCTGTGTTATCCTGTGTAATTAAACTTCGAAATCATCCTGTGAGGGAGATGTGAGCCTCCTCACTTTACGGGTAAGAAAATAGATATGAGATCAAGTTGCCCAAGGTCACACAGCCCGTGAGAGAGTGAGAGAACTCCAGTCCACGTTCAACTCAAGCCAGTCTACTTCGCAACAACTGTTCTTTCCATTGCCTGAGGCTGGTGTCATAGGAACCAATGGGTCGAAGTTTGGGTCTTAATCCTCCTTTAAAGGGCTTGAGTTTTTCCCACCCAGGAGGAAGGACTCAGCAATCCCATGAGGGTGTCGGCCCCCCTTATGCTACAGACCATGTAGCACGGAAACAGGAAACGGGAAGTTTAAACCAGTTCCAAAACATCAGAGAACCACGCAGGCAACCTTTGATATCTTAAATCACAGGGAAGGAGGCAGAGGGGGAAAGACTTTCATTGTTTACTCTACAGACTTCTACATTGAATTTTTCTAGTTAACACAAATTCATTTTATACTTTTTGAAGTAACGACTGCTTAAAGTAAATTAAACACCATAATTCTATCAGAAATAGTGACTAACATAAATTATGGACGATTTTTATTTCACGTAAGCTAAATAGCAGATTCAAATTACAAAGAGACGCTACCTTTATAACAGAAAATGTCATCTGGTACTAGACTTTGCCATGGCATTTACTAATGAAGAAAAGGAAATTAAATGATCGTACAATAGTATGGTTTGAGATAAAAGGTCAGTTGTCTATAGCTAAGCAAACCAAAGCTGCTAATCAGAAACTACCCTCTGAAAAAAACAATGCCCTCTCGGTGGGTTGTAACGTTAGATTTGTTTAGATTTTCAAATTCCCCAAACGAGCCTGTGTGTCTGTCATTATACTGTACATAGGGAACTCTTGCCTCCCTGGAAGATTTTCATCCCAACAACTATGGAACTCTGCCTCCAGGTGGCCATCCACAAGACGGTCTTTGGAGTACATTATCTCCCCACCATCAGTGGGGAACCACAGCACACCTGGATAGTCACCTACTGAGACCCACTATCTTTCCTACTTACCTTCCTAGGAAGAAGTATTAACTCTTGGGGTGCCTGGGTGGCTCAGTCAGCTGGGCATCCAGCTGTTGCTTTTAGTTCAGGTCATGATCTCAGGGTCGTGGAACTGAGTCCCCACATCAGGCTCTGCACTCAGTGCAGAGTCTGCTTATCCCTGTCCCTCTGCTCCACTCCCTGACTTGTGCCCCCCCTCAAGTAAATAAATAAAATCTTTTTTAAAAAATTATTATTAAATTTTACCACCATTCCAAACAACACAGATGACTTCTCAAACCTGTTCCTCAGATTAGAATTGGGTACACAGTGATGACAGATATATGGGTTGTCCCCCTACTGGGAAACATGGCGGCCATAGAGACTCATCTGAGGGACTCAACACATCTTCACAGCTCTATCACCGCCTTGAGAGTATGATTTGCCAAAACCAGAAACTTCAGGAGAAAACTGCGTTCATTTTCCCTCTCGGAATACTTCTTCTATAAAATACAAAATGTCTGTGAAATAGATAGAATTCTATAGAGCAGGGTTTGGCAAATTTTTTTCTGTAAAGGGTCAGATAGTATATATTTGAGGTTTTACAGGCCAAACAGTCTCCGTTGTAACTATTCAAGTCTGCAATTTGTAGTGAGAAAGCACACAGATGCTAAATAATCTAAGGCCGATGGCTATGTTCCAGCAAAACTTTATCTATAAAAACAGGCGGCAGTAGTTTGCAGACCTTAACTACGGAGCAATCAAGTGTTGTGTTTTGAATTCTACACCTTAATAAAGCTCTCTCTTAGATCAACAGGAAAAAACTGTCACAAGGTGAAGCTTGGTCTGTGTACCTACAGGCAGTCTCCTCTCTGACAAGCAAATTACTGAGAGTCTGTGGACTATATATGTGAGTGGAGAGAGAAGGGATTATGTACTTTCCCCAATGGTGAAATAAGGAATACAAGTGTAGTTTACATCATTCTCTAAAATGAAAATGGGGGTGGGGTGAGCTTTCAGGAGCATCGTTTGGGTTTCTTTACCATCCCGTGTCAAAGGCTGATGAATGCAACAAACTTGTTAATCAGGAACTGGATTGGAATTTATATCAAAGCCACGAGGACATCCTAAACAGAACAAAACAGGTTTTATCAAAGATCTACAGAGTTATTGACTCACTGTAACAATATACAATTTCATAAACCAAACAGATATGCTTTTCCATATTTCCCACACAAAAGCCAAGAGAAATCTCATGTGCTCCTAGAAGAACGTGCAGAAAGACTTTTAACTAACTGAACAGTGGGCAGAGTCTTTGTAACAGGAAGGAGTGTATTTTTATTAGGAAACAACTGCTATAGTTTTCTTGCTTTTTTTTTCTCCTATATTAGGAGGAGTAGTCAACTGTCAAACAAAATACACTTAACCCCTTCTCTGTTCTAGAGATGTGGTGGGATTCCAGGAGCTGGGGCTTGTGTGTGTGCAAGAAGCAAATAAGTAAAAAGGATACCACCTAACCATTAGGTGTCGCCATGTCTCACCACCTCAGCAGGACACCTGGCTGCTTCTGATGCATTTTCACCCTCCTCTTAGAACCTTCACAACAACACGCTACTGTTTTAATGCTGAAAAGACTCCGCTCTGGGTCGACTGTGGTTAAGGAAAGGCATCAGTCCCCACTTCTTTTCCTTTTTTTTTTTTTTAAGATTTTATTTATTTGAGAGAGTGAGCAAGAGAGAAAGAGAGAGAAAGGAGGAGGGGCAGAAGGAGAAGGAAAAGCAGACTCTCCACTGAGCAGGGAGCCGGTTGCCGGGCTCAATCCTAGGACCCTGGGATCATGATCTGAGCCGAAGGCAGACGGTGAACCAACTGAGCCACCCAGGCGCTCCACCCCCATTTCCTTTCCTGTTACAACTCTGCTTCCAGAGAGGGCTTTTATAAGAAAGTTAGACAAAAGAACTGGTATTGAAGGGGTGTAAGGTAGGAATCCCAGTGAGCATTGGAGGAGAGGCCCACAGGAACAGCGTGGGTCAGTCTCAGAGGTATCTAAGAAGGCGGGAGGAGAGGGAAGGACGGCTGCTTTCAGGAGTATCCAGGAATGTGTTGATTTGGGGTTCTAAAAAGCTTACTGCCCACCCTTCAGGAGAAGAATCTCTTTCCACCTACACATAGTCCCCTGCAGTGCGCACAGAGGAGGCAGTGATGTTCTGTCTACACCTGTGTCTTACCAGCTCACTGCCTAGCAGCGGAAAGGCTCACCATGCCAGGGGATTTATGCCGTGGCCATTGTGCTGCCCTGGGAAATGCCCTACGGGGCTGAAGGCCCCGAAAAGTCCTCTACTACTCCCAGAGGAACTGGACCTAGTATTAAGGTTAGGAAACACCTCTCCACCCTCAAATACACATAAAAATAGAAAAAATTTTCACAAAATTTGAGAAAACAGTGAGACATGATCATATGAAAATTTAAACCTGCTGTATGTTTCAAAGGAATATAAAGACAAATGTTATATAATAATAATATTTATAATACATACGACAAAGGATTAATATTTCATTTATGGAAAGCTCTTATAAATCCATACCAAAGACTATTTCTGTAGAAAAATAAGCAAAGTTATCAATGATCAATTCACAAAACAAAAACAATAAAGGTCAAACTCAACAACGAAAACCAAACAACCTGACTAAAAACTGGACAAAGGACCTGAATAGACATTTCTCCAAAGATGATATACGAATAGCCAAAAAGCATATGAAAAGATAGTCAGGATCGCTAATCATTAGGAAATGCATATCAAAACTGCCATGAGTTATCACCTCACATCCATGAGGAAGGCTACTATCAAAAAAGACAGAAAACAGGCACTGGTGAGGATATGAAGAAATTGGAACCTTTGTGCCGATAGGAATGTAAAATGGTGTCACTCCTGTAGAAAACAGTATGGAGGTTCCTTAAAAAATTAAAAACAGGGGTGCCTGACTGGCTCAGTTGGAAGAGCATGGGACTCTAGATCTCGGGGTTGTGAGTGTGAACCCCATATTGGGGCAGATATTCCTTAAACCAAAAAGTAAACTTCAAAAAATTAAAAATAGAACGACGCTATACTCCAGCAATTCTACTTCTGGAAATACATCCAAAAGAACTGAAAGCAGGATCTCAAAGAGATAGTTGCACACCTGTGCTCATGGAAGCACTGTTCCTAAAGCCCAGAAGGGTAAGCAAGCCAAGTGTCCGACAAACGAATGAGCAAGATGTGGTATGCACACACAATGGAATATTACTCAGCATGTAAAAGGAAGGAAATTCTGACACATTCTGCAACATGGATGAACCCTGAAGACATGAATCTAAATGAGATGATCAGTCATTTATACAAAAACCACATACTTTATGATTCGACTTACCTACCTGAGGTTTCTAAACTTAAGCCAAATTCATAGAAACAGAAGGTAGAATGGTGGCTGCCAGGTGGCAATGGAGAGCTCTAGTTTAATGGGTGCAGAGTTTCAGTTTGGCTAGATGAAACCGATCTGGAGCGTTACACACCAGTGTGACTATACACACTACTAGTGAATTATACACGTAAAATGGGCGAGACGGTAAATTTTTTATGTTCTTACCACAATTAAAAAGTTTTGGAAAAAAAGGTCAATGATCTATTTAAAATGTTTAACCTTGCTATAAACAGAAATGCAAATAAAAAATAAGATACCATATTTGCCTCTATTAAATTAGAATGTTTTTTTTTAATGATAATATCCATACTGGCAAAGATCATCGGAAATGGGACTGATTGCTGCTGGTGGGAATGAGAGCTATTTCAATATTCCTGAAAGACAATTTGGCCATATGTTTCAAAAGAATTTTTAAATCGCTCATGTTCTTTGACTCAATTATTCCACATCTGGGAACTCAACCTAAAAAAATCAATCAGACATGTGCAAAAAAGAATTCTGTATGAAAGAATGTTCCCAATGCAGTGTTTTTAAAAAACAGATCAAATAAAATAGAAACCTGAATGTCCATCAGATTAAATGAACGATGGTAGAGCCGCATAACAAACCAGCCTATACCACTACAAATTACGTTACAGAAAAATATTAAATGATAGGGACTGTTCAAGAAGTATTGTCAAGTGATTTTTTTAAGTATGCTTCTTTCTCTCTCTCTCTCTTTTTTTTTTAAGATTTTAATGTATTTGTTTGTCAGAAAGAAAGACAGAGAGAGCACAAGCAGGGGGAGCAGCAGGCAGAGGGAGAAGCAGGCTCCCCACTAAGCAAGGAGCCCGATTCGGGACTCAATTCCAGGACCCTGGGATCATGACCTGAGCCGAAGGCAAACGCTTAACTGACTGAGCCACCCCCGTGTCCCAGTATGTTTCTACTTCTCTACTTATTTATTTGAGAACTGGAGCCTACACAGGACAAGTTAACAATGGTCATTTCTGAATGGTGAGATTCTAATCGCTTTTTTCTGTATTTTCCCAAAAGTTTACAATGCATTTGTTACTTTTAAAGTCTGAAAAGGCTATGTTGTTTGTTTAAAAGTAAAACTATATGTGCTCAATTGCTTTTATATTCCCCTTTCCAAGAAAACAGACAACTACATTTATTTCACTCTGTTTTACTTCCTCCTATGATGTTCAGCACTTTTTCTATATAAATGAAAAATTACTGACTTCTTACTTTAATCTCATAAAGATAGGCCAACAGTGAGGTTGTTTTAGAATCAAAGTTTAACTCCATACCAGTTTTTCTCATACCTGTTCTCAGTACCACCTATGTCCTTCGCACTGCATTGGGTAGGTCTGGGAGTGGGGCCGTAGTGCCCCCAAATCTCTTCTAGGGGGAAACTGTCAGCCAAGGTCCTGCTAGAGGGGCAGCTCTATAGGTAGCCCTGCTCTGTATCACTGGGTTGCGGGGGGGGGGGACCGTTCCTAGACACAGGTGACGGCCATCAGTGATAAGCATCAGACTCTGGTGAAGCCAGTCCACAGGTTAGACAGGTGCCCAAGGCACAGCCTGGCACCGAAAGAAGGACTGGGCACCCACTCCCTCCCATATTTGGCCCAGGAAACACTGGGAGACTTGGCTGTTCCCTGGTACCTGAAGCTGGGAAATGATTAAAGAGAAAGGGAGGGGTAATGATGTCACAGCTGGAGTTCTGAGGGACCAGAGCTTGCACTTAAAACAGAAGCCATGATGAAGATAAAAGTTCTCACGAGGTATTAAAGAAACTGGCCACCAGAAAGCTGAATCACGGCACTGGCTTCAGCTGCTGACATCCACAGAGCTGCCTGGAGCCAGCGCCCAGAGTGCCCAGTGGTTTAAGGCTCCAGTGTCTCCTGGGTTCCCATGCACCCTTTACTCAAGGTAGCTTGAGGGAGATCCCAACGTAGGCAATCAAAAGAGCTCATCCAAAAAGAAAAAGAAAAACAAGCTGTATCGTCCTTGAGAGAGCACTGCTGTCCCACCTTGGTCCAGTTTCCATGTTTTGGTACAGCCTGTGCAGAACCACCTGTAAAGCCCACCCAAGTTCTTCCTCAGTCTGATCTCAGAACTTAAAAACGACAAACTAAGGGGCACCTGGGTGGCCCAGTCAGTTAAGCATCCAACTCTTGATCTCAGCTCAGGTCTTGATCTCAGGGTCATGAGTTCAAGCCTCATACTGGGCCCCAAACTGGGTGTGGAGCCTACTTAAAAAAAAAAAAAAAAAAAGACAAACAAAAATGTTAAAACAAGCAGAAATCTGAAGTTCAGTTAAAGTTGGAAGCACAGATAAAATTACCATTTAAGTTTTCCACCATTTATCACAAAAGAAAAAAATTAAAGAGGGTAAGACATTTCTTTTTAAGGTTTATTAGCAGTCAAAAAATACTGGTTCAGGGCGCCTGGGTGGCTCAGTCATTAAGCGTTTGCCTTTGGCTCAGGGTGTGATCCCAGGGTCCTGGGATCGAGCCCCGCATCGGGCTCCCTGCTCAGTGGGATGCCTGCTTCTCTCTCTCCCACTCCCCCTGCTTGTGTTCCCTCTCTCGCTGTCTCTCTCTCTGTCAAATAAATAAATAAAATCTTAAAAGAAAATACTGGTTCATAGTACAAAAAAACCATGAAACCACTAACTTGCTAATCTCAACAACATATGGGTTCCATTAATGGTTGTGAAGATGATGTTAGGCCAAATTGGTGGGTTTAAAATTCAGGAACAAGAAAAAATACATCGAATTTTAACGTCCCAACAATTTTGGTGGTATTTAGGAAAAGTACCGACCTTAGACTTAGCCACTCTGGACACATAGGCATGTATGCTGTGGGCCTGACCTCTACCTCCCATCATATGCACACTAAGGACAGCCACCTGAGGGACGGGGGTTGGGGGGTGGGGTGGGTGGGACACATGACCAGAAGAAACAGAACTAAAGAAAAGAAGTCATAAAAAGAAGATGCAGGAGAGAGAAGCTGACCCTAGAGCAGACATGCAGGTAATACTAGACTTCCTAACTTGTGACATCCTCTCTCCCCAAAACAACCCTACCCTCGCAGATCAAACTCAAGAATATTTTTCACATTTTCCAAATGGTCTCCTTCCTTTTTTATGCTATTAAGTTTCTCCCACCTAGTAATGTGTCTGGGCTACTCCTTTCCCTCTTCTAGAAAAGCAGATAAATCTTGAGGTTGGGGGAAGGAGTATCAGTAATTTAAATATTAGTATGAATTCATCCAATCAGATTGCATTCCTATTAACCAAAAGCTGTCTACAGCTATTCACTACCCTCCCCTGCCCCATCACCACACTGTTTGGATTAGGATGGAAAAGAGGACAAACAATGGGTACCGGGGGGTGGGGAGTTCTTCCGAGGTTGAGGTATCCCTCAGTGCCCTGCCACACAATCACGAAAGACCTGAGAACACAGCCCCCTGAAGAACAGTGGAAAATGCCCTGCTCTTTCCTGCCAATGATTGGGAAGACATTTTTTTCAATTTACTCTAGCCCTTCACCTGGTAAGGGGGCTTTGCTGAAGTACTACCACAACTTCCCATCAAAATACTACCTGAACAATAGCATCAAGAGGATAAAATACCGAAGATTAAATTAACAAAAGAAGTAGGACATGTATACACTGAAAATTACCAAAGATCACTCGAAGAAATTAGAAAAGATCTAAATAAATGGAAAAACATCCCATGTTCATGGACTGGAAGACAACATTGTCAGGACAGTAATTCTGCTCAAATTGATCTATAGATTTGATGCAATCTTTTTTTTTTTTTTTAAAGATTTTATTTATTTATTCAACAGAGATAGAGACAGTCAGCGAGAGAGGGAACACAAGCAGGGGGAGTGGGAGAGGAAGAAGCAGGCTCATAGCAGAGGAGCCCAATGTGGGGCTCGATCCCATAACACCAGGATCACGCCCTGAGCTGAAGGCAGACACTTAACCACTGTGCCACCCAAGCGCCCCTCGATGCAATCTTTATCAGAATCTCAGCTGACATCTCTGTACAAATTCACAAGCTGATTCTAAACTCCTCTCTAATTGCAAGGAACCTAGATTAGTCAAAACAACCCTGAAAAAGAAGAAAATAGTAGGAAGACTCCCACTTCCTGATTTCAAAACTTACTACAAAGCAACAGTTCTTAAGACAGTGTGCAACTGGCACAAGGATAAGCAAATAGATTGAAATAGAAACGAACAGAATTAACGGTACAGAAATAAATCCATACCTTTATGGTCAACTGATTTTCAACAGGGTGCCAAAACAATTCAATAGGGGATAAAAGTCTTTTCAACAAATGTTTCTGGTGGGGCGCCTGGGTGGCGCAGTCGTTAAGCGTCTGCCTTCGGCTCAGGGCGTGATCCTGGCATTATGGGATCGAGCCCCATATCAGGCTCCTCTGCTATGAGCCTGCTTCTTCCTCTCCCACTCCCCCTGTTTGTGTTCCCTCTCTCACTGGCTGTCTCTGTCAACTAAATAAATAAAATCTAAAAAAAAAAAAAATGTTTCTGGGACCAGTGGATAGCCACAAGCAAAAGAATAAAGCTAGAGGTCTATCTACTTTATACCATCTATAGAAATTAACTTGAAGGGGGCGTCTGGGTGGCACAGCAGTTAAGCGTCTGCCTTCGACTCAGGGCGTGATCCCGGCGTTATGGGATCGAGCCCCACATCAGGCTCCTCCGCTATGAGCCTGCTTCTTCCTCTCCGACTCCCCCTGCTTGTGTTCCCTCTCTCGCTGGCTGTCTCTATCTCTGTCAAATAAATAAATAAAACCTTAAAAAAAAAAAAGAAATTAACTTGAAATGGATCAAAGACCTAAATGTAAGTAAGAGCAAAAACTATGAAACTCTTAGAAGAAAACACAGAGGTAAATCTTTACAGCCCGGGATTCAGCAAAGGATTCTTAGACATATCAAAAGCATGAGCAACAAAAGAAAAAAACAGACAAATTAGATTTCATGAAAATTAATACTTTCTGTGCTTCAAAGGACACCATCAAGACAGTGAAAAGACAATGCAAGGAATGGGAGAAAATATTTGCAATCCATGTATCTGATAAGGGACATGTAGCTAGACTATAGAAAGAGCTCATCTGACTCAATAATAAAAAAAACTTTAGGACCTAATATATAACATGGTGACTATAGCTGATGATACTGTATTGTATAACTGAAATTTTCTAAAAGAGTAAAATAGTCTCACCAAAAAAAAAAAAAAAAAAGAAGAGAAAAAAGGAAAAAAAGTAAGGCGATGGATGTGGTAAGTAACTTGATGGGAGAATCCTTTCACAATGGATATGTATTATCAAATCTTCACATTGTACATTCTAAATATCTTACAATTTTATTTGCCAATTATGCCTCAATAAAGCTGGAAAAATAATAAACATATATCACATGTCTAAATATAATAAAAAGATCATTGATAACTAATACAGATAACAGCTGATAACTCATTTCAAAAACGGCAGAGGATCCTCAACAGACGTTCCTCCTCCAAGGAAAATAGAGAAATGGCCAATAAGCACATGAAAAGATGTTCCATATCATTAGTCTTCAGAGAAAAGCAAATCAAAACCACAGTAAGACACCACTTCACTCCCACTAGGCTGGCTAGAATCATAAAGTCCGATAATAACAAATTCGGGCAAGGATATAGAAAAATTGGAACCCTCATACACTGCTGGTGGATTTGTAAAGAGGTGCGGCCACCTCAGAAAACAATCCTGCAGTTTCTCAAACCATTCAACACAGACTCACATTTTTTAAAAATATTTTATTTATTTGTCAGAGAGAGAGAGAGCACAAGCAGGGGGAGCAGCAGGCAGAGGGAGAAGCAGACTCCATGCGAGCAAGGAGCCCGAAGTGGGGCTCGATCCCAGGACCCTGGGATCATGACCTGAGCTGAAGGCAGACGCTTAACTGACTGAGCCACCCAGGCATCCCAAACACAGACTCACATTTGACCCAGCAATTCTCCTAAGTGTACACTCAAAAGAAAGGAAAACGTATGTCCACAGAGAAACTAGTATATAAATATCGGCATTACTCATAATAGTCAAAAGGTGGAAATAACCCAAATGTCCATCAATGGACGAACGGATAATTGTGGATAATCAAATTGTGGTACATCCATACAATAAGCTGTTATCTGACCATAAAAAGGAATGAAGTACTGATACACACTACAACTTGGATGAACCTTGAAAACATCATGTTAGAAACAATCCACAAAAGTCCACATATTACACAAGTCCATTCATATGAAAGTCCAGAATCGGGAACTCTTTTACAAAAACAGAAAATAGATTACTGGTTGCTTAGGGTTACTGGGTGGGGTGGGTGGAGAGTAGAGGGGTGGAGTTTAGGGGTTCAGGGAAGTGACAGCTACAGGGCAATGAAATCAGGTGATAAAAGCTTTCTAAAATGGACTATGGCTGGGACTCCTGGGTGGCTCAGTGGGTTAAGTTGTCTGCTTCGACTCAGGGCATGATCCCAGGGTCCTAGGATCATGCCTGCACTGGGCTCCTTTGCTCAGCAGGGAGCCTGCTTCTCCCTCTGCCTTCTGCTCCCCCTGCTTGTGCTCTCAATCTCTCTCTGATAAAATAAATAAAAATCTTTTTTAAAAATTAAAAAACTGAGAGCTTCAGAGGGGAGGGGGGTGGGGGAATGGGATAGGCTGGTGATGGGTAGTAAGGAGGGCACGTATTGCATGGTGCACTGGGTGTTATATACAACTAATGAATCATCGAACTTTACATCAAAAACCAGGGATATACTGTATGGTGACTAACATAATATAATAAAAAATATGATTATAATAAAAAATTAAAATAATAAAAAATTTAAAATTAAAAAATTTTAAAAATTAAAAAATTTAAAAAATTAAAATTATGGTGATGGCTGTATATATCTGCAAATATACTAAAATCAGTGAATAGTATACTTAATTGGGTAAATTGTATAGTATGCAGATACTTCAATAAAGCTGTTTTTTTTTTTAACTGTTACCTGAAACTCTGAGCTTGACCCACTTTATTCATGGTCCCAGTGTCTCTCATCCTGCAAACCACAACGCCTGGCAGGCTGAAGGCCGTCCAGGCATCATCTACCCCTGGGGTTCTCCCAGCCTTACTTGGCTCTGACCCCAATCTTGCTCTGCCAGCCCTTCTTGCAACCCTTCCTCCCACTCTGCCTCGGGAACTCTCCTCCTAGAGCCAGCAAGTGCCCCGCACGCACGCCCATCTCAACAGCTCTATCTTGGCTGCGCCCTGGCTTCTCCACTCGTCCCTTCCCTTGTGGCCCTTACAAGTCAAAGCTGCTCATGTCCTCAGCACTCCCATTTCTAAGGACCAGGAGAAAACCAAATTCCCCTGGCCGCTACAGTCTCCAGACAATAACCTACCAACCAGTACCTGGAACCTAGGAATTCGTGACCAACTCCCTCCTCCTCACTTCCTGGAATGACTTCCTTCTCTCCAGTTTTCTGCTTCTCCTTTCTACATTTTTAGGAACCTCTTCTGTGTTCTTTGCCACCTTTTCCTGATCCCTCCAAGGAGGACCTCATTCATGGGTAATGACCTAACATCCCCTGGCCTTGACATAGGCTATTCGTTCCTAACTTCTCAACCAACAAGTGTTCACCCTGTGACCAGATCCCGACCCAGGAACTGCTCCTTAAAATGGAAAACTAGAAGTCTCCCCTGATTACCACAGCCCACCCTTCCTTTTCTCACTTCCTTACTCTCACCCAATTTGCTCTTCCACTTGAATGAAAAACCACCAGAACTTGCATCCTATCCTTCCTATTCTTCCTCTGGACTTCACTTCCTTGAACCTTTCAAATACTCTCCCTCCAGCACCCCTCATTTCCTGTTCCGCTGACACCTTTCTTTTCTATCTGTCAAACCTCCAAACACGGATCAACTTAACCTCTGTCACCTCCATTTCCTCTTGTCCCACCTACCACTAAAGAAAAATCCCATTGTTTCTGTGACTGGTTCCACCACTAGGTTATGAGTTCCAACTTTGGTGGAGTCCTCCGGGGCTCAAGAATCTTCCATTCATGCCAGCATCTTCAGACCTTCACCTCTCACCTCTAGCCACCTACCTCCTCCCGGTCCGCTACCCCTCTGTCATCTGGTAACTTTTACCTCCTACTTCATCAAAACAGTAAGACCACCAGGTTTATATTCTTCATCTTGGTTCTCTGCCCCCTTGAAATCTACCCATTTACTCACCCACTTCCCTCAGTCTCAAAGAAAAGGATCACACTCTCCCATCTTCATGATCTTATTTCTCCTACCTCCTCCAAGACATTGGTTCGATTGCCCCTCACCCTTACTAATTCCAACTGCTTCCTTCCCCAACAAACAAGCTCAACTTCCTCTTACCCCGATGTAGATGGGCAACCCTGGTTAATTCATTCAACCTATGAAGGACCGGGCCTACTGCAGACATCAGAGATGGGGCAATGAACAAGACACCAGGTTCCTGGTTTCATTGACATCAGTGAAAAAGACAGGAAACAAACATGTGAGCAAATAAATGGACAAGGTAATGAGTAAGCATAATGAAGAAAACAACAGGCTAATGTAATCAAGAGTGACTACAGGTGCTTGATGCAGACTACTTCACATTGGGGTGATCAGGGAAGGCTTCTCTGGGGAAGTGACATTTGAACTGAAACCTGAAAGGCAAGAGAGAGCCAGTGACAAGGAAGTCTTGTGAAAGCGCACTCCATGGTGAGGCTCACAAAGGGGGGATGGGTCTTCCTCTCCCTTCCTCTGTACTGACACCCCCAGGGCTAACCCTGAAGTACACAGTCAATAGTATGCTCATGGTGGGGGACACTTCTCAGCAGAAGCCACAAACTCACTGTCACCTTCCATTGAATCAGGACAATTCCCCAGTGGGCCACTGGCAGCCCTCTTCTCTTCCACTCTACTCCTTCTGTCTTGGCTACCATTCCCATATCCATATCACCTCCAAAGGAGTCCAGAGTTAGAACTGCCTTTGAGGACAGCCTGGCCACCTCCCAGTGAACATTTCCATCCAGCCATCCTGTCGGCACCTCTAACTTAGCGTGTCCAATCCAGGCTGCCTGTCACATGACACCTTTTCCCTGTGCGCTGCTGGGGCCCTGCCAATTCTCCTGCCTCCTGTGTTGCCCATTTTAATCATTAATCATGTCAACATTCGCACAGTGACTCAAATGGGACTCCCAGAAACTGTCTCTGATTCCTTCCTTTCTCTTACTTTCCAAATCCAATTGGTCAGCAAGCCCGGCCACGCCTCTCTCTGAATGCCTCCTAAGTCCACTCCCTTCTCTTGGACTCCAATGTCACTAGACTAGCTCAGGATCTCATCATTTCTCTCCTAAACTCTCGCGGGAATCACGTAGATTCCCAGGGCCCAACACACTTAGCAGAAGCTCAGTAAACGATTTTTGAATAAACAAAAGAGACGGAACATGCATGAATGGACAAAATGACTGAGTGAATAAATGAGTGAGAAAATCACTGAATAAATAAAAGAATAAATGTGTGCTATGTACAAAGAAAACTAAGGAACATACAGTTTAATGGAGGAGATGCAACCAAGCAAGTACAGGGCATCAGGTGATAAGCAGAGTGCTGGGGGGAAGGGGCGGGGGGGGGGGGGATAGAAACTAACAATCGGTATGTGCCTTCCAGTTGTCAAGTACTAAACCAGAAACTTCACACACAGTTCACACATGACTCACCTAGCAACTATATGATATACTGTGCTTCTGATGTGGAAAATGACATTCAAAGGAGTTAAAAAACCATCTAAGGTCACCCTTGCACGTGGCAGGGTTCAAATTCGAACCTAGGTCTGCAGGCCCCAAATCCCATCATGGTTAACAGTCATAGGCTTACGGGACAGGCTGGACCTCAAAAGATGACGATGATAATAGCCAACACACAGAGTGCTTCTGACAGAGTCACCATTCTAAGAACTTTGCATATATCCTCAAAAAGAATCCTATGAGGGGCACCTGGACTGCTCAGTCAGTTAAGCATCTGCCTTCGGCTCAGACCATGATCCTGGAGTCCTGGGATCGAGCCCCACATCGGGCTCCCTGCTCAGTGGGGAGTCTGTTTCTCCCTGTCCCTCTGCCCCTCCCCTCGCTCCTGCTCTCTCTCTCTCTCTCTTACTCTCTCCCTCTCAAATAAATAAAATCTTAAAAAAAAAAAAAAAATCCTATGAGGTAAGCATGAATGTGATCCCCATTTTACAGTTAAGAAAACAGAGACACCAAGAAATCAACAAGTAATTTGTCAAAGGTCATAAAGCTACTAAGTGACAGAATTGGGATCTGAAACCCAGACAGTCTGGCTCCAGTGTCTGTGCTGGTCGTCCCTTTAACCTTCCGTCGTACTGCCTTCCTGATGGAGGTAAGATGGCGGAGGATGGTTCCAAGTGGCGAGAATGTAGGATTATGGGCCGTGAGGCCTGAAGGTGGGAACAGGAAGTGGTTCACTGCGGCAGGGACTGGGGGATGGCTGAAAGTAAGGCCCCAGAGGAAAGATGCGGTCAGACGCACAGCTTCCTGTTACCTGGTCCGGGGCCCCTGGACTATCCTGTTGGATATGTAAAGTGCCTCTGTCTCTCACAACGTAGCGAACAGTCAGAGGAGCACGTTCACGCTGTTTTCTCGACACCGTGTTTAGTTCTCCTGAATCTGAAAAGCTAAAAGGCAAAGGAATAGCTGATGTGTTCAAGGTCTTACCGTGAGCTAGCTGGTACAACCTCCCCGCAGTCCACAGAGAGAAGTATCGGCACCGTAACCCGCTGGCACTTATTTTTCATACAGTATTAGTTTGAAAAGATTACGTGTATTTTTAAAAATCTCTATTTTGTTTTAGAGAGAGTGAGCAGGCGAGTGTGGGGAGGGGACAGAGGCAGAGAGAGAATCTTAAGCAGGCTCCACGCCCCGCGTGAGTCAGACAAGGGGCTCGATCCCACGACCCCGAGATCATAATCTGAGCCAAAATCAAGAGTCGGACACTGAACTGACTGAGCCACTGAGGCGCCCCAAAATCTCTAATTTCATTTCACAGTATTTCAAATGTGAGCCAATAAATTGCCATCTTTATGCCTCACTACTGTGAAGTTATATACAAGTCAGTCAGGTCTAAATTTATCTTAGGAAAACTTTCGTAGAAACAAATTAAAAGGCAGACCCCAAAACTAACCCTTCACTCTAACACAGCTTTGGGAAGGAAAAGGAGAACAGGCCTCACAAGTCACCCAAGCAAGCCCTTAGGTCATTCTGATTCCGATTCCTATTCTCATCAGTTACTGGAAAAGATCACCTCGGAGGAATCTGTAAGTGCTACTCCAGTTCCTTCCTTCATGAGAATCTACCAGGTTAAACAATAACCACTTCAGCTTCAAGGCCTCCCAACTCAGAGGAGACCAACATGGTCATTCCTCATGGTCCAGGGGAGAAACCTAAGGACCAAGTGAAAGAATCCAAAGAAATGCTCTCTGACCTCTGAAAGTAAATATTCTAAAGGGCTTGTTTGGCTCCATGGGAAAGGGGCAGGATCAGCTCACCCAGTGCCCTCTGCCACGGGGCTGCCAGGCAGGGAGAAGGTGGGAGATAGAGCAGAGGTGGAGTGATGTGAGCCATGCGTCAGACAGGAATAACCCCTGCCCTGAGCCTCGTCAGAGCCCCAGGTGAAAACCTGGTAAATTACAAGGAAAAAATTAAAGTGACTTGTTCAGCGCCTTAACTTAAGTTGTTGTTGAACACAGAAGCAGAGGACAGCGAAGTCTCTAGGGTGCCCAATGGTCAGCTGGCCTCACTCACTCCCGGTACGCGATTCATTTCCTGCCCCGGCATAACCTGGACCAGTTGTCACTGCTGGCCCCGTGACTTCATGGGTCTGAGGTCCACCGGGAAAGGAGCTTTGGCGCGGAGAGTCTGGCTAGGAAAAGACTCAGGGGCAAGGCCTCACAAAACTGACCAAATTAAAGCCAGAGGGAATGTTGTTCAGACAACACTAATCTTGTGATTTTGTCAGCTATTTCAAGTCCAAAGATTAACAAAATACTAGAAGGGCAAATACTAGAAGGGCAAACCGATACATGTGGTTGGGGAGTGAGAAAGAAGACTTGACAGATTCAAGTTCTCCCTGAATACATCTGGATTGAAGCAAAAGTCAAGATTCCAACATGGCTAACTTGTTACCTTCATAAATTTGAAAAGGGTAAGCTAGCTGGGAGAACCTTCATGCCCATTCACTAGCTCTGTCCCGTGGCTCTGGGCTGGGTACTGATCTGCCGGCCTCACGGGCACATGTGAGTCAGAGCAGTGTTCACACCTTACTGACTCCAAAGTCTAGAGCTCGCACCTCCTTCAACCCAGCATCCCCACTTCTAAGAAGGGATCCCCGAGAAAGCCGAGCACCCAGGTGCAAAGCCACATGTGTAAGGCCGCTCACCCGTGGCCATGTTTATAACTGGAGAAGCGGAGACAACCTGAACGCCCACTAGTAAGGGAACGATTACATAGAGTAAGACACATTCGTGGAATACCTTGCAGTTGTTCAAAAAAGATGGGGGGGGCAGGATCTGTACATACTACCCATGACGCACAAAGTGGGAACAATGACTTGCAGAACAAAATGTGTGGTGTGACTCCATTGCTGAAGTGTGTACATTTCAAAGAGAAAACCAAAAGCCCAAAATGGAGTCACATATGCTAGACCACGCCAGCGAACCAGGGCTTCATACCTAACCTAAATGCAGTTTTAACCTCCCCCAGAAATGTAGTCTTCACAGGTCAGTCAGGAATTTTCTGGTCAGCACCAAGAAGATAATCTGTCGCATGGGCCCTCTTCATCCCACTTCCCACGCCCCCTCCAAAAGGAAGGTAAGGTCATCTGTGTGGTCATACCCCCTACTCCTCCCAAGCGAAAATGACCTTGCCTAAAGCAATTCTTTCTCTTTTTTTTGCTAATAACTTCCCTGCCCCATCCTCCTTCCTATAAAAACCTTCCATATCGTACAATCTCTACTTGCTGGATGGGATACTGACCAGTTGAATTTTGTTTTTTAACAACATACATGTGTATACACTTATACGCACTGAAAAAGATCCAGAGCGTGTGTACCAAAGTGAATGCAACTGAGGCGTACCGGGGGGGGGGGGGGTACTTCCTTTTTTCTCTTTTATAAACTCCTGGATTGTCCACAACTCTTATTTTTTAAAATACATTACTTTTGTGATTTGAAAATACAGATGTGCTCAGAGCTCAGATTTGGAGCCATTCACATCTGGGTTCAAATCCCAACTACGCCACTCATGGCTATGTCAACTTGGACAAGTTACCTAACTTCTCTGGTCCTCCGTTTTCTTGCAGGGGGAGGAAAGGATTCTTAATAGTGCCTGTTTCATAGGGTGAGGATTAAATCAGATAATGTAACGTACTTAAAGCACTTACCAAGTGTGCAATAAAAATTAAGTGTGACCACTGGCTGAATCTTTGGTACCTTTTTCTTCAAATCTAAGAACAATGAAAGATGCAAAACTTTATTATTTCAGTAAAAAGCTGCATTGTATACACAGACATGTGTAAGTGTATGTCCTGGAGCAGAGAGAGAAAAGAAAAACTCGCCATTCTCAAAGGATGCACAGGGACCACTACATCTTTAGCTATAAGAAATACCCATGCAAAACTACACTGTAGCAAAAATCACTGGGCAAACAGAATATGGTATTGGTACAGAAAATAAGCATTAGCCTGGCTACTCAAGATTCACTGCCATGAGAAACAGAAATGTAGATGTGACCTAACAATACCAGGTCTTAGAATCCTAGTACATTACAATTGCTTCCAAGGCAGCCCCACTCTGAATGTGACTTCCCACCGGCGTGGCTTTGTATGAGCCTCTCCCAAGTCTTAGGTGCCAAGGACACTTGGACTCGTTGAAGACCATCAGTAATCTACCTTTAGGCTTCCATTTACCAAGTTAAGTATCCTCAGGTATTTTGTGGCTCTTGCTAACCAGAAAAAAAAAGATTTCAAAACAAGTATCTTTTCAAAGTTTCCAAATGAACAGAAAACACTGACAGTAATAAAAATAGCTATTTATGATGTCAGCTACGTGCTGGCATTGTGCAAAGTATATTATGTGCCCTGCCTCACTGAAGTCCCACAACCACCCATTTTATAGATGAAGACACTAAGGCTTCGAGAGGTGAAGCAGCTTGCTCAAGGTCATCACAGGGTCGATAATTTGTCCAAGGGCAATGCTGGAATTCAAACCCACCTGTTTAGTTAACCTTTACTCACTTTTCTCATCTCGGTCCCCAACTCACTAACCCAAAGGAGCTTCCCTAACTCCCTTCAGCAAAGTTAAATCCCCCTAGTTACGCTTCCCTCGCACCATCATCTTCCTCTGTAGTTCTGATCACGGTGATATTTTTACCCTTACTTGTGTCACTACTGAGTTAATGTCTGTCTCCCCACCAAACTGTAAGCTCAGGCCCAGCTCAGCTCCTCAATGTGCTTGTTTACTTAGGATCCCTAATCTCTTACCACAGTACCAGGCACATAATGGGTTCTCCATACACATTTACACCGATTGCATGCATAAATGGGGAAAAACAGTACTCAGAAATCAGCCAGCCACTTGGGCACTGCACCAAGCACAGGCAGCCCAGTGGACATCTATGTGCAGGTAGCACAATGCCACCTGCCCGTTCTGAGGGGCAAGTTAACAATGTTGGCAGAACTGAAAGAGGATCTCAAACATAAAATCTCCCAGTGGGGAGACCCAGTACCACCTTCCCATTTGAAGGAGAGCAGTACAAGAGCTGGACTCTTCATCGACCCCATCAATACATCGTTAATAATAAATCATGTTTCTGATTCATTCTGGTTGATTCTTTCCCCTACATATGGCTTATTTCTGTTTTAATTCTTTTAATTAAACAATTTTTTCTAAAGATCTTATTTTTCAGTAATCTCTAAACCCAGTATGTGGCTTGAACTCACAACCCCGAGATCAAGAGTCGCATGCTCCACCGTCTGAGCCAGAGAGGCGCCCCGCCCCTTGCTGTTTTGATTCTTTTTCCTGCTATTTTAATCTGCTAAGTCCCTTCCTTGAATATCTGTTTTCTCAAAACACTTGAAGCAGAATCACATGGCGTTCACAGGCTATTTTCTTAGCACTCAGCTACGAAACTGAAAGCAACTGGAAATAAAGGAAACTATATTCACAACAAAAAATAGTTATTAAATCTCAGCAATTCTTCGCAAGTCACTGTCACAAGGAAAATCCCAAGGGTTTCAGAGCAAAATCTTTTTTGTCTTTTTTTAGGTAAGCTCCACGCCCAACGTGAGGCCCAAACTCACAACCCCGAGATCGAAAGTCGTGTGCTCCACCAACCGAGCCAGCCAAGCACCCCTGAATTTTTTTTTTTTTTTTAAGATTTTAAGTAATCTCTACCATCAATGTGGGGCTTGAACTCACAACCCCGACATCAAGAGACATGCCTGACCGACTGAGCCAGCCAGGTGACCCTAAGCAAAATCCTTTAAGCAAGCCCTAGCACCATCCCATGTTAGAGTCACTCATAATATTAAAATGTAAAACAGTACAAGTATTGAGTCCTTCAGGAGCATGGACTATATTTTGGGGTGCCTGGCTGGCTCAGTCAGTAGAGCTTCATCTAACTCTTGATCCCAAGGTCCTAAGTTCAAGCCCCATGCTGGGCATGGAGCCTACTTTAAAAAAACAAAAAACAAAAAAAGATAGTATTTGAGAAGGGGCTATATTTTGAAAACACATCCAAGACAAAAAAGGAGTAACTTTAAAAAAAAAACAACTACATTTGCTACCTGTCAAAAAACCGGGTTTTTAAAGGGCTCGGGGTCTGATTATCGGTCTGATGACAGCTCCAACTTTGCAATGTTTTTTATTTTTATACCCCAGGTGAACACTGAGTTCTGAGAAGAGAGAGGAGGTGCAGACAATCCGGAGAGTGGATTTTGTTACACAAATGCTCAGGAAAAAAAGGGGAAAAAAACAAACTTAGCCACATTGATTTGGCAGAGCCCCAAATTCATGAAAGCCTACACAATCTAACCCTTTTTTAACATGCAATCTTTACAGGTATAGAATTCCTCTGAATATTCTTTTCGGAGGGTCACAGAGACAGCAGGTCTCACTGGCCTAACAGAACAATTCTGGAGAACCCGGCTATGCAACCTCTTAGCCAAGAAAAGTACTGCAGGTGAGTGAAATAATAGCCTTGGGGAGGAAAGACATCGCCTTAGAGGTTCTAACAGGATCAAGTATCCGCTAGAAGAACCAATCTAGAGAGCCGCTGTTCGATATGGTACTCATTGTTAACAATACCACACTGCGCACTTAAAAACTTGTGAAGGGGCACCTGGGTGGCTCAGTCGGTAAAGCATCCGACTCTCGATCTCAGCTCAGGTCTTGAGCTCAGGGTGATGAGTTCAAGCCCCACGTTGGGCTCCATGCTGGCTGTGGAGCCTACTTAAAAAAATAAAAGGAAAAAAAAATTGGTTAAGAGGGTAGATCTCACATTAAGTGTTCTTACTACAATAAAAAAACTTTTTTTTTAATGATCAGATATTTAAGTGGTTTTCTACTTAGCCGTACAGGAAGGACTGAGAAAGAGAAACTGCAGGATTCCCAAAATGTCGCAAACAAAGATGTCCCCTCATGCCTCTTCTGTGGCCGTGTGCACACACCCACACACAGCTAGCATCTTCCTTTTGCCAATTAGCTTCTCCATCTTGATTCCTCTGTGTGCTTCATGCATCTTCTTCATATAAGCACTGGGCCCTCTCCCAAGAGGCAGCCCATGTATTTCCCAAGCCGCTACCACCTGGGGGTGGAATCACTCGCAGCCTGTTCCCTCAGGAAGAGGAAGGGGTGTGCAGCTACAGTCATGCTCTCAAGCACCCTGCACAAGCCCTCATGTGAAAGTTTTAAGAACTGTGTGTAGCCTCCATTTCGAATGAAGTAACCCACAGCCAGACCTACGCGCGACCACCAGCATCCTGAGTTTCCTCAAAATATAATTGTAAGCAACTGCTTTACCGCCATGGTCCTAAATCTCCAGTCGCTCCTCCTGCCAACTTTAATAACGTCAACAGGGACCAAAGCTTCCGCCATTTGCGGCAAAAGCCAAGTTCCCCTCTCCTTCCCTGCACACAGGACTGGGAAGGAAGCAGCCCCGTGTCCAGGGAGCACACCTAGGCGCTCACCTGTCAGGAGGCCCCTTCCTCCTGGTCTCGTTCCGAGAAGGCGGTGACGGGAAAGGCCAGGCGCCTGTCCAAACACCACCCAGATGCCAGAGGAAAGCCCTGGCAGAGGAAAAGAGAACTTCCACTGTGGGATGAAGGGAAAGGAAACGCAAAACGCTCACAGATGTTTCCCCACCCTCCACGCAGAAACCCAGGAGACCTTGAGCCCAGACCGCTGCTTCACCAGAAGGCCTCTGTCCAGGTAAACTGACGGCCACCACAGTGATGACTTGACCCTGTCACAGACATTAACTCGTACCCATAAGCTGTCAACACACAGGCTGTCTCTTGTTTGTGATCTGTCTCCACAAGAGCAGGGCCGGCACTGTGTTTTATCACGAGTTTATACCGGCTGCTTGGCACAGTACCCGCCACTGTGTAGACACTACAAAACAGATGACTGAACAAATGAATGAATGAGTGATATCCTAGTCACAACAATCCTGTGAGGCGGGGAAAGTACTATGGTCTGGTCTCTGTTTCTCAGGTAAGAAGAGACACCTAATGGAAGTGAGGACTTGTCCAAGGACAGAGGGGCCTGGACGTTTCCTCACACGATCATAAGAAATCCACTCATTAGCACCTACCTGACCCTTTGCACAGGTTCACTTATCAGATAATGTAGGAGAGAAGAGGCCTTGAAAGACTGATACGCTGGCATCTAAATGTTTAGGGGGTGAAAGCAAAAGTGAGAGGAGGGGCAGAAGGCTGAGATGAGTCAAGAGCATAGAGTTCTCGGGAGATGGGGAGGAAAGACACACTGAGGATCCCCTATTTCGGGACAGCTCCCTAAGAGGCCCTGGGCATCCCAGAGTCAGCAAGAGGAATCTGAGCTGTGAGCAAAGAGGGATTTCCAAAAAGCAGAGGGAGAACACACAGGGACCAGGCCGCTGGTCTGGAAAAGGCAGATTCCCATTTCTCCTTCAAATGCCCTACCTCAGGATCATTCTCTCCAAGAACTCTGAAGGTTCTGCTGGCTCATCTGCTCAAGAACCAGTGCTACATGTTGAGAGGACACAGACCCCAAATGGCCAGAAGGGAGCTGACTTCTGAAAGACAACAGGGATAGGCCCAGGCTCACCTCTGGGCCCAGCCATTAGCCTGTGGGGACCTGCCGAAGCCACGTAGGTCAGGTTTCTGCTCCTCCATCTGTGGGACACAGAAGAGGCTGAAAGCTGGCTTTGACAAAGTAGGTGACTCTGAGTATCCACACAGGAGAGCCAACTATAGATGCCAGAATGTTCTCTAGAGACCCTGAACCCTGATGATCTGGTACTGGTAAGATCCTAGGTGGTGGCCCCTGAATCCAAACCCGGCAGGGTGGCAGAGGGAGCACAGAGGGGAATGAAGAAGATCATCTGGGTTAGAGGTCAGGCTGCTCATTGTGAGGGGACAGAAAAGACAAGGTAAGTGGGCAGAAGACTCTGGAGTTAGGGCTCAGAAACCAACCGCCTCCCCATTTAAAGAAATCTGATCAGCACTCTTGCTCTACTCACTGTCATCCTACCTGCTCAATCCTCCAGGGCACTAAGTGGATGCTCTTCAGTCCAGGGCCCCAGGCCACCACCATCTGGCTCCATGCCCCTAAACAGCCGTATCTTCTGCTCCTTCTCCCCACTGGTGCTCCCACCACTCAACCAAGAGCAGTGGGCTTGCTGCCCTCAGATGTTCCACCATTGCTCTCTGCCTGCCTCTGCCTTACCCATCCACCACTAGGGCAAAATATCAACAGCAAACACGTCCACAGCGCTTGGAATGGCCAGGAACTACTCCAAGCACTTGACACCCATTAACTTGCTGACTCTGCACAACAGCCCTTTGAAGAGGCATTATTAGTATCCCCACTTTACAGATCAGAAAACTGAGGCACAGAGAGATTGACTCTCCAGGCCCCATAGCTAGGAAGAGGAAGAGATAAGACTCAAGCCCACAGTCAGCACCAGAGTCCTTCATCCCAACCAGCAACTGCCTCTCACAGCACAGTCCAGCCAGCACCTGCTCCCCAAGCCTTCCCCGACCCCTTCATGGACAGCTCCTTGCACATCTCCATGCCACTTTCCACATTTGCTTGGCATGATTATTGATTAGATTTTGTCATCGCTTCCCTCCTAAATTAGAAAACCCATAAGAGCAAGGCTTCGGGGTTATTTCTACATCATCTTTGTATTCATTTCCTAAAGCTGCTGTAACGAAGTGTCATCAATTTTGTGGCTTAAAACAACACAAATTTATTATCGTACAGCTCTGTCAGTCAGAAATCCAACACCAATCTCTCTTGGCAAAAATCAACGCATCTGCACGGCTGGGGGCTCTAAAGGAGAGACTGCTCCCTTGCCTTTTCCAGCTTCTAGAGGCTGCTGGCCTTCCCTGGCTCCTGGCCCCTTTCTCCATCTTCCAAGCCAGCCACATATCATCTCTCTGACCCTTCTTCTGTGGGCACATCTCCCTCTGACCACAGCCAGGAAAGGTTCTCTGTATTTAAGAACCCATGTGATTAGACTGGACTCACCTAGAAAACCCAGCATAATCTCATCTCAAGACCCTCAACTTAATCACATCCATCCTTGAATGCAAGCAAACATTCCCAGGTTCTGGGGACTCGAACATGGACATCCTTGGGGCCATTACTCTACCGCAATCTTTTGCGTGAATGTCTTCAACAGTGTTCCCCTGACCAATATGGAACCGAATCGCCATCGGGCTTCAGCTGCACCAGCTCCTGAACGCTTGATTATACGGTCCTTCCACTGGCCTCTGACTGTAGTGTACGTTAGTCTTGTGTGCCCACAATGGCCAATAGCTCTTGGAAAGAATGTCTCCCCTTTTCATAGCCCCGAACTGTGATCACAGTGGACACATAAAGATGTTTAATCTGGGGATCAAACACAATGCTAATGAATCTACAGGTAGGCTCAATCCCTATCTCGTCTACTGTTTTATTATCTATTTTTTGTTTCATATTTAGTATTTATTTCTTAAAATATAACACTTATTTCAAGATGCAAAAAATACAAAAGAATATAGAATAATAAAAACTCTCCCTCTTTCTCCTACCTCTTAGTCATTTTTTAGTATCTTTCCAGAACTCTTTTATGCATATGCAAGCACATACACACAGTCATTATTCCCCCCTTCCTTTCCTGTAAATGGTAGACTCACGGATGGCCCTTTCTACACCTCACTCTTTTTTTTTTAATCTTTGCTTTTTTTTTTTTTTTAAAGATTTTTTATTTATTTATTTTGACAGAGAGAGACAGCTAGCGAGAAAGGGAACACAAGCAGGGGGAGTGGGAGAGGAAGAAGCAGGTTCCCAGCGGAGGAGCCCGATGTGGGACTCGATCCCGGAACGCCGGGATCACGCCCTGAGCCGAAGGCAGCCGCCCAACGACTGCGCCACCCAGGCGCCCCCTCTACACCTCACTCTTTACTTAACAGTGCAGACCGCGCCACAGTTATCCACAGAGCATCCCTGTTCTCTCTTCGTGCCTGTGTACTATCCCCTGTGCACATGTCCCGTAATTCATGCTCACCAGCTCCCACCGATAGACACGCTTGCTGTTATGTACAGTGAACACTGTGAAGCTATCTGAAGAATAAATCTCTTTAAGCGGAATTTCTGAGTCAAGCCAGACCATGTGAATTATTAACTCTGACAGATACTGGCAAGGCGGCCCCTGTAGGAAACTAATACACATTCACTAAGCGTGTATGTGTGAGTTCTGTTTTCCCACAGACTCCTTAACACGGATGGTTTTCAAAATGTTTTTATCTTTGTCAATCCCAGAGAGGTGAAATGTGGTACTATTTCAGTGAAATTTAATTAGAAT
The DNA here is from genome assembly GCF_024610735.1 of Ursus americanus. NCBI lineage: Eukaryota > Metazoa > Chordata > Mammalia > Carnivora > Ursidae > Ursus > Ursus americanus. The sequence goes on from NC_142129.1 coordinate 48,348,757, forward strand.
TTTAAAAATTACATGTGAGGGTCCAGCGTTTCTTGTATGTTTAGGACCCACTAAATTATTTTCTATAGATTGCTCATATCCTTTGACCATTTTCCTATAGTATGTTTGTTCTTTTCCTTATGGATTTGTAGGAGTTCTTTATGTATTAGGAAAAATAATCCTTAATACATAACATGAAATGCAAATGTATTTTTCTGATTTGTAATCTGTCTTTTACTTTGCTCACACAGGTTCTGCTGTGCCAACTGTTTGTAGGTAATGAATTTTATTGATCATTTCCTTATGGCTTCTAAGTTTTGCACCATACTTAGAAAGCCCATTCCTACTACAGTTATAAAAATATTCTCCTTCGGATTATTCCAGAAACCAATCATCCATAAGCAGTGAAAAGTTATCCTCTATGGTCACGAATTACATCATGGCCGTAAGTGCTATTAGCCGTAATGCACTCACACGGAATTTAAGTTTTTTAAAGTAACTTTTATTTTCTAACGTTCTGCAGTTTCGAAAGCACTGCCCCATGACAGTTGGTGAGGCAGGCAACTTATCCGTCTCATTTTACAGAAGAGGATACCAATATCCAGAGAGGATAAATGACCACCGAAAGCCACACTATGGGGTCCAGACTCAAACCTAGGGCTCCTAAATGCCAGAAACCATGCTCTGCTCTCCCCTATACCGCCTCTCTCAACAAAAGGACAACATCCACATGCATTAAAATATTAAAGGACATCTCCAAAGTCATTTCTAAATAATTTCAAAAAAAAGCGAATAATAACTTTTCTATTCAAAAAGCAGTATTTACTTAAGTGGGTCACGCGGTGATCCAATTAAACAGTGACTCATCCTCAAATGCCCATGCCAATGTTCTCACCAACTGAAAGAATTCCATGTTCTACAGTGCCTCTATAACCTCACAAATTTAACTGAGAAATAAGAGATGTAGAAGCTCCCAAGAGGGGCTCCTGGGTGGCTCAGTCGGTTAAGCGTCTGCCTTCAGCTCAGGTCATGATGACCTCAGGGTCCTGGGATCGAGCCCGGAGTGGGGCTCCTGCTCAGCAAGGAGTCTGCTTCTCCCTCTCCCTCTGTTCCTCACCCTTGCTTGTGCTCTCTCTCGCTGGCTCTGCTCTCTCTCTCTCAAATAAATAAATAAAATCTTAATAAATAAATAAATTAAATTAAAGTTCCCAAGAGTCCATGACTTGTAAGTGGATCAGGACGAGTAAGGCTTCTTATTTTGGGGAAGGGGAGAAAGTGAGGTGTATCCAAATCATGGAGGGTTCTTTTCAAATCTCACATACCCCAGCCTTCCCCACCACCAACCCCTCAACAGCCCTACCCCAGAAGGTCACTGCATGCCCCTTCAAGTGTACTGATGATAGAAAGTTTTTGAAAACCACTGTTTCAGTGGACAGGGTCTATATTTGCACAACCCCTACAAAGCACACTCCTCTGGTTCTCCAACCAACACCTTGTCTCCACTCCTCTGCACACTCATGGTGACTAATTGCCCTACAGGCCAGTTCTGAAACGCCCACCTCAGGCCCTTTGTGCCTCTTGTTCCCTCTGATGTGCCCCCCACCTCCCCACCCAACCCACTATGGTGGCTCCTTCCCACCTTGCAGGTCTTGGTTTCAATGCCACCTCCTGAGGCGCCTGGGTGGCTCAGTTGGTTAAGCGTCTGCCTTCGGCTCAGGTCATGATTCTGGAGTCCCAGGATCGAGCCCCCCATCAGGCTCCCTATGGCAGGGAGTCTGCTTCTCCCTCTCCCTCTGCTCCTTCCCCTGCTCATGCTCTCTCTCTTTCACACACACACATTCTTTCTCAAATAAATAAATAAAATCTTTAAAAAAAATTAGTAATAAATGAATAAATGCCACCTCCTCAGCAGAGCCTCCCCTGACCACCCACTAAAGCAAACTCCCCCAGGAATGCTCTACCATTTTATTTTCTCCTTAGAATTTACCACAGTCTGGGGCGCCTGGGTGGCACAGCAGTTGGGCGTCTGCCTTCGGCTCAGGGCGTGATCCCGGCGTTATGGGATCGAGCCCCACATCAGGCTCCTCCGCTGTGAGCCTGCTTCTTCCTCTCCCACTCCCCCTGCTTGTGTTCCCTCTCTTGCTGGCTGTCTCTATCTCTGTCAAATAAATAAATAAAATCTTTAAAAAAAAAAGAATTTACCACAGTCTGTATTACTTTATCTATTAATCTATTTTGTTGTTTATTATCTGTCCTCTCAAAGGTCCCCCAAGGGCAGGGACCTTGTCCAAATTATTCATGCTTTATAACCCAAGCACTTAGCAGAGCACCTGGCATATAGTAAGTGCCCAATAAATATTGGGTCAATTAAATTTGATTGAATTTGTCCCAACTAATTTTCTCCATGTCTGCATCACCATCAAGTTTCGAAGCAGCCCAAGCACGTGGGCTGGAGGCGGGGCATCAGAACAAGGGCCCTGCCTCTCCTGCCAGCGCTCTTCCTCTCACCCAGGGTTCATCATTCACCTCGGGAGAAAAGAAAGCTTTTAGTCAGCAACAGCCCCGAGGGGAATGTCTTCAGGACCACATGTCTTCCTCTACTGTTTTCTATCTTTCCTCCTGACCTAACTCCACTGGACAGTAAACAGGGAATAACATCAGTTATGCCACTAGTAATCAGAAATAGTAATCAAAGTAAAAACAGCAGATTGCTAACCATGTGCCAGACACCGTGAGGGGCTTGTAACATGAATTATCTCACCTAATCCTCAAGACAGCCAAGTAGCATTACTTCAATTTTACAAATAAGAAACTGTGCCCAAGGTCACGTAGCTAGTAAGTGAAGGAGCCAGGATCCAAAGCCAGGGAACCAGCCCCCCTTACTCACCACACGGTACCCCCTATGCCCAGCATAGCATCCATGCTACATCCTTAGAAATAAATGCTTAAAAGACAGCAAACAATAAATTGAGTTATTAATGTCTCGAATGCTTTAGGGAGGTGAGGGCGGGGCAGAGTTCTGTCTGTATATGAACCTGGGGAAGCCAGCAGCCAAACATCTAGACGTGCCTTTCTCACCCTCAGAAAGGAGTAATACTGAGAGAAGGGTAGTACATTCCCATGACAGACCTCTTTAGTGTCAGGGGCTATAAAGGACCCTCTAAGAATAATAGAGGACAATGGCAATTCAGTTCTATAAGTAATCACTGAGCACCTACTGTGTGATATTCTAGGTCTGGTCCTGGGGAGGGGTATTTTTTGTTAACGGTTAAGTTATACTCTCTGAGTTCTATGACCTAAAGATACCCAGACACAGAAATGAAACAGTTCACTTGTAATGCAAAGCTCACTGTATGTGGGGAAAAAAAAAAAAAAAAAAAAAAAAGCACTGATAACAAGGCTACCGGGAAGAATGGAGAGGGAGAGGCTTCACGGAGAAGGTGGGGCTTGATGAGACCTCGATGCTTGCATTAGGACAAGCACAGAAAACCAGACCAGGTGATTAAGAAGCAGTACCACTTTTGGAGATCTAGGGATCCAGCCCCCCAAGAGCGGAGGAGCTGTGTTGATAGAATATTGCAAGTAAGTAAGTCTCGAAGGGTTCCCATGGGCATCTAGAATGGGAAAGTCCCTGCAGGATAAGAGGAGGAATTTGAACTTCGATCCTGATGGAAGGCAGGGATGAGTGAGTTGCCATGACATGATGGCAATGACTCCTCTGGGGATGGGGTGGAGGAGGGACTGACAGGGAGGGGAACTATAGGCCGGAGGCTTCATCAGGGGTTGCTAGGATGCTCCAGCCAACAGGAGAGATCATGGACCCAAGGTGAGCCGGGGGAGATGGAAAAGTACTTGAAAGTAACAAGAAGCAAAACACAGAGGGTGCTGGGGGCAGTGAAACCATTCTGTAGGATACTAGAACGGTGGGCGCATGTCAGACCTTTGTTAAAACCCATAGCGTGTACAGCACCATGAGTGAACCCTGATGTAAAGTGTGGACTTCGGGTGATCATGGGGGAAGGGAGGCCGGCAGTATATAGGATCTCTCTGTGCTCTCCCCCACGTCCGCTGTGAACCTAAAACTGCTCTTAAGAAAAAAAAAAAGTCTATTTAAAAATATGTATATAATGAGAAAAACTTGGACAAGAGCATGACAGGGAAAAGGGAGTCAAGGATGACTCAGCAGCCAGGTGACTGGAAAAAGACTGGTCACCAGCAGAAAGAAGAAGTCAGAAAGGGGGCGCGTGTTTTCAGAGCTGAGCGAGAAAGATGAGGTCGGGTGGGAACACTGAGGTGACGTAGGACAGCCACACAAAAGCACCTTCCGGCGTTTGGAGAACAGTCACGACTGAGGTAAGAAGAAGGTACAGGTAGGCAAAGTAGAGACAAAAGTGAGCATTACATGTTCCTCTTTCAAACCGAGTGACAAATTCCCTTTCAGGAGGAAAGGGTTGCAACATGCCGGAAATAACAAGCTTCCCATCGAGCTGGCCGCCTCTGTCACAAATTGGTCACTTGTGAGAAGGTCGGTCACTTGTGAGAAAAGCAGCATCGGGAATTGTAATCTACTGGTCCAGTTCAAATCTGCTCAAAGTGCCGTCAGTCTGGACACGAAGGACTGGCGAGGAAGGTGAGGGCCAAGCGAGAAGGGAGATTTCACCCTTGACTCCCACGAAGAGAAGCAGGAAGGCACAGCGAGCGGGAAAGCAGAGGAGCTGTTCCGTGCCAAGCAGCCGAGGCTGTGAATTCCCACTCTGCCCTTCGCCAAGGGCAAGTATTTAACCTTTTTGTGCCTCAGTTTCCTCACCTGTAAAAAGGGGGACACCTGCCTACTTCGTGATCTGCTGCAAAGGTCGAATGAGCCCACGTGGAGGCGTGTGTCTAGGGCTCGCTGTGTCAGCCACTGTCACCGTTCACTACCGGCCGTGCTAGGCTTTTCCCAGGCCTCGGAGGGAAAAAGGCTGGGGTCTCTTCCTCAGGATCACAGAGCACTTGCTCCTTTAAAAAAATGTTCTCTTCAAGTATCTGTTTTGTCAGATGGAATAGTAGTATTGACAGAGGCAGAAACTTTTAGATCTCTATGCTCTGAAACTCAGCCCACGTGGGTGCAACGCATACCTTGGCCATCGTGTGCAGCAAATCATTTCCCCGGGGATGTCCAATGCCTGACCTTGATCCAAGAAGGCGAAGATAAGCCAGATAAAAAGTCCTTTCTAAAGTGGGTGAAATGCCATTAATAAGTGAAAATACATCTTATGATTTATAAATAATAAACATGAGTCTTGAAAAAATAATAAATAGATAAAAATAAACAAATAAATAAAGTGGATAAAATACCGAAGTTATTATTCCTTAAATTATTTGCCAAAGCGCTGACTATAATCCAAGGGCGCTTGACACATGTTTGTTTATAGACTTGGTAAAGTTCTCACAACAGAGGTCACAGTTTTTCAAGGTTTCTCAACTGTCAGGGAAATGAGCTGACTAGAAAAAACCAGCATCCGGTCTGCGCCTCCTTGTAAATCATTGCATTGATTTCCTGGCATAGGAACTCTCATGTGTGTCGAGCAGGAGGTGGCCAGATTCTCAGGGTCTGATCAACCACTGGTGGCTGATAAAAGGCTCCGCGTCTCCTGCTCTGAGATACCAGAACCCAGAACCGTAACACCACCCCGCAACCCAGCCGGGAACCCGGGCTTGCTGCAAGGACAAGCGCCTTCTCCTCTTTCTCCCCTTCTCCCCAGCTCTTCCAAATGCCACTCTACAACAAGGACAGCCGCTGTGTCAGTAAGAAAAGGGAAGAAAATGATCATGTAATAGAAAACTCTTCTTTGCGTGTTTGTATTTCTAATTCCTAAGAAGCACGGGTCCCCAACACACAAAGCACCTTGTTGTGCTCTGCACTTTGAACTGTTTGGGTTTGTAAGTTTGAGGAAGGAACTGGGGAGTAGCCATAGTCATAGAGGGAGAAGCCTGGAGCTCAGAGGAAAATGAGGAGGGAGGGAGGGACGGGGCTCAGAGGCAGAGAGAGGGCCGGTCGGGAGCCCCACGGGCTGACTTCTCCCTAGCCTAGTTGAGGCTACTGGACGAGCCACAAACATGGTGGGGCAGAGGGCTCCCTCGGTGCGTCAGGGCTGACACCAAGGTCAAACAGACAGAGCAGGGGAGACCGCGCTCACTCGCACCCTAGGGAATTCCAGAAAACCTGGGAGGACTTTGCAATCCCCTGGGCCATGGGCTTGTGGCTTCTCACCAAGGTTTATTAGTTCCCTAAGGAACACGAGGCTCCAGATGCCACCTGGGTTAAAAGAGAATGTGCCTTTCTTCCCCAGAACTAATTAAGCAGTCTGATTTTACACCTTAACATCGAAACACCACAGGAACACATCCAAAAGCAAAGCATGAAGGGACATCCACCCCCACTTCGCTTGCACGCCAGAGGTCTCACGTGGCACCCAGGTTCTCTCAGGGAAAGGTGGTACACTGGGACAGAGCCAAACAAGCAGTAGTGGACAGGGTGGATGTGCCTCTCCAGATGCGCCCCCACTTCTTTGAAACTGGTCCCCAAAAGGTCAAGCTCGTGTGATCCCACCCTGACCCTCTGACATCCACCCCACACTCATGGCCCTGCCACCAGTCTCAGCCATTTGCAGGGACCATTCAGTCCACACTGTGGGGCTGGCAAACCAAGGGAATGACAGGTTCCAAGATATGTTCTTAAAAAGATTACTCTGGGGGCACCTGGGTGGCTCAGTCAGTTAAGCATCTGCCTTGGGCTCAGGTCATGATCACAGTCCTGAGATCGAGCCCCCATCAGGCTCCCCTCTCAGTAGGAAGCCTGCTTCTCCCTCTCCTTCTGCCCCTTCCCCCTACTCGTGCTGTCTCTCTCTCTCTCAAATAAATAAATAAAATCTTTAAAAAAAAAAAAAGATTACTCTGGCTTATTTGGGAAACTGGATTGGAGGGGAACAGAGTAGAAAGAGAGACGGGATCAGAAGCTGATTAAGGGGGAGCTGGGCAGGCAGCAGAGCACAGACTGATGGGAAAATCAGCAAAGACCTTGAGCTGGCTCAGGGTGGGATGGAGAAATGGCTCCGGGTGTGGGTGCTAGCCTGGACAAACGGGCGGATGGCAGTCATAATTTCTTCAGATGGGCAAGGGAGGAGGATGGGTTGGGTGAGAGTGGGGAGGAGAGGAGGCATGACCAAGAAGTTCAGGAAGCTTCAGTTTCTGAGGCCACAATCTACACAGACACCTCCGTGGCCCTGTACCGCATTTTGCATTCACAATGCTGTATTCTTTTTCTTCAAGAGGGCCCCCAAATTGCCTAAGTGTTAGGCCCTACAAAACTGGGAAGGAGGTGATCAATAGTATTGGGCAAGTTATTTAAAATGTCTGCGACACATCCAAGGAGTCAGCTTCAATGTGAACTGCATAATCCTGGACCTCGCAAGAGAGCCAGACATCGGTATCCGGGAATTAGTGGTTTAAAGTCACGGAAACGAATAAACATGGCTGGTCCAGTGTTTGTCCCTGCATCTGGATCACGTGGGAATCAAGATACAGATTCCCAGGTCTCATTCCAGACCTACTGAATTAGACTATTTGGAAGTGAGGCCCAGAAATCTGCTTAAACAAGCTTCCCAGGTAATTCTTATGCACAAAAACATTGAAAACCACAGATCTCAGGAGAAAGCGTGGAGAAACAAAAGAGGACCCAGGATGGGCAGAAGAGCTGCCAACTGGAGGGGTCAGTGGGGCTGTGGAAGAACACACAAGGGAACAGATCACTTATCTGGTCATTAATAAAACATTTCTAGATACATATGTGAATTACCTATTAATAGCCTTTGCCCATATTTCTATTGGATTATTTTTCCTATTGATTTCTAAGACTTCATGCCTGTTATATATTTTGTAACTATTTGCTTTCCTCATTTGTCATCTGCCTCTCAACTTTGTTTATGACATCTCTTTTCTTACAGAAGTGTAATGTTTCATAAAGTTAAATCAATATTTTCCTTTATGGTTTTTGAGTTTTATTAAAGTTGGCCAACTCCAATAAATAAATAACTCCAAAGTTATTTTTAAACACTATCTCATCTATGTATATATTTTAATGTCTATAATTTGTTTCTGCCATTTAATCTTTACTCCAAATGGAATGCGTTTTTATGAATGGTAAGAGGCAACTGTCTTCAGCAGACTTCAATTCCTGTCTTCACAAGAGAACCATTTCTGGACTCCCCATCCCTGGTCCTCCAGGATATATTTTGAAATCTGGCTGAACAATACATTTCAAAATGTACTGCCTATCTGTACAAAGCTACTTTTTCCAGGTAAACTTGATCAGTTTGTAAAACTTAAATGAAGCTGCAGGGCGGGCTTCAACTCATCACGATCTCATGACCTTTCAGTCTTGCTTACTCACTGGAGCACCAGCCTTTGGCCAGGAGGTGGCCTTACTTCCTAGTGACTCATACTGCACAGAAATCTCAGACTTCATGGAATTTTGAATTTACAAACCTCTCAGCAACAATGTTCTAACACTACAATTCTGCCAAGAGACCCCATAGCCTCTTTGTGACTCATGCATGTTCTCAATCTTTCCCCATCTTCTCCCTGATTTTTATGCTCCCGGCTCCTACCTTTCCGAGTTGCCGATGCCCATCCTGAATCACAGTAAAGTGGTTCAGTTAATAATGTGACAAGCCAAAGGATGCTGTATTTTAAGCGGCACTTCCAGGAAGCTTTGCTGGCCTCACATACTGCGGCAGCCTCGCAGGAGAGGAGGGAGTCTTTTGGCATCTCATAATTTATTCACCTGGTACCACGTACTCCAAAGGGAGATATGGGAGTGTGATGGAAAGAAGATGAGACCAGGGGACCTGAGTTTTAGCCTCTTTTCTGCTTCTAATGAGCTATGTAGATCAGATGAAGTTATTCTGCCTCTCCACTGGGCCTCCGCTGCCTCAATTGTAAAATGAGATTATTGGAATGGAACGGGCATTTCTAACCTTGCTTTCCACCACAGGTGACCCTTTAAGAATTGGACATAAGCTGTGGATTCTCTCCCCAAGAATAACACACCTTTGCACACAAGTATAAAATCAGATCTTTTCAGGGGGTTCACAGATCCCCTAAAGCCTATCTGTGTATTCCTAAGACCAAGATCACTGACATCTATCACATCACAAGCTATTAAAAAGAACAGAGAATACAACAAATATACACAGAATCACAAAACCTTAAGCAAAGTTGCGTCATTTCCAGAACTGAGAGCATCTCCCCTGCAGATACTAGGAAGAGGGAGTAGTAATTTAGGGAAAAATAAATGAAAGTGCCAATAAGACTTGCCCGTGATTGAGGCCTGCTGGCCCAGCCCTTTACCTACACTCACAGGGGACTGGGTGAGACCTCCCATTCCAGAGCCAGGCTGCCCAGTTCAAATTCTGGCTCCATCATTTATTGGTTGTCTGCCCCGGGCTCTGTGCCAGTTTCCTCATCTATAACAAAAAAGGGAGGGTAAGGGGGTAGAAATCGTACGATCCCAAGGACTGTTAATAATATACAAAGGGTATTTGAAACAGGGCCTGGCCTACAGTAAGCCCTAAATGATTATCAGCTATTACAGAAGGGTGGAACACATTTGCTGAGTGGTTAGAATCCTGAGCTGTGAAGTTTCGGGAAGTCTTAAATACCTCGAGGCCTTAGTTTCCCCAGATGTAACTAGGATCTGCTTCATCGGTGTGTCGTGGGGATTAACGAGACTGTCACATAAAAACTCTCTCACAGGGGCGCCTGGGTGGCACAGCGGTTAAGCGTCTGCCTTCGGCTCAGGGCGTGATCCTGGAGTTAGGGGATCGAGCCCCACATCAGGCTCCTCTGCTGTGAGCCTGCTTCTTCCTCTCCCACTCCCCCTGCTTGTGTTCCCTCTCTCGTTGGCTGTCTCTATCTCTGTCGAATAAATACATAAAATCTTTAAAAAAAAAAAAAAAAAACAATGCCTAGCACATAGTTAAGTGCTCAGTAAACGTCAGCTATTGCTATTAACAATTCTGGGAGAGAAGGATTATCGCTACCTTTTTTTTAGATTTCCGAATAAAGGGTAAGTTGGACAGTGTGTCCTGCCGACAGTACCCCAGCTAGCAAGTGACTGTGTCAAGACTTCAATTCTCATAAGTCTGAAACCAGAATTTGTAACCACTACCCTCCCTCTATCTCTTATTTGAACAGGGCTAAGACAGCATAAATGCTGATTCATACCCACTACGTTACCAAGAGAAAGAAAGAGGTAGGTGGTAATAGTCTAAAATTTGGGGTATTCTCCACGGAGGTCAACCCTGACTTTGGCAAAAAGCCCCTTTCTGCCACTCTTAGAAATGAAAGACTACAGAGGCTGGACCCTGGTCTCAACCAGTTCTAAGCCTTTCGCAAGCGGTTGTTAAACCACAGCAATGACATCGAAAGAGGAAAAAAGAAGCCATTTCCCATAATAGCTTAACTAACAAAGTGAACCTTTAAAATGAAAGTAGAGATCCTAAGGCTGAAAAAAGATATCAAGAGTGCTCCGAAGCCACGTAAAAAACTGCGGTCTGGAACACAAACGTCAGTCTTTAATGAACACACTTGTATTTAGAAAAGGACAGTTTATATCTATTTTTTGGATATCAAGCTCCAGGAGGCTTTCCCCTAAGTAAAATAAGAGGAAGTTCTCACCACAACCCACAGTGGCGGGGACAGAAGTGGAGTGCCAGTCAAGAGACCCCTGGCGAGGCGCAGTGTCACCTGGGCAGGTCCCCACTCTTTCGACACCAGTTTCCTCACCATTGCAACGGTATGGTCGGCACCGAGAATTTTTGAAACGGGCCGGCAGAAGAAACAGGATGGTCAGTTAAAAAAATATTAAGTCGGTGCTAATCACGTTGCTTCACATCTTCATATACTGACTTCTAAATGTATTTTATTTGTGTACCTTTACCCAAAACAACCCCAGTAGTCAATCTTAAATCTACCACTGCTTAGAACAAAAGAGGCCTGAGGGACAGCGCCCCCCGCCGGAAGTCCTCACCAGGCTTACCCAGTACCCCCTTCTGGGACTGAGGTCGGTTCTCACTGGCTCTCTCCGGCATCCACCTTACCCCGAGGCGGCGCTCAGCCCGGGGGGAGGACCGCGACTTCGGCATTCCAAGCCCGCCCCCGCCCCCCGAGGGTGGGAGTCAGAAGCCCCCTGGAATCTAGGCCTGGTTCTGCTTCCATCTGGCCGAAGGGCTCCCCTCCCCGGGCCTTAGTTTCCCCGTCCTTAAAATGAAAGGTTTGAAGGAGATCACGTGAAAGCCTCGTTCCTGCTCTAAATTTCTAATTCCATCATTCTTACAAGTCAACGTGTCTTGCAGAAATAGACGCCCTTCCTCTCCAGCAGGACAGGTTGCCCTGCGTCCCCGCGCCCGCTCTCCTCCATAGCCCGTGTCATCTCACAGAAGTATGATGCATCGGAACTGAAAACAGGCTGTTGCTTTCCCGTGGCCCCAAACCTGGTCATCGTCACCAGTCAACGTGGATTTTCTCTCGGGCCTCTTTCCTCAATCCCGCAACCCCACGAAAACCCCTGCCTACCCTTCCCAATTTCTAAACTCCAAGCTACCCCTTTCGTGGGTTAAAAATAAATAAATACATAAATACATACCCACCCAGACCCGGCCTGGTGTAAGGTGCCACAGCACTTTTTCAGGCATCAGGATTCCACCTCCGCCCCACCCTCTCCCCGGGGTGTCTCTTTAGCCGCGAACCCCTGGATCGGTCCGTAATACTCCCCATGCCCTCCCCCCTCAAGCGGGACGACGTTTCTTCTCCCCTGCACATCCCGGCTGGGAAGGTGGCAGCTCCCGGCTCCAATCCTGGGAGAGCCAAGCTCTTCCCGGCCGCAGGCAGCGGCACCTGGGGGTCCTCTGGAAAGAAAAGGGCGGCCGGCTCGCCCTCGGCCGCAGTCCCCACCCCGGCGGCGCGGGCAGGCCTCCCCCGCAGGGCTCCTGTCACTTACGGACGGCTCCTCCGGGCAGGGCCAAGCCGGCGGGCTGGCAGGCGGCGGAGTTTGCTGACTCAAAGGCACGGCGGCGGCGGCGGCGAGCGCCCAGGAGCGCACCCGAGCGCAGCCCCGCGCGCCCCGCGCACGTAGCGGCCCCGCGCCCGCGCTCAGCGCCCGCAGACCTCGTGGGGCCGGCCGGCCTCCCGCTTCCGCCGCCCGGGCAGCCACCGCACCGCCCAGTCCAGGTGCGGCCCCGCGCCGCCCGCGAGCCCCGCCCTCCCGCCCGAGGAAGATGAGGCGCACCCTCGGCCCGCGGGGCTGCAGCGAACGGTGCAGCCGCCGGGGGGCGCCCAGGCGCCCCGGAGCCCCGATCCCGCCTTCCGCGTCTGCCAAATCCGGCTGAGGGGGAATAGCGGCGCTTGCCCAGGACGCTAAAACTGAAGGTATGCAAGGGGCACCCTCTGGAATCACCACTTAAAAGCCACCTGGAGTTTGCTCATCCCGTCCCCTTAGTGAGAGGGAGGATCGATGAACGGGGAGAGAAATGGCTAGATAATGGGATCAACAAGAAAGGTTGAATGTTAATGGTAGAATCTAGAAGGTGGACATCTGACTGTAAAGTTCTTTCAACTTTGCTGTATATTTGAATTTTTCATAATAAAACTTCTAGGGAAAAGAAATGAGATCTGCCAAGGGGCCTGAATCAGGGAACCATTTCCCAAATGGCCCCTTGGCCTGAGTGTGACCCACCTGTTTGCATGGAAAACCCCCAAGAGCCACTTAAAGAGCTCCTGGATGCCTACAGGCCAGAATAATAACGTAGCTTTATGCTTCATTTTTCAAGCACGAATAGACAACCGGCTGCAGATTATCATTCTGGGCCATTCCAGGCCCACCTGAAAATGTGCATATCTCTCTTCCATACCTAAACTGACTTTGCGTAACAAAACCTCTAGATCTACGAAGGAGTGTCTTAAGGTCTTGGATCCTGAACTTGCAGCACTGCATCTTGAAGCACTGGTGTTAAAACAAACAAAATTTAACAGTAAATTTAAAGATCTTATTGGCTTTATTCACCAATTCCGGAATCTGGCAGCATCCCAACTAGCAGATAGAAAGTAGCTCTGAGGAGCTAAACGATATGGAAGATTTTATAGGCAGAAGGGAGGAGGAGAAGTTAGAGGAACAAAAAGCAGGTTGGTTGTGGCCAGGTTATTTTCCTTCAGGGTTTAGCCAGGCCCTATCGGGCAGATACCCTAGCCAGTGCTGACCAGGTTCTTCCTGACGGACTGGTTTAAGATCCCATTTCTGGGAGACACCAACACTGTAAGGAAGTCTTAGTTTGGTGATGTGGGGGTTAGCATAACTGACTCCATTTAGGGCCTGTTGTCTTGTTTTTAACATTGCTATTTAATTTCTTAAAATTGTACCCAAGACATAATACAACGTGAATGTAAACACTGTCGCTTTTGAAAATAAAATTAAAGTGTATTTTTCAAATTCTTGTTCCTTTGCTCCACAAAGAAAAGCATTGACTGGAAAACAAAATGGAGCGTATGTCTAAGATCCCAAGAGATTCTGGAAAATTAAAATCTTTCTGAATGTATTATTGTCAAAGCACAACTTTACAACTGTAGACAGAGTAACAAAAAAAACCTTTGGAGAGTCTGTAGGAGGTCATTTAAATATCTGTTAGAATTATGACCCTAGCAGAGAGGAAGAATATGAAAAGAATTCAGAATAGAATGAAGCAATGATGGAGTATTTTAATCCTCTCCATGGGTATAGCCGCTGGATAGTGTTACTGGCCTAAGAATTGTAATGTGCAGCCTGAATCCCAAGGTTGGAGCTCAGTGACCACCACCTTTTTAGGTTCTGACTTTGTTATACCATCAGTGGGCAGGTAAAAAACTAGGACTTTCTGGTGCTTAAGAAATCCTAGCCATCTAAGAAAATCTCCTACGATTGCTTTTAAGAAGAAACTCTTTTAACTGCCAAATCCTACCGTGACAGTGGCTGCTAGGATCTGGTTCACTGAGTTTAAACCCTAGCTTTCCCACCTTTCATTATATGATCTTAGGAAAATAACTCATTTTCCCATATGAAAAAGAAGGATGGTAAGAATAGCACCAGCCACATAGGGTTGTTGTGGGGATTAAGTGAAATAATCTAGCTACGGGGCACCTGGCCAGCTCAGTCGGCAGAGCATGTGACTCTTGAACTTGGGGTCGTGAGTTTGAACCCCTTGTTGGGTGTAGAGATTACTTTAGAAAAAGGTAAAAGATTTCAAAAAAAAATATTTTTAATCAGGTAAAGTTCTAGGAACTGTGCTGGGTCCATAATAAGTGCTCAATAAGTATATCTATTATGATAAACTATTATAATTTTATTATAACTGTTATTATAATTTGATCCTCTTCTCTAATCTCTCCCAGCTCCAAGCTATCCTTAGTAGACATATTAAGGAAAGCCCCCTCCAGGACCCTGCCTCTAGCTCAAAAGTCAGTAAGAACACACTGAGTTCTTCCTCCATCCCTTGGGAAGATTGCAAAATCCACAGACAGGAAGCTGCCTGGACCCATTGTTCAGAAATTATAATTTCTGAATTATAGCTGTTACTATACAGAACATTACATTAAAAACTCTTTATCTTTAAATTTACATAAATGGTCCTGCCTTCTTGAGAAACATTGTCATGGTAGATATAATGTACAGAAGATGAATTTTCTCACTCATCGAACAATAGGGATGTGAGCAAAAAAATTAAACAAATTGTAAATAATTTGGATTTTGATTTCTGATCTTATAATCATCTTTTTTGAATAGTTTGAGGACAGATTAACATGAAGGAAAATAACCACTCCTGACCATTAATCTAACATGTTTTTTTCAAAATACCTCTCTTATGCACCTCCTGCCAAACAGTGACTAAAGAAAACTTTTGAGCCTGATTACCTATTTGTAAGATGAAGGCGTTCAGACTTCTCATCCATCTACCCACCACTCCATCTTCCTTATTTTTGTTAGCGGACTACCTTTCTCTCAGTTAAAGGCCACAATCCTACTAACTTAGGCACTGCTTTTGACCTGCTCACTTCCCGAATCCACACAGATCCAAGTCCCATGCATTTCACTGTGTTCAGATCTTGCTGTTTCCTCACCTTCTGCTTTCCATACTCCTGTCCAGCTCTCCACTCTCTCAGAATCCTACTCTTTACTGTGGTCAAAGTTAGTGGTTTGCAAATGTTTTTAGCAAGGAATCCTTTTTTAAAAAAGAACGCCCTTTATAAAACCGAGATAAACAGTATTGCATTACTATACATTTCTTTGGAAACTTTGATTTTGTAACATTTGTATATCATAAAGAAATCCAAGACCACCAGAAGCTGCTTTGTGGAACACAAACATTTGAAATCAGGGATTTGTGAATGATTATTGGACTCTCCTATCAGGATCAACATCCAATTTATTTCTGTATTTGATTGCTCAACATTGAAAAAAATCCTAATCGACTCAGAGAGGTGTTTGTAAATAATCACAGTTTATAAACAATTCAAGATTTTCTTCAATCTAAACTATTCAGAAGTGTGAACGAGGAATAATAGAAATTTTTGTTTCAAAGTGAAGCACTAAGCATAACACATCCTTGTGTTTTATTGCAAATAGAAAATGCAGGGCTGGGGGCTCCTGGCTGGCTCGGTCAGAAGAACATGCCACTCTTTGATCTCTGGGTTGTGAGTTCGAGCCCTACATTGGGTATAGAGATTACTAAAAATAAATAAACAAATAAACTTTAAGGGGGGGGGGAGAAAAGATAATGCAGGTCAGAAGACCAGTATTTACAGTAGATGCTAACATACATATAATGGGAATTATCACCACACGACATGCTGGTTTTCCAAGCAATTCTGCAACACAGATGGGTGTCCTATGATTCAATTCAGTGCTGACACTATCTCCCTGGAGTTAGTGTCAGGTCCCATAGGTTAAGTGTTCAGTCCCCTAAGACTGCCTGCACTAAAGATGCCAGTTGCAAATTCCAAGTTGTCACCTGTACCGATGGTTCCTGACTTACCATGGTTCAATTTAGGATTTTTTGACTTAACAATGGTGTGAAAGTAATATATCTTCACTAGAAACTGTATTTCAGATCTTGAATTTTGATCTTCTCCCAGGCTGTGATATGTGGGATGATCTTTTCTTGTGACACTGGTCCTTCTCCCCTTCCTAAAGGCTAGGAAGTGGAGGGGAAAGTTCCGAGCTTCTAAGCATGATTTGGTCTTTCTGGTGACCAGCCTCCCTCTTGAAGCTATCCAGGAGCCCACCCAGAGTTGCCTCATTAGAACAAAAGACACTGCAAAGGATCTTGGAAATTCCAAGAGATTTAGGAGGTCAGTGTCATGAATCAAGGTCAAAACCAAATATTAGAACAAAAGATCTCCCAATGTTCTTATCGCTTAGGAAATTACAAGGATCTTAGGAGCCTTACACCAGGACCCTGGGGCAGGTATAGATATAGATAATTTTTTTGTGTTACTTCACAACAACCAACAGAAGCACACACCAAGCAGAGAGGTGGGTACCTTGCCTAGTATTCCACGAGAGCCACCCATGGATGTATGCTGCAGTGATGTTCCGTCCTTCTGCTCTAGCAAAATAGCTAACACCTGCATTCCCTAAAAAGGAAAGAACCAAAGAAAGCTTTGCATTATTACGGACTTTATTTTATTTTTTATTTATTTATTTTTTAAAGATTGTATTTATTTACTAGAGAGAGAGAGCGCAAGCATCAAGGAGGGGCAGAGGGAGAGGGAGAAGCAGACTCCCCACTGAGCAGGGAGACTGACATAGGGCTCGATCCCAGAACCCCAGGATCATGACCTGAGCCGAAGGCAGATGCTTAGCCACCTGAGCCACCCAGGCGCCCCAAGAATTCCATTTTAAAAGCACTGGTTTAACTAGCAGATTTTTACAAACTAAAAATAATAAATTGGTTGGTTAGAACAGACCAAAAACAAGCAACAAAACTTAGTATTACTGAGCATATCTTGAACATAAGTCCAGTCCTAAGACATCTAACTTCTAGGCCTTTGATACAAATTGCAGTATTGTGTAATTCGCACCAACAGTCAACCAAAGAGTAAGAGAACAACGGAGAAGCCACCCTCTTGGATGGAGCAGCTCGGCAGAGTTTCCTGCTCTGCAAATGCCGCAGCCTTTACGTGGCACTGGTTCTAGATTGTGGGTGCATTACAGCTGATAGCCATGTGGAGGCAGTAGAGCGCAGTGGTTACGGCGCCAGAGCCAAAAACTGCTCTAATCCCAAATCGTACTTAGCAGCCATGTGACCTGGCAAATCACTCCAAGTCTCAATTTTCTTATCTATAACATAGTATCTACCCAAGGGTTGGAATTAAGAAATAATATATATAAATGACTTAGCCCGATACTGCAACAGAGTAAAAGCAAGCATCATAAGCATTACTTAGATATTATTGCTTCTAAAGCATAGCTCAACCTTCCTACATAAATGGTTGCCTACTATCTAAATCTCATCCTGATAACTCTTGCAGAAGAGGATACACTTACACTCATGTATACAATTTTCTGTGAATGGACATACACACGCCTACATTTTTAAAGATAAGCAGTCTGGGGCGCCTGGGTGGCACAGCAGTTAAGCGTCTGCCTTCGGCTCAGGGCGTGATCCCGGGCGTTATGGGATCGAGCCCCACATCAGGCTCCTCTGCTATGAGCCAGCTTCTTTCTCTCCCACTCCCCCTGTTTGTGTTCCCTCTCTCGCTGGCTGTCTCTAACTCTGTCAAATAAATAAAATCTTTAAAATAAATAAATAAATAAAAAATAAAGATAAGCGGTCTGTGTATATGTATGAAATATCTCTGAAAGGATACACTTTGGTGAGGAGAAAGAGAGAGTTGGGGCAAAAGTGGGAGGAAGATTTCTTTTCCCTCTATATTCTTCTGAATCTTTCAAATATTAAAGAGCACATTCAAAAATATGTAAACAAAGTAAGAGGCAAGCACTACAGACGTGAACAGACGGTTCGACAAAAGAAATTCCAATAGCTGATAAACCATAAAAGGAGAATCCATTTTCAACAGTTAGCTTAGTTTAAAAATTGTAATTGAGAGTATTACATGTTGACCATAGATATTTTCATGCTCTGCTCATGAGAGTGTAAATTGGGAAAATGATTCCAGAGAGCGATTTGGCCGTGTCCTGTCAAGTCGGGCATACCTTATAGGCCAGCAATACCACTTCTCAGCATCTCTCCTACAGAACCCTTACTCCTGTGATTGAGAGTATGTTCCATGCAAGGATGGGCATTATAGCATTGCTGGTAACAGCAAAAAACTGGAAGCAAGTTCAAAGTCTCCCAATAAGGGAATGTTTATATCATCTGTGGTTACATGCATAACAATGTCTGTATACATTGACATGGAAACATCTTCAAGACATACTAAGTGAAAAAAGAAAAGTGGAAAATAATATAGTATCCTACTATTTTTATAAGTTTTAAGCTTATAAAACTTGTTCTGTTGGGGTGTGTGTGTGTATGTGTGTGTGTGTGTGTGTGTGTGTGTGTGTGTGTGTAAATAGACGGTCTAGGAGAATTTTAAACATTTATAGAGGTTTCCTCTGGGGAAAAGAATGACCCAACACTGCCGCAAGCCCTTTGTGAGAATTTGTTAAAAGCTCTCTTTCATCTGGACACTTTACGGCCATCTGCTGCAAAATTGTCATTTAAAATATGTGAAAACTTACTACCCCATGAAGAGTGCCCCCTAGGGTTGTTCGAGGGTACAACCCGCATAATCCTGCGTGTGGCCCTGAGTTCTCTACAAAATAAGTTAACAGTTAACCTGGCCACATAGATAAACATCGGGTAGTGTTCAATGTGTTAAAATTTAGCATGTAACACACTTCAGTGTGTGAAGGTAGCTAAGTGGCACTGTGGGTTATGTCATTGCCAACATCAGAGACTCACTGCTTCCGGGGCGCCTGGGTGGCCCAGTCAGTTAAGCGGCTGCCTTTGGCTCAGGTCATGATCTTGGGGTCCTGGGATCGAGCCCCCACGTTGGGCTTCTCTCTCTCAAATAAATAAATCTTAAAAAAAAAAAGAGAGAGAGAGAGAGAGACTTAATGCTTCAAAGTGCAGGGAGGATTTGAGCAGCAGCAACTTTGGGTATCAGACCAGACAAATTAATTACCTCTCAAATCCTTCCTTTTAGATGATAGGTGTGTAATAAATCCTGCATAACAAGGTATCATTTCTCAGTAGCACCAAGTGTCCATTTTCTTGCTTCTCTTTATATTTCAAACCATGTTTTCGCGGCACCAGGAATTGGTGTGATATTTGCAGCAATCGCTCATGGCAACTTAGAATGTTTTTGCAATATTAAGCAATTCGAACTGCTTTGTGGGTTTAGGTAGACAAAGGTAAAATGTGATATTGATTATTTATAGTAACAATTAAATTGGCATTGAACATTAAAATTGCGAAGAATTTTTTGTATGAAAATATTAAAATTTTAATTAATTTTCAAAAAAATCAAATCAAAAAGCATTGTGTTTAAATTTTAATTAACAAATTTTATGTCTAGTATGTACACTTTATTTTTGCTTTTTTGGTTTCTCATATGTGTTTTTTGCTTTTGGGTTTGTTTGGGGTTTTTTTGCCCATGGCTCTGTGGGTCAGGAATTCAAGTAGGACACAGCGAGGTGGCCCTTCTTCCATGTGTGTTGCCTGGAGCCATTCACTTGGTCGTATTTGGCTGGTGACTTGCCTGGTGTCTCTCACATGTCAGTCTCAAGTCACTTAGCCTCTTTAGGCTGGTTCCCTTTCTTCCAGTCTCAGGTCTCCCTGTTGCCAGCAGCCCATGTGGGGCCCAGGGAGTCCGCTTGGGCCCATTTCCAGGAGAAACCATGGAGTCTCCCAGGAAGAAGTGTCTTTGATGTATGGCAAGCAGAGCATTGGCAGGCAATGTGCATCTCTGGCCATTCCTGCCACTGATTCCACCAGCCTCTCAAGCTCTATTTTTGCTTTTTAATTTTAACAGGTGATAGTGAATGTTTTGGAAGGAAAAAGAACTTTTGGAAAACACCCGAAACTTTCTATTCAAATTTTGGTCATTTTGACTATGATTACCTTTTTTGTCTGTTGGTTTGGTTTTTTGTTTTTTGTTTTGTTTTTCTTTTTTTTTATTTTTTTGACTATAGTTACATCTTTTTTTTAATTCTTTAGATCGTTACTGTCTATAGAAGACAAATTATGTGACAAATCTTCACTATAGTAATTAAATTAATGCTTTAGCAAAAATAAAGCAAAATAACTTTATGGGATAAATATGTAATAGTTTATGAATTGTGAATGTTTATTTTATCCCTCATACAAACATCACCAGTCCGTCAACAGAACAATAGACATGCCCAATAATAATTAAATTTAGTCCTCTTGGATATTTTATCAAACATCAGTCACATAAAAACATGACTATGAACATATTTTTCCATTTTGACATTATAAAGGTAGATCTGTCAAAGTAGAAGAATTATATACCATTTAACAGTTTTTTAGCTTGATTTATAACTTGTAAATATTTAGACGTACACTATGTATATCTCCATTATACACTTGGCCTGGGACCTATAAATGTTAGGGGCACATTTAAGAAAAAACATATATATTTACATTGTGATCGATTTTGGAAAATCCTTTGCTATAATGTAGTAAAACTGAACATACACATACCATATGGCCTAGTAAATGCACTCCTGGCTATATGCTCAACGTCAGTGCACATATATGTTCACTAAATATGAATAGGGATGCTCCTAGCGGCACTATTGGTAATATCCCCAAACTGTCAACAACCAAATGACCATCAACATCAGGAGAGGTAAACTGCAGCGTATTCATACAATACCGACAGCGAATGCGCCCCTTGCTATGCACGGTGACGAGAGTGACTCTCCCAGCATAATGTTCCGTGAAAGAAGCCAAATACGAAAGAGTCTATAAAGCAGTGGGGAGTTGTGACCGGAAGGGACACGACATAACAGTCTATTTCTTGATCTGGCTGGTGTGCACACAGGTGCAGGTGCAGAATGGACGTAGGCAAGGAGACAAAGGGTGTGATGTGATTCCCCTCGCACATCTCGCGGCCGAGCCTCTGCCCAGCCAAGACTGTTTCATATAATCTCCCTCCTATAAGCTCTTCATACTCCCTATTAAGCTTCTTCCTGGGATTCCGTCTTGGGGATGGGAGACTGCTGGCTCCTAGTGAAGCGCTTTGGTAGCTCTCCAGGACTAGGTCCCCAGGGAGGATCACATGCCACCCAACGCTCCACTGGGTGAGATGTCTTCCCCTTACATCCTATCGCACCCCAGAAACACCGCTGAAGTCGAGTCTCTGGTTTTGCTGGACCTGACAATGGTCCCAGCCTCCCCTTCATGAGAGTCTGTTTTCATGACTTCAGTGTTTGGCAATTTTCTTTTCACTGCCTCTCAAGTGTTCTGATAAGCATCATTGGAAGATACTGATGGAGCGTCAAGAATCTCCCTGCTCAACGTTTACATAAGCATGAATTACAACTGTAAGAATTTAAGCAGTAGGACTTCCATGAAGGTCTTCATTCACCGCAGGTAGACTTTGCCCTGGGCAAACACAGCCTGGCTTTACAGCCCTGTGAAGCATGCTTGAGCCAACAATGAACGATTTTATTTGGTTGAATCCATCAAAGTGGAATAAATGGCTTTTGTGAGCAAACGTTCTGTCATCCCAACTAGATGTGACTATTGCAGTAATTCCTACACAATGATGCATTTTTTTTCTCACTGAATATACCCTATATGCAGCTTCCCGGATGCCACCACGCCCCCCTGCTCTCTTGACCCAGGGACACAAATGATAACCTACTAAGATCATGGTGGCATCACTATCATTATTACTGAAAGCGGAAGCAAGAACAGCGTCCTGGAGCAGATCAAAAGGAAAAGGATGGAGGATGGAGCCAGGCTCAGGGATGGGGTGGGTTAGAGTGTAGTGCATTTTGTGTATAGGACTCACTCCTTTTTTAAAAAGAAAGCTCAAATTTAATGGTTTGCTATTTTGTGTGCATGAAAGCACGTTATGTCAAAACATCAGTTTCAACTAGTTTGCGTCAAGATTATTTTGTCAACAAGGTCACATACCCTAATAAGAACCTGATTCTTATTTTTTTTTAAATATATTCTGATAGCTTTTAAATCTTACACCTTCCTCTTCCTCTTGCATCCCACGTCTTGGCAAGCTGATAGGAAAGTGTGGTGCTTCTGCCTTTGGCACCGGCAGGAAGTTCAAACACACACACAGAATCCTTACATGGCTTTACCCCAAACACAGTACAAATACCCTCAAGCCAGCCCCTTTTCCCTACACTCTCTCACCGTTCTGAGACCTGTGCAGGAGACATCCTACTCTCCCCAATGAGTAGTAAACCTTTTCATGCCCTTTTGGGGTATGTGTGCCATAATCAGCTCGACACCCCAACCAAATGCTTAGGTAATTAATGTGGACAGATGTGCTACAGACGCATGAGGGTTTAAAATAACCACCGATGAAGCCCGAATGAGCCCCATCTGTGAGTATAAAAAATGGTAATACACCTACATTAATGCCCAAATCATAATGCTTTGAGTGGTCACCTACTCGAGAGCAGAGCTTCAGCTCCTCTCTTCCCAGAGCCCTCCCCTCCTTGCCTTTGGAAGCCCCCAAACAGGTCCTCATGTGCAGCTGTACACCTGCCAGCCTTCATCTCCACCTGGGATCACCAATTCTTTCTCTCCCGCTGCAACAACTTCAGGCTGCTGTCCACTGTCCCGAGGTTCCTTCAAGGGGGTTCCCATTCGTTGCTGTGGTAGAGGCAAACTGGAAGACAAGCTTTGTCTTCTCATGTGAGCTTCAGCCCTGACCCAGTCCGGATGTTCTCCCGCTGCTCTCCAGCGCACGAGACAGAGGACCCCAATGAATGCACCTGCTGCTATGTCACTGCATGGGAGAAGGCCCTTTCCTTACTGCCAGCAGGCCTGGAGGAGCGTTTCAGGAACTCAGACAACTTGACAGCTTCGGAATGGTTTCCCGCGAGCCCTCAACCCCCCCACCCTCCCACCCCCGTTTCCTCTCCATGCCCTGGCTGGCACTATCACTATTTGACAGACCTTCCCCCAGCAGCACCTGGTCTCTGTCTCCATGGCAACAGGCAGGCCTGAAGGAGCACTCTCTCCAGCTTCCCTCCAGAGGACAAAATTAGGGTGCTCATACGTAAGTTCACTATGGAAACAAAGACAATTAGATCAAGAGAAAATGGGGTAAATGAAGGAGCGATTAATTTGAACAATGACCAAGATGAAGTCAACAAATGTAAGAGAAAATATGTAAGGATGGAAGGAAGTTCGTGATATAGCATCTAGTGAAAAAAGACAGGTTATAAAAGGTATATAAATTATACTTTCATATTTGTTTTCTTAAAGGAGGCACATATAGGTAGGTATAAAGTTTTTTTTTTCCAGAACTGACCCATTTCTATATTTTGTCTATGAAAATAAATTAGACTCTACATTCTACTGCACTGGGTCAGTGGGAAAGTCTATTTCAGGCATTAGGTTGCTTAATGCCCTTCCCCACAACACAACACCTGCCTCCAGGAGAGGCTAAAAAGGAACCAGAGATCTTATCTCAAAGCTAAATATTTAAAGAAGCTTCAGGTCTTCAGTCTCCACTGGTTCCCACTGAGATGCCCATTGTCCGAACTCTTGTGGTCCCTTCATGTTACTTCTATGCCACGGGAATTTGATGAAGCTCTCTGGAAAAGACATTGTCTGTGCTTAGGATGTTAAAAGAGACAAATAAATGCACAATATCCATTAAAGGGAAAAAATTATAAATCCAAAATAGGCAGAAGAGAAACGAGAATAATTAGGTATACAAAAGTATCAACTGAAGGTCTTAGGAAGGAAAACTGTAATCAATGAAGTTTAAAACTCAACATAGGAGATAAACTCTAGGCGGGACACAGGTGAAGAGAGGATTACTAAACTGGAAAACATAATATCAGCATTTGCCCAGAAGGCATCCCAGAGACAGTTAAGGGATGTGGAAAATGGATCACAAGACTCCAAAACCCACACAAGTGTTGCTCCAGAAGAAGTCACTGGATTGAATGGTGGAGAAGCCATGTTTCAGGCAATGACAACTGGAAATTATCCAGCATTGTTGAAAGGCATGATTCTTCAGATAGAAATTGTACTTTAAAATACAAGAAGGAAAAATAAAACTAAGTCTAGACTTATGAAAGCGATACTGCAGAACATCAGGGATAAAAGAAAATCTGTGAAGCTACCAGAGAGAAGACGCAGATTGCAGGAATGATCCCTATGGCCCTAGGCTTCTCAGCGGCAGCAACAGATACTGGAAATGCTCAGTGAGAGCAGCCGACAACCTAAACTTTTCTATTCAGCGAAGCAGTCATTCAAGAGTAAAATCAAAATTTGAGGCACACAAAGAGAACTTACTACCCCAAAACAAAAATATCGGGGCTCCTGAGGCAACCCCAGGTTGCTGAGAAAGCGCACTGGTTCTGAAAACAGTTGCCATAACTCAGCGTCCCAGGGGCCGGCATTCTTGTATACCGTCTTACTGTCCTTCGACGTCCTTGCTGTGAGTGTGGTCAAGGTACGTGAATGTCAAAGAGGGGGAGAGATCGGTATTCCCTGTTACATGTTCCTTTGCCTCTGTAATAACTCCTCTGCTTGACATCTTTGGAGAATAAAGTGTTACACATTTTCCAGATGAGATGGAGTGAGGAAGTATAACACCCCTCTCACCTAGAGGATTCTGGCCAGCCCAGTGGTCTGCAACAAAGCTCCACGGTTATTATAAGGGATGTACAAGCCTCAATCCTAAAGACCCTGAGCACTCAGTTGGACCCCTTTTCCTTTTATTTACTGCAATTCTTGAGTAAATGGTAGCCCAGAAGACAGAAGGGCAGGAAATGTTAGAGGTAGACAGGACGACACCAGAAAGGAGGGAGAAAAACATTTTAAAGGCAAGTCTAAAAAGATCCCTGAAGTTCCAACACCACCACAAGGCTGATGTCCACCGTCCCCACCAGACTGTGAGCTTCCTGAGGGCAGGGACTGTGCTTCGTATGCAGTAGGCCTCTGTAGTTCCAGACACAGTGCCTGACACACAGGCAGTAGGTCCTCAATAAACAGTCACTTGGATAAAAGGCCGAGGGGACAAAGGAGGAAAAGAAAGAAAGGAGGAAGCAAGCTCAAGAAACACTGAAGAAACCCAAGAAAGCCCCAGTCAGCTGACCCTAAGGTGCATTGACCGCATTTTCTTATTTTCTGTATTCTTGATGCTGGAGAGACTGTTCCTCCCAGGGCTGGCTAATCCCCAGAGACAGCGAATGACTCCCCTGCAGGCATGCCTTTGATATACAAACCAACCAAGCCCGAACCCACACCCTCAACCATCTCCTTTATCAAACTCTCCCATACGAAGCCGAAGCCGTATTCTTCTTGCCCTAAACCACCCCAGGGCCAGGTACTGGACAACGAGACACCACCCCTGCAGACCAGAGTCTGCCCAAATTATTCAGACCATCCAGTCCTAAGCTGACTCAGTGTACCTACCCTTCCATGTTGGTTCCTTCCCAAGAGAGCTCCAGTAAAGAATCTGGGCCATGAGCTGCCCTCTCCCTCTCGTCCACCTCCCGACCATCCCTGGTCCTTCCCCATGTGGCTCTGCATGGTGTCAGGTGCCTCCTGTTTCTAGGGATCTGTGAGTATGAACTTCTTCCTTCCTGACAGCCATGTCCATGTCTGCTGTCTTACCACACCTGACTAAAACAAAGCTGGCTACATTTTTAACACATCAGGGTAACCTTTGTTTCCAAGAAATATATCTCCAGCTAAATAACAGAACTGTGTGGAGAAGACAGGCAGGATATATAGGGTTTTCCTCTGTTATCTATTCCATAAAGCAAAGGGAACCTTGCAAAAAAAAAAAAAATCCACAAATTTTATGAGGTGAGAACAAACAGCCCATATCTTTTGCATCCAGCCAAGGATATGAGTCATTCAAGGAGAGTGTCTCTTCTTTTCTTCCTCAGGTATACCTTGGTCAAGCCCTGAAGAAATTATAGCTCGATCCTGGAATTTGATTTTATTTTACCTTCTGGAATTTAAAAAAAAAAAAAAATGTTTACCATCCAGCAAACCTGTTTCAGTTTCCAGTTGGGAGAAAACGAAATTAACAATGGAAATGTTCATTCCTTTTGTAATCAATACAAGGAGCATTTAATTGGATGAGGCAGCAATGACAAAGTTAATCACAGTTTGTACTGTTCCAATAGCTCATTTGGAATATTTCTCTTTCTTCAGTCTCACTGTTTGTGATTCAGTTTTCCTGGAAATGAGTGTGGATCAGATGAAGGCAGTCACAGGCTGTCCTAGAGTATTTTTCCTATACAGACATTAATATACTTCAGCATATATCAATACCCTAGTTATAAAATATCACCTCCCTACCTACTTATTTTTTTTAAAGATTTTATTTGTTTATTTGACAGAGACAGCCAGCGAGAGAGGGAACACAAGCAGAGGAAGTGGGAGAGGAAGAAGCAGGCTCCTAGCAGAGGAGCCTGATGTGGGGCTCCATCCCAGAACGCCGGGATCACGCCCTGAGCCACCCAGGCGCCCCCCCTACCTACTTATTTTTAAAACAATATTGAAATGTCTTTCTCTGTTTTCCACAATTCCCTCTCTGTAAGAAAGGCCACATCAGAGTAAACCCAGAACCACAGGTGATCATTACCCTCTCCTTTGCCACTGCTTTGGTTTCTACTTATCTTCTTAAAGTTTATTTGTTCATTCAACAGGTATTTATCAAGCCCCTACTATGTGTCTGTCCACAAGCTAGTTTGTTCACTAGATATTGTCCTTTTTCTCATGGAGCTAACAATCTAATAAGAGAGATGGATGTTAATCTAATAAACACAAAAGCTAATAATTAAGTATAACCTGTGTTAAGTGTTGTGAAGTTAAAGCACTCAATGTTACAATAGCAAAAACCAAGAGAACAGACCTGGTGGAATCACAGACGTTTTCACTGAGAAAATGGAATTTGACACAAGATCTAGAAGGATAGGGAAAGAATGCAGGAGATTATTCCAAGTATTTGGAATAGCATATGCAAAGGCCCTGTGGCTGAAGCACAGGGCTGGGAATGACAACAGGAGATGAAGCTGCAAAACTGCAGAGATATGTAGCCAGGTTAGGGATTTGGGGTCAAATCCTAGAACATCATAAAGCCGGTAAGGGGTTTTAGATAGGACAGAAATACGATCAGCTTTCTATTTTGAGAAGATCACTCTGGATTAAATTTGAAATGGGGATAGAAGTGGGAAGGAGAAGAGTGAATGCAAGGAGACTAGTTAAGAAATGATTACAAATGTTTAGGAGATAATGGCCTCACTTGTTGGCAGTAAGTGTGGAGAACACAGGAAGTTTTGAGAAGTATTTAGAAAGCAACATTGGCAGTCTTGGCTAACTATACGTAGATTGCTTGACAGTAATTTCAGAAGAGAAGAATATCATTTTCATCATGCCTGAGAGGTAACAAGTTAAAATGGGAAAAGCCTGGATTGTGGAAAGAAAAGTATATTCAACTTTTAGCTCTGCTACTTATTAACTGTGTGGGCTTGGAATCGTTATTTAACCTCTCTGAGCTTAAATTTGCTTGCAAGTAACCCATGTAGATGTCACTCTATGAAGGAAAGTGTGTAAGATATATCTTGCCTTTCTTCAAATCAACCAACAGACTCTGGTTCCCCATTTCATTTGACTTGTGGGGAAGTCAATCTTAGTTATTCTTGGGGCTACCTTTGCTGTGGTTGGCCAAAAGTCTTGGAGTGGTACAAAGTGCCAAGGCACCAGGGAGGCCTTGAGTCATGCGATGACAGTATATCCTAGTTACCACCAAGCCATCCCTTGTTCCAGAGTCCAGGATCTGCCACTTTTATACCTACCAGGGGGGAAAGGTATCTTTGGTAAAGTTCAGAGGTCATTTTTCAAGGGTCAGCTTCCTAAGGGTACCTCCAAGCCAAGACCTCCCAGGTCCCTGAGCCAGCCAGAAAATGAAATGCAGCTACCCAGTCCTTTCACACAGGGCTCAGAAAGGTGGTGTGTAACCAGCGCAAACTACCTAGACTGCAGTCTGAAAGGGGGTCTGGGACCCAAGCACCCTTGCAGGGGAACCCTATTTTTTTTCTACAGGTCAGAACAAACTTTTGATGGTCCTTCTTGGAGGACTCACATACTTTCCATCTGGAGAAACTTTCCTGTCTGTCACATGGCATCTCAAAGTCACCTCCTGCTTTCAGTCCTCTTGGGACACTGCAATAGTGTCTCCATGAATGATCTCCCATTGAGGAGAACACCTTCTCGGGGTAACATGAGTAGATCCAGCTGAAAGTCTGACACATTATCACTCCCCTCCCCTCCCCTTAAGATTCTGGAAAGGTGGTAAGTTTCAAGAAACAACAACAACAAAAATATTCAAGACAGAACAATGTACTACAGATAGTATCTAGAAGGGCAGAGGGAAGTTATTATTATTTTTTATATTTTATTTATTTGCCAGAGAGAGAGAGCACAAGCAGGGGGAGAGGCAGGCAGAGGGAGAAGCAAGCTCCCCGCTGAGCAAGGAGCCTGATGCGGGACTTGATCCCAGGACCCTGAGACCATGACCTGAGCCCAAGGCAGACGTTTAACTGACTGAGTCACCCAGGCATCCCGCAGAGGGAAGTTATAACTCTGCCAACCTCGGCTGAACACAAGGGCCTCGTGGACCTAGTGTTGTGGGAGAGAACCACAAGAACCAAGTGAACAGTGTCCTGTAGAGGCTGAGGTTAATTTCTACCAGTTGGTGAAAGAGCAGTTGTTAGAAGAGGAAGTCCAGTAAGGCCCGAGCCCAGGCAAACACAGGGTTAACCCGGACGGGGAAACACAAGGAGCCAAGGCAGGGTGAGGAAGAAAGATGAGCACACGTGTGTAATTTCTTTCCAGCAAGTATCACCCTCTTACTACACTGCAGTATCTAGGCAGTTTGCTTGCTCCACAGCAGTTTATTTTATTTATTATTTTTATTTTTTAAAAGATTTTATTTATTTATTTGACAGAGAGAGACAGCCAGCGAGAGAGGGAACATAAGCAGAGGGAGTGGGAGAGGAAGAAGCAGGCTTCCAGCGGAGGAGCCCGATTGATGTGGGGCTGATCCCATAACCCCGGGGTCACGCCCTGAGCCGAAGGCAGAAGCTTAACGACTGAGCCATCCAGGCGCCCCTCCACAGCAGTTTAAACCCAACGGGTATAGTTAGGGAAACAGATTTTTTTCAGACTTGTTTTGAATTCTGGATGTTCTGGTCAGTTCTCACGTCTCCCCCACCCCCCTGCCCCCGGGAAGGGGGTGGTGGTGGTGGAGAGGCAACTGCAATAGGCCAGAGGACTATACACTGGGTGAGACCGGGCTTGGGGAATTAACCCAGATGTAGGGCTGGCCTCTCGGCTCCAAGCTCCAGCTATAACGAACCACTGTGACAAGATGACATTTTAAAGCTTTAACTTGTGTTCTTCCTGTCCCTCTCTCCACCTCTTCTCCATCCGGTGTTTTCCTTTTTTTTTTCTCTCTCTCTCTCTTTTCCCCAAACAAAAATCAGAAATATCATTATGTGTCCTGACTTTGGTTTCCAAAACCCTAACCCCACTGAGATTAAGCTAACTGCCCATGAGTGAAACATCAAGAGAAAGATGGATGGCTATTAAACATGCATTTGTCTCAACTGTCAGTGGTTTAATAAAGAGGAGTTTCTTCTCTTCTCACACAGCAGGAAGCCCTGAGGTAGGGCTTTGTCCTTTGGGTTCAGTGGCTCTTCGATGTCCAGTTCTGAGTTTTCTCTGCCTTCCCATCATGGCTGCAGTAGCCCCTGTGTCCCATCGTCCCCCAACCATTTCAACAGGGCAAGCAAGTTGGGTGCAACCAATGCTGTCATTACCCTACCCTGACCCCCATGGCATGTACCATGGTCACGGATGCGGGCCCAGCTTCAAACGGCTAGCGACCTATCCCACCCACGCTCCTTGCTCAGGCTTCTCTGGCCACTGGAACCTCTGGGAACAGCTATCAAGCCAAAGCCGATGGGAACAACTGAGTAAATCCCGCTCTTTACCCTTGGGGATGGGGACTCACTTTGAAGTGATGTTCTACATTGCTTCCTGGTGGGATTATGCCTCAGTTACCTATATGGGAACTTGCTTTGATAACTCATCTTTCATTGGCTTCTTGCCTTTCCCAGTGTCATGTCCCCACTCCACTACCAGTGTTTCGTGGGAACACCTCCCAAACAAACTTCTGATGCTCAAAGGCTTGTTCGGAGTCGACTTCTGGGGGCTTACCTCAGTACAAGGGGTGAGCGAGGACAGCACCTGAAGCTCTGGCTTCCTGCGCCCCGGCCTGGCACTGGGGAGGCTGGCTTCTCCCCGCCCCGCCCCGCCCCCTGCAGACGCCCCTTACGGCTACTGGCCCAAACTGGATCACGTGGGCTCCCTTGTCCCATGGCCTTGGCTGTGGCTTCAGCCGTGCTATCTGTTTGGATTAAGCCCAGCGACGAGGGACGGGAAACCCCAAACAAGAGTGGTTTCAGCAAGACAGAAATGTATTTTGTTCTCTCACATAGAAACGGAGAGGCGGTCGCTGCCTGTTGGTTAGTGGACCAGACTTGTGGCTCCCCGAGGCCTGGCTTCCAAGCTGTACGTCACCACGTGGTTTTCTGCGCCCAGGCACTGTCCTCTCATACGCATTATTTCACGTCATCCTCTTAATCCCATGAGGTAAATGCTCTTTTTCCCTCTGTTTTACAGGGAAGGAAGTGGAGATAGGATACTTGCCTGCTACTTGGTGGCAGAGCCCAGGGCATTCCGGATGCAAAGTTTATGCTTTTTTTTTTTTTTTAAGACGTTATTCTTTATTTATTTATTTGTCAGAGAGAGAGAGAGGGAGAGGGAGAGAGCCAACACAAGCAGGGGGAGAGCGCAAGCAGGGGGAGCGGCAGGCAGAGGCGGAAGCAGGCTCCCCGCCGAGCCGACCTGGGGCTGGACCCCAGGACCCTGGGATCATGACCTGAGCTGGAGGCAGACGCTTAACCGACTGAGCCACCCAGGAGCTCCCCAAAGTTTATGCTTTTAAGCCATTTTTTTTTTTTAAGATTTTATCTATTTATTTGACAGAGATAGAGACAGCCAGTGAGAGAGGGAACACAAGCAGGGGAGTGGGAGAGGAAGAAGCAGGCTCATAGCAGAGGAGCCTGATGTGGGGCTCGAACCCAGAACGCCGGGATCACGCCCTGAGCTGAAGGCAGATGCTTAACCGCTGTGCCACCCAGGCGCCCCTAAGCCATATTTTTAAGATAACATCTTCCTCTCCAGGAGCATGCTTATCTCTGTATTTATTTAGGTCTTCTTTAATTCCGTGTACATCTTTTATTAAACGTATTACTAGGCTCTCTATTTTGCTATGGTTAATAGCATCATTTTGGAAATTAAGTTTTCTTTGTGGCTACAGTATCTAAATATAATTCATTTTTTGTATATTGATTTTATATCCAGCCATCTTACTAGACTTATTAATTATAATTTGAAGAATCTTGAGTTTTTTAGTAAACATTTGTATCATCTGTGAATAAAACCAATTTTGTTTCTGCCTTTTCACTCCTAATGCCTGTCTGTCTGTCTGCTCTCCTTTCTTACTCCTCCCCTTCCTTTCTTGTCTTCCTGCACTGGCTTCAACCCCTAGTACAGTGTAGGATAGAGGTGATGAGAGAGCATCTTTCTTTGTGGATACTGTTTATCTGGTTAAAGAAATTTCTCTCCATTCCTAGTTTGCCAAGGGTTTTTCACAAATTCTTTTTCTACAATTATTGAGAATATATGATTTTTCTTTTTTTAATCTAATAATGGAATGAATTACATTTATAAAACTTAATATTAGATGAAACTTGTCTTCCAGGGGTAAACTGAACTAGTTACAGTGTATTATCTTTTCTACACATTGCTGGATTCACTTTGCTAATATTTTGTTTGGGATTTTGCACCTACGTTCAGGTATGAAACTGTCAATTTTCCTTCTTGTACCATCTGTGTCATATCTAGTTTTGTTACCAAGTTTGCACCAGCCTCACACAGTGAATTGCATGTTTCTTCCTTTTGTATTCCTTGGAAGTCTTGTAATAAATTTGAATTATCTGTTCCTTGAAAGCTTAGTAAAATTTTCTTGCAGGTATGGTGATTTGTTTTATATTTTAAACATTGTCTTCACTTTTTGTTTTTAAATAGTGTCGGCTTATAGAAAAGTTGTAAGTACACTACAGAGAACTCCCATATATTCTTTATCCAGATTTCCCAGTTGTTAACATTTTATCATATTTGCCTTGTTATTCTCATTATAGTACATACATATTTTTCTGAACAACTTGAAAATATGCTGTAGATGTGAAGTTCCATTACCTCTTAATACTTTAGCGTATATTGCCTAAAAACAAAGACACTCTCCTGCATGATCGTATACAGCCAACAAAATAAATGAACAGATACTGTATTTTCATCTATCCACGGACTACATTCAGATTTCACTGGCAGTCCCAGTGATGTCCTTTGTTGGTCCAGGATCCAATCCAAGCTCAGAATTTAACCTAGTTGTTATGTCTCTTTATTCTTTTCAATCTGGAACAGTTTGTCTGTCTTTCATGACCTTGATATTTTTGAAAAGAACAGTCCGGTCACTTTGTAGATTGTGCTGAAATTTGGGTTTGCCTGATGATCCTTCATAATTAGATTCAAGCTATGCGTTGTTGGCAGAAAAGAACCTTAAGCAGATGCTGTGTTTTTCTCAGTGTAACATATCAGAAAGCACATAATGTCGATCTGTTCCATTACTGGTGACGTTAACTTTTATCAATCATTTGATTAAGCTAATGTCTCCCATGTTTTCCCACTGTTAAGTTAATTGGTATTTTGTACCATCAATTAATAAGTAATCAATGACTATTTTGTGAAGAGATACTTTAGACTATATAAATACCTTGTTCTCCATTCAACTTTAACCCATACATTTTAGAATTTATTGATAATTCTTGTCTGAATCACTTATGACTATTATGGTGGTTGTCAGTTGGTGATTTTCTAATTCTGTCAATCCCTCCACATTTATTTGTTGGCATACTACTAAAAGGGAGAGCTTTACTTTCTCTCCCATTTGCTTATCTGTTCATTTATTTGTATCACAATAGACTCATGGATTTTTATTTTGTTCAGTAGGTTATAATCTGATGCAATGACTTACGTAAATCAAAATTATTTTTATAGCACAAATTATTCTATATTTGATAGTGGGAACCTCCTAGTACTGGCCTTATGACCTGTTGACATGCCCCCAGAATTCTTTGAGCACTTCATTCTTTTTGGCACAATAGGATGTTCCAGACCCATTTCTAATTTCTTTTTTTTTTTTTTAAGATTTTATTTATTTATTTGACAGAGAGAGAGACAGCCAGGGAGAGAGGGAACACAGGCAAGGGGAGTGGGAGAGGAAGAAGCAGGCTCCCAGCAGAGGAGCCTGATGTGGGGCTCGATCCCAGGACTCCGGGATCACGCCCTGAGCCAAAGGCAGACGCTTAACGACTGAGCCACCCAGGCACCCCCCATTTCTAATTTCTTGATCCCAGCCCTGGAATGAGTCATGTCTCATGGAAAATGGAGAGGACGGAACTTTCCAATGATGATAGGAATGTCCTCTATATATTGTGTTCCTTTTCTTCCCAGAGGACAGAACTACTGACCAAAGGCTTCCTTAAAAAATGGAATCAGGGTATGGATTATGAGGGTGAGGGGGTGTCAGACTGAAGATGTATTAATTTAATCCATGAAGTGGAGGCACACATTTGGTGGGAATACAGATTGGAATGCCTTGGAGGTAAATTAAACTTGAAATCTATTAAACATGAAAATGCACATATCCTTTGATATAATAATTTCACTACTAGGAATATAATGTGGCTTTCACTTGTGCAAAGCACTTATATCCAAATATATTAATTGTGGCATTGTTTAGAAACAATTTATATGTCCATTACCAAGGGACTGGTTAAATAAAGAAATGGAATATCAGCTGATAAAAAAGAATGAGTTAGTTATAAATCAAAAAAGAACGACTACCAAGGTGAATTTTTAACCACTTGTTTAAAAGTTATACAGAAGGGGTGCCTGGGTGGCTCAGTCAGTCAAGCATCTGCCTTCGGCTCAGATCATGATCCCAGGGTCCTGGGATCGAGCCCCACATTGGGCTCCCTGCTCAGTGGGGAGCCTGCTTCTCCCTCTCCCTCTGCCCCCCACTCGTGCTTGCTCTCTCTCTTTCTCTCTAGTTTTTTCTCAAATAAATAAAATATTTAAAAAAAAGTTATACACAAAAACTATCCATGTATATATATGTATATATAAATATATATGCACGTGTGTGTGTGTGTGTGTGTGTGTGTGTGTGTATATATCTATATATCTCCCAAGAAGGACATATAAGAAATGGTAATAGTGGGTAGCTGTGGATAAACCTCTTGAGTCCACCCCTACTGCTGATGGGGCCACATCAGTCTGGTAGATGAAATCTGCTTAGCATCACATGTGATAGGAAATAATGCACAGCCCTTTGGCCCTAATCTCTTTGTGTCCAGAAAAACCCACCCTACTACCATGAAAAGAATTTAGAGCAGCATGATTAGATTAAGCTAACAGGCTGGGAAGCCGGGCTGTCTGGGTTTGAATTCCAGCTCCACTGCTCATAAATTGTGCAACCTTGGGCAAGTGACTGAACTTCTCCGTGATACAGCGTTGTCTAGAAAATGAGGCTGGTAAACAGAACATATTCAGAGCTGTAGGGGATTTGAGTGAGTAAATATAGGTAGGAAATCTAATTTCTGGAACATAGTAACCACTAAAAAAAAAAAAAAAGTGAGCTATTATTAGTAGTATTATTAGGCCCAGCAAGAAAAGAATAGTCTCTATCTCTGGCAATCTATTTTTTAAAATTATTTATATTATGTTCAGTTAGAGAACTCTGGTGATCTTAAGGACACTTGCTTTTCACTGGATAAACACTAGTAATTTGTTGTTGTTGTTGTTGTTATAATATCACGAGCATGATTTCCTTCGGGGAAAAATAGTTATTCTGCTCAATTAAAAAAAAAAGAAAAGAAAATCCAGTTCTGGTAATTCAGATGCACTCCCCAGCTGCACCTGAAGGTACACTGGGGCAGATCATTCATTCATTCATGAGCATTAGGGCCAGGCTCCCTCTCCCCTCCATAGAACTGGTTAATGCACCCACATTTATCATGCATGTCACCCCCTTTTTGTTAATTCTGTCTGAAAGCACCATATAAGTGATTAACTTTGACCTTTCTTAGTTAGAACTACATCAGGCCACAATGACCTGAGATTTCATCCGGATGATCTTAATTGCGTTTTGCCTGCCCTGCACACTGCAGTCCCGTCTCGACAGCCCGCTTCAGAGCTGAGCACTTCTCGCCTGGTCTCCCTGTGTCCAGACCTCTTTCCTCAACTCCTGCCCTCACATTGACGAGCCAAATCCTTTCCTGCTCAAAAGTTTTGCTGGCTTTCTCAACTGCATATAGAATTAAGTACTAATTAAAAGCAAAATAAAATAACAACAAATTGAGGTTTTTGTTTGATGCACTGGTGAGAATTAAAAAGGCAAATGTGCCCGTTTGGGTATTGATGTTGAGAAACAAGAATTCTCATATACTGTTTGTGAGATGAACCATCTCTTCTGGGGACAAATCAGGGAATACGGATCAACATTTTATTTTACTAATTTTTAAAAATATTTTATTGAGTTATTTAACAGAGAGAGACAGCGAGAGAGGGAACACAAGCAGGGAGAGTGGGAGAGAGAGAAGCAGGCTTCCCACTGAGCAGGGAGCCCGATGTGGGGCTCGATCCCAGAACCCCTGGATCATGACCTGAGCTGAAGGCAGACGCTTAAGGACTGAGCCACCCAGGCGCCCTGGGATCAGCATTGTAATGTGCATGTCCTTTGCCTCAGCATCTCCCCTTCTGGGAATTTAACTTAAAATAATCTACACAAAGAGGGTTGTACAAGGACTGAATGTAGCTTTAAATGGTGGTGACAGGGACGCCTGGGTGGCTCAGTCGGTTGAGGGTCTGCCTTCAACTGGGGTCTTGATCCTGGGGTCCTGGGATCGAGCCCCGCATCGGGCTCCTGGCTCAGTGGGGAGCCTGCTTTTCCCCCTCCCTCTGCCTGCCGCTCCCCCTGGTTGTGCTCTCTCGCTCTCTCAGTCAAATAAATAAATAAATAAATAAATAAATAAATAAATAAATAAAATCTTTAAAAATAAATAAATGGTAATGACAGAGGATTTGTTACTTCTTTATGATATATTATACAACAGAATACTAGGCACCTACTGAAATGATCATACAGATATTCAATAGGTATTTAAGAAGTGTTTATTGAATGAAGGACTGTTTATAATACGTAAAAAAAGTTATAAAACACTATACATGCTCCTACATTTTGTTTTAAAAAATATGTGTATCTCTATGTCATATTAAATATATACATTAATCTGTCTCTCTTTTGTATCTGTCATTCGTCTATCTCTACCTTACTGTCTGAAAATACACGGGAAAGATATTGACAAAACAGTGGAGAGTATTGTTGGGAGAACAGGTTGTTTTTGTTGTTGTTGTTGTTTTTAAAGATTTTATTTTATTTTTAAAGATTTTATGTATTTATTTGACAGAGAGACAGCGAGAGAGGGAACACAAGCAGGGAGAGTGGGCAAGGGAGAAGCAGGCTCCCCGCTGAGGGGCTCCATCCCAGGACCCTGGAATCATGACCCAAGTCAAAGGCAGATGCTTAACGACTGAGCCACCCAGGCGCCCCTAAAGATTTTATTTTTAAGTAATCTGTATACCCAGCATGGGGCTCAAACCCACAACCCTGAGACCAAGAGTTGTAGGCTTTACCAGCTGAGCCAGCCCTGTGCCCTGAGAACAGGGTTTTCACTTTCTATTGATTGGACTTTGGTACAGCCTAAGGTTTTTTTTAATAACGTATATTAATTTTTTTACTTATTTCAATCGTGAAAGAGCAAAACCATAGTGTGTGGAATTTACAAATAAATAGGAATTCACTTGGATGATGGAAGTATAAATTCCTATCATCTTTACATGGATATAATTTTGACATTGTGTTTCAAAATTCTTAAAAATGTACATACCACCTGACAAGAAAAATACTTTTTTCAACAGAAGAGAAAAATACTTTTAAGACTCAAAAAACAAAGAAGCCAGTGTAGATAGATGAGAATGAACTCAGAGTAGACAGACAGTAGCCTTCTCTTTCTTACTGCCCCAGCCCTGGGCAGAGAGAGTGAGATTTAACTTCTACTCCTGGTTGGAAGGGGCTTGAAAAAAATCATAAGTTTAATTATGTATAAGAATTGAAAAAAGTTGTAATTCTTGCACAACTGAGTTTGTATCTAATATGATTGATTCTAAGATTTAAAGAAAAAGATTGAAAAATATATGTCAAAATATTTACATAGTGAATTTCAAAAAATGTATCCATTTCTTTGATTTCTAGAATGAATAAGAATTACCTTTGGACTTGAAAAAAATAGTTCTGTTAGGAATGCTTCTGAGCATGACTTTTCCTGCTTTGCCTTTAATAACATACTGTAAATGCTATTCCACTTTGCTCTCACTGTGAAGGTGTTTATAATTGTAGCTGTTGACTTTGCTAAGCTGATATTTTTTCTTTGTGTTAAATCTAGTTTTCTGGGGATCTTTCATTTATGCTTGTGTTTTCCCATGTTCCCATAGTGAAGGCAGAACTCGGCTCTAGAACTCGTTGTCATGGATATAGCTGATTGTGAGTTGGTCTAAAAGTATGTGATGGCAAGATAACCTAACTATGTAGTCTCTGAGACAACGTAGTCCTATCTCTAAAAAATTAAGTCGGTGAAAAAAAAGTGACAGTGCTTTCCATAGAATGTGTTATGCTTTCATTGTTCTTTTTTCAGTCACATGGCTATGAGGAGAGATGTCAAGTGGGGATGAGGGTCAGACCTGGGGGTGACTCAGAGCCCTAGACGAAATTCCGATCTGACTTCCGTCGTTCGTCACTGTTCACTGTGTCCGAGGCCCTCGGAGCCCACTTCCCAAGTGGTTTAACAGCAATGACCTGGTAAGGCCTCCAGTGTTCAGAATAATGCCCTAAATGGGGATCTTTAGAAATCTTTTGCCGGCAGGTTCTTCTGTCTTTCTCAGAGTATTATATATTCTGAAAACAGTAGAATATGTAATTTACAGACAATGAAATCAAGGGGATAGATTAAAAGTTGACCAAGGTCACTCAGGTGGGTTGTGAGACAACAGAGATCCAAACCCGGAATTCTCAGCCCCTGGAACACTCCTCCCCACAGGACAAATCCACAAGCAACAGTAGTTTGTGAAGTGCCTCCCGAGAGCAGACACTGAGACAGGTGCTCGTTTGGGGGGGGGTTAATTTCCCCACAACCATGAAAGTCCAAGGGAGAATTATTATTCCCATTAAACAGTTGATAAATGCAAGGCACAAAAAGGATTTGTGACTTTCTCATAGGCCATAGTTGGTAAAGGACAGATCTCAGGTATGGACCCAGGACCTCAGGTTCTATGTCAAATGTTTTTGGATGGATTTTGAACATTAACATTATTCTTAAAATGGTATCATCTGAAGGTCAGGATGGTGGTTACCTCTGGGGTGGGAGTGAGGATTGACTGGAAATGGGCATGAATGAACTCCTTAAGAAAGATGATAGTCCTATAGTTATAGCCATATGTAAAAAGTCATTGAATTGTACACTTAAGATTTATACATTTTATCATATGTAAATTATATCTCACAAGGTACCGTAAAAAATAACCCTTCTTGTCCTACCCCGATGCAAGTATGTGATGTATTCTTTTCCACTTAAACTGAAAACACTTTTCCATGTTGTTTCATAATGTGCATATTTGTCATTTTAAAATGATGATGATACTTTCAGAAATATTTTTCTATTCCTTTCACTTTGATTCTTTTTCTTCTTCTTTTTCTTCTTCTTCTTCTTCTTTCCATTTTGATTCTATTTTTTTTTTAAAGATTTTATTTATTTATTTATTTGACAGAGATAGAGACAGCCAGTGAGAGAGGGAACACAAGCAGGGGGGGTGGGAGAGGAAGAAGCAGGCCCATAGCATAGGAGCCTGATGTGGGGCTCGATCCCACAACGCCGGGATCACGCCCTGAGCCGAAGGCAGACACCTAACTGCTGTGCCACCCAGGCGCCCCTCCATTTTGATTCTTAAAGTCTTTCTGCAAGGATAGGAAGGGCCAGCATTGTTTTCCTCATTTAGTAAATAAAAGGAAATAAGACTCAGAAATTAACTAATTTTACTTATGATTTAGTTTCAATCTGCTTCCAAAAAATATTAGAGATGGAAGTTAAGGGGTTTGTTCAGAGCCATGAAGAAGTAGGGACAGCGTAAGGTGAGCTTTGGTTGTGGTGCTCGTTCCTCTGGGCCACAAGTTCCCATAGTGACCTTCCATCTGTTCATCTGACTGGCGTGTGCACTGGGGCTCAGTTCAACTGTCTGCGTGCCACCCGGGCATCAAACTGGCCTCTGATCCTAAATTTAAGGAGAGAAAATAAGAAAAGAATATGCAACACAGTTGCATGTCTAAGATCCCGACCACCTTTTTAAATTGCATAAGCTATACATTAAAAACATTTTTTTAAGATTTTATTTATTTATTTGTCAGAGATTGAGCACAAGCAGGGGGAGTGGCAGGCAGAGGCAGAGGGAGAAGCAGGCTCCCCACTGAGCAGGGGGCCCAATGTGGGACTCAATCCCAGGACCTTGAAATCATGACCTGAGCCAAAGGCAGATGCTTAACCGACTGAGCCATCCAGACGCCCCAGCTTTTTCTTTTTGAGAACGATTTCCTTATGTGCAATTTCTTCAAAGTGTTATTACTGGGTTCAGTGACATTATTTTTAGATCATAATACATTTTACTAAATCCAAAGAAATGATCCCACTTTCCAAAATACCAATAGCAGTAACCCCATCCCTACCCGGCAGGTCTTTTCACAGATATGCTTGATTGGGAGGGTTCTTCTCTGCCCCACCCTCGGCAGTGCTGTACTGTGGTATCCTACCCCTGTTCTTTTTCTTTTTTTTTTTTTTTAAGATTTTATTTATTTATTTGTCAGAACGCACAAGCAAGGGGAACAACAGGCAGACGGAGAGGGAGAAGTAGGCTTCCCGCTGAGCAGGGAGCCCGATGCAGGCTCGATTCCAGGACCCCCGGGATCACGCCCTGAGCTGCAGGCAGACGCTTAATGACTGAGCCACCCAGGCGCCCCTCCTACCTCTGTTCTTATCACAAATCCAATCCCAAACTCAAAAATAGTCACGAACTCGTGTATTGTCTCTATGGCCCCTACTTTGCGAAGAAGTAAAAATCATTTGAAAATTTTAAAAAAGCAGTCATAAGTAGGAGTGTAGTAGGTGTTATGTGTTTGCTGATACTTAATGGATACAGTAGTCCCCCCCCCCCATCTGTGGAGGATACATTCCAGGACTCCCAGTAGATGCCTGGAATCATGGATAGTACTGAACCCTAAATATATTATGTTTTTTTCCCATGTATACACATCTTCGATAAAGTTTAATTTATAAGTTAGGCACAGTAAGAGCTTAATACCAATAGTAATAAAATAGAATAAGTATAATAATATGCTATAATAAAATGTATGTGAATATGGTCTTTCTCACAGATTATCAGACTGTACCCTTGTTCTTATGATGACATGAGATGATAAAATGCTTCCATGATGACACGAAGTGAGATGAATGTCATGGGCGCTGTGACGTAGCGTCAGGCTACTGTGTATGTCATA
This sequence comes from Ursus americanus, assembly GCF_024610735.1. Lineage (NCBI taxonomy): Eukaryota > Metazoa > Chordata > Mammalia > Carnivora > Ursidae > Ursus > Ursus americanus. The sequence goes on from NC_142129.1 coordinate 48,389,908, forward strand.
AGGAGGTCGTCTGCTTCCTGACCACAGCTGACCCTGGGTCACTGAAACCTCAGAAAGCAAACCGCAGATAAAGGGGACTGTGGTGTTGGGGTTTGGTTTGTCACAGACATCATTCTGTCCGTTGTCTGTGTTTTGCCACTGTGATGGTTTACTGGGCAGAGAAACGTCTTGACTTTTGTTTGTTTCTTTTTATTATAAAAGTGATATGTGCCATAAAGAAGACATAGCAAAGCAAATATCCATCATTTGATAGTTTTATAGAAGTAGGAGTTCAATAGACCATTACTGAGTGGGTCCCCAACCTCCTGAGCACAGATGAGAGGAGGTGCTCAAGTGTTTTCTCTCTCCTCTTTCTCAACAGACATCCTCAACCTAGCGTTGTGTCATGGGTTTAACGATATTGTATGGACGTTAATACTTCTTTAATAAAGGGATAAACACTATAGAAACTCTTTTTTTTTTTAAGATTTTATTTATTTATTTGACAGAGAGAGAACACAAGCAGGCGGAGTAGCAGGCAGAGGGAGGGGGAGAAGCAGGCTCCCCGCTGAGCAACGAGCCCCACTCGGGGCTCAATCCCATCGTGACCTGAGCCAAAGGCAGACGCTTAACCAACTGAGCCCCCCAGGCGCCCCCTTTAGGAACTCTCTAATGAGGTACCATTCCTTCTTAAAGGATTATTCACTTGTTTGATTTTCTCTCCTGGGTCTATGTATTTTCTTTTTTTCATGTTGGTGGTCTCTCAGATTTAGCAAAACTAGTTTCTACCAGTTTTCTAAGCGTTGTCTCTGTGAAAGCCAAGGAAGACATTTGTATTAGGCACCTATCAGTGCAGAATAAGTTACTCCAAAATGTAGCAGCTTAAAACAACAAACATTTATTATCTCACACTGTTTCTAGAGTCAAGGATCCAGGAGTGGCTTAACACGGTGGGACTGAGTCTCTTACGAGGTTACAGTCAAGCCCTTGGTGGGAGCCGCAATCGTCTTTCAGCTTGACTGTGGCCAGAGAACCTGCTTCCAAGCCTACTCATGAGCTTTTGGCAGCCCTCAGTTCCTCACCAGCTGGGCCTCTTTGTAGGACCGCTCACCTCGCAGCAGCTTGCCTCCCCCAGGGCGGGTGATCTGAAGTTGGGGTGAGGTGGTGGAGAGCACTCAGAGAGTGCTCCTCCACTGGGACAACCTGATCTTGGAGGTATCTTGGAGGTGACGTGCCATCTCTTCTGCCACACGCTTCCATCCCACAGACCAAGGCTAGTGCAAAGTGGAGGAGAACTAGTTGAGGGCGTGAGTGCCAGGAGACAGAGTCGTGGGGGCCATCTTGGAGGCTGGCTAGGACAGCATCGACCAAAGCTTCCTGCCTCATGCTTCCAGAAGATCAATAGAAATGGGGGAACACAACTTTATTTTTAAACAATTAGCTTCGTACTCAGTCACTCGGGGAATTATGAACTTAGCCATGGCTTGCCAAGTCCTGTATGGTTTCTAGAGGCATATATTGCAGGGAGCGGAAGTTTATTTTGCTGTTTCTGTGATATTTAATTGGCATTTTGCCACATTTTTTTGTGCTCATCGAACATTGGGACATAGTCTACAATGCACTGCTCGTCTTAGTTACTTCCTTATAAGGTTTCTATTGCCCTACTGCAGTAACTAACGCTATGAAAGTTCCTCTAACTCCCTACTTCTAAGATTATTGGTGTGTGTGTGTGTGTGTGTGTGTGTGTGTTTACATTATATCGTTTTTCTTTTTCCTGAAGGTAATGTTAGAAACATGTTAAGAGGCACTAACATTATTAATAATTATGACATCTTTTCATAGAGTCTTGGTTTTGCTGTGGGCCCAAATTCACACGCTCCAGCATGTATTAGAAAAGAAATACACATACCGCTGTGGGCACTTGCATGACTATAAAAATGCAGCTGTAGAATTTACTCCTAAAATTGCCTCTATGCCTAAGTAAATGCTTCTATTAGGTAACCTACAATGTAACTTAAAAATCTGGGGATGAAAAGTATTTACAATTAATATTCTATAAATAAGGAAAAAATATTAACACTTTTGTTTTCACCTTGTATCCTGTGGTCCTAGGATTCTGTTTCTCCTAAACGATACAAATGCCCTTAAATAAAGGATATTAATTGTGATGGTAAAAATGAAATCTTGGGTTAAAAAGGAACTGTAAATAGGGGTGCCTGGGTGGCTCAGTCGTTAAGCGTCTGCCTTCGGCTCAGGGCGTGATCCCAGAGTCCTGGGATCGAGCCCCACATCAGGCTCCTCCACTGGGAGCCTGCTTCTTCCTCTCCCACTCCCCCTGCCTGTGTTCCCTGTCTCACTGGCTGTCTTTCTCTCCTTCAAATAAATAAACAAATCTTTAAAAAACTAAAAACTGTAAATAGAAACTGACATTCTATTTGCTTAATGATATAGTTTTGTTTTGCTTACTATATTTTTAAATAATTCAAGTGTTACTGCACACTGTCCAAGGAAATACACCCACTGTTGCAGGACTCGAGGAATTCCTTTCTGGGCCTTTATGCAAATGGAGAAATGACTACTGTGTTTTTTTGGTATTTTCCCCCCAACAATCAGCTGTCCTTATTCTGGAGTTCTGTTTTATAGCCAAGCGCGGGAATGTCTAGTGAGGTAGTCCACGCCTCTGAAATCTGAAACATCCACAGTCACCATTGACCTTGACTTTTCTTCTCCTCTTCCATTCCTACTTTCTCCATTAACATGAACAACGTGAACTGTCCTCTGCCCCACCAAGTCTTCCTGGTGGGGGACACCTGCTGGCCTTTTGCTTTAGTCTTCTTTGTCCTCCACCTCCAGTCATCAGCCCATCTGAGTCCAACTCAGATCTCATTCCCTCTGCCCACAGCCTCCACTGTAATGCAACCACCTGCAATACAGTGTTCTCACCGTGGAACGTTCCTCCAACTCCAAACTCCGTCTGGCCCCTCATGGTGGCACAGATGACCCAGCGTATGCCTGTCTTTCAGCCACCAGAGTGCTCATGTCCTTACTTACGGATGATGGACACACGGCTTGGTGCTGTTTCCTCTATGTCCTCTCCCAGGGACTAAACCATAGTCTCTTTAAAGCAAGAAGTGTTAGGGGAAGAACATACCAGTGATGCTCAGCCAGGAGTGATAGGCCCCCCAGGGGAGAACTGGCAATATCTGGAGGTAGTTTTGGTTGTCAGATTGGAGGGCTGCTGCTGGAACCATGTGTGGAACAGGCTGTACCATAAAGAACCGTGAGGCTCAAATGTCAGTGGTGCTGGGGCTGAGAAACCCTGGTATACACTGTCTCTAGTCCTAGCAAAGGCCTGGAAGGATCTTCTTATCCTCCTTTTCCACATAAGGAAACTGTTCTTTTCCTCAGCTCTCTTTTCCAGGAACTAAAGCTGAGAAAAGTTACTTGCCCTAGTCCTGCCCTGTGGTGGAATGAGAGTTTGCCTCCAGTCTCTCAGCTTAGAAAAACGGTGGCCTTGGGGCGCCTGGGTGGCACAGCGGTTAAGCGTCAGCCTTCGGCTCAGGGCGTGATCCCGGCGTTATGGGATCGAGCCCCACATCAGGCTCCTCTGCTATGAGCCTGCTTCTTCCTCTCCCACTCTCCCTGCTTGTGTTCCCTCTCTCACTGGCTGTCTCTCTGTCGAATAAATAAATAAAATCTTTAAACAATTAAAAAAAAAAAGAAAAGAAAAACGGTGGCCTTTTCTCTACTCCCTTCTGGGGGAGCAGGTCTCCCCTGACTTCCAGTCAGGTCTCCACTGACTGCTGGGGCAGGGCTGAGAGGGGTCAGGCCAGTGTTGTTCAAACTGCAGGTCCCAGCTGTTAGTGGGTTGTACGTGAAATTAGTGGTGGTCTGGGACCAGCAAAATAAGAATAATTATCACAATAAAACAAGACAAAACAGATCAGAAAACATGTATAAGTATTATTTTGTGAAACCTTAGTTTGGGACATGTGTGCAGGAGCGTTATACATACTATTGTATCCTGATGTAAAATTTCTTATTAACATTTGCCGTCAGGGCGCCTGGGTGGCTCAGTCAGTTAAGTGTCTGCCTTGGGCTCAGGTCATGATCCCGGAGTCCCAGGATTGAGCCCCGCATCGGGCTCCCCGCTCAGTGGGGAGTCTGCTTCTCCCTCTGACCCACCCCCATCTCGTGCTCACTCTCTCTCTCAAATAAATAAATAAAATCTTAAAAAAAAAAAGGTTTGCCGTGACAATGTTTGACAAACCTGCTCTTATATAGTTGCGGAGTTGTGGGTATAATCCATTAAGAAACCCTTAGCCATGAGCCCCGAGGATATAAATATGATTTTCTGTTTCTCGAGGCCGGCTTGGCTCAAGCCATGGAGGATAGGAAGGAAAAGGTGCAGTTGGGCCTGGAATCGGGGCCAGTCCCAGCTCTCACTCATTCACCACGTATCTACCAAGCATCTGCTTCTACTCGGGCCTATTCTAGGCAGTAGAAGTTCAGTGGGGAACACAACAGTTAAGCTCAAGTGGAGCTCATTTTCTGGTGGGGGAGGGCCGGCCACAGTCAGGTAGGGAGACAGAATGAAAAGCCCCGGCCTGTTCGAGACCGTGGCCACTTTCAGGACTGCTGTGTTCATGGGCCCTTCCTCCGCCCGCATTCCAGCCAGCCAGCCCATTCCCAGGCTACCCCGGTGTCTAAGGGTTCCAGTTCGTGCGTCCCTTCACCATCAATGTGCCAGTCAACCTCAGCACACACAACCGAGAAACAGGGCGACAGTAAAGAAAGGGCTGGGAATCAGACAGAGATCCGGTAATGTAATCCCAACCCTTACTATTTACTAGAGCTTTTAAAATACTATTAAGATGCATCAGAACCGCCATCAGGAGATGATATAGGCCTTATAGCCCCCTAGTTAAGAATATAAATTCAAACAACGTGTCCTTTCTCCTGTGTTTTGTTTTGTTTTGTTTTGTTTTGTTTTGTTTTGTTTGGATGAGCAGATTTCTTTATAGCTTTTTGGGCATCCCACGTTTCTAGATGATATGACCCTTCCGGAACAATGGATTCTGTATGCAGGAATAAATGGGCTATGAATTACTGAGATGGGGTCATAAATAATCGGAGCAGTGCTCCCTGTGTTGCTGTGGTACAGAAACCCTGTGGTACACGGCCTGCTATATTAGAGATATGATTTGGGGTTTTATGCGATGTCGTCTACATACATGAACTGCGTCTGCCTAGGGCTGAATGTGTCTGTTTTGTGAAGTGAGTTGAAGTTTTAGCCAATGGTGGGTAAAGACATTGTAAAGCAGGGACCTATAAAGTTAGGTGGAAATGGTCTTTAGGCTCTGGGAGCACACGGCTGTGTGTGGTGCCTGAACAGGTAACTGGTGGAGATTTTATTCATATCTTTGGCAAATGGTTAATCAGAACCAGTCGGGTGTGGGTTAGGAACAGAGGCTCAAACAGAGAGCAAGAGACAGTTCCTGCCCCCTTGGGACTTGTCATAGGAAGACAGGAAAACGAACTAGCAATTACAATACTGTGAGAGGTAAGGGGTGTGATGGGGTAGACAGGAAGCTCATGGCAGGAAGTCTAACTCAGAAATGTATTTTTAGGGGCAAATGTGAATTATAGAGAGTAACTGAAGGCAGAAAGAAGTAGGTGAAAAGTGGGGGAGATTAAGTTAAAGAAGGGAGAGGTCACCGAACGGCCGGGCCTGTGCAGCCGTCTGTCAGACTTCAGCGGGCTTGTATTTAGCGTCTCTAGCATCTTCTATGCTAAAGACCAAAGTACTGCGACAATCACACAGTGATTTTTTTTCTTCTAAAATTTAGTCGATCACTTTAGTATGAGGGTCCTTTCAATGAACGTGAAATGTGAGGACTTTGAAAAAAATTTCTGTCAAAGTCCAAGGACTTTTATGGCTTACAGTCTTCTAACTAGAGTCTTACTTCTTTGTTGCTGCACAGGAACAAGTTGGTAATAATAGTTAACTTGACATTCTAGGAGAACTTCTTGAAATTCACCAGCTCGTTTTAGTCATTTATTTCAGGGTGTATTTTCTTCGGGTTACCTTAGATATTGCTTTGCGTTTTGATTTTGGGATTTGTTTTCTGGAGGGGCAAGGAGAAAATTGTAAAAATCACCCATGAACAAATAGTGAAAAATGGGTTATTTTAAAATTTCCTGTTGAAAGCCTGGAAAGTCTGCTGAAATCTAGGAATCATTTGGAAGATGCATTTCATCCTGATTTCTTTCTCTTGACTGGCACTCGGGTTTCCAGTCTGTGGGAAATCACTGGAGCCCCAGGAGGGTCAGAGCACTCTAAAGGGGGCCCCCGGGGCGCCTGGGTGGCACAGCGGTTAAGCGTCTGCCTTCAGCTCAGGGCGTGATCCCGGCGTTGTGGGATCGAGCCCCACATCAGGCTCTTCCGCTAGGAGACTGCTTCTTCCTCTCCCACTCCCCCTGCTTGTGTTCCCTCTCTCGCTGGCTGTCTCTCTCTGTCGAATAAATAAATAAAATCTTAAAAATAAATAAATAAGTAAATAAATAAAGGGGGCCCCCAAAGGCGACCTGGGAGTTGTACTGAATTCCAGAGCCAGTAGCCAAGGATATGGCTGTGAATGGAAAACAAAATTGAGTCCTCTTGCCAGCAGCATACACAGCATCTTGGGTTCTCTGTGGTCTAAGCCACCGGACAGCAGACACTTCATCTCCCCAAGAGTTAACTGGGGAATCTGCCTGCAAGAATTTCTCTCAGCCCCAGCTCAGCTTTGTGGAGCCGAGGGCTTTCCAAGACTCAAGTGTTTGCTCAGTTCAGGCCACTGTGTGCCAAACACTTTCTTTATCATTCTGTTAACTCTGGGAGATGGGCGGTATCCTGACTATTTTATAGATGTGACACATCTGTGAGGAGGTGTGAGGAAGGGAAGACATGGAAGCAAGGGGAGAAGAGAACGTCTCAAAGAGGTCACCGAAAATGATGGCATGATCAAATTGAAGAATTTCCGAAGAGGAAAAATAAGAGGCATGATTTTCTTCTTTAAGTATTTTTTCAGCTAAGAGCCTTCTCATGCCTCGGCTTTTTCTGTTTTTTTTTTTTTCTTTTCTTTTTCTTAAAGACAGCTTTATTGAGATATAATTTACATACCATACAATTTACCCATTCCAAGTGTACAATTCAGTGACTTCGAATATATTCACAGGTTTGTGCAACCAGAGGATGGCTCTTAAATGTGGCATAATCTTTCTTTGGGCGGGCTGAACAAGGGGTCACAATTGCATGGGTTTTCTTCACTCCTTTATTTTCAGGCCAACTGAGTGTTCTCACCAGAGTCCATCTTAAGATGTAAATGCCACCAGGAAGAGGTATGTCTAAAATACACCTGGGCCCAACATCTAGGACAGTACTGAGCAAGAACAGAGCAAATGGCTAACACTCTTTCATAGTAATTGTACCATTTTTAATTTGAGCCTGTTTGTTAAAAGGAATGGTGTTAATTTCCATCACAGGTTAATTTGTCCTTGAAAATGAACGTGTGTTCACAAATCTCTGGGTTCTTCTCAGTGCTCTCCTTCCTTCCATTCCTTTAAGGTCAAAATAGCAAAACAGGGCCATCCTAGTCCACACGCACAATTTTCTTGGAGTATATATATATGGACCTTTTAGGAGTATACACACACACACACACACACACACACACACACACACGTACGTGCACGCGCCCTGAATGGGGAATACGCGGTTGATACTGAAGACAAATTCGCCTTTAGTTAGACAAATGAGAATGGAAGGAGAAATTATCAATAATTTAGAAAACAATGATAAGCACATGGAGGGCTGTTATAAATTGTATGCAGTAAAGTAGGCTTCATGTTTGTGGGGGAAAAAAAGTGTACCTTCCAAGATCTATTTTATTAATTTAGGCACTTGATTCCCCAAACCACAACACTTTAAATTTAAAAATATATAATTTTACTCTTCCAGTCTTAATATATGATCCATATACTGAACTTCATCTATTTTAGGGGTTTGATCTTTTTTTTTTTTTAATTTTTATTTATTTGGGGGGGGCACAAGTAGAGCAGCAGGCCGAGGGAGAAGCAGGCTCCCCGCTGAGCAGAGAGCCCACTGGGGGACTGGATCCCAGGATCCTGGGATCATGACCTGAGCCAAAGGCAGAGGTTTAACCAACTGAGCCACTGGGGTGCCCCTAAGGGTTTGATCTTCTTTAGGCAGATTGTATTGGAGTTTTTGAATGGTAAACGCCCAAATTTAAATCCAGGGCCCTCCCTTCATCCATCCATTGCCCTCTTCTAGGTGCCAAGGGATACACTACTGAAAAAGACAAATACTTGCCCCAATGACCCCTACATTTTAGAAGAGGGAGAAAACAAAGGTTGAGTCCTTCTCTGCCCTCATTTGCGTAACAAGCACCTGCAGAGAGCCGGGTAGCCTATTTATGATAAAATAAGAGTGTAGTGTAATTTAAGAATCCTCTCCGATTAGTAGACGTAATGTCTGGTGCTGGAAACTTGCTGAGCCTGATTTTCTAGGTAGAACAAGTGGGATTTCGAGGTAAAATGGAATTTCCCCTTGTATTGCCACTCTGAAACTGTAAGAAAGCTGTAGCGTTCTCACTGCAAAATGTCCAAGCTTTTCAGCACATTGGATAAGTTTCTATTACTGTACTCAGAAAATGTTCCTAGTGCAGAGGTATCAGATACCCATGACAGCGAAACAGAGACCCAAGGAGTGAGAAAGTATGACAGGAACCTCATTGTGACACCATGCTAGAAATGAATTCACTTTAAAGGGAGTCCATCTTGGGATCTAGCTACATTTCAGTTCCTGAACTACCAACATGCCTTGCTAAGTGGTGGCATGGATCCTGAATGTAATATGTATCGTCTTTGGTTTACTAATCTCATTCTCAAATTCCCCAATGCCCATTCTCTTCTAGTCTTTCCTCCTCCATATCTGCCCCTCATTTCTCTTCCCACGTTTCCCTTACTGCTCATCAAAATGGCTTAGAGCTTTGAGACACCCAAAAGTGGCTTTGGAGCTCTAAAACTATCAGCTTATTATACCAGAGCAACCCCTTCAGGATATTAAATTAGGGTGTTGTCAGTATCCAATAAATGCATCAGGGGGAGTAGGGAGGAGTTGGTGGATAGCACTGAGCTTGATCCTTACAGAAGACATTGAAATATGATAAGGAAAAAGGTTGCTATGAAAGGTCACTTAATATTAGTTTCAGTGTCCTTATTTTTCTCTTTTCGGAAGCTAATATGCAGAATTCCTGAATAAGGATAGAAGTTTCATTTTTAGAAGGAGAATTCTCTGTGCACTCATGAGCTACAAGAACAGCTTTAAATATCGGTGTTCTTGTTCTGCTCTCCTAAGTCAATTTTTTCCCCAATACTCAAACTTAAGGAAAAGGGCCGATTTCAATCTTCATTTGAAAAAAAGGAAAGAGGTGATAGGAAGTTCTATGATGTTTCAGGCCACTGAAAATATTCACATTAGAAGTTTTCTAAAAAGCAAGGACAAGGGGTATTTTAAGAAGGTGCTTTCAATTTGGCTGAAATTCTTTGCGTTAGTTATACATTTTGTTTATATAAAGCATCCACCTTTTTCTAGAAAGCACTCTTTTGGCAATTGATCCAATCATATTCCTCCATGCATCTGTTGATAGTTCCAGAGAGGGCATCTGACCCAGGCCAGGTCAGTCAGAACTTGTGGACTCTTAGCAGAGAGAAAACCTCAGGGCCGCTTTAGAGGCAGACTTGGGGATTTGGGCGCTGCCAGCACTTGTTTTTGATATGTGGAGACTGGTTCTGGAGGAGAGCGCCAACAACCAGAGATGGCAAGTCTTGGGATTGTACCAGTCCAGGGTCCCAGTCATCTTGAGGCTTACAGTGGAGACTAGCAATGATTTAACTGGTCCTTATTAAGTACTAGACATTCAGCTCTAGGTATTTTTTTTTTTTTTAAGATTTTATTTATTCGACAGAGATAGAGACAGCCAGCGAGAGAGGGAACACAAGCAGGGGGAGTGGGAGAGGAAGAAGCAGCCTCATAGCGGAGGAGCCTGATGTGGGGCTCGATCCCATAACGCCAGGATCACACCCTGAGCCGAAGGCAGACGCTTAACTGTTGTGCCACCCAGGCGCCCCCAGCTCTAGGTATTTTTCGTGTTTCTCATTTAGTCCTGAAAGTCCCATGAGATAAATACCATTAGGTCTTCCCAGCTTTGTAGAGAATTCTGAGGCATAGGGAGGCTACGTAACTGCAATAGCTGAGCTGGGATTCAAACCCATGGGGTCAAACTCCAGAGCCAGTGCTCTGAACCACATTATTATTTTGTCTCTAAGCCAGTGAGCAATTTCCCTTATCAAAGCAAGTTTGAGTTGGGCATCTTGCACTTGCAGCCAAATTATGTAGTATGTATGCACTGTAGGCATACTAAGTAATACACTAATCAGAGTAATCAAAGGAATACCCCAGAGTATTTCCAAAGCCACTTCATCTTCCTCCTCAAATTGGTTTCCCTTCCCTTTCTCACTAAGTGACATTTTCATCCACACAAGATGAAATGAAATTTTGGGAGTCACTCTGGATCCCTTTCTTCCCAACCTCCACATCCTTTTATATACCAAACCACTTTATTCTATAAACACAAACTTGGCGGTTACAATGGACAAAACCTGATCTTCAAATCAGTCCCCTTCTCTTTATTCCCACAGCTAATGCCAATTCATACAAATGGCCTTAACTTCTTTAACCTTTTTGTGCCCTACTATCTTCAGCTGTAAAATGGCGTCAATCATACCTACCCCACATAGGGCATTTGAGGAAGATGAAATATGAAAAACGCTTAGCACAGTATTCAACAACTGTTAGGTATTTCTTTTAGGAACTAAACTCATATGTGCTCATGGAGATTTTCATTGCTTTTATAGCAAAAACATGAACTGTAATGAAAATTAGTCTTCAGATGAAGATGATTTCACACTTTTGCACTTCTCCAGGTGACCTATATGATTGCCTGCAGACAGTTTTCAACATAATATAAATTCTTAGCACACACATACAAAACCTCACCCCACCATAACCCAACAACCTTCAATCCCCCCCTCCTTAATTATTCTCTATGAGCAGATATGTTAGGGATTGCCATGTATCTGAAAAGTATAGCACATTATACTACATTCAGAATCAACTTCCTTGATTGTATCAACTACTAGAGCTTTAAGTTGTTAAAGTATCTCTTGTTCAGTGAATATTCAAAGGTACAAATTCATTTATTCATCAGAATATAAGAGTTGATATATCTTATAGGTTACATAAAAATATACAGATTATTCATATTCCACTTCATATTAGATTCTTTTGCTTGATACCCAATTTTCATATTGGTTTAATAAAACATAAAAACAATGCATAAGAATCAAATAGAATTTAAGACAGCCATTCAGCCCTATCCATTAAAATACACACACACAGGAATTAAGTGCTTTTCTTCATTAGCCTTCCAGGGAATGTAGCCAACATAAGCTTATGGGTGGAGTGTTGAAGACAAAACAAACCTGAGTTGTTCTTTGTGAGATAGACAAGGAAAATATAATAATCAAGTCCAGACTCAAGATTTCCTTACAATTTTCTTTCCAACATATATGTTCACTGCCTAGTTAATTAAGGTTCAAACTTGAAAGAAAAGGAAGATAGTATATTAACAGTTACCCTAAAGGTCTACTTCCCCTTACTGATTTTCCTTTCACTACTATCCACGCTGTTTACATTAATACCTGAGCAGTATCAAGTATCAGGTCCTGTTAGAACCAAGAACCAGATTTCTGGCTTATAAACAAGGGATATATAATTTGTTTTCAAACACAAAAGCAAAGCACAGGAAAGGGGGGAGAGTAGTGAGGAATCGCATTATTAAAACTTCAGAGATTTTAAAAGTAGTTTATTGGTAATGGTAATAAACTGCAGGTCAAAGTGTTCCCTTCTGTTCTCAATGGTATTAAACTCCGGGATTATGCCACACCAATACTTGTCCAGATATCTGAACAGATTTCAGGCCCCTATGAGAAAGAAAAACTTCAGTTTTAATGCTGACCGACATTTTTGTAGTGGCATATGGTTTTCTTTGATCCAAAGGATTAGGCAAACTTTGTTACCCACACATCTCACTGCTTCAGTGGTATGGATGTCCATCTTGGGGTGAAAAAAATCAGAAACTTTCATGACAGGGGTGCCTGGGTGGCACAGTGGTTAAGCATCTGCCTTTGGCTCAGGGCGTGATCCCGGCGTTATGGGATCGAGCCCCACATCAGGCTCCTCTGCTATGAGCCTGCTTCTTCCTCTCCCACTCCCCCTGCTTGTGTTCCCTCTCTCACTGGCTGTCTCTATCTCTTGTCAAATAAATAAATAAAATCTTTTAAAAAAAAAGAAACCTTCATGACAATATCTAACAAAATCTGATTAAAGACTTTACTATAAAAATGACAGTAAAAATTAGAAAAATTTAGAAGACTGTCTATACAACTTCAACTTCAGAATGGGAGAAGTATTTTTAAACAAGACAGGAAATCCAGAAGATGTAAAAACTGACAATAGTTGACCACATAAAAATTTTTTTAAAAAGGTACAATCAAAAGATACTATAAATCATGTCAAAATATACACAATGGGAAAAAATATTTGCAACACAAAAACTTAGGTGTTAATATTCTCACTACAAAAAGAAATACCAATTAAGAATTTTTGTAAAATTGGTAATTTATAGATGAGGAAATGAAAAGTCATTAAGCATTAAAAGAATGCCCAAAAAAGATCATAGACATGCCAAATTAAAACATGAAACCATCAGACTGGCTAAAAAAAAATCAATATTAATTTATAGTACAAGTGGAGATAAAGGATAATGTGGGGAGAGTAGATCACTGCAAGCTTGACTTCAGTAATACATGGGAATCTATATCTACTTAAGTGTCACTACACATTACATCTAAAAATGTTCCTACATTAACAGCAAAAAATGATAACCTAACCTACCTGTGGTAGTTGGTTAAGAAGGGGAACCATTATATAGCAGCTGGCTCTGCTATTGAAAATAAGGAAACAATTTTGCCATTAGAGCCTCGAGAAGGAACCAGCCCTGATACCTTTTCAGGTCAGTTAAGACAAATTACACAGTTCTGACCTCCAGAACTGATAATAAATTTGTTATTTTAAGCCATGAAGATCGACGCAATTTTTTACAGCACCAATAAGAAACATACAACATAAGAAGGGGTAATAAAAGTAGTATGTGGATAGCTTCCAGAAATGCCCTTACTGAAGTTTAATGTAGGGGCCATCGTTTTCTGGTATTAACAGGGTGTTTGGTATCACCTATGAACCCATTGTTGAGAGCAGTGCTAGGTACATAAAGAGTAAGTAATAAACAGCTTAGTATAGATAGGATATTTTTTTTAATTTTTAAAAACTGAGGTATAAATTGACATAGTCAGTTTCAGGTATACAACATGATTAAATATTTATATATATTGCAAAATGATTTCCTTTTCTCTGTATGGATTTTGGAAATTAGTAGAAGTAAGTCTATCACAGCAGTATCAGTCCTAACTTGTTTTTCAGACAGCAGTTTCAACAAACTATATTCTAAGTATGAAAATTTCCTTTTAATGAAGCAGATTCCTCTTAGGCATCCCAAGATACCAGTTTTCATTTTTGTAGAAATACATATTCTAGTAAGTTTGAAACTCCTCAGCTCAAAAGATCGAAGACATGTACTCTAATGCTTTAGTGTTATTTATAAACATGAAGAGGAACCTAAGGTGTGTGTTTCTACTCCCACTAGAAAGATAATCAGATAAAAAAAAGTCTAATCACATAAAGGAATATAAAACTATTTATTGACCACTGTTTACCAGTATTTACAATAAAGTAAACAATATACAGTTGGGTAACATTTTGACTACAAAGTTGTTTTTCCTGGTTTCTGGTGAACCAGTAACTCAAATACTGAGAAGATTGAGCCTACGTGTCAGGAATGAGTTGGGGTAAAGAAAAAAACATGCAGGTTAAGAATTTGGATTATAGGAGTCTGTCCACCTATTTATTCCAGCAGGTGCTGAATTGCCAACATATCTAACCAACTGCTTATGATTAGGTTTCCATGAATGAAGTCTTAAGACATTCCATGAATCATGACCTTTTAGTCAATACAGCACAGAGACTTCAACTTCTTGAAAAGGACTGGTTCACTAGAAGGAACCTTTAAATGTCCATTTAACTAAGTTTTGTTTACCTAATTAAAACACACCAGGACTTGTCTAGTTTTGTCATTTGGGTGGGGAGGTCGGTGGTGGTGGTAAGATTTTCCTTTCAGGGATCTTGCAAACACACTTGCATTTATATGACTGTAGATACAGATATAGATTCTGATATGGCTGCTTTTAAATTGTCCAATTTAAACTATTTAAATTGTCCAATTAATTACAAAATTTGAAAGGTTAAGGCTTCAGGAAAAACTTCAGTTTAACTTTAAGTGATTTATTTCTTAACTTGCTGAAAATGATACATCCCGGAAACACGGGCTTATCCATGGTTTATAAAACGCTATTTTTGTTTTGGTGAATGTTTAAAAAAAAAAAAAAAGGGAAAAAGAAAACCATTTATGTATGTATTTTAAGTATACACACAAAAAACCCCTAAATAAACAAAAAACCCAGAATGGTCCTTAAGCATACAGGAGTTAAACACAAATTTTGAATGAGTAACAACTATGAAGATTTCCCCCAACATTTAGAAAAGGTGTTCTCTAATGCAGGGGGATAATATACCATGGTCTCAAATATTCTTTTCTGATAAAGGAAGCAACTACAGAAAGCTTTTATTTGTTCAAAGTAACCAGTGCTATAGATGCAAAAACCCCCAACAACTCCCCCAATACTACTTCAAAACAAACATTATCAAACTTGATTTTCATTAGAATGTTATTTCTTCACACTAACAAATCAAAAAACAAAGACCCAGATTTTATATATATATATAAATATATATAAAAAGCAACACAAACAATTATTGAGCTTCATCTTCTGGACAAGAATGCCAAGTTAGTCTCTCTTCATAAAAAGCAATTACAATTTGAGGACACTTCATATTTGCCTCTTTTGCCAGCACCAAGTCTGCCTCATCTGAATCTTTCCTGTTGTGAGGGAAAAAAAAATTTCAGTCAAAAGTCTCAACTGTTTTTGCCAACTGAGAATGTTTCACTTAAATCATAATTCAATCAAAAGGTATTTCAGTGCTTCAGAAGGGTTATATGATACTTGTGGCTATGTTCTGATAAAACTACATTTTCCAAAACAGGCCAATCTTTGCTTTAAAACACCATTAGGAAAAAAACAAAAACCAAGCAACAAAAAGCCCCAAAACCAAAAAACCTAGAATCATCCTTTCAGCAGATATTATCTAAATGATGAAAACTATAAAACCTTTTCTAGATAAAGCTTCACAAATTAAAAAAAGAAAAAAAACTCTTAATTTAAAATATAACAGCAGTCATCTGCACACTTACCATTTCATGAGAAACATTAGTTCTCCACTGCTGTCTGTGGCACCAATTATTCGTTCAGGATCAAGACCTCTGGCAAAGCCTCTTGGTTTATCAGCCTGATTTAAAGATGTTAAATGACTATTTACATAAATGTGTCACCCAGTTTCCATATTGCAAACTAATAATATTAACTTCCGATTTGTTTTCATGAACTATAGCTTTCAAATTAAAGTAAAAAAGAACTGACAGGAGAAAGAACCCTTATTTAGTACTAAAACACACTGTAATTTCCATTAACCTTATAAGAAAAAACAAACCCAGGTATCTAAAAGTGTTCTGAATCTCAAGACAGAACTATGTAGGCACACAAATTAATCCCTTTATTTCTAACTTCTTTATAAATTCATGAAGTTAGTATTTCAAATCACTTTTAGGAATTAATGGAAATTACCCACATATTTCTAAAGCACACACAAAATACAAATAGCAAAAGAGTAAGAACTCTGAAACTCAGACTGATCAGTATAATAATCTGCGTTATAGGAAACCTTAAAAAAATTCTTAGCATAATCCAGTGGTTCTAAAAGCGTGGTCTGAGGACCCGTGGGGATCCCTGAGACCTTTAGTGGGTGGCTGTTTATCGGCAAGGCCTCCTCCTTTTTCTTTGACTTTAAAGTATCTACATATGCCTCCGCCAAACAACATTAAGACAGCAAATCAAATGCAGAAGTAGAACTGTCTTAGGCTAGACACTGAAAAGGTTTGCAAAACTGTAAAATGCCACTCTTCTCATTTAAAGTTATTTTTCAGAAGTTATGAACAAGCAATAGGTTTTGTCATTCTTAACTGAATACACGAATGTTTTAAAACTGTTTTAATTTCTAATACAGTTAGGATTGATGGTCATACCACATATAAATAAAAGTTCTCTAGGATTCTCAATAATATTCTTGAGTATTAAAGGGGTTCAGAAAGTTTGAGAACTGCTTAGATTAAGAAATGCCTTCTCCCTACCAGACTTTTATATCAATATCCTAGATTCTGGAGTCAGATTACCTAGGTTAGTTAGAATGACAACTCTAACCTTTACTGCGTGGCTTTGGGCAAGTTAATCTCTGTGGTTGACTCATTACCTATAAAACAGGAATAATAATACTATCTGTCTCAGAGACATTTTATAGCATAAAAAATGCAAACTAAGTTATGTAGAACACTGCTGGGCACACTATAAGAGTTCAGTGTAGGATAACTACTGTTACTAAACAGCACTTCTGTTGAATATACGGTTGACCTTCAATTTATGCATATGGATTCTTAACACTGTTACCTTTTTGCTTTGGCTGCTAAAGCATCCAGAACCAAATTTGTAGTCAACCTCTGCTGCTCATCTGGAAAATGGGGATAATACCTATAATCTTAGCAGACCTGCCACGAAGATTTAACAGGTTACCTGTAAACTACTTGGCATCTAATTCAAACGATCAAATTTTAAATCCAAAGACCTTATCAATGAATCTGTATTTTGTTTAGTTCCCAAGCCTAAATACTAATTCAGAATCAAGACCTTTACCCAAATTGCCAGCAGGCATGGTAAATACAATCTGTTTTGGAGTTGAAGGTATAAGCAAGTAGTTATGTGTTTTGCCCAAAGCCACCGACACATTAGTGAAGCAAAGACTAGATCAAAATACCCATGTAGTTAATGAACCAGCTGTCTCAATTCACACCAAAAAATTTTTTTTTAAATTTCTGTTACCAAAGATTATATACTTCAAAATCAGAATGTTGTTTGGCAATACTCTGACAAAACAAAGACCACATGTCAAAGTACGTTCTGGTGGTCAGTGCCACTAATGGTCTATAATCAGGATGTGCCATGTGGATTGTTTTTACTGTAAGGGATTGCAATGATCTAATCTTTGTGTTCACTGTATTTAAGACTGCTAGTCCTGGATCACAGGAAATGGTTCTTATCAGGGATCAAATCCATGAATCTACTCAAAGTAACACTAGCACAAAAATGTAAGCTGTATAAGCACTTATTGAACATTTATATGATGCAGGCTAGATCATGCCTAGCCTTTTTGTCCTAAATACTAAGCATTTAAAAGAAACTTAATGATTTTAAAAAGTATTTGAATTTTTAAAAGTATCTTAAACGTATTTTAAAAATCAAGCCATCAACCTTTTGCTAGGTCAGTCTGCTGGGCAGTATTTTATACTTACAGCATCTCTTTTCTTCTTTGATTTGCTATCATCAGATTCACTGTCAGATAAAGATTTTCTTTTTGTACCATCTTTTTCTTTACCAGCTTTTTGAGAGTTAAGAAATGCTTCAATTAACTCTGGACAATCTAAATTTTCTTCAGGTTCCCAAGTATTGTCAGCACTGGGTTTGGTTAAAAAAAAAAATTCAATTAAATAGGATTCATCATCATCCACATTCATTTAATATACAGCTGAAAAACAGTCTGCTGCACTGCAGATGCTTACCATTTTTTCCCTATCCCCACATTCTTTTGAGAAAATCTGCTTATACTTCCTGTGTCTACTTTCTTAGCCTCTAGTAAGTGGGCAGTCTGCTGTATTACCTCCAAGTTAACTATACCTGCTCTAGCAGAATAATTGGAACGAATATTTTCCCAAGTTACATAGACAACCCACTTCAGAATTTCTCTGCAAAGGCTTTTTAAAAATGAGGATTCCCTATTTCCACTCCAAATTACTTTATCAGATCAGTCAGACTATGCCTCCGTTTGGGACCTCCAACACCATGTTTGAGAACAAAAATTCTAAGGCATTCTATATGTGAGGCAGTATTTTCAACTTCTGCTGGGTGCTCAAACTGGGCAGTGATAAAAAGCAGGGGTTGGCAACCCAAAAGTCAAATCCAGCTTTTGTATGTTGGGCCAACTAAAAATGTTTTTCACATTTTTAATTGGGAAAAAATTTCAAAATGACAATTATAGGAAATCAGGGCCCATTCACTAGAACATAGCCATGCTTGTTTGTTTAATGTAGTGTCTACTGCTGCTTTTGTACTGTATTTGAAAAGTTGAGTAATTGTGAGAGGTCTACTGCCCACAAAGCCTAAGTATTTACCACACGATTCTTTAAGGAAAAAGTTTGGCAACTCCTGATATAATGCTGAGATGGCTATTTTCATATGTTTTTCAGAAGGACTGGAAAGAAAATGAGTATCAATTACCAAACATGAATGTTAGATAATCCTACACTGATACGGTTGCTAACATTTAAAAAAAAAAACTCTATGCCCAACGTAGAGTTCGAACTCACAACCCCCAAGATCAAGAACTGCATGCTTTACTACCTGAACCAGCCTGGTGCCCTGTAGGCTTGCTAACTTTGTGCACTCTGATCCAAAAAGCCTTTACAGGACAAGACAGAATGAAATCATTCTATCGTTTTAGAGATGATGGAAAAGAAAGGTACTGTTAACTTCTGGTTACCACTTGGGTCTTCTGATATGCTGAGATGCTAAAACTGGCAAACCTGAATCAGGATAGGGGAGGACAAAAGAGTTGAAGCGGAGCCTCCATTTTGTCATGTTACTTTCATTATAGACTTCTATATTGTGCACCTAATACAGTGTACCGCACATAGTAGGTTCTCAGCCATACTAACGGCCTTCGGTTTGGGAGAAAGAGGGAGAAAGGAATTAAGTTTCTTAACATTTTGATAGGCTGGACAGAGACAAACAGCATTTAATGCCTCATGAGATTCCAAAACAACCAACAAAAAAGGTAATGAGTTCTTTGGCATAATGGGTAAATCTCATTTTAAAATAGTTCAGACTTATTTTGCTTTGTTCTGCTATCTGTAGGAAATTTTTCTAGTGGCAAATTATAAACTTATATACTTAAGCTCAACTAAGAATACTAGAAGGATAAAATAAAGAACCTTAAATCTTCCACTCAACTCATAATTCCCAAAATGCTATGGAGACATCTTTAAATGTAAATGGTGGGGCAAGTAGTACGTAACAGATATTTGAAGCCTGATTATTTGACTAGCACACTCCCCCATCTCCACCATGCTCAGACAACTGCTGTCTATCTCTACCTATCCATTTTCAAGAAGTCACTGACCACAGAGCCTTGCTGTTTTTGTGGTATAAGGCAGAAAAATCCAAGTAGATTTAGCACATGATAAACCTAAGTTTATAACTCATGGAATTTCTGCATGAGTTATTCGCAATACAGCTAACATAAAAATTATGAGAACAATTAGTAACAAGGAACATAAAGAATTAAGGAGCTTAAAAAATGCTCACAACACTTCTTAAGAGATTAGAATACAGTAAACCTAGTGCACGGTGTAAGTCCTAGATGATAAACACTTCTGTTCAACACCCACCAGTCTACCTTATATAGCTTCAATATTTTTAGTGTCCTCTGTATCTAAGAAAACAATGTCAATTAGACATTCTAATTAGTAAAATATCTAACTACATTAACATGATTACATAGCAAACTGCACACCTATAAATTTGTCTCTCCAAGGCAATCAACTAATTTCAAATCTGCTTGGTTGACTCTAAACAGATCTCAAAGCACCCTGGCTTAAAGGTGTCTTTAAATATAAAGAAATCTACGGGGAATCTGATTTTAAAAACCCCAGACTAAAGCAAATTTTAAACGTCACTTAGGTGCAGTCAAACATATAATGAAAGCACCAGAGGTTTCTTACTCTGTAAATCCCTTCCACTTCAGGAAATACTCCACCTTCCCATTCACTACACGTCGGTCCAGTACTTTTTCCACCACAAATTCTTCAGGCTCTGCCTCTTCTACTTTTTTACTCTTTCCATTCTGTTTCTTTCCCATTTTTTGCTAAAATAAAACAAAAGAGAGATTTAAGAAACTTCTTTTTTTCATTTTTGAGTACATTTTAAAGGCTAAACTATTTATATTATTGTTGCATTTGACACCTTTATTTTTACTTCTATATCCCAGGGCAGACACATTCTGAGAAGATGAAAGTCAACAGAATAATCAAAAAGAATACTTAATTCCATTTTAGCTCAAACCTATCACCCACCCCCTTTGCAGAAATAATACAATAAAAAACACTATCTGGGAAATACTGTTCTTTCCCAAATCTAATGTCTTACCTAGTCTACAAAACCAAGTTTACTGAACCAGCCTGGTGCCCTGTAGGGTTTGCACTCATTTTAACTACAACACAGCAACAAACAACTAGAAAGTATTAGAGGATGATACAAAGAGAGTAAATACTAACAAGGGATATTATTAAGTCAACCATAGTCCCATTATAAAACTACAGCCTCCCAACACTTAAAAACCCCCTTTCTCAAAACAAACACCAATATTAAAAGTCTCAGTTATACAGAAATAGGTAAGTGCAGAATGAAAACATGGTTCAGAATCCTGAGATCAGTCGTAGAGTCAACGAAGGAGACCATTAATAGGTTAAAAAGGACACTTATTGTTCCATAATTTCTGTATAACATTACAGATCACATGGAACAAAATTATAATGTTGTCACTTGAAGAAGCCAAAATACTGGATCATTTTAATTCTCTAATGTGAAAATCAAGTTTCTTTCTTGGTTTCTCAAGTGTTAAAATGGTAGCCAGCAAAATTCACTTTAAACAAGTTTTTAGATTAGTTTTTTTCTTTTTTGTATTAACACTATCAGAAAAGCCAAAAGACCAGGCTAAAACCACTATTTTCCAATAACTCATGTTATGAAGATTGAATATAACTGAAATGGTTAATTAGAAGAGACTAAGGGGGAAATCTCAAATGTTACGTCAATTTTAAAATAATTTCAGTGGTGCTGTTAAAAAAAACAACAACTTAATTGCCTAGTCATTAAAGTCACCTCTTAATGTAGCATACAAGCCGAAAAGTAACAACAGCAATGCCTCAAGACTGCAAAAGAACACTGAAATCAAAATTATGTAATTAGAGGTGTACACACATATAAAAAATAAAAATTCTCTGGAATTTAGAATAACCCAGCAAACATCTGATTTTGTTGGATACCATCTCCAAGTCAGGTCTTACAATTTTCTTAATAATTTTTATTAGTCAAGACACTTGGGTATTACAACCAGTCAGAGAGCTTTTAGCTTCTGTACACTACAAGGAATGAAAAACTGTTGTAGATAAAAGCCTATTCGATACTGATCCTAAATGATAAACAAATTAGTTATGTTCATGAAAGTAAGAGATTAATAGAACAAACAGGATAACAAAAGTAAAGAAAGTGAAAAGAATAAGCACTAATAAGATAAAAATAATGAAGTATTTACTATGGCACTCATAAGCTAGTTACAAGTGTTCACCTTTTTCTTTTCAAAACAAAACTCAATTTCCCACCTAAACTAACACACCTCATCTCTTAAAATTAAAAGTTAGATTAAGAAAAACTTTCAAGGTTGTCAATTAATGATCCTTTGGACACTGAAGACTGTCAAAACTGTGTGCCAAAGCAACAGAAGCATCTATGTTTGCTTTCTGTATCTCTATTCATCCTCAAAGCCTCAGGGACAGCTAGTTCCTTCTCCTTCCAATACCTGAAGGTCACAGGTAACCATACAGTCAATTCAGTTGTCTACACTTTGGTGTACCGCTTATAGAATTTGAAGAACAGTTCAATCCTGAGGGGGGCACAGAAGATGCTTTGTGTTTTTTCCATTGACGGCTTTGATGGGAATCATTTGTGCCACAGACTTTGTTTCTTATTTCAATGTCTCCCAGGATATTGGAGTTAAACATGCAACCTAATGATGGCAAAAATTAAAAACCAAACTTGCCTTTTTAGTGTGAAAGCCAAGGGGAGAATATACAAATCAAAAACCAAATTTTTTGCTTTATTTAGATATTAATAATATGATTGCAATTATTGATGAAATGTTAGAATTACTGTGAGAACAATTAACTTTGAATTTCACAATTTTTATGTGAATATTTGTTTTCAAAAAATCTGTAACTTGATATGCCTGACATACATGTCTTTACACATTCATAGACCTTTTAATGAAGAGTAAGAAAGCAAACTTGGGGTTTAAGAAAGTGGAGAGAAAAAATTTAACTGCTTGAATGATCCAGATCAGTCTTCTCTCCTTCCTGGATATATATATATGATTTTGTTTATTTTGTATTTTTAAAAAAATGGCAATGATTTGAATTTAAGGCCTTTATGTATTTTAGAATAATCAAGTTTGAAAGAGGATAACATGAACAAAGTAACTGAATGACCTTTGTCCCAATCTAGGTGTGTAAGGTACCTACCTGTTCTTTAAACTGAGCAATACCAAAAATAGCTGGTTTCTCTAGACTTCATTATAGGGTGATTTAGGGACTGTTATGCCAATGACCAAGGGCTTTACAGCGTTGTCTGTTTATGCTTGTAAAAATTCTTCCATGTTACAAAAGTTTATTTTTATTTCAAGATAAAAATACTCCGTAAAGTTCATTGTGCTGTCCTCCCAAGATTAGGTTTCTCTAAATGGATTAAGACACTATTAAGCCAAGTCGGTAAGTATCTTAATGTAATGATTTCGTTTTGCCTCTAACTCTCCTCATTACAACACTGGGGGAGAGAAGGGACTAGGAAATACATGTGGATGTAAATATCTCAACCACAGAAATGCAAAGTTATAATTTTTGGGAAAAAAATTTGAGTTAGATCCTTATATATTTTAGGTTTTCATTAACTTACCAATGTAGTTTTATTGGAGGCCATTTTTTATTGCAGACTTGAAGAGCTATTACTAGAAAAATGCATGACAGTTAAAAAGTTTGCACGACACACAAAAGGTAACTAAACACAAGTTTTGTTTGGATTCCAACCCCCACCTATGTATCGTATATTTTAAAACTTGTACTCAAATCCAGAGATGCAGATTTGAGACCTGCGTTATTAGTGATCTATACTTGCTGAGTACATCAGTGCTCTAACCAAGTGGGTCTAGAAAACCTTATTAGGTACGCTGTTATCAGAGACAGTTTTACAAAGGAAAAAATAGCAAATTTTTTTTCCAATTTAAATCCCATTTATGTCATATTCAGCATTTTTAAGAAAATGGCCAAATGATGTGGTTCAAATTCGACGTGATCACCCAAACAATCACAATGATAAATTATGGTACATTTCCCCTCTAGACCTTTTAACAGTCCAAAGGGGCGCCTATATAACCCCAACTTGGGTTCTTAAAAACCCTCCCCCTTTCTAATCACTAGTTTAAAAACTGAACAAGGAAAAAAACCAAACCGAGATGCTTCAGTCCCATTTCGTGCCACTTTAAAAAAACAAACCACCTCTTCTATCCGCTCCCCGTAAGCCCCACCCTGCTTAGCTAGGCCTAAACGCCCGGCCCCCGCCCCCCACCCAGGAGCCCGGGCCTCGTGGTCAGCCCATCCGCCGGGAGAAACAAAGGCCGCGGCCCGGGGGCTCAAGGGCACTGCACCACCGGGCCCACGTTCTTCCCCGCCCGGCGGTAGCCACGTAACGGAATGCCCGCCGCAGCCTCGGAACAGCGGGCCGCGCTGATGCGGGAGAACGCACCGCCTTCACTGGAGGCCCAAGTCGCCGACCGAGGCCGTGAGGGGGAGGAGGGCCCCTCATCTTGATCGCGGATGGGGGAGGGGAAAAGGAAATGCGCTTTGTCTAGAAATTAGGCGGCTGTCGCCACGGCTCTCTACCCTCTCGAGGACAGTCTCATTCTCCCCCTCCCCCACAACTAACTCCAAGCGCCGGCCCAGCGCCAGGCCCGCCGTGGGGTCTCCGCTGGACTCTCCGCTGCTTCCCGCCAGCTCCCCACTCGGGGTCGGGCGGGGAAGGGCGGGAAGCAGGGAACTGGGTGGGGGGGATCCCTGGGGCGCAGGTGGTATTTTAAGCACCACCACCGACTAAAGAGAGAGAAAGAAAGACACCGACTTCACCGCCTCCGAGCTGCTCCGGGTCCCGGGTCTGCGGCGTCTCCGGCCCTGCGCGCCTCAAGCTCCAGCCACATCCGAGGGGGAGGGGGCTAGGGAGCTGCGCGCCGGGCAGCCGCTGGAGGGGGGGTGGGGGTGGTGGTGGCACCGCCCACGCCGGGCGGCCGCGAGGGGCGGGGCGGGCGGACGCGCGCGCGCCCAGCGGGGGGAGGGGCCGTGCGCCGCGCCCGCCGGGAACCAGAACCCCGGGCAGGTGGAAGGCTGCAGCGACGCGGCACTTACTGTTCGCGGTGTGGCGCCTGGTGGTCCCCGGAGGGGCGGGAGAGGGAAGTAGAGGCGAGGACAGTAACCGAGCTTCTAGACGGAGGCGTTTCTGTTTCGTAGCAGCAGCGCCTGGCGCCAAAACCGGGCTCCGCCTACTTCCTCGCCCCTAGAAGTGGGTGCCGCCAAACGCTAGGGGTGAGGGAGCGAAGAGAAACTTGGATGGGAGAATCGGGAGCTAAGGAGTGCCCCTCTCAGACCACCCTTTCCAAAGACCTCTTGAACCCAAGGGGTCGACTCCCAAAGACGTTGGCCAGGGTTAGGCTGGTGGAGCGTGAAGTGTAACGTGTTGACTAGAAGTCGCTTCGGGTGTTTCCGGAAGGGGCCGAGTCAGTCCTCAGCGCTGGGGGGAGAATTACGGGAGGGAAATCGCAAGGGGGAGGCTACAAAGATTTTTCTGGCGGGAGATCAGGGGCGGGGGGCGAGGCGCGGATTATTAGAGGCTTTGCTGCAGGGACCACCTCCTGGTTGAGGGGGCTGGACTTTAGGGCTGTGCTTTAAGCTCCTCCCGACAGCGTTAATTTCAAACTGCGCGACCGTTTCTCACCTGCCCTGCGCTAAGGCGGGGGCTGGACCCAATTCCATGAGAGAGAAATACGCAGGACTCGAGCCTTCCGCAATTCACTGAGACCATTTACGCAAGTGACGTCAAGCACTACTACTGGCTGCAAGGGGGGAGGAATACGTACCTGGCGTAAGGAGGGCGTAGAGCGTTCCCGCCATTGGCGGCGGTTAGGGCGTTTACGCAACGGCCTGACGTAGGGGAAGACGCGTTAGTCGGGGGGAAGGTTCTAGAAAAGCGGCGGCAGCGGCTCTAGCGGCAGTAGCAGCAGCGCCGGCTCCCGTGTGGAGGTGCTCTTAGCGGTGTTGTTTCTCGAGCAGCGGCAGTTCTCACTACAGCGCCAGGACGAGTCCGGTTCGTGTTCGTCCGCGGAGATCTCTCTCATCTCGCTCGGCTGCGGGAAATCGGGCTGAAGCGACTGAGTCCGCGATGGAGGTAACGGGTTTGAAATCAATGAGTTATTGAAAAGGGCATGGCGAGGCCGTTGGCGCCTCGGTGGAAGTCGGCCACCCGCCTCCGTCTGAGAGCGGCGATGAAATTGGGCCACTTCAAAAGCGGTTGATTTCAGGATATTTTTGAAGAGGGTTCGTTAGCGGAGGCCTGATTGAACAGTGCCTTCCCCACCCTCAGCCTGCCGGCGCCATTTCCCTTTGCTGGGGGTGGGGGATGGGGAACTTCCACATGGCGGACGCAGCCCTCCTTCGGCGAAAAGTGGGGCGCGGAGGCGGGAATTCTTACTCCCTCTTCAAAGCACGCTGATTTGGGGGCCCCGGCGTCCCCCCATCTGAGCTTTTCGGCGGGCTTCGGATTCTCCTGAGCGAGGCTGCGGAGCTCCCCCTCCCCCTCCCTTCTCCCGGGAACCGGATTTGGCGGCCGCCATTTTCATTCCTTTCCTTCCTCGCAGCGTTTTTCTTTTCAATCTCTGGTTTCTGCTAGTTTGACTTCTTTGTCGAAGAATAGAAGTGGTTAACTATTTTTCTTTCTTTTCGGGCTGTTTTCATGCCGTTTCGAGGTGGATTCCGAGTGTTTTGTGAGCTTGGATCTTTAAAAGTCCTGCGCACCTCGTTAGAGGCTTTTTCCCTTCCCCTCGATGAAATGGCGCCATTGCGTTCAGAAGCCACACCGAAGAGCGGGCGGGTGGGGGAGTCGGTTCCCCGGGGCTGGTGCGCACGGTTTAAGGGGAGGAGGTAAAACTTAACCACCGAGGGTATCGGGCCCAGTTTTTAAGTCGAATCGTACTACAAAGGGAATATTTTGTTTTTCAGCCGTCGGGGGGGGGGTTGTTTTTTATTTTATTTTATTTTTTTGAATAACGGTTTCATCTGGGTCTGCGGTGATTAAAAAGCTAGTTGAATCGCAGGAAACTTTTAGAAAATAAAAATTGGGAGCCATTAAGTTAGTACCGACTGTGGGTGGCAGTGGGGAAGGTGGTTGGGGGGGTGTTGGTTTCACAATTCTATATTTTCCTGAAGGATTTCCTTTGAACTGTAGAATTTATTCATATTTTAAATAATAGTTTTGCTGGGGAACTTAATTTTTACTGGGTAATACAGCGGTTCTTGCTATACGGTAGAAGTTAAGAGGAAAGTGAAAAATGATTTTATCTGTAGTTCTTTGGTTAAAACGTGGTTCAGTCCTTCGTTTCGAGTAACAGCTGGGCCACTGTGTATTTGAACTTTGTCATTTGCTTTTCTCATCTGTTTGCTATGATGGTTGATCATTACATTGGTAAGAATAAGGTCTCAAGTGAAGGGGGCCTGATTGGGTATTTTCTTTGACCTTAAGCACACTTATAAAATAACTTTGTTTGTAATCGATAGTGGACATCGGGTAAGTTTGGAAAAAATTGAGGTAAGTAATGAGTTTTTGCCTTTTGTTAGTGATGTGTAAAAATTATTGTAAATGCTTTTTTTTTTTTAACTGTGTAATGTGGGTTGTAAAAGACCGATTTAACGTTAATTAGATAAGCTTAATTTCAATATCAATATGTCAGATAATCGTTCAAAGAGCTATTTGAGTGTTTTAGGAACTTGATAGTTTTTTGACCTTTAAAAAATTTTTCACAATTCTGAGAACTGTGCAGCAAGGAAAAAAAAACTTAATTGAATGCTTATTACTGTATATTTTGAGCTGTTCTGAAATTTCATTGCTGGAGGAAGAAACCTGCATAGAACGGAGTTAGAGAGCTGTAATACTATTTGCTAATAATGTATTTCCTGTTGCATGGAAAATATTTGACCTTTGGTTTGTATTATACACTAATAATTGTTGCTCCTGTACATTATGATTTATTCTGGTTTCTGAATAGTTTAATTTTTTAACTTAGTTCTCTGAAAACAGTATAACCCATCTTAACGGACAGTCAAAAAATACAGGGCTGCTAATGCAACATATTTGCTTGGTGGTTTATGGGGCTTAAAATTTTTCAGCTTAGGTTCCCCCCACACACTTGTGAAATTAGAGATATTTGTGTTGTGCATTTTGCCAGATGGCCATTAAGGCCAGTACACCTGAGTTTTTGTGGGTGTTCTCCCCCCCCCACCCCCCGCCCATGAAGTGTAAATTGTAATGCAAAACTACTGAGTAGGTAACTGATCATTTAAAGGCTTACGGTTTTTGAAAAGTGAGATTACAGCAAACATTTACTGCATTTATGGTTCAGTAATAATTCAGATTATTTTGTATTCTGTAAATACCAAATATAAGGGTGCCCACACACAAAAAAAACAGGTATGTTAAAAACTTTGGAAGCTCTAAACACCCACCATTGGTCATAAAAGTCATTTGTGCCTTGCTCAAAAGAAAGAGGCAGATTTTGTAAGGATATTTTGGTACATTTATTGAATGTTTAAGTCCCCCCCCCCCCCCCGAAGAGTTGGTCTATGGAGAAAGAATGATTTTTCTCAGTGATGTGGGTTTTTTTTTTAATTGAGCTACATTAGAATCGCCACCAGAGGGAGCAGTAAAGGGAAAGGAAATGTCACTGTTTGACACTGAATCCTGAAATGGTAAATTATGGGTTATAAGTAAAGAACCAACAGTTTCTATGTTAAAACGGTATATTTACAATGCGTGTTTTAAAAAGCCAGTTTCTTTGTTTTGGGCAATAGGATTGAATGCAAATTTTGATAAAAGTCCTTTAAACCTTCAATGACCAAAGAATAGGTTTATTCCTCTCTCTTCAGAAAGTTATAAGATAAAGGGATGGTAAATTTATCCAAAATTTAATGTCAAGTAAATTTAGATCGAGCATTAATGACTTTGAAATTTGTGTAGATCAGCTGGGGCAATTTTTTTGGTGTAACACAACTAATATGCAGTTTAACATATGGTTTAAATTTGATGTAAGTTTTTTTTTTCCCCCCCAGAAAACTTTAGAAACTGTTCCTTTGGAGAGGAAAAAGGTACTCTGCCAGCAGGTCACCTCATATTTAAGAATTTAATTTCCTGTATACAAAGAGGAAATGTAAATAAAAATTGAAATGGTGTTTTCCTTTGCAGAGAGAAAAGGAACAGTTCCGTAAACTCTTTATTGGTGGCTTGAGCTTTGAAACCACAGAAGAAAGTTTGAGGAACTACTATGAGCAATGGGGAAAACTTACAGACTGTGTGGTACGTTATATAAGTGTCTGCAGATACTAGTCTTTAAGCTGTTGGGCTACTGTGTTTAAGATGTTGAGTAAAATATGGAGAAAATTATTTTAATGTCTTTGTTCATTGTGAAAACTGCTAGTCTTCTAAATTGCTAGTAATTGTAAGTAATGAAATGAGGTGCTAAAGTTTTCCCTTTTGGTTTTAAGGTTATGAGGGATCCTGCAAGCAAAAGATCAAGAGGATTTGGTTTTGTAACTTTTTCATCCATGGCTGAGGTTGATGCTGCCATGGCTGCAAGACCTCATTCAATTGATGGGAGAGTGGTTGAGCCAAAACGTGCTGTTGCAAGAGAGGTGAGCAAAATATAACTTTGTACAATAAATGAAGAATATTCTGTCCTACTGAAGATTAAACTAACTTTTGAAAGAACTAAGTTTTGTATCTTGTTAAAGCTGTCAGTTTTCTACTCTAATTTTCCTAAGATTTGCATATTTTTGAAAAAACTGGGTTCTTAGTCGTAAGCTGTTGCTCTGCCTGGTGCATTATCATACGATATAAGCTGTTTTTGATACCCAGATAGTGTGCTTTCAATCATGTTTTGGTTTCTTCTGTTAAGATATTTGTCTCCCATTATTTTAGGAATCTGGAAAACCAGGGGCTCATGTAACTGTGAAGAAGCTGTTTGTTGGTGGAATTAAAGAAGATACTGAGGAACATCATCTTAGAGATTACTTCGAGGAATATGGGAAGATTGATACCATTGAGATAATTACCGATAGGCAGTCTGGAAAGAAAAGAGGCTTTGGATTTGTTACCTTTGATGATCATGATCCTGTGGATAAGATTGTGTGTAAGTGTCTATAAGTAGTAGGTGTGTGACTCTTTATATATAAGGTTGTAGGTTTGTTAATTTTTTTTAAAACGTAGATTGTGCAAGTTTTTTACTGATAATGTTGATAAAATGGAGTGTGAACTTTTCATTGCAGTGCAAAAATACCATACCATCAATGGTCATAATGCAGAAGTAAGAAAGGCTCTGTCTAGACAAGAAATGCAGGAAGTCCAAAGTTCTAGAAGTGGAAGAGGAGGTAACTTTTAACTCCTGTTAATTTTCTTTTTAAAACTTACTGCAGTAAATGCTTGTTACTAACCTGGGCATTTGCTACAGGCAACTTTGGTTTTGGAGATTCTCGTGGCGGTGGTGGAAATTTTGGACCAGGACCAGGAAGTAACTTTAGAGGAGGATCTGGTAAGTTTGAGTTCTGAGTGTTAAAAGGGTGCATATGCTCAAATTAAAAATTCATTCAATTTGTATTAGATTTAGGAAATACAATCTAATTTTTTAAAAGTTATTCTAATACTTAAGTAGATTGTATCTTGGGGGGATAGTCTAAATTGGTTGGCCAGGTGGGAGGTATAGTTAAAAACATAATCATCTTAAAAATTGTAATCCAAGATAATCGCAGAGTTCCTTTTAGGGTAGTAACCTTAAAAAAAAAAAAAGTTAAAGATATTGCAGCTAGCTTTAAAAAAGAGGGTACCCCTGAATGGAAGTGAAGATATCGTGGGTGCTTTGTGTATAGGCTTTAAAAGGTGTGTATCAGTTAAATCTTCGGGCCTCAGATACATTCGAATTACTAATGTGATGAAGTGCCAACAGAAAAACCTGCTGCCCCCACCCAGTGTCATTCTTATAAATAAATGGAATCTCTTACAATTGAGTCTTGCTAAGTCCAAGCCCCCAAATTAGTTATTCTTAATGAGATTTAATTATATACACTTTTGTATTTTAAGAAGGTAACACCACTGTTCTAGCACAAGGAGGGTAGTTTCTAATAATTCTCATTTAGAGGTATTAATAAAGAATGCAGAGGAAAGGAGGGTAAGAAATTATAACTAGGGTGAACGGGGTATAATACAATTTTTTTTCCTGTCTCTAACAGATGGATATGGAAGTGGTCGTGGATTTGGGGATGGCTATAATGGGTATGGAGGAGGACCTGGAGGTCAGTTTTTCCTGCATTTTAGTTTGTGACTTAAAGATACAAGCACTGTGGATTTGTATAGTTAAATGTATATATTTTTAACGTTTTGCATTTTACTCTTTGCAAAGGGCTTAGGTGCTAGTGGTTCAGTTATTTGGCTGTTATTCCTTCATAATTTGCATCTTAGTTTTATATCTTATGGAAAGAGTATTTTTGCTTGTAGGTATAGGTACCAGTTGCAAAATCATTTAGGAGGAATTTCATAGAGAATTTAAAGATGCTGTCATGCTATCCCATTGTTTCTCAGGCAAAGAATTAGATCTAGATGTATTCTATATGCTATTTCCCTGAAAAAGACCACTAGATGTGATTATGGTCAACATGAAAGGGGAAGGATACTAAGGTCAACTGTTAACTTAAAATTAGTCCCTTACCAAGATAAGTCTCCCAGGGTAATTTGTTTAAAAAATAAATAAATAACTGAAAGAAGTTCTTAAAATACACAGTTATATTCTTGGGCCCATCTAAAGTTGTGAGCCACTGTTCCATAACAAGTGATGTATTCGATGTATGTTCTGTTGGAGTACAGAAAAGTTTTTAATACTTACTGACAAATGTCCTATTAAGAACGGGATATTAGAAACTGAGGGTAGTAATAGACCTGAATGCTGGTTTTGCCGCTTCTTGAACATGATTTAGTTAATCCTATATCCTGTATCAATTTTGCTTTGAAATCCAAATACTAATTTGGTATTAGGAGAAAGACGAGTTTTTGTATTTCAATAATTGGAAAACTGTCATTTTATGTTCTTGAATTACATGCAAGTTTGCTAATTTCTGGTCCTCCCCCCATTTCTACTCAGAAAAAGGGTGTAGTGGGCTTATTATTTAAGAGACACGGGAATTCATGGGGAAACAACCTTAGAATTTAATCTTTTGGACCAGTAGGGGTGTGTGGCTTTTTTTTGTCCCACTAGCCTATGCCTCTTGTCTGCCCCCACAATCCTTACAAAAAATGTAACTGTTTCAAGATATTTTCAAGAGGATCTTTAATATCTTTACTGTCAGGGGAGAGCTGTGGCATTGCAAGTGTTTGTCTCTGTAAAGGTTTTTATCCAGTTTGTGAACAGATGCTCCCTGCCCCTAAATGTTTACCAAAGATAGGTACTCTATACTGCCCTTGAGGCTATTAAGGAAGAGATTTCATAGAGCAAATATTTTGTTTATAAAAATATGTGTTTTGGAAAGCTGGAAATGGGTGTGATAAGACAGTTCAAATGCCATTGAAAATATTAAGTAATTACTTAAAGCTTATTTTATAATAGGTGGCAATTTTGGAGGTAGCCCTGGTTATGGAGGAGGAAGAGGAGGATATGGTGGTGGAGGACCTGGATATGGCAACCAGGGTGGGGGCTACGGAGGTGGTTATGACAACTATGGAGGAGGTAATAAATTCACCTGCAACCTTTATGTGGGAATATGGATTGGAATTAATGACTTTAACACATGAGATTTTGCATTTCAATGTTGTCAGTAGTTGTCTTAAAAACTGTAGAGTTGTAGATAGGTATCTTGCATTTATTCTGATGATTGTTTTTGTGGGAGATTTGTCCTAAATATGCTTACTATGTTTAGCTGGTTTAATGCTTGAATATGTTATTTTGAAGGTCATTGTGCAAAACATTCCAATTTTTTCACAGGAAATTATGGAAGTGGAAATTACAATGATTTTGGAAATTATAACCAGCAACCCTCTAACTATGGTCCAATGAAGAGTGGAAACTTTGGTGGTAGCAGGAACATGGGGGGACCATATGGTGGAGGTAATTTATTAGATTGTTTTAAATTTTGTGATTAAAGGACACTCTTTCATGACTTTAAGAATGGAAGACCTTCTGATTGCTAGTTTGAGTAATACTTCCATTGTAATTCACTGTTAACTGAAATGGTGGGATATTCAGTGGTATAAAATATTTAGGACTTGGGAAAGTAGGTTAGACATTTCAGGTGGGGATCTTTTTCCTTGGCTGATTACTCCCTAAGAAAAAGCCAAAGAAGATTGAGCACATTACAAGTTGTGTAAAGTTGTAGGAATTCTCTTTTTGAAAGTTAATTGAATAAAAATTGGTATTATTTACTAAAAGTATGTTTAAGGTCTTGAGAAAGTTTGTAGTAGTACTAAACCAATGTTTTATGTCTCTTAATGTAACCCTGTACTGACTCCAGTGATTGAGGTAGACAATCCTCTAAAGGAATAGCCACAGTAAAGTGTTTATAAGTGTAAAGGGCAAAATTAAACTTTTGTGAGTCTGGATAATTGATCTCCCAAGTAGTAGGTTAACTATCTGCAACTAACAGGTTATGAGCTGTGTGTTTCAAGGAGTCTAGATCTATAAAATAGAGATCAACTATAGATCATATTAGGCTTCTTATGGAAAATAGAAGTAAGTTTGCTTTCTCTTGCTGTTTCTAGGAAACTATGGTCCTGGAGGCAGTGGAGGAAGTGGGGGTTATGGAGGGAGAAGCCGATATTGAGCTTCTTCCTATTTGCCATGGGTAAGTAGCTTTTGAGTTTTACATTATTACTGTCTTGGGAGATCTAGCTGCCAGGAGTAAAAGCTTTTTAGGATCATGTTATCTTTCCTTAAAATCTGGTTAGATGGATAATTTCATAACCTATTTTTTTTTTACTCTTTACTTCTGTTGAAACAGGCTTCACTGTATAAATAGGAGAGGATGAGAGCCCAGAGGTAACAGAACAGCTTCAGGTTATCGAAATAACAATGTTAAGGAAACTCTTATCTCAGTCATGCATAAATATGCAGTGATATGGCAGAAGACACCAGAGCAGATG
Organism: Ursus americanus; assembly: GCF_024610735.1. Lineage (NCBI taxonomy): Eukaryota > Metazoa > Chordata > Mammalia > Carnivora > Ursidae > Ursus > Ursus americanus. Next base: position 48,423,724 of record NC_142129.1, read on the forward strand.
CAGAGAGCCATTTTGTGAATGGATTGGATTATTTAATAACATTACCTTACTGTGGAGGAAGGATTGTAAAAAAAAAAAATGCCTTTGAGACAGTTTCTTAGCTTTTTAATTGTTGTTTCTTTCTAGTGGTCTTTGTAAGAGTGTAGAAGCATTCCTTCTTTGATAATGTTAAATTTGTAAGTTTCAGGTGACATGTGAAACCTTTTTTAAGATTTTTCTCAAAGTTTTGAAAAGCTATTAGCCAGGATCATGGTGTAATAAGACATAACGTTTTTCCTTTAAAAAAATTTAAGTGCGTGTGTAGAGTTAAGAAGCTGTTGTACATTTATGATTTAATAAAATAATTCTAAAGGAAATTGTGTAATTATAGACTTTTTATTTTAAATAAGTTAAGGAGTGGGTAGTATAATTAAGGTCCATTGCAAAGCTGTTGTTATATTTGTGTAAGATAAATGCTGGTCAGATGTAAGTGTGTTGTCTGCAATTCATCAGGATTAAATTATCTAGATAACTTAAGGGATATCTCTGCAAAGAGAAACACCTTTTTAGATCTTTTAGATGCTGCTTCTTCAATGCAAGGAAAGGAAATAACCCCAGCGAGGTACTCTTCAGGGATACAGGTCTAGTACAAGAGAACTCTTGACGGCTACTAAGTTCAGCCAGTCTTAAAAAACTGTGCTGTTTCTACAAAGCTTTAACTACAGTAGTTTATAAGGATGACAACGAAAGCTGAGGGTGTAGAGCAAAATAGTTCTAAGCTTCAGTTAAACTTCTTTAGGTAAGATCTTATTTACTTTTCCTTTCTTAATTTTCCTCCCCAAAAGATAAACTAATACTACTCTTCAATGGTCTTTCAGTATAGTGGTTCTTACGTAGTTTAACATAGCTATAAATTTGAGTTTAACAATTTATAAACTCAAGAGAATAATCTTACAAACCCTGTTTTCCAATCTGTCATTTACTTAAATTATTTTGGTTGTTTTTCCCCCCCTTTTTTTTCCTTCTTTCCCACCCCCCTCCCCCTCTATGAAGATTCAGGTGCTTAACATATCATTTTTTTCCCTGCTGGAATTTTAGCATTGATATGAACCATGGACAAGTATATTCTGCTGCCACAAAGACTGTAAAGTGCTTCATTTCAACAGCTGAGGCGCAAGCCAAGTGATCATTAATAAAGCTTTTCTTGGTTCCTTCAGTGGTGTTGGTAGTAAAATGGTAGGTAAAAGTTAGGCTGCAAGTTCAATAAATCATGAAAGTACCCATCATTACACCCTTGTGTATTCACATTTCTTGGATCAAGCATTTTGAGTGAACTAGTGGTTTTTATTAAAAATAAAGACATTTTGTTCTTCTGTTATATGGTTGTTCTAGTTTTACATGCTTATCAGGATCAGGCTCAGGAGAAGGTAGGGTAAAATGGTTGAAACTATTTCCAGATGATAGTTTATACCTACGGATAAAGTGTCTACATTATAAATTCTGTATGTATCCAGTACTAAATATTTGGGTTTAAATGTAATTCTTTCCCACCCCCCTACCTTATAGGAGAGATTTAGGTTGGCTGCTGAAATTGTTAAATGTCATCAGAGTTTGATTTGCCTGGCTTTATTGCCTTTTCAGGAATGTGATAATCAGGGCATATTCTGTATGCACCAGTGAGTCTTCTTTGATCCTAAGACCACCACTGAAGTTATTTAGGTTCTTTGGACAAACATGATAAACTTCTTCAGATACTTTTTTTTTCCTTTGGCAGGAAGGTGTCTTGCTGCAGGTAACTAATGAAGAAGTGGTCAACCACAGAGTCTTCAAGAAATAAGAAATTCTGTACCATCTGAAAGTAGTTCTTGTTGGTGCCTTCATTTAAAAAAAAGCACTTTAAGTTTAAAGGGAAATGTTATCTGATAAAATACAAACTTCATTTAGTACAGGTTCTTAATATAAAACAATTACAAATTGAGTATTGTTTGTAAACGAGTATAACATCGAGTAAGCTAGAGAGAAATGTATCATGTTTTAAACTAGGTTTTGTGAGTAGACAGATAAAAATTCTATTTTAAATATAAAGTTTATAAAATAAACACTTTTGTATTCAAATACTTGGTGTAATGTTTACACATAAAATGTGTGAATCTTGTTCTATAAACATTCAGTTGTCTAAAAGATTGCCATCCCCTAGATTTTTAAAGCAGTTTCACAAAGCTATGCATATTGCCATTTTTCAGTATTGATAGTCAAATAAGAAAAGCATTGTGGACATTATTGGCTGTCCCTAATAAAATGCTATTCTTTATTTACTGTACATTCAGCGTTTGAATACTGCTCTAGTTTTCTGGCTTTACCTTGTATGTTTAACATTGCTGGTGGCGTTGTTACAAATATTTTAAACAGCTGGAGCGATCCCAATAATGTGACTGCAAAGCACAGACAATCTGTCATGGTAGCTTCTCAAATGTCAAATTACCTTTATATGCATTTTAACTGATTTTCAGTGGTTGTCTTTTTAAAGGTTTAAATATGGTGGACAGAATTTAACAAGCAGTGGCTTTTTTACTTGTACATATTTACCTGAAACAATGAAAGATAACAGGAAAGATACATAGTAAGATTGATTAACATTTTGGGGGGGGGTTGATAATGAGGTAACTCACAGGTAAGTCAAACTGATGATTAACAGAAGATGAGCTAAGCTGTTACTTGCTTAAAATACAGTAGATGCGTCCAGCAACTGTAAACTTGTTAGAGTACTTGAAAAGTAGGTAAGTATATATTTGAAGGTTTTAAAAAATGCAGCTCTACCAAGAAGTCGAACTGAGAAGGTAAATGAAGGTATAACACCATAACCTGAAGTACCCAACCCTTAATCGGACAAATTAGAAAACAATTCAGTACACAATGGGCTGAAATGATCTGACTTACTGCAACTAAGTAGGTAATGTTGAGTAATGAACATAGGCATTTCCCCTGTGTGTATGTTGTATATTGGAGCTGTTAATTTTCTGTTAGAACTTGAGGTTTAAAGTAGTTTAAAAGTTTTCTAAACGAAGGAAGTAACATTTTTTCGCGTATGAAGCATTATATTTCTATATCAGGCTTAATCCTACACCTCAGTGTTTAAGGATTTGGAGCAACAGTGAATTTGTTACTTTACACAGTATTTTGCAGGTCAACAACTTGAAAACAACTTAGCTATGTGATTCTTGCTGAAGCTCAAGGCTACAGTTAGGAAAAGCTTCACTAGGACATACAGGGCTGGCAAGTTGGGGCTGGCTATTTTTCCTATACTGAGCTGTTGGAGCAACCAAAACCCTCCCAGTAGGATCAATGTTTGGAAGTAGTACCTTGTATTCTAATGGTCACATGTGGACGGAAGGGGTTTACTTGTAGGACTACTGAGAAGCTAGCATCATTGGGAGCCATATTGAAGGCTGGCTTCCACGTTAGAGTGTTAATCTTTACTGGAAGTTTTTGAAACTGGTTCTATCACATGTAAGGTTTTCAATAACTGGTATATGAATACAAGCTAAGATGGTATGAAAGGAATTATAATTTGTACTAAGTAGAGTACTGAGTTAATTTTAGAAAACTTAAATCCTGTTTCTGTTCTTTAGTAATGACAATTAGTAGTTCACAAGTGTGGGTTCCTTTCCAAAAAGGTAGAAAACGCTAATCCCAGTGTACTAAAAATAGATAACATACTCTTCACAAAATTTTATGTAAATCTGATCTTTGAGCTTTGGAATGGCTGTACCTAGATGGCTGATAAGGCCCGGTCAGTTTTAACGACACCACTGTTTATTACTGCGCCGATCACTTAAATGTAACACTTTCGGGTGACTGGTCAAACCAGTGAGGGGAGTAGACTACCCAAGAAAGGGGGAAATTCATCTCTCTGAGGGTGCTAGAAGGGGGAAATTAAGACTGATCCAGATGTATAAAAAGCATTTAAGTTCTAATACATGTACTATGTAGGCTATGTAGTTCTAGGGCTTGGATGTGTGCAAATTGCATTTTCTGACTGCTGTATTCTAAAGGTCCTTGCTGAATTGAAGCCAGCCTTGAGAGGGACCCAGATTATCCAGACATTCTTTAGTACATGTTGCATGGAGATTGCATACACTTGAAAATCTAATTGCATTTGTAAGGTGGTTCAACATAGATGCCTGTTGATGGCTACTTTTGAAATATGAAGGCTTTATGCGGAAAAGGAAAAATGAGATACTGAGAATCTGGCTAGTGGACCAGACTGCTTCACTTGTAACTTTGTAACTGGAGGAATGACTTCAGGATTAACCATTGTTTCCCATAGGTAAAAAAGGTAAGACTAATTTCCTGTTGGGACCAATTCAAACTGGGATGTAAGTTTGCACCTGTCTACTGCAGATTCAAGAGCAGAAGGGGTGCCCACCAGAAAATGTCTTTAAAAGCAGCCAAGGGTTAATTAAGTTCTTTAGAGTAAGCATTACTGATCCCCCTTGAAATGTGCATTTGTAACCTGTATACCAAATAACTTGGGAACGCACTGGAGGTATGAGGTCACATCCCCATCCCTGAAAACCTTGTTTCAATATGGTTTCTCAGTTCACAGTCTTGACTGCATAGCCGTGTCTTGTTCAGAGTAACTGGTCTGATAACAGTGGTTTAAGGAATGGGTGAGATAGCTAAGTGAAAGACCACTGGGTAGTAGAACATTTCAGTCATCCTTGGGTGTCCCAATTTGCAAGGGAATTTAGACTAAAATCTTGGTGTGGAATTTCCACTGCTTAAACTGGTGTATCCTAGAGTAAGCAGCTCAAGTTTACATGCTTTGAAGCCTACTGATTTTCCAGATGCAAACTATTGTTGCAAGCTTCGGTTCCGGTGAATGTTTTAAGTCCCTGTTTTAGGTCCCTATTTACCCTATATAATACCTCTGGTGTATAGTTAATTGTGGTGCTTGATGCTTTCAGGGATTTGAGGATAATGCACAGTTTTAGAAGGGTTAGCAATTGGATGGATAAAGCTGCTTGTAAAGTTGGTACTGTGGACGGTTAAATTGTAGATTTAAAGTAATTTCTGTGGAAATGTGCCCTCTGTGCAGCTGAAATCAAGTTACAATCACAATCTGTATTCTCTTACAAAAAGCCAGTGTAAGTTACTGTATAAAACTGACTAACTGTCTAGGACCTTTTTTGTTGGGCAAAATCTAGTCTTGAAAGAAATGCCTAGGCTGTTTATAAAAGCTTTTAGACTACATTAACTCTTCTAATTTTGAAATTAAGCATTAGACTACAAGTACTCATGTTAATGTTGCCAAACCTTCAACGTTTGCAGAAAATTACCTCCAGCTTACTGTTGCAATAAGCTCTTTGAGCTTTCATCGCAAATGCCATTATTTCTAGAACTATGTAGTTCGTTTTCAAATCCATTTGTTTTTTAACCAGATGTTTATCTTTTTTCCTGTTTTAAGCATTTAAGAGTCTCTCATGTGGTTTCAGTTACTCCAGTTTTTTGGTTGTAAAAGTCCATATTCCTCTACTGACTTCCCCCTTCCCCTACTGTTGGCTCGTGTTCTTGTATGTAATGTTTTCACATTGTTACGTGAGACCCTTTGGGGGAGAGGTCCATGTTCTAGATGTGCAGTCATTTGTACAGGCTGGCTTAACTTGCTAGGTAACTCTACTCTATGCAGGTAGCTCTGTTCTACTTACAAGAGGCAAAGTCTTCTATAACTGTATAGGTCTTTGTCCTTAGGCATTGAAGCCCCAATTTTGTTCCTTGGCATCTTGGTTTAGAAGTTGGGTAAGTCGAAGGCGGTGACTTTAGTTTAGCCTGAGTCTGATAGATTTTTATGCAGGTATTAAAACCCACACTATGTGCTCTTACTGGCTATGTGTCTCACCTGTATTCCTGAATGTGGATTTTGTGGAGGACAAATACATATGGTTAAATTTTATATAAGAAAATTTTACAAATTCAAATATAAAATTTATTTCCACAGAAAGTTGTAAGACTCCATATATTCAGTGCTAATTACTTCAGTGCTAAAAAACTAAAAACAGCTAAATTAACATTGCATTTCAAGTCATAAAAACCAAAATGTTTAAAAATAATTTACATCCAGTGTTTGCTCTTTGAAGGGACCATGTTACTGGACTTCTGTCAGATTTTCATGTCACCCTGTTCTTTGTACGTATTTTGAGTCCTGCATACAATGCAGTCAGACTTGATGAAAAGTTGTGGCTTCCCAAAATTTCCCACAGAGGTGGCCGTAAAAACTTCAAAATGTAGTCCTGAGTGATTTGAGTAGCAGTAGTAAAAGATATTTAATACTTGAGCCAAACTTTGAAGCTGTTTATGGCCATGTATCAGTTTGATACCTTATAATATACATCTTAATGGAATCCACCTTCAGTTTCTTCTCACTTTCTTTTTCCCTTACGGTTTTCCTTTTTATGGCCTGAGGTCACCAGTTCCTTAGGTACAATGAGAACACTTCCATCTTGGCCGCACTGAAGAACATACTGGTTTGGATTGACTGGCCTACCTTCATTATCTCTCAACCTACTAAAAACATCATGATAAAGGTCATGCAGTTTTTGTTTCATTGTGTTAATAGCTTTGTTATACTGAGCTCGTTCTCTCTTGAGGATTTCCTTCTTGGCTTGCAAGTTACATAAATCATCTTCAAGATTCAGAATTATGTCCAGTTTGCGTTTACGACAGTTCTGAGCAGCAACTTTATTTTTCCCTCTTCTTCTGATATCACGGATGAGTGACATTTGTAAATCTGTCAGATAGTGCCTGCTTAGCATGTTGTTGAAAGAATCAACGGGCATGCGGACGATTTCATCTACAGAGAAAGGGATATGCAGAGCCTTAGCACGCTGCTCATCACGGCTTAAGTTTCTGTCTGTGTCATTGAGGTACTGACTGACTTTCTGTGACTTCCCATGCCGTGAAAAAGATCTAGAGGTGGATTCTAGAGCACTTGGCTGTAGGTGGTAAGTGTGGTTATGAAATATGTGTTGAAATGCAAGATCCCCATGAAAACCAGAGTCACTCCTATGATCCATGGGACAAAGCTTATCGGGCTCTGGGCAGTAGCCACCTACAGCCCCTTCCAAGTCATGGGAGAAAGATTGAAGGTCACTACTAGAACCTGTAGTGCCATCTTCACATACACAGTGAGAGGAATTGGACTTGGTGACAGAGGTACTACTGCGGCTTGAATTTAAGGAAAGCCCAGAATCAGAATCTGGTTCTTCAAAAAGCTGAGACACTTCCATTGGATCAAAACCTTCTTCTGTGGCCAAAGACATTAAATTTATCTCATCAAATATATTTATATCGAGGTCATGTAGAAGATCTTGACTTGTTAGATTCCTCATCTGATTGCCAACAAGGGGAAGAAGTCCTGTCAGATTAGTTCCAGGAAGGGTCTGTTCAGGATTGGTTATAGGAGAATTTAATTGCAGAAATGGTTCTTGTGGTTGTGAAGTCCTTGCTACTGGTTCTCTTCTAAATGTAGTGTTAGGACACAGCAACATGGCCTCATGGAGATTCACATCATGACTTATAGCCTGGCTAAAGTTTACATTATGTGTTGAAGAATTCATGCCATCATTGATACTTCCTGGAAAAATCTCTCCAAGTGAGATGCCCTGAAAAGGGGGGGGGGAACCTTATTTCAGTAGCAGTTCTAGTAGTAACTAATATAACAGTTAGGCAAATACAACATGCTATGTGAGCCCTAAATCTGAAAGATGCTGTATTTGAGGAAAGATTTTATTTTTTTGGTATATCTTAGAAATATAAAAAGCTTGATTCAGTTAATATTATTCTAATCTTACTGTAATTTGCTGCTTTATAGCTGGTGGGTGGGTAGGTCTTCTGTTTTTTTTTTTAAATATGATAAAGACATAAATAATCTATGCCTTAGTTTGTCAAAGGTTTATGGTCATTTGGATTCAGTGAATCCTAAATTTGATTATATCCGTGGGATCATTTAGGAGGAGGAACAGTATACATATTTGGTTAATTCTCTAAAATTGTAGTTGTATAAAAAGTAATCCTAAATCTGTGCACTTATATAATGCAGTACTGTTACAGAAGTAGTACTCTAAACTGTGTCATAAACTATGGCATCCCATTAAAGAGGTTCAACGGATCGGTGCAGATTTTCCTACAAGGATAAAAGCCAAGGTTCCAATTACCTCCAGTGAATTTTCAGGCTGTGATGAAAGCATCTGAAATAAGTCTTCCAGGGAGAAAGCTGTGTCTGTCCCATTTAGAGATCTCTGTAGAAAAAAATGTAAGGTGCACCATTAAAAGGCTGAAGAGGTTGTATGGCTTTAGGCTTAATCTTGAAAGGATAACCAGGTCTTCTCTCCATTCTGGATTTTTATCCCTACTGGAATTTTTACATTTCCTCTTCAGTACTCATATTTTAGTGTCCCTCCTTAAACAAAAACCTTTAACTCCAAACTCTTCCATGTAATTTTTGGCTGGTCTTCATTCTGCCTTACTGTTACATGGCTAACCCTCCAAATTGGTTACAACATTATGTAAATTTTACAAGTCAAATACACATAGATTTACCAAAATGTTTATGCCAGCTTCACTCCTTATTGCTTCATCCCAGCCTTCAGGTTTGTTCTTACTGAAATAATTCCTTCAACAGGCTGCCTCCGAGAGGCTCCACCAGTGGTAAACTTAAGTTTTTGTAACCTGGAGTTATTTTGCTTTCATGCTTCCAACAGTGATTTGTCTGGTAAGATGATCAAGTTTAATGTTTTCCCTTTGTGTTTGCATTGCTACTGATGTCAGTCTGTCATTTTATGGCCAATCTTTTTTCCTCCAGTAATTTTAAAGTTTTTTATCCCCCGTAGTCTTTGTTGCCCTATTTCACTTTGATGTATTGGGGACTTAATTTGTTTTTATTTACTCTGCTTGGGAGTCTGTACTACTATAATCCAAATCCTAAAATCACTTTAATTTTCAAAATAATTTGCCATAAACACTCTGAAGACTGCTTCACCTCCATACTTTTTCTGGGACTCCTGTTACAAGTAACTTAGATTTTCTCGTTCTTAGTTTTTCTTCTACAGTTAAGGGTGAGCTCATCTTTGTTGGCAACAGTTTCTGTAGGAATCCCACATACCAAGGGTTACCTGCTAACAAAACAATTTTTTCTCTGCAAGGACCAGTTTTTATATCATTTTGTAGACCTTGCTTTCTTGGCTCAGGATTCCTGACAGTAATGGTAGTGTGAATTCAGACTCTAAATCAAAGAATGGGCTCATTTGGGGTTCTGATTTCAAAGGATGGATAGACTGCTTCCTTGCTCTTGTCTCCTAGGTGGTAGCTTAGGATTGCCCTAGTCCCGTCTCCTGAACAGAAGAGTCTGTAAATTCTGAGCCTTAAGTGGGGGAATTTGGGTACCCCCAAGTATGGGCTTGAGACTTCATTTCCTATCTGTTCAACCCCCGTCTCATGACATCTGTCTCCAATTTTTCATTGGGGTTTCTTTAGTTTTGGTGTCTATCTTTTAAATTCTGGATTTGAGTAGCCTCCTTGCTGCTTGTATCTATAGGAGTTCCCTTTCTTTCTTTTGAGTTCATATTCCTGACTCCCCTTCCCCTAGCTCTGTACTTGAGGGTTTCCATTTTTTGAGGATTTGGACCGGTTAGACTTGTTTTTAAGTGTGTACAAATATTTGGTTTCCCTTTCCACCAAATACCTTGGGTTCTATGAGGCCATGTTTTCAAGGCCCATAATACAACAAATACAAGGCTTTCTGTGTCTGGATGCTATAGTACCATCTAAGCTGAACTGGTGGATAAGATTTCATTTAATAGCAAATCACACATCCTTAGTTGGCTGGAGACTTACTTGCTAACTTCACTACAAGAAATTTCAGAAGTGTCTATTTCCATTAACGATCCCAAACTTGAGTCATTAGTCCTGCTCCAACCATTGACCAAAATTTCCAGATGGTCACAAGTGTGTGGAGTATCAGCACAAATCTGGATTCTTGTGAAAATCCTAAATTGTGGGGAAATAAAACTATTCGCAAAGCCTGAATATTTAGAACAGAGGTAAGGGTATGAAGCCCATTTTGCTTTAAGTAAATTATGGACTGTTCCTCAAGGCTCGTCAGATAACATTTCATTAAACGTTTGCTTGTTCCCTTCTTTAGTCCCCGGGAGATGGCAAACTGAGGGGCTAACTCCTACTGAGCCAGGCCCCTGGCTAGGTCCACAGGGGAGACAGATCTGTGATGGGAGGAGGGACAGATGTGCCTTAGAGACAACCGAGTGCTCTTTCTTCCCAGATTCCCTTCTGCCCTTCATGTTGCTATTGGTCCTTGAAAGTTTCCTTATTTGATGTTTCCCTTAAACATGCCCTCACCTCAAAACAAAATCCCCTCACTTCTTTTCAGAATCTGATCAGATGTGATACACGCTTTCTAGCTGAGGGCCTCAACATCTGTTTGAAGTCCATTTGATAGAGTTCTGTCTACTAAAGAAGTAAAGCCATTCTTAGTTAATCCACGAGAGGTATTCCATACGTTAAGTGTAATCTCTTTAAGATTTTATTTGACACAGCACAGGCAGAAGGAATGACTGGCAGAGGGAGAAGCAGGCTCCCCGCTGAGCAAGGAGCCCAATGTGGGACCTGATCCCAGGACCCTGGGATTGTGACCTGAGCCCAAGGCAGACACTCAAATGACTGAGCCACCCAGGCGCCCTCTTAAGTGTAATTTAGATTCCCAAGAAATGGTCTTTTTCTGGGGCGCCCTGGGTGGCTCAGTTGTTAAGCATCTGCCTTTGGCTCAGGGCATGACCCCAGGAGAGCCCCGCATCGGGCTCCTCTGCTGAGAGCCTGTGTCTTCCTCTCCCACTCCTCCTGCTTGTGTTCTCTCTCTCATTGGCTGGCTGTCACTGTCAAATAAAATCTTAGAAAAAAAGACTTTTTTTTTCTTTTTTTTTAAGTCAGATTCTTATAATTCTTCCTAAAACTTCATGTTAAATATAAACACATGGTTCCCTGTCTGGGGCAAGTCACTAGCTGAGCGCCATCGGGGCAAGACCTGCAAGGGTGTACCTTCCAAATGGAAGTACCAAGTGGGTTAAGGGTCTGTGAACCTCCAGGCCTGTCTTTGGAGTATTGGTTTGCCAGGCTTGTGGACTAGGATGTCAGTGGGGCAGAGCAGAACTAAGGGAAGCACAGGCTGCAGGAAGAAGCCATCTCAGCATAGCGTCTGGAATTCCTCTTTCTATGAGACACGCCTGACAGCCAAAGGGGTATGGTCAGAGTAGCCAAGGAGGCTGTCCCACTGGGCCTGGCCAGAGGTACGAAGTGGGCTCCTGAATCCAGCATGGCCTAGTGGCAGACCAAGTGAGGATTTGAGCCTAAGACCCAGATGGCTTTGAGGGGTGATTTGCCTTCAAGTTACTCTGCCTCACTATCCCAGACCTAGCCAGCCTGGGTACCTATGCTGGTTGAGGAATCCTGGGTTTAGCATCCCAAGCACCTCTTCATCCCTTGCCACGGCAAACACAACAAAACCTGCTAGCAACTTCCTGGAGGGGGTTGTGTATAAATACACCCCCCACACATACACAATCTTGAGTTTAGCCAGAGACTCTATGGGCCACTTCCACAACTATACAGGGTATGTATTTTCATGTATCTGATTTGCTTATATAGTAAGGCACTTATATGGAAAATTCATTACCAACACATATTGTCAAAGCCATAAAATCTACCTTACAGGGGCACCTGGGTGGCTCAGTGGGTTAGGCATCTGCCTTAGGCTCACGTCCTGGGATCTAGCCCTCAGGTTCGTCCTCATTGAACTCACTGCTCACCAGGGAGTCTGCTTGTCCCTCCCCGCCCCCACCACTCCTGTGCACTCATTCTGATAAATACAAAAAAAGAAAAAAACCTACCTTACAGCCAAAATGGTAAGGCTGAGTTACTCTGATACACTTACCTCATTTCTAGATTCAGTGGTCTTTTCTGCCTCCCAGTCAGGTTTATCTGCTATTTTATCTTCATTCTCATTCTGCTGTAGTGATTTTTCTTGGGCTGATACTCTCTGCTCATTTTCCTCATTTTGGGAGCTGTGATCCACAGCTTCATGCCTCTCTCTTGGTACTTCATTCTCCTATAAAAGTACCCAAAATGTGCTAAGTAGAAACCCGTATTTCACCAAATAAGTCAAACAACCTTTAAAACTTCATTATACTTACTGCTCAGTGATCATAGAAACCACAAGTCAAAAGCTAAGACTGACATTGCATTATTTCAGTATTAAAGGGCATTTTAATTCTGAAACAAGGCCCAAGAACTCACTGAGACACAGGCTGTTGTAATCTGCATAATTTAAATATATGCATTTATAAAGCCCTGAAGTTTAAAATACTTACAAATTTGATTAGATTTAGAAATCAGTGTTGCCAGCAGGCAGTTTTTACTTAGTTTGCTGTTGAAAATAGATCAAACGGCTAAGCTGGAAGCAAACAGTGATCATATATATATCATATATACATACATGAAGAGTCTGGAAAAGTAGTATTACAAAAGTATTAATTGTGGTTCTCTCTGAAAGGTGGACTAAGGTTGGGGAAGTGTGGGTGAAAAGAACTGTCTACACTTTATACATTTCTGTACTGTTTATTTTACAACAAATGTTATTTCTTTTAAAATCAGGAAATAAATGTGTTTTATTTTGAAAAACTAGAAGTTAACAAAGTTTAGACTAGCATCTCCACAGATATTTTCAACTATGCTTGCTTACCCAGATGAGTCCTACTTTTTAACTGCAGACTTAAGAGTTAACCATTGACATACACTGTATATACTGATACTTATATTAAAAGTGCACAATTTCTCCCCCTCTAACATAACATCGAGGCCTCTCAAACTCTTTCAAAAGATCTATTTTAATTTTTCTTCCAGCAGCACAGCACAGTGGACTAACTTCAAGGACAGCAGCACCACCCCCACACTCTATAGCAGAGAAATGCTAATTTTTTTAAAAAACAAGCAAATTAAAAACATGAAGGTCAAAGAAAAATAAAATCTACAGATGCCAGAAGTGAGGAGAGAAATCAAAATGAGCAGAAAAAGGAACTGATGTGCCAACGGCCCGCTTGGTTTTACTTGCTTCTCTGTTTACCGTACTTAACTGACATCCTCGGCCTCCCTCCTGATGCAGTGTTGGTCTCGTTCCTGCCCCCGTCTCTCTGCACAGCTCTGCTCTTGTGCTTAAGCGCCGCTGCTGCTCCTACACTCTCTTCTGCATCCACCAGTCTGCTAACCTCCAACACCTCTCACCTTTAAAAATCTCTCCCTTGGTGTCCCATATTACTCTCTAGATCCCATCCCATTTTTCTGTTAGAGCCTAATTCTCCAAAGACTCATCTGGACTCCATGCACTCGCTGTTAAACTAACTCCAGGGGGAATTTTGAAACATCTCAACAGGGTCTCCCCAGGTTGACAGTTCTCCACGTTCACCTTACCAGACCCATCAGCAACATTTCACTTAATAAATCCCTCCTCCTGGAAACGTTTTTTCCCTGTACGTTTCCCAAGTACGTTCTCTATTATCCTACCTCACTAACTACTTCTCTGATGGATTCTGCGGCTCAGCCTCAGGCACACCAGGCAACTCTCCCACCTTTCAGCTCCTGTTTGCTGTTCCTTCTGCTTGTAGGGCTCTCACTCTGCTTGGTCCCCCATCCCCAACCCCGTGGCTTTGAAGCTTTTAAGTCTCTATTCAAATATTACCATCTTACTTTTATTAAAAAAAAAAAAAGGCATCTCTCCCATCAGTATGTCCCTTGCTTTTTTTCCCATAGCATTTAGCACCAGCTGAATGTGTGTCATCTCTCCCGCTAGAATGCTAGTTTCTTGAGGGTAGAGGCTGTTTAGTTCCTGCATGCCCACTGCCTACCCCAGAACCTGCCACATGGTAGACCCTTACTAGGTATTTGTTGAATAGAACTCCCAGACACAGCATTGGAAGACTTTGGTAGGGACCCACTTCCAGTGGGCGAGCTGCCATTGTCTTGCTCTTTCCTGCAATTACATTTCCGATTCCTATCTAAATTTGGGGGGGGGGGGGGAAGTGACTGACTCGTCATCACTCTTTTAATGTCTATCTTTTGCCAAGGCAAGGTTTTTTTTTTTTGTTAAGCCTGAAGATAATCAAATCCAAAATTGTGGATTCCTGAGGCAGCTAACTTTGTTTATAAATCTGCTGGTGGTGGGCACAGGAGCTTCTAAACGAAACTGCACGATCGATTTTAGAGCCATGAAGCAAAGTCCCTTTCATTAATGTGTAGTATGTGAGTTAAACACATACGGACACACACATGAACTTGCAAACATGAGAATATGTTATGTCTAACGTGACACAAAGCAAACAGAGGGAACAGGTAGCTCATAGAGGCCTGGATAAAGCCCATAAGGAAGCCAAGTCAGCTTTAGTCTGCGAAGGCTTTTTTTTTTTTTTTTTTTTTGGTGGGGAAAACTCTGAGTGAGAGTTTGGTAATGGCCTGCCTAAAGACTCCAGAAGAGACCAACTGAATGTAGAGAAACTCTGTATGAACACTACTCACTTTACAAGAAACAGAAATTGGGTTAAAAAATCCCACCTTATAATAATGAATAACTCATTAAACAAAATGAGTTAAATAGAATAATCAATGAGAAGAAACAAATGAGGAAAAAAAACCTCTCACAGTAGAATGCAACTAATAAATACAGAAGAATGATGGGATTAGAAAATTTATCAATGGGGGCACCTGGGTGGCTCAGTCATTAAGCACCTGCCTTCGGCTCAGGGCGTGATCCCAGAGTCCTGGGATCGAGCCCCACATCAGGCTCCTCCGCTATGAGCCTGCTTCTTCCTCTCCCACTCCCCCTGCTTGCGTTCCCTCTCTCGCTGGCTGTCTCTCTGTCAAATAAATAAAATCTTTAAAAAAAAAATTTATCAATGGATGCTAAAACTAGGGAGTAGTTTGATGAGAAACATATTTAAATTGTGACACTACAGGAGAAACATGGCACACACCGCCTCAGCCAAGTGGTAAAATCCATCATCACAAAATGGAAATAAACCAACATCATCGTGTGCCTCTTGATATGGAGATACCATACTTCTAAGCTATTCCTGCCCAGAACTCATAATCTCAACTCAATCACGAGGCAACATCAAACGTAAGTAAAAATTGGGGTTGTTTTACAAAACAGCTGATTGATGCTCTTCCAAAATCTAGAGGTCAAGAAATGCAAGGCTGAGGAACTTTTCCAGATTAAATGTGACTGAGAGACTTGGCACACAATGTGTGATCCTGGGTTAGATGCTGATCCAGGAGAAAAAAGTATTATATGGGACCTTTCTGGGACAACAGATAAAATGTGGATATGGATGGATTAGATAATAGTCTTAGATTTAGTTTCCTGATTTTGATAATTTTGATAAATATACACTAAAGTATTTGGGTATTGAGGGACAAAATGGCTTCAATTCACGCGTTTCCCAACAAAAAGAATTATGTATAGATGGATAGTTAGCTATAATTACAAAACAGAGAAGTCAAATGGGGCAAAAGGCAAACAGGTAAATCTGAGTAAAGGATATATACTATTCTTGCAATTAAAGTTTGAAATTATAGCTCACTAATGAGTTGCCCTAAAAATTCATACATGGCAAAATCACTTTGGTCAAAGCAACAGCAAAAGGTTGACCCAGAATTATTCTTCCATTAAATCTTCTGTTAATCTGCATTTTCTCCCCGAAGTGTACAGTAGTCCTATGAATTGCTTTATTATTTTCACCTCTTCCAACATTTAAACTTCAGATTTCATTTTCTTGCCTAATTGCTTTGGTTATGCTTCCAGAATAATGTTCAATAATAATGGTGATACCTGATTCAAGGAAAACACTATTGGTCTGTCTAGATACTCTTACTACAACACTGCTTCATCCGACACCAGGTGTGTGCGTTTCCACACACCAAGCAATTCTGCAACACAGCTGGGTGTCCTATAATTTAACTCAATTCTGACACTACCTACCTGAAGACTGCGTCAGATCCACAGTTAAGGGCTTAGTCTCACAAGACTGCCCACTCACCTCCCTTCAGATGCCAAGTACAAATCCGGGTTGTCACCTGTGGTTCAGAACAACTGGCTATAAATCAGAGGTTCCCACGGCCCCCTCCCTTGGGTTTAATTTGCTAGAGCGGCTCACAGATCTCAAGAAAAAATTTTACTTACTAGGTTACTGTTTATTACGGAAGACTATAACTCAGAAACAACCAGGTATGCAGAGCAAGTTACGTGGCAAGGGGCACGAGGCTCCACACGCAGGGCAGCGGCTCTTGCAGCACCTCCACTGCTCCCCAGCTTGAAGGGCTCTGAACCCCACCCCTCAGGGTTTTTACAGAGGCTTCATCATGTAGGCAGGACTGCATAAAGCATCAACTCAATCTCTAGTTGCTCTTGCTTTGCCAGAGGTCTGAGAGGTAGGGGCTGAAAGTTCCAACCCTCTAATCATCTGGCTGATTACCCTGGCACCCCACCTTTAGCGACTTTGCAAAAGTCACCTCGTTAACGTAAATCAAGAGTGACTGCAAGGGGCTTGTTATAAATAACAAGACGCTCCTTTTACCTTTATGGCTCTGGAGACGGTTTAAGAACTGAGGACAAAAGGCCATATAGTATCTAGCAAAAGATGCTTCCATTGCTCTTAACTTTTAGGAAACCAACAGTTTTGGGGGCTCTGGCCAGAAAGGGGAATGAAAACCAAAATACACATTTAAATCAGATAACCACACCTGACATTCTCGTCCTGCTCATGACTTTAATGGGAATGCTTTTAATGGTTCACCAGTAAGGACAGCATATGGACCTCTATTCGAGATTCAACGATTAGTTTTTTAGTCATTCACTCAATTAATACATACCGAGTGCCAAACGCTACCCTTGATGCTGGGGCTACAAGAGTGAAAAATACATGCAGGTTGCCCCTGCAGAGTTTTCATTTAAAGGGAGGGAGCCAGAAATACACGTGAACTGACAAAATAACTGCAAGCGATGGCAAGCGAGAGAAGAACGAGGAGATGGCCTTTAGAGCGTGGCCAGGGAGGCGCTCTCGGAAGCGGTACTGGAGCTGAGATCTGAAGGAACAGAGCTGTGTGAAGGGAGGAATGCACGGAGGCACAGATAACCTCTGAACGCTGTAATCCTGTGCCTGTTACCATAACTTACGTCCTTAGTTTCTTAATGACGGATATTTGCTTGTTTCTAATATGTCCTTCTAACAATATTCGAACGTCTCGTCCATACTTCTTTGCATACATGTGCAAACAGAATAAATTTATAAAATTTATGCTGGGTCAACAGATATGAGCATTTTTCATTTGATGGACTCTACCCAACAGCTCTTCAAAAATATTTGTGGTAATTTAAATTCCTACCCACAGTGGATAAAAGTGCCAATTTGATAGATGAAAATTGGTATCTTGGGACGCCTGGGTGGCTCAGTCGTTAAGCGTCTGCCTTCGGCTCAGGGCGTGGTCCCGGCGTTGCGGGATCGAGCCCCACATCGGGCTCCTCCACTGGGAGCCTGCTTCTTCCTCCCCCCCCACTCCCCCTGCTTGTGTTCCCTCTCTCGCTGGCTGTCTCTCTCTGTCAAATAAATAAAATCTAAAAAAAAAAAAAAAATTGGTATCTCATTATAATTCTACTCTCTCCTACTGAGTGAGCTTGAACATTTTTCACAAGCTTTAAAGCGTTCGTCTTTCCTTTTCTGTGAACTGCTTGTAGCCTTTGCCCACTTTTCTGTTGGGGTGTTATTCTTTTTCTTGTGGATTGTTAATAGCACAGGATTGTTTTTCCTCCCCTCCTCCCATCCTGTCTGCAGAAATTCAAGAGAAGTGGGGAGACCAGTGAGGGGGCTACTGCATTGTAAGGTAAGGGAGAGCAGAGGAGAATCTGGAAGGTGGTGGTGGTATCGGAAAGAGAAGTGGGAAAATCCATGTACTGTGGAGAAAGAATACACAGGGCTTGCTGACAGACAGGAAATGGGAGAGTGAAGAGAAGAATGAAGGATGACTCCTCGACTTCTGGCTTGAATCACTTGGCAGACAGGGAGAGAAGAGGGGAAACATAGGGAGTCCTTCCATTTTGGAAATGTTAAATTTGAGACGTGAAAAGTCAAGTAGAAATGTCCATTATGCTGGTGAGATGAGAATCTGGAATTCAGAGCGAACGTTTGAATTGGAGGTATAAACTGGGAACACCTCAACAACAAAACCCGACAGGTCCAGAGTACAAAGCAAGGGGAAGGGGCTCAGCACTGGGTCCCAAGGAGCCACAGCATTCTGTGGTCCGGCAGAGGAGCCAGCCAAGACTCTGAGGACAGGAAGTGAGGTACTGGGGGAAGCCAGAGGACAGCAACGTCTCAGAATCTCAAAGTGTTTCGAGAAGGATGGAGTGGTTGACAGTGTTGAATGCTGCTTGGAGGTTACACGAGGTAAGGACCGAAAAGTCTTCACAGGAATTGGCAATAAGAAAGTTGTTGGTTGTTGGGACACCTGGGTGGCTCAGTAGGTTAAGCATCTGCCTTTGGCTCAGGTCATGATCCCAGGGTCCTGGGATGGAGCCCCACATCTGGCTCCCTGCTCAGTGGGGAGTCTGCTTCTCCCTCTCCCGTTCCCCCTGCTTGTGTTCTCACTAAAGAGAGAGAGAGAGAGAGAGAGGGAGGGAGAAAGAAAGAAAGAAAGAAAGAAAGAAAGAAAGAAAGAAAGAAAGAAAGAAAGAAAGAAAGAGAAAGAGAAAGAAAAAGAAGTTAGTTAGTTGTTGGTGGCTTTCAACCAACCAATTGAGGGTAGACGCCAGCGACGCCGTGCAGAAGAGTAACTGGGAGCTGACAATCGGCAACAGCAGACTGACCACTGTGCAGGAGTGCTGGCTATGAACTGAGTGGAGAAACGGGTCGGAGCAGTGTTTGGCGTGAAGATGAGAGAAACCAGAGTGCGTCAGTAAGGGAACGATGTAGGAGAGAGGGGAACAGTAGGCAGAGAGGATGGACCCCGAAGCACGGGTGGCAGGGGTGATTCAGAATCAAGTTAAATGAAAGCCTTTATTTCAAGATGAGTAAGAAGTGGATACAAGATTGTATTTGAGGATTTATTAGTGGGAAGACCTCCCCTTATTTTTGAAGGGTATTTTTTAAAAAGTAGAAATGGATATTGAATATTAAAAGGATTTAAAAATATGTCCACAAATTCTCTTCAGGAGGCAGAGCTTACTCTCCCTCCCCTTGACTGGGGGCTAAACCTAGTGAACGGTTTCCAACAAGCAAGGGGGAAGTGACGGTTATAGCACTGGCTTCCTCTTTGCTCACTATGACTTGTTCTAGCAAAAGCCATCGCGTGTGTTGGAAGATCAAGCTCTCCACGGAGAGGCCTACTTGACAGAGACCCGTGACTCATCCAGCTTGGAAGTGGATCCTGCAGCTTCGCCGTGCCTTCGGATAAACGCAACCGACACCCTGATCCGACCTCAGGAGACCCGGAACCAGCCCCTCCCAGCCAAGCTGCCACAGAATCCCAACCCACAGATACTGTGGGATAATCAATCTTTGTTGTATTAAGCCACTGAATTTGGGACAATTTGTTATTCAACAATGGATAATTAATACAAACATTAAAAATGCTTTTTGCATCCACATTTTTTGCATGCCTTGCTAATATTTTATTTAGTATTCTGCATGAATATGCATAAGAGTGATTCTTTGATGTACTTTTTTAGGTCTTGGTATCATTGCTGCACTGGTTTTGAAAAAAAAGAAATGGGAAACTTGATGTAACAGAACTCCCTACTGGAAAGTCTGAAAGATTTCTTCTTGAATTCTGCCCGCACCAGTTTATGTCTTTTAACTTCTTAAAGAAATTATGCTGACGACGTGTTCAACTTCTTTCATGGGGAGGCGCCTGGGTGGCTCAGATGGTGAAGTGTCTGCCTTGCGTTCAGGTCATGATCCCGGGATCCTGGGACTGAGTCCCAATGTCAGGCTCCCTGCTCAGGAGGGAGTCTGCTTCTCCCTCTCCCTCTGCCTGCCCCTCCCCTGCTCATGCTCTCAAATAAACATCTTAAAAAAAAGAACACCAACAAACTTCTTTCAGGGGTATGCCAAACAGCCCTCCAAAAAGGCCCAACGGGATTTGAATATACCCACTGCCTCATACCCCTACCCACTCTGGATTTGTTTCTTAGTATTTCGCTAAGAGGTTAAAAATGCAGCTCATTAGGTGGCAATAGTCTTGGAGCTCTCAACGTACCTATGAAGCCAGCAGTGACATGAAGACAGCAGAGGCAGCTTCAAGCTGGGGACACAGAGTCGCATGTAAGAGGGTTTCTGAACACCCTGCCAGGCGGAGGCATGAGGAGCTGGCCGGCGGAGCCAAGCGAGCAGAGGAGCGGCTGGCGCAGGGCTTTGGGCTGAGCAGCTGGCAGGTGCTGGTCCTTCCTCTCCAGCCACAGGCAGGGAGGCGGGACAGGCAGGCGGTGAGACCTTGGGCTCTCCACCGCAGAGCTGGGCGCCCAGCTAGTCTCCCGAGCGGGCCCTTGCCACTTCTGACTCTCCCCAGTCTGTGACTTTATGCCCCAAACGTGTAAGAGGGTCCTACTATTAACCGTAAGCTGGACAATGGGCACAAACTGAGACTGTCGCAAATGGTCACCCGGTCTATGGGGCCGCAGGGGACAGAGGAGACTGCTAGCCATCAAGAATCTTGATGGCAGATGGAACTCCACAGCCCGGGGGAAGAGAGACGGTCTCGCAGGCACAGCCTTAGGTATTCAGTATCTTCTTGGCTGGTTCTTCGCTCGTTCGGTCAGCTATCATTCACTGCTGTGCTACAAGGCTAACAGAAACCTGGTATGAGAAGCGACGAGTGAGAAGAATTTTCCCTGGGTTAGTGCGCCACCCATGGAGCTGTGTAACCCAGACGGCCCTCCAGGAAGGACCGGGGGTGGGGGTGGGGGGTAGAGAGCCTCCAGCTGTGCCTTTAAGAAGGCCTCAGCTGCTGACGGCCACCTGCCCTAAGGTCACACCCTTCCCTGGGCACCCACACCCCACAACTGAGCAGGGAGGGCATAAAGGCCTGGCCATCATGGCCCAAAGTGGGACAACTGTGATAAGCCACATCAGCCCCAAAGCTCCTGGTTTCCTTAGGCTGCATCAAGCTTGACTTCTGCTTCTGCCTGATCCTGCTTTCTTGTCCTCGCTTCCCCGGTTGTGGTGCCCGCGGTCGCTCCCTTACAATCACCCCGCACACCTAACTTAATCTCAGCGTCCCCCTCCGAGGGAACCCAACGTGTGACATCACAGTTAATTTTATCTTGGCAGGAAGAAAGGGGAGACCAGCTCTCAAGGCAGGGAGGAGTACAGGATTCAGATTGTAACATTTCTATTTAGAAAGTAAAACAAGGCGTACTGCATTTGTAGTACAATTTGCATAGCCTGCAAGGCGCCTCAAAAGCCCTGTGCGGGGCGCCTGGGCGGCTCAGTCGGTTAAGAGTCTGACTCTTGATTTCGGCTCAGGTCGTGATCTCAGGGCCCCAAGATCTCCATGCTCAGCATGGAGTCAGCTTGACATTCTTTGTCTCCCTCTCCCTCTGCCTTTTCGCCTCCCCCCACCCCCATGTGCACACTCTCTCAAAATAAATAAAATCTTAAAAAAAAAAAAAGCCTTATGGAGGGCTCAGATCCAAACAGGGCTGAGTAAAAAGGCCCCTCCTACTCCTATTGGCTGTATGACCTTGGGCCACTTTGACCCTCTGTTTCCTTGTCTGTTGAAGTGAAAGGATATTTTCTAACTCATATTTTAAGGAATTAGTTGAGAAAAAACACTTTATACATTTAAGATGTTATACTGATTACTACTCCTTTCTACTTTTTGATTCTGAAGAGTGGCAATTAATGACTAACTCCACTCAATCAGAACGTCAAGAGAAAGCGACAGAGGCCCTGGTACCAATAATTATCTTTGCTCTCTTCTCTTCCCGTCTTTCTCAACTCAGTGACATGGCGCTGAGATACCGAGTATATGTGTTTTATAAGCACTATTGTATATACTGGAGATTTATGGTCCATGCTCTGAATTTAAAGAATGGGTCAGTCAAACCCATCATTAAGTTACTTTTTATTTGTGTGTAGGTGATTTTTACTTTTGTGGGGTTAGGACTCAAAAAAAAAAAAAAAAAAAGGAAAGAAAGTTTCCATGCTTGCCACAGGAAGCCCTCATAAACTTGTGCCTTGTGGAGCTCAATAATCACAGCTAAGAATCCAGTGACTTGGACTGAACAGGCACCTGCTAGAAAGGTCCTCCCCACCACAGCCCTCTCTGCTGAGAGGTGACTCATCTCTTCCTCTGCATGGGTCCAGAACCATGCCATTTTGGGCCCCTCAGCTAAAACTCGGTTCTCCTGTCTCTCAAATACCATGGCTTCTGGATCTTTCTCTTATGACACTCATCCTGTTCTATCTAAAATTACAATTATTCGGATCTCTTCTTTGCTGATGGGCTGGACACTTAGGAAAGCGGTCCTCCAGCTGAGATTCGCCTCCACCAAAACTGAGGAGCAGAGCCTTGTACGCGAGTTGTCTGAGTCAGCGGAGGTGGTGGGAAGGGGGCGAGAGGAGCAAGGCGGGGCTTTTCTCTTTCCGCTAAGTTTTCTCTGAAGTTCCTGATAACTGGCAACACGATCTCCAAGCCAGTACTTTTTATAATGTATTGGGACCTGAATACTGCGATGCAGAGCTTGACCCTGAAAAAGGTCTTTGTGAACAGTCCCAGCTGGCTTGACCGGGCCTTTCATTTATGCTTCTGGGGGAGGGACGACTGAGACCTGCTTTGACCTTTAGGGCTGGATGAACCTTCAAAGACAAAGAACAATGTGGTGCCTACGAGAAGCATGACATCAGAGGGAGAGGGGTAAAGGCCAAGGAATTGTGAGGCCGGTCTCTAAGCTGGAGGCAAGCTGGAGTCATCAGGTCTAGAGAGAAACAAGGAGCCAGATAAAGAGAGGCTGTGTCCTATTTGGCCCGGGTGGTTTGTAACAGCATTGGTAATAATTATAGCTCCCATTTATTGAGCACTCGCTGTGGGCCAGGCACCTCCTGCATGAGCTCACTGAACTTGCTCAGCGTCCCTGTGAGACAGGTACTGTTGTTCCCTCCCGCCGCAGAGGAGGAAGCGGAGGCACAGAGAGGTTAAGCAACTTGCCCTAAGTCACGTAGCTTTGAAGTGACAGAACCAGGATTCGGCCGCAGGCATCTGCCCTTCGTAGCTGGCTCTCAGCCACTCTACTAGCTCTGGTTTGTCGCTCGGGATCTCGGTGTGCCCGCAGAAGCTGTCCCCTGCGGGCTCTGGGGCTCCAAGCAGGCCGGCTTCCTGCTGGGCTCACCAGTGGGCGGCAGAAGCGGGAGACTGGAGGGGGAACAAAGGAGAGGGGGGGGCATTTCTCCCCCTTCATCTTCGATGGCCGCGCCCTCCTCACCCCGCTCTGGTAACACTTTCAAACCTCCCCCGCCCCCTGCTTGGTCTCTGGGTGCTCTAACACCCCATCTGCTCCTGTAAGAAGTCATTCGCAGAGTCCCTTCATGGGAGCCATTGAGGGGGAATTCTGCTTCCTGCCAGGACCCCGCCGGCCGCCCGCCCGAAGAGAAGCCCGGTGCTGGGGAGGGCGGACCCCCGGCCGTGCGAGCGGCACCTGCCCAGGCACACGCGGCCGGCGGTGGGGCGAGGTGTGGCTCTCCTCTGTCGACAGCCCAGTGCTGCAAAGACTGTGCGCGGAGTGTCCGGGGCAACCTGAATACTGCCTGCAAATATGCACACATTGAAGAACGAGGGGGGATGCTGCTTTAGGGGTGTTAACGGTTATCCTCGGTTATGTTTAGAAGAGTCCTTCTATTTTAGGGGTATATACGGAAATCTTTACAGAAGTTTTTCCGAGTCAATGAAGGTAGTGGGGAGAGTAAGACCGGGACACAGCTGCGCTCTGCTCTTCTCTTTGCCAAGTCCCTGCAAAGAGCTGGTGCAAGAACCCTAAGAAATGATGTCCAGGATTGGTTTCAAAATAAGTAGGGTGGGGGCTGTTACGGACAAAAGAAGACTGGCCGGGAACTGTGCCTGTTAAAGCTGGACGGCAGAGCCTGGAGGTCCTATTTCCCAGGACCCCATTCTCTCCACTGGTAATACACGCTTGGGAATTTTCCATAACATGCACTCTAGGCTGAACTCACGTCTGAAGCCCCCGGAGGCGGCAGGGAGGCAGCCCGACAATTGGCAGGGATGCTCCGCAGGGCAAGTCCTTCCACGCGACTGCCCACTCGAAGTCCAGTATAAAAATACGCAGTGTTTCTAACCAGGAGCCTCCACACCCAGGCCACCAACGCCAACTCACTGGCTCGGATTTTAAAAGGTGCTGTTTCTCATGCCAAGTGGCCCACAGAGAGGGGATGTAGGCAGTAGAAATTCATTTATGATTCATTTATTTTACAGTGGCTTACCCGGGCAGGCAAGGCAGGCCAGGTGGGCCTCAACACGTATGATGTTTTTGTATTTTCTTTACTATCGAACATTTCGAACACATAAAATAAGCAGAAAACAGACTACAGTAAACCCTCCGTGTACCCATCACCCAGTTTCAGCAACTATCAGCATGCCGCCATGCTTCTATCATCAGCGTCCCCCCTACCCCCCGCAGAACTAGTCCATCATGGTTTTTAGGCAGGATTTACACAGGCAGGGATGCATAAACCTTAGCTGTACAATTCTGATCAATGGAAGCGCCCGTTTAGCTCACATCTCTACTTGACACAGAACATTTTTACCTGCCCAGAAAGTTATCTCCTGTTCCGATGATATTTCTACCTTGGCTTTGCCTGTTTTAGAACTTAAGCAAGAGGGGCGCCTGGGTGGCTCAGTTGTTAAGCGTCTGCCTTCGGCTCAGGTCATGATCCCAGCGTTCTAGGATCGAGCCCCGCATCAGGCTCCCCGCTCAGCGAGAAGCCTGCTTCTCCCTCTCCCACTCCCCCTGCTTCTCTAAAATCTTAAAAAAAAAAAAAAAACTTAAGCAAGAACTTTAAACTGCATTTCTGGGCAAGCTACCGTTGACCCTTGAACAACACAGGTTTGAACTGTGCCATGTCCACTTATACGTGGATTTTTTACAGTCCTGTACTGTAAACGTATTTCCTCTAGCTTCCTTTACTGTAAGGACCCAGAATGCAATGCACATAGCATACATGTGCCATCAACTCTTCCTGTTATCGGCAGGCTGTTAGTAGTTAAGTTTTGGGGGAGTCAGAAGTTCGACGTGGATTTTCATCTGTGTGTGGAGTCAGCACCCCTAACCTGATTGTTCAAGGGTCAGTTGTAGTTCTGTATTCATTATTAGTTTTTCGGCAAGCTAGTTCCCCATCCTCCAGCAGGGAACTGGAGAGATGCGACTTCAGCTTGAAAACACCTGGTGTAAACCAGGCCACTAGCCCTGGCCCTGCTGCCCAGGCCTTTGGCTGTTCTGGGCTTTAAATTCATGGAAGGACAGGCTTAAGGCCAGGCACCCCTTCCATTCGGGGGTTGCGGGACACTGGGAGGCCAGGGGAGAGGAACACTATGGCTGAGGTCAAGCTTGGGCTGGTGCAAGGATCACCGGGAGGTCTGGTAAGCTGCAGATTCCCAGGCCCCACCCAAGAGGCTCTAGTTCAGCCAGTCAGGGGTGGGCCCCCAAATCTGCATTTAATAAGCAACTTAGTAACTGATGCACTCACTGGATCACCTTTGGAGAAACTCGGCTCTTTTACTTAAGATTTTATTTATTTGAGAGGGAGAAAGAGCAAGGGAGAGAACACAGGCAGGGGGAGGGGCAGAGGGTGAAGCAGGCTCCCCGATGTGGGGCTCGATCCCGGGACCCTGGGATCATGATCTGAGCAGAAGGCAGACGCTTAACCGACTGAGCCACCAGGCGGCCCGAGAAACTCTGCTCTTAAGAAAGGGCAAGAAAGGGGCCCTTGACTGGCTTGCTCCTTAGAGCGTGCAACTCTTAATCTCAGGGTTGTGAGTTCAAGCCCCACACTAGGCATACAGCCTACCTTTAAAAAAAAAAAAAGTTCCTCCTTTAGATGAGCCTTCAGGTTCAGGGTCTGCCTCCACAATTCCAAGGCCTCCCTTACGTAACAGTTCTTCAAATATTTGAGTTGCCCCTGGTGTTCTTCCCTCGGTGTCATCTTCTCAGCACGGAACATCCCCAATCCACTCAAGCGTTTCCAGCATGACCTCCCCCTCATGGACAGAAGGGTTCCTCTTTTCACACCAAAGCAGGTCCCAGCATGACCTAGCCGTCTGATACTGTCCTCCAGAGGACGCCGGTTCCCTGGAGACGCGACCCCCAGCTCCGGGGCAATCAGAGCAGATTCGGTTACACATCTAGGAACACGCTGGGGCCGGTACTAGCGCTCTGACCGAGGCGTTACGTAACCCCCCCAAGAACTCTCCCAGAAACACGTTAATCTCCTCCTCCTCCAATTCGGACACCAAGGCTCGCGGAGGTGGCCCAGACGAGCCGGCGCTGGCCTCCCTCAGGCTGGCTCCGAGTGTCCGAGCGGCTAGGCTACGGCGCTCGGTCACGTGGCTCGACGCTAACCGAGGTGTCGTGCGAGGACACTGCTCGGTACGTGCGGTGAACAGCTACAGTCAAGCACGTGACTTCCCGTGAGAGACGATCTGGCTGATCTGAGTGAGCCCCATCCAACCAGCGGAAGGACCTTAAGAGCAAAACGCAAGTTTCACTGAGGAAGAAATCCCACGTCAAGCCTGCAGCATCGGCGCCCTGCCCGCCCCGCGTCCCCAGCTCCCCCTCCGCGATCGCACCGGCCAGGCGGAGCCGATCTCTGACACAGGGACGCGCACGTGTGCATACAGTCACGTACACTGATGATACTGGTTCTGTTCTCCGAAGAGCCCTGACGCTGATGCGAACCCAGTTCTCGCCAACCCCCAAAGGCCGTGCCTTGCTTCTCTGCCACTGTCCGTCCTCTGCCCACGGCTACCGCCGCTCAGCGAGAACGAAGCCAGGGCTGTGCCTGAGCGCGGCCAGCTTCCGCGGCCTGGCGCCTATCGGATTATTCGCACAGATCCGTAACTAGATTTTTGAGAGTAACTTTTTCGTACCGAAAGGCTGCCATAAATGGGGAAGTGTGTCCTCACAAGTTTGAAGTTCCGTAGTGGGTGGGAGGTATGGGTCACTCAGTGCTTGAGAAGGGTGACTTGTTGTATTCTGGGTAAGGTCACTAACTTGCTATATAACTTGAGGCAATCCTGAGTTTCACCACCTGATTAATGGCAATGCCAACGTGCAAGTCAGCTTCCCATGGCCCCCATCCACTCGAACTGGCATTAAATGGTAGACGGCCTACCAGGATTTCAGATCTGACCCACTTTCTAGTGGGGGCTCTAGCCTTGAACGACCCGAGACACATGCAAGCTCACGGTCTCCTGGCAGCTCTGCACGGCCCATGCGGGGGGTAGATGGGCAGTGCTCCGCAGAGGCTGGCTGGGCGGCCGTCTGCTCTTAACCCTGCCTCTGCTGCTACCCCCAGGGTAAAACGAAGACCCAGTTTCCGCGCTCCAGACCCTGTGGTTCCAGGCAGAGCAAGCGAGGCCCACAGACGAAACAGTACACAGCGCGAAAGGGCTCGGAGGAAAGAACAGGAAATGCTGGTAGATGAGGTGATGATGGCTGAGTTGAGTGGGAGAATTTAACAATAAAAGACTTGGAAGGAATGAAAGGATGCATTCTGGGCAAAGGTAAGAGAGAGGCAGGCGCAGGAAAGCACGGGGCTGTGTGGGGAAAAGGAAGGGAGAAAGTTTGGTGGGAAGTAGGCCATGGCTGGTGGGAGACGAGCTTGGCGAGGGCAGCTGGGGAGTTAGGTCACAGTAGCCAAATGCGGAGCCTCGAGTGACGAAATCTCGAACTGGCAGGTAGGTAACGAGCTGGTGGAGGCTCCCCAGATGGAAGTGAAGAGACGCACTTGGGCTTGGAAACCCGCACCCGGTGAGAGAATGAACAGGAATAAGCCGGGGAAGGGGCGTTACAGCCCCAGCTGAATGAACAGCAGTCGCTGACACTGCTGAGGGCTTACTATGTACCAACGCGAGCTTGGATGATCTCATTTCATCCTCACAACGACTCCCTAAGATACTCTTACCATCCCACTTCACAGCTAAGGGAACCAAGGCACAGAGAGGTTAAGAAGTGTGCCCCAGATCATACAACCCGTCCGCACTGGAGCCCAGATCCGCAGCAGCCCCAGCTGGTCTGACCCCGGTGCCAAGCACACTTGACCACCAGCCCAGCCTGCCCTGGAGTCGGGGCCTGGGCCTGCACTCGGATTTCTGAGCCGAGAAGCAGGGAAAGTGGAGAGCAGCCAAATGATACAAGGGACACTGCAGAGGGGATATTTCTGTAAACCACAAACGGAGGTGAAGGACTGATTGGAAAAAGTTTGAAGTAAGGCTCCTTGGGGTGAGCTGCACATGAAGTCAGCAAAAAAAAAAAAAAAAAGCAAACCCAGGTTTGCTCATGAGCAAACACCAAATCCTGCAGCAAATGATCCCACACTTGGGCCAGCTGCTTCCAGAAATTGTTGCAGCCTACTTGCCAAGTAAGCTAAACACCCCAAGAGTTGCCAGGAAAAGGGGCACAATAACTGTAATGGATTGACTTGTGTCCCTCGAAGTCCACATGTGGAAGCCATAACCCTCAGTACCTAAGAATGTGATTTTATTTGGAAATTGGGTCACTGCAGATGTAATTAAGATGAGTAGGGTGGGCCCTAATCCAGCCTGACTGGTGTCCTTATAAAAGGGGAAATTTGGATACAGATGAGCACACAGGGAGAATGCCTTGTGAAGATGAAAGCTGGGGCTGGGGAGGCACAGTTAGGGTCTTGACCTTGGGGCTGTGAGTTCAAGCCCCACATTGTGTGTGGAGATTACTTAAAACTAAAATGAGGGAGTGAAAGAGGGACCAAGGGTCGCCAGAGATTGCCAGCATACGACCAGAAGTTAGGAGAGAGGCCTGGAACAGTCTCCCTCCCAGCCTCAGAAGAAACCAAGCCTTGATTTCCAACTTTTCACCTCCAGAACTGGAGACAGTAAAGTTCTGCTGTTTAAGCCACCCAGCGGGCAGGACTTCATTACTGCAGCCCTAGGACCCTAATCCAGTGAGTGACCTATGCTGTCCTTCCCCATAAGACCACAGGTGAATTTTTACTGAGTCCTTAGGTAAGCAAAGAGCCTCCTCTGAAACTTCGTTATACTGAGTCGCAGGAAGGTCTAAGACGATCTCTATCACAGTTGTGAGTTAAAAGCAAGTGTTTGAAATTTCCTCCATCTCCAATTGCCCAGGCACCAAGGGATTAACTTTGCTTTTGAAATGAAGAGCACATTTTAACAATCAAGGAGCTTCTTCCTCTTCCTTTACTCTTAGAAGTACTGATTGTATCAGATTCTTCCTGTGACCTGAAGAAACCCAGTCCACCCCATGAGGTCCTGCTGGACCCCTCCCCCGGCACAGGGTCCTGGGTCTGGGGCTTGAGACCGGCATCAAGATGACTACAAGCCTCTCAGCTTCCAGGTGGGGACCGCTCTCCAAACTGCCAGCGCTGGCTACAGGAAGTCGCCCATCTTCAAATATGCTCACGCGTTCAAATCTGCAAAAACTGTTCAAGCCCTTGTTTAACCCGCGCATGCCTCTGAAAACACGTGCAGCATCGGCTGTGAGTGAATGGCTGTGGTTTTGAGGGGAAGCAGGTCTGCCCTGGGGAATTCCGGATTCTGTTTTCAGATAATGCTTGGCCCCACCAAGCAGTGAAAGCAAAGCAGTACCTCTTCTGATACCTGGAAAATCCCCCACTCCAACACATTTTTGCACATGTACAAAAATTATGGGAAGTTATCCCATACAACCAGAACAATCTCCTACAACTCAAATATAAGCCACCGGAATTATCTATTTAAAAACAAACACAACTAATGTTCCTGCAGGACAAAGCAGTCCCTCTTTTAGAAGTTAACGGTAGCTAACTTTTATTAAGTGCTTAAGATGTGACCGGCACCTTTCTAAGCCTCTGATGTGGAATGAATGAATTCTCACAACTCTATGTGGCGGGCACCTGGATGATTCCTATTGTGCAGGTGAGGAAACTGAAGTGGAGACAGGTGAAGAAACTGGCCCAAGGTCACAGAGCTGTAAGTGGTAACGCTGGGATTCAAAACCAGGCCATCAGGCTGCAACACACCACACCCCCTTAGCAAGCAAACTACGGGGGCAGACTCATAAACAAGACAAAGGCAAATAGAGTGAGTGGGGGCAGGTTAAGGAGGGTGGCCGGAGAATGGAGGTGAAAGACCGGCGATTACATTCCAGGCACTGGGCTGGCACTTCACACAGGCTTTTCCCATTTAACTCGCACAAACCATAAAATAAGCATCACTCTCCCACCTGCCGTTCGTTAAGTGATAGCCCTAAACCCAGGTCTGCTGACTGCAAACCCTGGTGCTGTTTTCCCCCCGAGTCAAGGTTTCAGATTGTAAGCTCGGTATTACGGATGGCACAACCTGCTTTTAAAAGTCCATGCAGCCCTGGAGAGCAGTGGTGCTGAGGTGGGGAGTGGGGGGGGGGCTCACCCCATGCCAGCTGCACGCTGGTTCGGAGAACCTGGGTACAGCACAGGTGCTTAATTCATGTGCTAGCACGGGAGTCAGGAAGCTCAGGTTCTGTCCGGTTGCACTCCTAGCACCAATTAACTGTGTGGCTTTAGGCAAGTCCCTTAACCTCGCTGGGCCTCTATTTTCCTTTAGTACAAATTGGATAGAAGGAAGCCACGCCTGCCTACCTCTCAAGCTGATGTAAAAAAAAAAAAAAGAAAGAAAAGAAAAAGTATTACCAAATACATACAAACTTACAACCAGATAGAAGCTCCTTATGTTTTTTTTGTTTGTTTGTTTTTAAAAGGCATTCCCAATAAAGGTGAATTGGCTGTGAAAACTGTAAGGTGTTCCACAGCGGATCGTGCCCAGAATGAGTCTACCCAGGGCAGCCCAGCAGCTATGGAGGTCCAGCAGGCCCACACATGCGAGCTGGGCAAGGCAACTCCAGGAGACTGGCTCCGTATGAACTTCATCCTCGCCCCTAGGAAAGCCGGGCTCAACCCTCCACGGAGGTGTGGCTGGTCTTGGCCCCCGGAGCTTCCCCCAAAGCAGGTTTGCCAGTCCAAATAGGTAATGCTGAGCAGGGGAAGGAAGTTCTCCCAGAGCGAACAGCTTCACCTCCCTCCAGGCCCTGGTACGCTGCGCAAGGTGGGTGGCATTCAGCGGGGGAGGGGAGGGTGCCATCTGCTACAGCACGGGGCACTGGGTTTCACACTCACACACACGCAGCCCGGTTACAGAGTCAGGAAAGGTTGTAGTGCGGCACGCACCACTCCCTGGGAGGCAGGGGATTCATGACGGTCAAGACTGGATGAGTGAGGGGGAAGAAACTGCCACTTTCCGCTGGGGCCCGAAGCCCACCCAGACTCTCAGTAAGCCCCGCGGCATGAGTTCCGGCCTCAGGAAGAGGAAGGGATCAGATCTGCATAACAGTGAATCACCAGCACTACGGCACAATGACCCCTCCGGGAGAGGGTGGAGAAGCTCGTCTGGCAACTGCCTACACAAACAGGGCAATTCGGGAGAGCAGCAAACAAACCTGTCCAACCCCAGTTCCCATTTTGCATAAGATCGTGCTCCGCAAAAACAACATCCCAAGGAACACCTGTTGATCGATACCGACTGCTAACGCTAAGGTTTGGGCCAACAGGTAATTAAAAAGGTCCCTTTGAAGGAACACTGGGTAAGGCAGTTATGTGAAAACTGGTAATAAGTGTCTTCAGACTCCGAGAGTCGGTGGGAGCACCACACAGATACTCCATCAGTCGATCCTGGTGAACGTCGTTTCAAAAGGATGTTAAACCGAAGGATTTGAAACCATAAACCAAAGGGCACTTGTTAAGTCATTAGATGACCGTCAGGGTACTTGCTTTCTTTATGCTTATAAGAAGTTACACATGGGGCGCCTGGATGGCTCAGTCGGTGAAATGACTGACTTGGGCTCAGGTCATGGTCTCCTGGTCCTGGGATTCGGTGGGGTTGGGCTCCGAGCTCAGCGGGGACTCTACTTGTCTTTCTCCCCCTCCCTCTGCTTCTGCTCCCCGCTCGTGCTAATAAAATCTAAAAAAAAAAAAAAAAAAAAGTTACACATGTTCCAAAAGGGAGGAGGGTCGTTAGGCGCCGGGGATGGTTAGGTCACTGCGGGGCCGTCTGCCAACTTGCCTGGAACTGAACACTGACCACGGCTCCTTAATCCACGGTAAGCAGCAAAAACGAACTGCAACCGGGTTAAAATCTGGGCAGGGGCCATCACGTTAGACCGGGAACATGGGTTCTTAAGAGAAACGCGTCTTCCCGGTGGCTAAGGCCTCTTTTGGATCCTCTGGTTCCAGAAAAAAGACATTTACGTGTACACGAGGTACTGAACGAAGACCATAGGCAAGAAAATTACCAGCATCGCTTCTCCCCTCCGCAGCCCCGAACTACTCTTGACGGCCATCAAACACAGGAAAGGGATCCTCTACAACCAAACGGATGATCTCACCTACTTCTTTATCAAACACCTAAAAGCCATAGCGACCGCACTAACAGCTTTCGTTTGCATTCACAAAAGGAAGCGGCGAGCGTGGTCCCGAAACTGCAGCCACCCAGGGGCTGAGGGTGGAGGCAGAGCGGGTGTGCTCCCTCCCTGGGTCCGGCACAAGCCCGCAGGGCTCCTGGCCAGCTTCCCCAGCACCGCGCTCGCGTCCCCGCTCTCCTTACCTGGTTCGCGCGGCCGCCGGCGTCCAGCAC
Source organism: Ursus americanus (assembly GCF_024610735.1). Taxonomy (NCBI): domain Eukaryota; kingdom Metazoa; phylum Chordata; class Mammalia; order Carnivora; family Ursidae; genus Ursus; species Ursus americanus. Next base: position 48,456,739 of record NC_142129.1, read on the forward strand.
CTGAGCCGTCGGTTCTGCCGGTGCCTTCTCCTCTTCCCCGGCGGCCAAGGGGCTACTTGCAGCTGCGCGGGGGTCCCCGCCATCCCCCGGCGCAGCCGGGCTGCTGTCGTCCACGCTGGCGCCCACTCCTCCAGCGGAGGAGGCGGCGGCGCCGAGCAGCCCGTGGGCCCCGTCGGCGTCCCCGGCTGTCACGCTGTGCACTAGCCACGCATCCACTCGGGTGCGGGGGATGAAGGGGACTCCCAGCGCGCGCACCTCCCGAAGCAGCCGGCCCTCGGGCTCCGCCGCGGGGTCCGGCTCGCGGCCTTTGGGGTGCAGCTGGTCCGCGCGCCCCCACCCTCCCGAGGCCAGGAAGGGGCTGAGCGCGTAGGCGGAGCTCGTGGGGCAGCCGGCGAGCAGCAGCTCATCCCAGAGCAGGGTGGGTGGCGGGAGCAGCAGGTAGAGGTCCAGGTCCAGGTCCAGGCGGAGCCCCGCCAAGCTCAGCAGGATGGTGAGGTGCAGGAGGCCGCCGCCGTCCGACCACCAAGGCTTCAGGTACTTCATCTCGCGCCGCGCGCCCGGGACGCCCCTGCCGGCGCCCGCGGGTCCCTGCCCTCCTGCTGCCGCTTTGGCACGTGCGGGCCCCGCGCGCCGCGGGCACCTGCCCGGAAGAGACGGAGAAGCGAAACAATGGACCCGGGCGCGCAGCGGCCGTCGCGGGCTCTCGGCGCTGGGCACAAAGACGCTGCCTCGGCAGCCGGCACGGCGCCTGGGGGTCAGGAGAGGCGGAAGAGGAGCCACCTGCAAAGAGAGTCAACTCTCCCGGCCGCCCGGCAGCCCTGCGCCGCGACGAGGCCCCGCCCCCAGCTAGGCCCCGCCCCGAGCCGCGGGCGCAGCCGCCGGGGGCACGCCCACGGCCGCCCAGGGCTCGCGACCGTGGGAGGGGCATGCAAGGGGCGGGGCTCCCCAGCTCAAAAGCCCTTTATTGGGGGAAACGCAAAGCTTTCTGGGAGTAGAGTTTGTTCTGTGCCCGAGGTGACCGTGTTTCAGTGCTGGTGGGCTGGGCGACTGCCACCGAAAGCGCGGGGTGGGAATAGGGGGTCAGGAGTAAAGGTGGGTGGGAAGTGACAGGATGTGTAGACTAAGGGGAAAGTAGAGGCACTGGGCAGCATGCAAAGGGCCATCACCCACGTGAGAACACTGGCTGGCACGGTGAGTCCAGGAGTCCAACCCTTGGTTTCATATCCCAACCCCATGATCAGCCAGGAAGTTACTTAACTTCTCTGTACCTCAGTTCTCTAATCTGTAAAATGGGGATAATGGTACCTGTCCAATAGGGACGTGGTTAAGTCGGATGAAATATTCTATGTAAAGCCCAGAGTTTGACGTATAGATTCCACAGCTGCCGTTGAGATCAAACAGCACTCCACCTAAACCTTTGTTCCTCCCCCCACACACCCCCCACCTCACATCTCCAGGTCCTGTGCTCCAGCATCACAACCCCTCACTGTTCCCTGGGCACCCCTTGCATGCTGCTAGGCCTTCCCTTCTGGTCTCCTTTGCTTGTTAAGTAAGGGTTAAGAACGCCAGCTCTAGAATTACCCTGTATAAGTTCAAATCCTCCACTCCACTTCTTACTAGCCTGGATCTTGGACAGATTACTCTGTGCGTCAGTTTCCTCGCTGGAAAGTGGGACTGATAATAACACATCCCCAGCAGACCTGTTGTGAACCCCCGATGAGATGCAACTAAACCACCACCATAACACTTGGTATAGGTAATGTTTTTTGAGTATTATTATTTATGTTACCCATCCTCCAAGGCTTAACCCCAAAGATATATCCCCTAAATTTTCACTATTTGGAATTAATCTCTTCCCCTATATGTTCTCCCACAGCGTTTTCTCCATATGCCAATATTACAACACTTGGCACATTGCACATGGTTTTGTAGTTGAGGATTGGTTTCATTTGCGCATTGTAAATTCTTGAGGACAAAAAAACAAAACAAAACAAAAAAACCTGTTTGGCTCCCTTCTGTGGGCACATGGTACTCAGCATTTGGCCTTGCAAAAGTAGCTTTTACTAACATCACTCCCTTCCTCGAGGAGGTGACCAACTGAGGGCTAGCAGTTGTGTAAGGAGTTGAGCAAGAAAGACTTGTTTTTAAAGGCCCCTTTCTCTACCTGGTTCTCTCTTCTCGGCCTAGTGTGAAAAGTTCACAGGAGATTTCATTTTTCTGAGAGCGAGGGGGGCAGAAGCAGACTTCTTAAAGTTGCTTCTGCTTTAAGCCCTGAAGGATGGGTTAGGGGGTGGCAAAGAGGCTAGAAGAGAGATGCTCTCCAGGTTAGTGATGTTTGGGACCAAACCCTTGTTCACAGCACTTAGTCCCTGGATGGGGGATTCAGGTTCTAGGTTCGGTTCATGTCCACTGAACTCAGGTTTTTACTGAGCACCTACTAAATCGCCTGACCCTGTGCTGAAGACTGAAGGATATGAAATGGATGCTTTTACTTGGTGGTTTTATGATTTCATTAGGGAGATTAGATAGAGATGTGTGACACACTCAGAAACAAGAGAAAGAATGTACTCACGTGCCAAAATATTGAGATGTCCATGACAGTACAGGAAGTGCTGTAAACCAGGTGAGAGGAGAGATGGTGCTTTCTTCAAGGTCACATCTTCCAGAATCTTGCACACAGAGTTGGTGCTCAAAATATATTTTTTTCAGTTGAATTGAGGAATTTAGACTTGAGAAGTATTTTTGAGGGATCGGAATAATAGACTAGCATCAGGAAGGACATTCAAATTTTCTTTGTAACATTAGTTGGGAAGGGGGGTGACCCCTCATCTTTAAAAATGTGCTTAGATAATCATATTTGTCAGACTGCTTCATTCAAAAGTGTCTTAAGTCTAGCTTACAAACTGGTGAAGAGGAGAGCACATAAGGGCTCTGCAGTAAAATCTTAAACAGGAGACTCAGAATCAATCCCACACACTCTCGACTTTAATCACAACAAGAGATCCCAACTTAGGTTTGCAGAGAGTGATGCGATTAGAAGGAATGATTTGTACTTAGGTTTTTTAAAATTTCTAAAATCCCTCCACCAGGAATAGCCAAGTGGAAAGTGCAAACCATTGTCTTGTAAAAGCCTCGAAAAGTCACCTACATTTATTCAAGTCCTTAAATCAGTTCCACTCAAAGGATGGTCCAAGACTGCTGCCAGTCCACAAACTGCCTCTGGTTCAGATGAGATGGGTAATAATAGACTCGAGAGTGCTTAGAAATTTTTACAGCAGTTTGACATTGTGCAACCTCCAACACATGATCAGTGCTTTCTTATGCCGTTGTTACGTTTTTAGAAATGAATTTTTATTTTACAAAAGTACTGACCTACGGCAGACTGGGGGAAAAAAGCAAGCTGGTCCTTCACCAGGATTAGATTGCAAAGCACTGCCTTCGATGGCATGTCTGTGAGGTAGGTAGGTTCTCAGATGACTCCCATTGCTTCCCAACCCCTGAGTGTGGGCCGAACCTAGTGATTCACTTCTAACAAATAGAATATAGCAAAAGTGATGGGATGTCATCCCCAAAGTTAGGGTTACAGAAGGACTCAGCGGCTTCTTGCTTGCTTGCTTAGTCTGTTCTGGCGGCTGTAACAGAATACCATAGGACCAGGTGGCTCATAAACAGCAGAAATCTATTGTTCTGGAAGCTGGAGATCCAAGCTCAAGGTGCCATCATGGGTGGGTTTTGGTGAGAACACTCTTCTGGGTGCAGACTGCTGACTTCTTATTGTAGCCTCACATGGTGGAAGGGACAAAGCGCTTGCTCGGTGGCTTTTATAAGGGCACTAATCTCATTCATGATAATTCCAGCTTCATGACCTAACCACCTCCCAGAGGCCCTACCTCCTAATAACATCATCTTGGGCGTTAGATTTCAACATATGAATTTTGGGAGCACACAAAAAATCAAAGCATAGCACTTTCCTCCTCTCTCCATCTCTCACTCTCTCCTTCTTGGAGAGAGCTGCCATGTTGTGAGTAACCCTATGTAGAAGCTCCGGTGGCAAGACATTAGCACCTCCAGCCAATAGCCGGTGAGAACCTGAGGCCTGCCAACAGTTGAGGGAGTTCAAAGCCACTTGAGGGAGCTTTGAAGCAGATTTTTCCCCCAGTCGAGGTCTGGGATGACTGTGGCCTTCCTTCTCTGGCTCCTCAATTGTACGTTGTGAAAGACCCTCAAACCATAGGACAAAGCTAAGTGGCACATGCATACCTGACCCAGAAAGGACTCGAAGATAAGAGATATTCTTTCAAAGGGCACCTTGGTGGCTCAGTCGGTTAAGCATCTGCCTTCGGCTCAGATCACGATCTCAGCGTCCTGGGCTTGAGCACCGCATCGGTCTCTCCACTCAGTGGTGAGTCTGCTTCTCCTTCTCCCTCTGTAATCTCTCTCTCACTTTTGCTCTCACTCAAATAAATAAAATCTTTAAAGAAAATAAATGTTCTTTCAAGCCACTAAGTCTTGGGGTAACTTGTTACACAGCCTAGGTAACTAACACATCCTGTGTCAGAAGGAGACTACAGGGGCAGGGCCTGGGTGGCTCAGTCGGTTAAGTGACTGCCTTTGGCTCAGGTCATGATCCCAGGTTCCTGGGATCAAGCCCCACATCGGGCTCCTTGCTCAGTGGGGAGTCTGCTTCTCCCTCTGCCTCTGCCTGCTGCTCTGCCTGCTTGTGCTCTCTCTCTGTCAAATAAGTAAATAAAAATCTTTTTAAAAAAAAGAAAAGAAAAAGGGGACTACAGTTGTGCTGTATGGTTAGTGAGATAGTCAATGAATAATTTCTAACTACAAAGTAACATTGCAGTAGTGCATTCTGGTCCCGAGACACAATTAACTAGTTTACCCCAAACTAAAACGTAAGATTGTAACTTGGCATGAAAGATAGTTACCATGAAAACATAGCCGTCAACAGCTGGTGTGAAGTGAGCACCAGTGGCTTTCTTCTGTGGCAATTTCTTGTAAGTGTCTATCCAAAATCAGCAAAGAAGAAAACAGGTTAGAACTTTGGCATCCTTCTTTTGAAAGTTTCTGCTAATGTTAGCCACGGGAAATTTAAATTTGTAGTAGAAATTCCAGGATTAAGCAAAATAGCCTATTAAAAGTCCAAGACGTGAAGATATCAGTCATTTTATCTAGGAGGACGAATTCAGCATAGCTAGTTTCAAAACAGGCATAATCACTAGAATTTAAATGACTCAGCAATCGTTGAGACATTTTGCCAACGGCTTCTGTGAAATCGATTTATGAATGGCCTCATCTGCTGGCGAGTACCCGCCTTGGTGATGATCAATCAACTAATAGCTAATCAAGAGGAAGAGCGTGTCCTCTTTCTCTTGATAGTCTGTAATCTTCTGTGAGTTCGACTGCGAAGCTTTTTTGGACGTTGTCATGACGACGACCGTCCTCAATGTGCTCACACGCGGTGTTCACAGAAGCCAGGAGGGGCTGAACCCCACTCTGTGCTGGCCCTTCTCCTGTGTCGTATCATTTGCTCCCCACAGCAGCTCTGTGAAGGAGGTATGAAGTCACACTTCCATTTTATATTGTCTCGATAAGGACACTGAGGCTCACGGACATAACACCCCAGGCCCAATTACACGCTGCTGCTAAATGGCAGAGACCGAATTCAAACCCACAAGCTCCCCACTTTTCACTGCAATCCACACCTGCTCGTCTGGGCTGTTGGGCTTGTTTCTTCATCCCGCAGGAGGGAATCCCGTTCTTCAATCAATGCATGCTTCCCATGGCTTTTGAAAGTGTCAGATCTGCTAAAATCTTCTCTGCAGAGTTTCAGGGGAAAATAATATATTGGTTTGTCCCTCATACGATGTTCTTCCTTTTTGATCTTCGACACAAAAATAACCCCTCCTGTCTTCAGGCTCAGTTTTGAGTTCTGTCTTGCAGTCTTCTTAGGGCAGCAGGATTTGGGAACCTAAGAGTCCTCCTGTGAGAAATCGGTTTGTTTAAGGCCAGGCCTGTGCCAGGGAGCTCACAAGAGAAGGAGCTTTGCTGCCTCCCACCTTGTCTCTGTAGTGTGAGTTAGAATTCTTACATTCAGGTTAAGCTTCCAAAGTTTGAAGTTGGTGTGTGTGTGTGTGTGTGTGTGTGTGTGTGTGTGCGCGCGCACGTGCGTAAGGAGGACTGCAGAGGACGGAAAGGGAGTCAGGAAGAGAGGTCTAGGGGACAGAGTGAGGCTGATCAGCAGGGAATGAGAAATCTGCAAGTTTGCGGCATACACAGTTGGGAGCAAAGGGAATTAGCATTGCTAACCTTGGTCCTGTCCATCACAGCCTAAGTGCCTAGCCCCTCAACTATTCTGGGCCTGGTTCTGGTTAACTGCCCACACAAACCTAATCAGAACAGCCAACCACTACCATAAATAACCCCCAAATCTCAGTGGCTTGGCCCCATGCAAGTTTACTTCTTTCTTATTTCACTGATCAAACAAGTGTTTGGGTTCAGGGGAGTCTGTACTTGTTTAGGTCATTTGAGGACAAAGGCCTTTTCCTTATTGTGGCTCCGTCTTCTTCCAGGTCCTCAGCATCTTCTCCACTTAGCCGGTGCTGGAGAAAGAGAGTGAGGACCAAGCATGGGAGGAATTTGTGGGCCAGGCCTGCAAGTGGCACCGTGACTTCCACTCACATTCCATTGGCCAGAGCTCAACCTCATGGCCACACTTAAAAGCAAGGAAAGCTGGAAGGTGGGGCCTACTGGGGTTCCCAAGACCAAGAGGAGAGCATGGATACGGGGCTTGGGCACATCTGGGAAGTCACTGTCCCTTGGTCTTATTCCACATTCTATTCATTTAGAAACCATTTGTTCAGCACCTACTTGGTATCTAGCTCTTTTTGACCGAAGATACTATTTAAGCCCCTCACAGTGACTTGATCCAGTAATTCAAACCAAGAGCGGCTTATTCAAAGTCGAGTAACCCTTTACCCTGACAGTCTAGGTGTTTAAAGAATGCTGCTTGGTCAGACAGCACATCATGAAGCCAGCTTGGGATTCCTGGTTCTAATCCTACTTTGGCCCAAGCAAGTCCTCAGACCGCTTACCTGCACAGAGAGAACTTGAACTGGACAGGTTCCTAAGTTCCGGTCTTGCCTTCAATGTCTCTGAAAGTCTTGGCAATGAATGAGGAGTTATGTTTGATTACTGTCAGCCTCATGTTCTCACTTGACTCTGAGGCTTTCAGTCCTAAAAGCACCACCACATGGTTTTGGAAAAGAAAATACACTCTACTCTAGATTCAATCTCCAGCTGGAAGGGGAACATGAAAGCATCACTCTCTGACTTTATGATGCGTCTTCTTCACTTTTTTGGTACATGTACCTGCCTGTCGGTTTGGAAAGTCTATCACATTGATCTTCACTCTGCAACTTTGCACTGTTCGATGATAGGGAAGCCGCACAGAAGTTGGGTTGTAGGGAATGTCGCTGACCATCCAGAGAGTAGAAAACCCAAGAATCCCTAACTGGGACTCAATATAAGTCCAGTTTCTAGAGGCCTGACTTACTGCTTCTTTGCTATCAGAAACTAGTTTTGAGGCCAATGACCCTGATCGTTATTTAGTAGAGTTGATGTGTTTTTTATTTCCTGAACTGATGGCTAGTTTAGCACCTCAATTCTCTCATTCCCTTGATCTTCTCCTTCAAGCATGTTTGCATTTTTGATAGCAGCTGTAATGTTCTCTGTGCCAACTCACATCATTAACCAATTCCTGCTTAACTGTTTCTTTGTCCTTGCTGTTTTTCTCCAATTCCTAGTTTTATTGTCCTGTACTCCAGAAACTCTATCCGATCTTAACTCCCAGGCAGCTTGCTGATGGCCAAACTATGACAGAGGCAGGGCTTTCTGGGCCCCGTAGAGCCAATTCTGAGCCCCCTGCCAACACCTGCCAGCCTTCTGCCTCCTTTTTAGAAAGGTAAATTCTAGTCAGAGTTGTTGCTTGCTGAACAAATGTTGTCTACAATATTATAGTGGGACAAATAGTGTCCCCCCAAATTCACATCCACCCCAAACTTTAGACTGTGACCTAAATTGGAAATAGGGTCTCTGCAGATACAATAAGGTGAGGATTGAGATGAGATCATGCGGGATTAGGGTGGACCGTGAATCCCCTGTAGTGTCCTTATAAGAGACAGAAAAGGACACATAGACACACAGACACACAGAGAAGGAGGCCATGTGAAGACAGAGGCAGAGATGGGAGCAATGCTGCCCCGAGCGCCAGGAGCCATCAGAAGTGGGAAGAGGCAAGGAAGGGTTGGTTCTCCCTGAGAGACTTCAGGGGGAGCACGGCCCTGCCAGCACCTTAATTTCAGACTTCTGACTTCCCAACCACATGTGAGAGATACAGTTCCATTTCAAGTCACCAGGCTTTTGGTGTGGTAATTTGCTGTGGCATTTCTAGAAAACGGATACAGATAAGTTTTCTATTTCCCTTCATTTTTATGTGGTTCTTGTGATTATATAAGAACTATTTTTCCCCTGAGTAAAGATTGGGATACTCTGGGTGCTGCCAAGTTCATGGCAGCCTCAGACCAAGGCATGGGAGCGAGCATTGCTGAAACAGGGAGTTTCCACATTGGCTCTCAGGCCAGTTCAGGTCGGGGGCAGATGGGCGGGAGGCTTGGCTTGGAAGCCCTCTGAACCCTTAACGTTGTCCCAGTGTCCAACCTGCAAGGCTCCCTCTGCCTGACCTTTGTTTTGTCCCTCCCTGCTGCCCCCCCCCCCCCCCCGCAGCAGCACCCCAGCAAAATACTGAGTCAGGCTTTCGCAGGAGAAGTTGATTAAAAGTTATCTGTGATTTCCTTTTTACAACTTGGAATAACTTTTAGTTTGCCTCCTCATAACAGAAGCAATATGTGCTCCTTGTAAACCACCACCAACAGATAATACAGAAAGGAAACTGGAACTTAAAATCACCTAGAATTTCACCGCCCAAAGATAACTACTTTTTTAGGGTCACACACACACACATCATTTTTATAAAAATAATTTTTATAATTTATGTAACTAACAGGAGTTCTATAGTAATTTTATAAAAATAATTTGGTTTTGTAACAAATTGCATTTTGTACCTGCTTTCTAAAAACCACGAATACTGATTACATCTTCCATATTAAACAAATATTGTCACACGTTGTCATCTCTGTAGGCTGCAAAATATCATCTGATGTGGCTGTATCTTGGTTTAGTGAAACAACTTGCTACTGATGAATGTGTAGGTTGTTGTCATATTTTCACTACCATAATTCCGTGATAAACTCTCTTTATACATATTTTGGGGGTCTTAAAAAAGTTTGAATTTTTTTGTCACTGTCTCCCTTCTCCCTGCCTATCCTCCCTCATTTCTGCTCGCAAGTGATTTGTGATCACAGACTATTGCTTCCTACTTTGTGACTTTTACGAGCATGGATTAACAATGAACGTTACCCTCCTTAATGTATGTCTTTTTTAATTCAGTGGCAAGTGTATTTTCCCAATTCTATGGCTCTGCACATCTCCAAACCTTCAGGATTGCCAAGATGGTTAGGAAGAAACAGGATCTGGATCTGTTTCCCACAAAAGTGTCAATATTTGCTAAAACAAAGAGCTGGGAGTACCCCCAATGGGATGCCATCTGTCCTTGTCTTTGAGAGCCTGCCAGGAAATCTTTTCACAGCCAAGAGATGATTATTTGGCATAGCTGACACTGAAATTCAGCAAGGTGGCTGACAGATCAGAACCTGGCTGATGTAAAGAGATGTTCTGCTGTGTGAAAAGTGGAAGTAGAGAAACGTGTTTCATGTTCGAAACTGTAAATTATGGATTATTTTCCCAAAATATTTCCTTACGGGAATCTTGTAACCAGTAGGATCACCTTGTTGGTTTAAACATTCGATCATTAGCTGATCTTTTTGCTGTACAGCTTTTTAGGAAGCAGGCAGCTGATGAGACCCAGTTCCCTTCCCAGGGTTGCACTGTTTCAGCCTTGCTGTTTCTTCCCCAGGGAGGCTCACTGCTCTCTTCTATCATGTGCAGAAACTCAGTTCGTGGGCAGTTTTGGTGGGGAGGCGGAACACACAACGCCCAGCTTCTCAAGTGTGATTTCTGACCTGGGTTCCAAAGAAGGGTCTTAGCTACCTGGGTTCCTTTGGGAGAAAAAACCCAAAAAACCCAGATTCCTTTGGACAGCAACCTGAAGAGTCATTCGGGAGGTCATCCTGGATAGAAGTGACATTCTTCAAAATGCGTTGGACGGGGTCCAGTTCTCTGCTCACACAGTATTGCTCCGCAGGCTATTTACCGCTCAGAACTGCTTCATCTGTGTATTGTCCAGCTCTCCCCTGCAAACGAATTCCTTTAAGAACCTCAAACCATCTGTAGCATCTGAGTCCCCAGTATTCTTGTGACCCCTAAACACTCCATCCAGCTGTGTCCTTTCTTCCAAGTTTGCTTCCAGCAGATGCTGCCACCCCTCAGCGGGACCTTCATCTAACCTCACTCTTCTCAAGAACCCTCAACGGAGCTCTAGAAGATCCCCTCCAGCTGTCCCTCCCATAGGCTAGAATAGAGGAGGAGTCCTCTCTCACTGTAAGACATTTGACTGCTCTGCAGGCCTCTTAGCCTAGTTTATGTACCTCCGGCTAATCCAGGAGGGTCTTGGCCAGTATGCAAATACATTTCAGCTCCCCATGGGGGGCATGTTTACCTACACACTTTTGGGTATACACTAAATTAATTAATTCAATAAATATTTAATGAGCACCTAGTACGTGCTAAAAAACAAACAAACAGGCATTGTTTTGTGAATAAAACAAAGCCCAGGTCTATTGGAGTTTGCTGTCCTCATGGGACAGACAATCAATCAACAAACAATTTATCAGGGGCTGATCAATGCTAAAAAATATGAACAGAGCAGAGGAAAAGAGATAAAGGAGAGGTGAGTGATGGTATGTGTATGAGAGCTCACACGTATGTTACATAACGAAGTGCCTAGGGAAAGTCTGACTTCAAGGGGGTAAGGGAGAGAACCACACAGCTAGCTGGGGGAAAGAGTACTCCAGGCAGTGAGAATAGCAAGTGTAAAAGCCCTGAGGCAGGACATCACCAACTGTTTTAAAAAAACAGCAGGGAGGCCAGTGCAGTTGGAAGGGAGAAGGGTATCAGGTGCCAGGTCATACTGGACCCATCACAGACCATGGCGAAGAATCTGTATTTTGCTCTGAGTGAGATGGGAAGCTATTTAGATGACTGTGAATAAGAAATTAATACATGCATGCAGCAAATACTTAAGAAAATGCTTTTATTTTTGCTTTCCTTGACTACCCTGCTTTGTGGGAATGGTATTTTCTTTTCCAAATATGGCAGGAAGGATGGAAAGCAAATATAAAAATCCTGATCATTTATAATCTCTGGGTCTTATTTTAACATTCTATATCTACCAGAGATTTGGTGACTAGAAAACTACCCCGTGTCCAAGACTTAGGTCCTTCTTTTCATTTGTTGCTCAGCAATGTATTTTTAAAATACTTCTTATATGGACATTTTCAAACTTAATACAAAATTAGAACACCCAGCTTGCAGCAATTATCAATTCATGGATAGTCTTGTTTCTTCTAAACTGTCATCCATTTTCTTCCCCTTCCTTTTTTTTTTTTTTTTTTTTTTTTTTTAGGATTTACGTATTTGAGAGAAAGAGAGAGAGAGTGCTTGGAAGGGAGGGACAGAAGGAGAGGGAGAGAATCTTAAGCAGACTTCACGCTGAGCATGGAGCTCCACTGGAGGCTTGATCTCACAATCCTGAGATCATGACCTGAGCTGAAACCAGGTGTCGGACATTTAACTGACTGAGCCACCCAGGAGCCACTCCTCCCCTTCCTTATACTGAGTTACTTTACAGCAAATCCCAGACGTATCTTTTCATCCATGAATACTTCAGTATGTATTTCCAAAAATAAAATCTTTTTTGCATCACCATAATGCCATTATCACACCAACAAATTTAACAATAATTCCTTAATACCATAAAAAATCTAGTCTGTAATCAAATTTCCCTGGTGGTCGCATTAATACTTTAAAAAATTAGTTGAGGGCGCCTGGGTGGCTCAGTCGGTTTAGCGTCTGCCTTTGGCTCGGGTCATGATCTCCGGGTCCTGGGATCGAGCCCTGCAACGGGCTCCCTGCTTAGTGGGGAGCCTACTTCTCCCTCTGCCTCTGCTTCTCTCTCTGTCTCTCATGAATAAATAAATAAATCTTTTTTTAAATAAATAAACCTTTTTAAAAAATTAGTTGATTTGTTTAAATCAGGATCCAAACATGGTTCACACACTGCATTTGGTTGAGAGCTCTTGTAAATCTTTTAAACTGTGGTTGTTCACCCTCCCCCTTTTTTCCCCCTTATCTTTTATTTGTTAAAGAATCCTGGTGATTTATTCCTTAGATGTCCCTCATTTTCTGTTTTGCTGAATCCAACTGCAGGGAGTTGCTGAATGTTCTTCTTTCCCCTGTTTTCCCTATAAACTGGTAGCCCTAGAGGCATAACCCAGTTGGGTTTTTGGCAAGACTACCTCATAGGAGGTGCTGACCACTTCCTGTTGCACCCCATCAGGAGTTCACCCTTCCTCCCTCCTTCTCTCTCTCTTTGTAGTAAAACACATATAACAGTGAATTTACCATTTCAGCCATAGCAAAGAGTTCCACTCAGTGACATCTATTACCTGCACACTGTTGTACAAATATCACTACTAATTCCAGAACTTTTCCATCACCCCCCAAAGAAACCCTTTCCGCATGAAGTAGTCACTCTCCAATCGCTCTTGCTCCCAGCCTGGGAAAATACAGTGTTAAGTGAAACTACACAGGCTTCTTTGCTGCAGAACTTTCCAGCAGCCTCAACATGTTGAGAGGGTGCTGGGATCTGCAGCAAGGGGGTCCATCGTATGCAGCCTTTTCCACACTTTTTTTTCTTTATAATTCTTCGTACCGAGGACATATTCAGAGAATGCCGTTTTCGTGTCTAGGGTACTTAAAGTAGTATTATTTATTAAGACAGGCATCTGTTTCTTAGCTGTCTGGACACAGTCTGACAGTCTGGCTCAGTGGCCAGAAGTGGACTTCATCCTTGGAAAAGCCCTGGACAGCAGAAGTGGCAAATATTTCTGGCAAAACTTCCCCGGAAACTTTAAGTTGAGATTATGTTCCTGGGAATGAAAGCTAGAGCCAAGCAGAAAAATAGCCATGTTCCTTATCACCTCCATCCCAGAGTGTTTGCTGGAGCCCCAGGATCCCTCCCGACAGGATAAGCCTCAGGGCAACGCTGCACTGATGTGCGGCCTCGGCCGCCAGTGCTCCTCCCAGGTCCTCCCCTCACTGCTTCATACACACAGCCCCAGACCATGCATGGGGGGCTCCCCTATTGTCTTTCCCCGGTCACTCTGCTGTGCCCTCTGTCTCACCACTGACCCTGTCAGGGTGGTTACAGGACGATAAACATGGAGGTCACACAGAGGGAGGATCCAGAGGATTCCTTGAATGACTCTCCGAGGTCAGAGATCTGACCGTGCTCCATTCATGCGGCCTTTAGGGAGAAGTGTGCACTTGAATACATGTCACCTGTCCATTTGTTTTTCAAAAGCTCTTGCCCGTCCACTAGCTGCATGGAATGTTGACTATAAATTTGCGGTCAGAAGCAGAAGATGGTGCCTGTCCCCATAGGAGGTTGAAGGCCCTCACAATTTAGGTGGGCTCAGCATGGAAGCCAGGGCTTGTGGGGAGTGGGGGGAAGCTGGTGGAAGGATGAGTAGTGAGCAGTCCAGTGTGGGGAAAAGCAGTGACCCTGGGCCATCTCACGGTTAAGAGGGTACCACCCTGTGACAGGTGTGATGTGTCTGGGGCTTCCAGCGAGAGATGGTACTCAAAATCAGCCTGGGTATAGTCCCAGGGTCCCAGGGGTAAGGTTCGGGGTCAGCAGGACCCTAGTCAGTAGCTAGGGGTAGATGGCTGGCATCAAGTCCCATGGGAAGGGGCCTGGTAAGAGCTTGGCAGGATGCCAGGATCCCAGCCGTCCACTGCCTTGGTCGCAAGGGGCTCAGGGATTAGGCAGGGACAGCTGTGCTTGCAGGGGGCCTCAGTGGCTAGACCAGTAGGGCCTCAAAATGAACTTGTACATCCTAACGTTCGGCATGCTAGGACAGGCTCATGTTGAAAGATAGGATAATGGTTGAGAGCATAGCTGTCTGTGTCAGACCTCCAGGGTTCAAATCCTAGCTCTGCCGCTCACTAGCTTTGTGAACTTGGACAAGTCACTCCACCCCTCTGTGCCCTAGTCTTTCAGTAAAATGGGGATAAAAATAATACTTCACAGGGTTATTACAAGGATTAAGGGAGGTAAGACATGCAAAAGCCCTCAGAGCAGTGTCTGGCACACAGTAAAGTGCCAAGCGTGACCTGTAACTATCTAATCGTGGGGTCAGAGGGCAGCTCCGGAAGTTGAGGGGAGAGCCGGATAAGCAGTGGGGAGGGCGGCAGGGGCTCTGGAGCAAATGCGCAGCAGGAAAAGCAGGGAGGGAAGGGGTATAGCACATCAGTAGGACTGTGGGGAGAGCTGGGTCTAGAACTCACCAGAAACCTCGGCAGTTTGGAATAGGGACGATTACACCCCCTTCCCTGGCAACAGCCCCAGTTCATGGTTTGCTGCCATCTTCCAGGTTCAAAGGGGGTTGTGGCCAAGTTCAGTGTCTGCGTACCTGGGTTACCGGACTTCCCCTCGTGGCCTCCTTCTCCAGAGGTCCCCACGGGCCTCTCACCCTGTTCTCTTCAGAACAGTCGCTAAAGCTTCAACTCAACTTCATATCAGATTATAATTTTTTTCTGATGACTCAGCTTGTGTTTTGTATTTATTTACTACAGAAGAAAAGAAGATTTGGCTCATTCTAGAGAAAGGGGACCCCTTCTCTAGGATCCTTAAACATATCTTTCCTCTCTCTTGATAATAGCTTGGTGAAGGTGGGGTGGGACGCGTGCCGGAAGTTGCCAGGCAAATGGAGCTGAGTGTCCACACATCACAATGTCCAGAGGCCTCTGTGCCAACGGGCTGCCTGGCTTTCTGTGGCCAGGGGTTCCACAGTTTCCTGGGGAGGAAACTGGCCCTTCAGTACCAGTCCTCACCAGCCTGCCCAGTACAGTGTCCCAGCTCCATCCCCTCATGAGCTCATCTCCTTGTAGAATTGGCTCGTACCAGACCAGGACTGCTTTTGGTAGCCCTTTGCCTCCTTCATCTACGCACTCCCATTTTTGGTTTAGAAGAATCTAGTCCTTTCCACTTTGGGCTCCAGAAATATGTTTTTGGTTTTTGTTAAAATTATATTATTATTATTATTATTATTATTATTATTATTATTATTATTATTATTATTTTAGAGAGAGGGAAGGAGAGAGAGGGGTGGGGAGGGGCAGAGGGAGACAGAGAGAGAGAGAGAATCTTAAGCAGATCCCATGCCCAGTACGGAGCCCAATGCAGAACTCAATCTCACCACCCTGAGATCATGACCTGAGCCCCCCACAAATTATGTTTGAGAATGTCAATGCAGCTGTCTTTCCCTCTAACTCTGACAATGCCTTGTTGTTCTCTCCTCTGCCAGACCCTCTCTAGGGCACGGCCTCACCCCTGTGCTTGTGTATGAAAGCATTCTGGATATCAGGCATCTAGTTCTTTCCACCTCTCACCTCTGATTATCTCCCTCCGCCTTCTCTTCTCACTACCTCCAGACCAGTCTGGTGGATCCCAGCCCTTGGCTCAGACATTTCTGTTGTGAGGTCACAGAGCAGTTTGGTGGGTTAAAAGCAAACCTCACTGGCGTCTAGGAGACCTTGATGTCTCTAATAGACTGCTTTGATTTTCCCTGGTCCACAGCAACCGCAGCCCGTGTCAGTCTGTGAGCCAGCCCCTAATTCACAATCACTATTAACATTAAAAAGAAGTTGAGTATTTGGTAATGCCCACTTAGAAAGCACGAGATGTGCTGAAGTTCTCACATTTCACTGCAAAGCTCTTTGTGACTCTGAGTCAGCATCTTTTTTGCCTTACTGGGTCTCTAAGGAAGGACGTTCTCTAAGAACCACTGGGCTTCTTCCCTGTGTTTCCACTCTGGGTGAGGAGAAAGGGGGAGAGACGCTCCTATGGCCAAACCCACGACTGCCTCCCTTTTATGACAGTCTCCAGTCATGGGCTCAGGGCCAAGTCTCCCTGGTGTCCCAAACCCTGGGCTCTGCAGGGACAAGTGATTCCACAACAGAAGGAAGTTGCCTCTTGAGAATGAAAGGACAGCTTCAAACACGCTGTTAGTAATTCATCAAATGACAAGGATGAAACCACCGGTTCAGGTCCTGCTGGGCAGACAACCGGTCTCGGGCTGAGCAAACCAATGGCAGATGAAAGGCGGAAGCACACCTGAGCCAGCTTGCTCAGCAGCTGCAAGATGCAAATACAGCTCCCAAGCGGCTACTCCATTTCCGCACTGGCTCCGACGCAGCACACACTGAAGGGTTTGACCAGATTTGACAGGATGCCCGTACCGGCAGCAGGAGCAGAACACTTCACAGGGACACCAAATGGTGCCAGGGAAAGGACAAAGAGAGCCCACTGGGCTCTGACGTCAGCTAGGGAGGACTTTCGGAAATCTTTCTCCTACCAGCAGGGAAAGCTTGGGCTGGTATCTGGCTTCCCTGGAGTAGTTTGCAAAAATAAATTAGCATGGACCTGACATTTCAACACTTGCCAATTGCAGATTTCTCAAATGTATCAGCGGGGTTTTGGCTCCAGGATGGCTGCTAAAACAATTTGAGCAACTCACATAATCTGTATCGTTTTCACTGATTTAATGACTGCTTAGAAAAGAAATTGCCAGACTTGGGAAAAGACATCGGCATCATGCCTCACATTTCTCATGGTGTTCGGGGTGGATTCGGTATTGATCAAAATCTTTCAGCAGCCTTTACTCTACATTCAGTGGTTTTAAAGTGACCTGTAATCCTCTGACTTATTTGTGGTCCCTTCTTCATGACTGCATCGCGCAGTATCAAAGGAGAACTGCCTGTGGCTGTTTATATAAATCTTTAAGTTCAGTATCTTGTGGGCTTCCATCAAAGGTAATTGAAACACTTCTGTGTGCAGAATATGGAGATGTTTTAAAGTGCATGTGGGAGAAAATCTTGAAAAGATGGTAGACTGTTTTATAGGAGAGCTAGAAAATGATGACCTGGCTGGGATATAGAAAAAGAACTATATGCATCTGCTAGAAGCCACTTTTTATTAGTGGAATATGTGGCTTACTTTATAAATGGTAAAACCTGAGCCTGGACAGCAGTTTTAATTCTCCAGTGACCACAAATTACATGAAAAGGGCTAATCTGGCTCATGGTAAGATCAGAATGGGGAATGGACTAATTAGACAGAAAACCCAACTCAAATGTCGACTGAGCGGGCCTAAGACCAAGTGCTATTATGGCAGGTGGGGTGCACTTGAATCATTATCACAGAGTGGGAGAGGACCCCTTGTCGTCTTCTGCCGCTTCCCCAGCCGTTCGTTCTGGAGTCTTTGACCACCTAGATGGTTGGCCATAGCCAGGACCTCATAGGCAGCCTATCTTGTAGGTGCTCACTCAGCTCTGTCTATTATAAGTTCCCCTGTGGCCTCTAACCACTGGACCTGCTCTCTGGACACCCCAGAGTGAATCCATGTCTGTAAGACAGGTTTTCTAGTAGTTGATGTTAGGCGTCATGTGTCCCCTAACTTGCCCTTTTCCTTTTCCAGGCTGATTCTGTGGCTCTGGCTCCTGCTGAGGTAACTCACTTAATCAAAGAGGATGAATTTCCCAGAGAGAAGGGAACAGTGCATTAGCCAAGCAAAGAGCCGTAGCTGTGCTTCTGAATTAGACTCTCCAACAAGTCCATGAGTGCTTTCCACTCCCTCTCATTCAGCCTTTCCTCCCTTTCAGAGTTTCCAGAACTCTTGCCATCCTGTGGTCCACCACCTGGCATCAACTAGCCAATGGTCTTGAAAGGGATGCCCAGCCAAGGAGTAAATATGGCACAGAGAGTCTGGTCGGAGCTCCCTTTTCTGGACGGTATACTTCTATGTAGTCGGGTAAGATTCACCTAGCTCCTTCTGATTGTTATTTAACATATCCTGAACATCTTTTACAAATTATTTTTATGATGTAAATTATGTCAAAAAGTACAAGCACTTTGGAAAACAATGTGGCACAATAAAGTGGACCCAGCCATTCCATCTTTAGGGATATACTTACCCATTTTCTTGCACATGCGAAAGAGTAGAGACTTGTAAAAGAATGTTCATAGTCGCATTGTCAGCAATAGCAATAAAAACAAATGAACAAACAAAAGCGGAAGTATCCTAAATGTCCACGCACGGGAGAATGAGTAGATACATTGCTCATTTACTTTTTTTTTAATTGCAGTAAAATTTACATAACCTAAAATTTACCCTTTAATGACTGTTAAGTGTAGAGTTTCATTGTATTAAGCACATTCTGCTGTCGTGCAACAGTCCACCCATCCATCTCCAGAACTTTCCAACTTTCCCCGCTGAAACTCTACCTATTAAATGTTCACTCCCCTGTCCTTTCTGCCCCCAGCCCCTAGCAACCTCTATTCTGCTTTCTGTCTCTAGGTATTTGACTACTCTAGTTGCCTCACGTAAGTGGAATCACAATATTTGTCCTTTTGTGACTGGTTTATTTTATTTAGCATGATGTTTTCAAAGTTCATCCACATTGAGGCATGTGTCAGAATTTTCTTCCTTTTTAAAGCTGACTGGTGTCCACTGAGACATATACACACACTGCATTTTATTTATCCATTCATCCATCGATGGACGCTTGGGTTGCTTCCACCTTTTGGCTCTTGTGAATAATGCTGCTACGAACATGTATGTACAAATATCTCTTCGAGTCCCTGCTTTCATTTCTTTTGGGTATATACCCAAAACTGGAGTTGCTGGATCACATGGTAATTCCATGTTTTGAGGAATTTACTGTTTTCTAGCAACTACATCAGTTTCTTAATTTTTCTTTTTTAAGATTTCTTCATTCGACAGAGAAAGTGAGAGAGCATGAGTGAAGGTGAGAGAGAGAGAGGGAGAAGCAGACTCCCTGCTGAGCAGGGAGCCCGACATGGGGCTCTATCCCAGGACCCTGAGATCATGACCTGGGCCGAAGGCAGACGCTTCACCGACTGAGCCACCCAGGCACCCCTCATTTTTTACTACATAAACTGTGCTGTAGTATAAGTATAACGTAATTTATTAGATATTGCCAACCTTTTTCCTAAAATGACTTGCTAATATACATACCTACCAGCAGTAGGAGTTCCTAGTGATCCACATCTTCACCAACACAGAGTATTATCAGTTTTCTGCTTTTTTGCCAATTTAGAGGCTTTAAAATAATTAACCTATCATAATCTTAATTTTCCCGATCACCATTGCAATTATTCTTCATCTTATAGGTTTGAAAGTTTTGTTTTTCACATGGAAGTCTTTACTCCATTAAGAATGAATTTTTGTGCCTGGTGTATGGTGGGGTCTACCTTCATTCCTCTTCATGGGGTAACCAAGCATGCTGACTCCACCCTTCCCCCCTCACCCCTAGCTCATATGTCAAGTTTGCGTCTATGTTTGCTCTGCCTCTGAGCCCTCTCTTTGTCCACGTGGTTAATCTGTCTGCCTGTGTTAATGGCTTCCCTTTTCTTTACCATCAGGCGACAATGATGAGGGGTTAATTGAGCACCTATGTACCGTATTGTAACCGCACTGGGGTATGGACTGGGGGGTTGGAATTGGCCTGCTGGATGAAGAACGTATGGGCCATGCGCTCATGGCACTCACAGATACATATTTAGATCCTGATGAGGTACGGCGACAAGTGTGCTAACTGAGGAATAGCTGAAGTGCCATGAGAAAAACAACGGAGGAAAGCACTAATGCTAGTGTTAATATTAGAACGTAACGTTAACAGGGAGGCTGACCATCTCAAACAGGAAGTGTATGGTATTATGGCTGAGAGCTGTGTTCTAGACATAGACAAACTCATATTTGAATTCAAGTGTCCCCACTTATTAGCTGTGTGACTCTGACAAATTCTCAAGACCTCATTGAACCTCAGCTTCCTTATCTATGCAGAAGGGGTAATAATACCTATCTCAGAAGGTTGCTGGGAAGATTAAAACAGATCAGGTATCAGTGGCAGTTAGCCCAGTGCCTGGCAACATTAAAAGTACTCAATAAATGTAAACCCATTCATTCATTCATTCATTCACTCATTCATTCATTCAATAATATTAATGGAGGACCTACTATGTGCCAGGCATGGTAATAGGCTACAAATACAAGTATGGGCAAAGCAAATGGTCTCTGCCCTCACACAACTTTCAGTCAAATAGGATATATAGATCTCATACAATAAACACAAACTCCATCACTACAGACTTTGATGAGTGCCATAAGGGGAAATTACAGCAAGGTAAGACAGAATAGAAGGAGGAAACCTGATTTATGATGATTATTTTGAGAGTCACTACTTCTGAGCTGGGACTTGAAGGATGAATAGGAATTTATGAGTGTGGCAGGCAGGGAAGGTTATTCCAGGCACACTGAACTTCAGAGGAAATGTAAGGAGATGTACGTTGTTTTCCGAGGTCAGGGGCAAGGGAATGGGCACCCCTCACTGCCCAGAGACTTTGGAGGGATTTCTCTTGCCCACCTTTCCCAGGGGATGAGCAGGAGAAGGAGGTTGTGTGACTGCCTATGCCTCTCAAATATGTCTGCGGCTTAGAACCCTCATCTTTGGTCAGTGCGAGAAAATTATTGCTTGGGACTGACTTCCGTTTGGGCACTCCAAAGCTCACAGAAAGAAAGAGTGCTCAGAGAAAGGAAGGCTAAGTGATTAAAGGTTTTTCTAGGATATATATGAAGCTGATGGTGAATACTATTTTCCAGGAGATATGGCAAAGAGTTATATTTACAAAAACGGAAAAATAGATGATTGTAAGGGATTTTTCTGAACAAGTATAATTCACTAGTTCTCACATTACAGTGTCTATCAGAATCCCCCTGGGGGCTTGTTAAAAATTTAGACTCCTTGGCTATCTCTCAGACTTAGTAGGTGCTCCCTGGGCCCAGGGCTCTGTATTTTTAACCAGTTCCCCAGGGGATTCTGATGGTGGAGAACACCCTTTGCAAAACGCTATAGACTTGTCTGTCATTTTTAACTCTTTCCTTCCTTTCTTTTGTCTTTGTTTGCAAAGTCTTCTTTTAGAAGAGTCTCAAGAATGGGCTTTTTTCCATTCCCCCTGCTCCCGTCGCAGTGTCAGCCTAGGATCCCAAGCACGGTCGCCTGGCTTGGTCTCATAAATATGTGAAACAAGGAAAGTGGGAGAATAGAAATTAAGCTGGTTGGGCAGCCAGCCTACCTTTCTGGTCACTTTGCTTTACTAAACCCTGTGCAGGCCAAGAGCACATATCTGAGAGGGTCATGCAGCTCGGAGCTGCCCATCACCTGACCGCTGATGCATACAATTGTGTAGAAGGTAGTGGGATAGGCTCTGGAGTCAGCCAATGTCAGTTGGAGTCCTATAACTTTGGACAAGTGATGGATCCCCTCGAGGTCTTCTATTCTTGGCTCATGGGGCTTTCTTTCGAGGATGTAAAAGGGTTATACATGAATATGTTAAGGACATGGGGTGGCAGTTGGGGGATTAAGTTAGTGATTAGGGAGCTGGCAATTTGGGGGATTAAGATCAAGTGAGGTGGTCAACTAATCTTCAACAAAGCAGGAAAGAACATCCAATGGGAAAAAGACAGTCTCTTCAACAAACGGTGTTGGGAAAACCGGACAGCCACATGCAGAAGAATGAAATGGGACTGCTTTCTTATACCATACACAAAAATAAACTCCAAATGGATGAAAGACCTAAATGTGAGACAGGAATCCATCAAAATCCTATTGGAGAACACAGTTTTTGACCTCGGCTGCAGCAGCTTCTTGCTAGACACATCACCACAGGCAAGGGAAACAAAAGCAGAAATGAACTATTGGGACTTCATCAGAATAAAAAGTTTTCACACAGCAAAGGAAACAGTCGACAAAACTAAAAGGCAGGCTATGGGATGGGAGATGATATTTGCAAATGTCTTATCAGATAAAGGGCTAGTATCCAGAATCTGTGAAGAGGTTATCAAACTCAACACCAAAAAACAAATCATTCAGTCAAGAAATGGGCAGACACTTCTCCAGAGGAGACACTGAACAGACACTTCTCCTGAACAGGCATTTCTCCAGAGGAGACATACAAATGGCCGACAGGCACACGAAAAAATGCTCCACATTACTCGGCATCAGGAAAATACAAATCAAAACCACACTGAGATACCACCTCACACCAGTCAGAATGGCTAAAATGAATAACTCAGGAAACAACAGATGTTGGTAAGGATGTGGAGAAAGGGGAACCCTCCTACACTGTTGGTGGGAATGCAAGCTGGTGCAGCCACTCTGGAAAACAGTATGGAGGTTCCTCAAAAAATTAAAAATAGAGCTACCCTGCAACCCAGCAAGGGGCACCTGCACCCCAGTGTTCACAGCAGCAATGTGCACAATAGCCAAAATATGGAAAGAGCCCAGATGTTCATCAACAGATGAATGGATAAAGAAGATGTGGTATATAAATAGAATGGAATATTACTCAGCCATCAAAAAGAAGGAAATCTTACCATTTGCAACAAAGTGGATAAAACTAGAGGGTATTATGCCAAGGGAAATAAGTCAGTCAGAGAAAGACAAATACCATAAGATTTTACTCATATGTGGAATTTAAGAAACAAAACAGATGAACATTGGGGAAGGGAGGGAAAAATAAGACAAAAACAGAAAGGGAGACAAACCATAAGAGACTCTCAACTCTGGAAACAAACAGGTTTGCTGGAAGGGAGATGGGTGGAAGGATGGGGTAACTGGGTGATAGGCATTAAGGAGGGCACTTGGTCTAATGAGCACTGGGGTTATGTGCAACTGATGAATCACTAAATTCTACCTCTGAAACTAAGGATACATATTTTAAAATAAAAAAAATTAAGTGACGAAGATTAGGTTAAATGATTGAGTAGGGCGAGTGGGTAACTTGGGGGATATCCCTGTCATTGACACAGACCATGGAGAGCAACAGGCAGACATCTATATCGCTGTCCTGCACACAGCCCCTCTCATCCTGCTCTCTGTACTTTCTTTTTAAATTGAGGTATAATTGACATACAACATTAAGTTAATTTCAGATGTGCAACATAATGATTCGATATTTGTAAGTATTGCAAAATGATTGCCATAATAAGTCTAGTTAACACCTGTCACCATAGTTACAGAACTTTTTCTCTTGTGTTGAGAACTTTTACGATCCACTCTCTTAGCAATTTTTCTATTATGTAATACAGTATTAACTATAGTCACCATGCTGTACATTCATTTTATAATTTGAAGCTTATGCATTTTGGTTCTCTTCACCTGTTTGGCTCACCACAAACCCCCACTTCTAGCAACTACAAATCTATGAGCTCAATTTTTTTTTTTTTAAGATTCCACATGTGAGATCTTTCAGTGATTATCTTTCTCTGTTTGACTTCTTTCATTAACACAATGCCCTTGAGGTCCATGTTGTTGCAAATGGCAAGATTTCACTTTTTTATGGTTGAATAATATTTCATTATATATATATTTATTTCATAATATTTCATTATATATGTATATATATTATATATATATATATATATATACATACACACACATTTTCTTTATCCGTTCATCTGTTGCTAGACACTTAGTTTATTTCCATATCTTGGCTATGATAAATAATGCTGCAGTGAACATGAGAGTGCAGATATTAGAATCAGATTTTAGAATTAGTGATTTCATGTTCTCCATGTAAATACCCAGAAGTGGAATTGCTGGATCATACGGTAATTCTATTTTCAATTTTTTTAACGATTTATTTATTTATTTTAGGAGATGGGACAGAGGGAGAGAGCGAATCTTCAGCAGTCTCCCCACTGAGCACAGAGCCCATGCGGGGCTCGATCTCATGACCCTGAGATCATGACCTAAGCCGAAACCAAGAGTTGGACGCTTAACGACTGAGCCACCCAGGCGCCCCCCTATTTTTAATCATTTAAGGAATCTCCATATAATGCCCTCTGTACTTTTGCAGTTACTTCTCCAATAAACTTCCATCGTTTCCACTCCCATATACACTTAACCAAATCATTTTCAGAATTCAGCTGAAGTCCCACTTCTTCTCTATGAAACCTTTGATTGGAACAGAAACTTCAGCTCGCACTGATGTTTTCCTTCTCTAGATCACTGTCCTGATTTTCATCCACATCTGTGCCAGTTAGGTTCTGATTGTGTTCTGCCTCATATTGATCTTAAATTATTAGGTGGGTGTGTTTTGTCATCTCATCTCAAATAAAACTCTTGGAGGTCAGAGTGAGTATTTTGCTTCCAATGACTGCAGGGAAAACCTGTATACGTGAAAGGGAGATATATGTTGCATTGACCCACTTGAAGTAATATTTTTTGCTTAATAAAGAGCCAAGGCTCTGAATTTTCATATAGTTTTCATATAATTCTCACACATGAGTTCTCTTACAATTCTCAAAGAAGTGTGCTTTCTTTGTAGCCAAGTTATTCAGTCATGTATTCCTGTGTATTATAAATACAGAAAAAAGAGAAGTGCACCAACAACTTATAGCTACCCTTTTCTCAGTACACACCACAACCTCCCCACCCCCAAAGGAGGGACAATTGAGGGCCAAGATTCTGATCATAAAGATATTGGTGCTGAGGCACTGATTCAGCACCTCCCACCCCTGGGTGGTTTCCTCTCTCCTCTTAGGTGCAAGCGTGCTGAGCAGGGGGTCTTAACCTTCGGTCCCAACCGGTTCCTAGTTGGTGGTGGGGTAGATCTGAAGGCTGCTTGGTTTTTCCAGTCCCTGCCCTCCTGCGGCTCCACTCAGAGACCGAGCCTCCTCACCCTGTTCTTTAACATTTTGCTTAGAGACCCTTCTCTTCCCACCCCCAAAACGAAGGACATTCTCTTCAAGCAACAGGGGTCTAGCCAGCAGTGGGCAGTCTGCACTGGGGAGCTGGGCTGGGCTGGGGGCAGTGGCGGGACACACCCCAGCGCCGTTGTCTTCGCCTTTCAGTTTTATCTTGAAATAAAGCACACGGCTTTCAAATTTCCTGTACCTTAGTTTCCTTTCTTCTGGGGACACTCCAAAGGGTGACTTTCAGGGGGCTTAATCTTGGGGCCTGGGGGCTGGACCTTTGATTGTCAACTCTCTTCCCCTTCCCTCCCCAAGTCCAACTTCGTTTATGAAGTGCGACCTCTAGAGGCCGGCGGTGGCATCCCAGTTAAACCCGGCGGAGGTTCTCGCTAGTCTCGACACCAAATAATTACCCAACGCAAGCAGCCCGCAGTGAAGTGGGTCCGGGAAACCGGGGAAACGTTCTTTTAAAGTTATGGTTTCCCTTCGAAGAAAAATCTCAGCTGTAACTCTGACAACCAGTTTCTCTAGAAGAAACATTTTCACATGAAGTCGGACTGCCCTGCAACTTTCTGAGACCCGAAAACACTTCATTTCCACAGTGTCTATTCCTTGTTTGTAACTGAGAGAATCTCTCCATATGTTGGTCAAACCCTGAAGGCCTTCTAGGCTGGCTTGATTTCATCCTTTACAAAACAGCTCACTCATTAGGATGGGAAATTTAGGATGAGGAAGAAAAGCCAAAGCAGACCCACTTTCACACACACCCCCCCCCCCCCCGCCATGGGTGTGTATTCACAAACTCACGTTTAGCAGACGCATTTCGTTGTGGTCCAGTCAGCAGACCAATGAAAAGAACCTGAGGTTTTGCAAGATTCTCAGCAGGAGAAAGTCAAGAAGAACCGGGACCAGGTCCTGTCAACACCAGAGATCCACAGAGCTGGACTTTTCTGGAGAGCAGAGACCTTTCCTCGGACCGCTACTCGGGAGAAGATGGCGGGCAGAACCTCAGGCTGGGGCCGGAGCCAGGAGACCACGTGAAGTGGCGCTGAGGCGAGAAAGTGACCAGGTGTTTTTTAATTACGAGGTTGCTAATACTCACCTTAAGGGAGAAAGTCGCATTAGTTTAACTAACTCTGCATGCTTCCAATTCAATTTTAAAAACCTGACGTTGCCAAACAGGAATGCAGGCCCTTACTCATTTCTCAAGTAGAATGAAATAAAATTGATTGTCTATAAAATATTTATCAGATCTAGGCTAGTGTTTGAATTATATCTCCTGCAGGCTTTAAAATGTCCTCTCTCTGCTTATTTCATTATTGATTAGGCAGACAAAACTTTTACTTAATGCAGTAACTATAATGTGTTTACTGGGATTAATTTACTCACTCTTGAGGATTACTTTAATTTTTTCATGAAAACAATTTGTCTTGGGACTATTTTCCCCCAAAGCGTCACATCAAAATTTATTAGACTGTTATACGATTCACAGTAATTTGGGGATCACTGAATAATTTATACCTGTGTTTGCCCAGCCTGGCTGCCCATCAGAATTACCTGGGGAGGGGCACCTGGGTGGCACAGCGGTTAAGCCTCTGCCTTCCGTTCAGGGCGTGATCCCAGCGTTCTGGGATCGAGCCCCACATCAGGCTCCTCTGCTGCGAGACTGCTTCTTCCTCTCCCACTCCCCCTGCTTGTGTTCCCTCTCTCACCGGCTGTCTCTATCTCTGTCGAATAAATAAATAGAATCTTAAAAAAAAAAAAAAAAAAGAATTACCTGGGGAGTGTCCTGAAAATACAGATCCCCAGGTTCCCAGGTCTCACCACAGACCCAGTGAAGCAGAATCTCTGGGGAGTGTGGCCTGGGAATTTTTCCATTTCAAGGTGGCTCCCCATGATTCAGGGGCAACCCAGCTTCTCTTGGTGGACTAGGTGTTTGGAACTGATCAATATAGTTTAATCTTGGGTAATGTTAATGTTATTGTCATTAAATGTATAATTTTCTGTTGTTAACACCGCATGTCCATAAATCTTTGCCTCCTCTTGTTCACTAGAATTACCCAAGCAGCTCTCCTTACTTCAGAGGAGGAGGAAAATCGAAGAGAAGGAGGTTCCATTGGGACTGTGTCATCACTGTGAACTGAGGAGCCAGCGAGAGCAAGCAGAGCTGCCACTTGGTGAGCTTCCTCTCTCCCTCCTGCTGGCCTGGTCTGCACTAAGTTCTTTGGGTCAAGTGCCTCCATGCGGTTGGGTCCTTGAAGACCTTCAGGAGAGCTAGACTGGCCCCTGGTTACATGCCAGCAGAGTTCAGCATGCTCAGTGAGGTGAATTGGTTCCTGGACACGGGGCTTGAAGAATACTGACCTGTCAAGTCACTTGATGAGTCGAGACAGTCATACCATTTCAAAGCTATCAAGACCAAAACCCTCGGGGGCGCCTGGGTGGCACAGCGGTTAAGCGTCTGCCTTCGGCTCAGGGCGTGATCCCTGCGTTCTGGGATCGAGCCCCACATCAGGCTCTTCCGCTATGAGCCTGTTTCTTCCTCTCCCACTCCCCCTGCTTGTGTTCCCTCTCTCACTGGCTGTCTCTATCTCTATTGAATAAATAAATAAAATCTTAAAAAAAAAACAAAACCCAAAACCCTCAATTATATGCCCATAAAAAAATTAAAACATAACAAATGCAACCCCAACAATGTCAACATAACACTAAAAAACTAAAGTGTGTTTCCCTCCCGCTCATGTCAATGAATAGGTTTTCTTAAGTGAACCAAGGCCATCCATCTATTTGAATTAGGAATCTGTCTCTGGGTTTGATCAAGAATTTCAGGAAAATAAATGTATCTACTAGAAAAGCCTTACAAATAGTACAAAAAGTAAATCATTTAAAGGCGTGCATTTGAGGGGCACAGGGCAAATTCCAACGGTACAAAGGGCATGTGATGAAAAATAAGCTCCTTCTTATCCTTTCTAGGTTTTGTCCTTAGAGATAGTCACTGAGACTGATTTTTTGGCTATTCTTTGAAAATATTTTATGCTTATATCATACACCACCTCATACATGTGCTGACATCTTCTTGAAAAGCAAGTTGTTTCTGGCCTTTTTGCTATTGTAAAAAATGCTCCAGTGAATGGCCATGTCCCTATACACACCTGTGCCATGAGTCTCTCAATCCATGGGGATAGTGTATCTGAAGGGTGCATTTCAGGAATGAAATTAACAGGCTCATTGACTATGTACACACTTTGTTTTGATAGATGGTCCAAATCCCACCCTCCAATGCCTGCCCCCACCCCAGGGGTGAGCCAGTTTATCAGTCACCAAGCGTGTCTGAGAGTCATCTTACTGAATGCTCTTGTTGCTTCTAATAGTTTTTCTGTTGATTTTCTGTGTCTTTTTAGTTATAAAATACATTATTGCAGATAAGGAATATTTTACCTCCTTATTTCCAATTTTAATCTTATTTTCCTTTTGCATTGACTTGTAATTCTAGAGTAATGCTAAAGAACAGTGGGGAGATTGGGCATCTTTGTCTTTTTCCTGACTCTACTGTTTCCTTATTAAATACAAAAATAACTTCTATTATCTCCTTATTAAAATCAAAAATATTTTTTTTCTTTTCTGAGAATTAAAAAACATCCGAAATAAAATGTTAAATTTTATCAAATACCTTTCTGGAATCGATTTATTTTATTTTATATGAAAATAATTCATTATATTAAATTTAAGATTGCTCGGGAAATCAAAGACTTCTGGTTGCCCTGAATCTATCAAAAATTATTATGGTTACAACATTATTTGTAGTAGAAAACAAAAACAAAAATCTAGGAACTATGAAAATGTTTCTCAGCAGGGAAATGGTTAAATAAATTACACACTTTCATATGGTGGGAAGCTATTCACCTCTTTAAAAAATAATGAAGTAGATTATATATGCCAAGATACATCAATCTGAGATCCAAGGTCAAGTAAAACTAACAAATGCAATATAGTGTGTGTCCTCATTTGTGTAAACAATAAAAAGGGACATGCTCCTGTAAGTATGCATGTATATACAAAGAAAAATTCTGCAAGGACACAGAAGAAACTATTAATAATGTTTATTCCTTGATGAAGGATAGATGTCTGGGGATCTGAGATACTCTGCTCTGTTTTGGATTTTTTAAAAACCACATACATTTATTCCTTTTTCAGTGAAAAAAGAATAACACAAAAGTAATGGTTAAAAGAAAAAATTTTGTTCATGTTAAAGGTTTAAATGCTAAAAGACGAAAGACAAGCAATATTAAACATAACAATTATGGGCCATATTTGTCATACAGAGGTTTTTGTGGTTTTGTTTTTGCACTTGAGGTAGATATCTTACTCCTCTCATCCTAGTCCCAGTTCTATGACAAAGCTCCAGCTTCTGGAATTTTCCACAAGCCCCTATACTCCTCTGCAGTGGGAGCTTAATCCAGCTGAGTTGGCCTCATGCTTACATCTGGGGGAGTCATGAAGAGCTTTTATAGTAAATATTCTCCAAATAGAGTTTAAAACTCCATTTTTAAAAAGACTTTATTTATTTATTTGAGAGAGTGAGAGAGTGAGCACAAGCAGGGGGAGGGGCAGAGGGAGAGGGAGAAGCAGACTCCCCGCTGAGCAGGGACCCAACTCAGAGCTCTCGATCCCAGAACCCTGGGATCATGACCTGAGACCTAAGGCAGAAGCTTAACCGACTGAGCAACCCAGGCCTCCCTCCAACTATCTTCTTAACATTAGCATTACATCACTGTATTTCATTAACAAATACAAAAGAGGTGGTAGAATAAATTGTTTTGGGGATCCTGAGATGAAAAGAGGAAATATATTTTCTTGTTTCCTTTTAATGTCTGATATGGAGAAGGGAAGTGCTCAGGCTCAAGGTCCCACATAGTTAAGCATCTCCATTCAGGGAAGACTTCTTACTGGCACATCCAAGCAAAAGAATCGAGCTTCTGTCCTGGCAAAGCCAGAGGCAGGTCAGAGTATAAAATCCCAGCAAGGGAGTGCTCGGCTTTAGAGCTACCTAACGGGGGCTAACGCCATGGTTACGGTTTCTGTCAGTGTGACTGCTTCTGCTGCTCATTCGTCATTTGCAAGTCATCTGTCTCGCCAAGTCTAGATGCGAGTCCCTACTGTCCTCTTGGTTGATGTAAATTATTTGCTACCCAGAGATGGTTGCTCTGCAACTTAGGGAGAGCTTTAGAAAATTCTCCTTGAATGTCCAGAGGGCTTTGACCCTTGGAAGCTCTTGACTCTTGGTGACCTGATTGTTCACCATTGTCAGGGACAATGTTTGCTTCCTTTCGTTCCCTTACACATTATCTCTCTCAGCTAATATGGTCAACAGCACTGATTTCTGCTCTTTGGCTATCAGGCATATCAGGCAAGACCCAACCTTCCTGAAATTGTTTCTTCCTATTCTGAAAGAAGAAGGAATGCCGAGGGAGTCATGTATTTCTCCTTCTTCCTGGGTATGACAACTTTGTCCACACAGGTAAGAGAAAGTATGAGCATCCTTTTGGCTGGTGACAAGGTGCTGCTTTGCGGACTGCTGCAGGAGGCTGGCCTCAGCTAGGGCAAATCCTCTTCCCCTTTCTACACTGTGTCCTTTGGTCTGGATCAGTGGAAAAGGCGGGTCTTCCTAAAATGCTGCCTGAGATCCTCTTGCTCTGGTCAGTTTAGGAAATGACCAGAGGGGGAGGGCAGTCTCCACTACATAGGCTTAGGAATTTGTAGCTGGGAGATTACTTACATTGTAGGGAAAAGTGAAAACATGAAGTTTGGGCTAGGAAAAGGGCAGAGCTTTGGGAAAATGTGATATTCGGGGATATGTTTTTGTAACCAACTCTCAGCCACGTCATCAGTCTTTGGCAGAAAGCAGGGAAGAGCAATGGAAAGCTATCACTGGAGAGATCCCAGGGCGTGATGGGCAAGGGGGAATCTTACGAGAAGCAGCAAAGAGTGCCTGTCTGGAGTTTAAAAATCCGAGTTTTCCTTTTGGTTTTAGGAGCAAGGGATTATAAAATAAGCCAGTTAGGAATTTACCTGAGATAGTATTATATATATAAGAGACAGAGAGGAGGGGGGAGGGGAGGCAGGGAAAGAGAGAAAGAGAGAGAATTTTATTTTTGAAGTTCTGGGAGAAAAAAATCTTTAAACAAAAAACTCAAAAATATTAAATCAGAGATGTTGGAACCACTCAGGTGCACCATGACAACTGTCTCTGAAATCAAATGACAAATCTCCAGGAAATGGAGGAATCCACCAAGTGCCCAGAAATTCATTCCGAGTTGGGAATTTGGGCATCGGGTTTCTCATTTGGCAGCCAGGCCATTTCAGGGCCCCTCTGAGGCCTGTCCTGTTGCAGCACAAGGACATTGTCTAGCTAGTTATCGTGACAGTGTGTGAAGTGCCCCCACAAGCCCTGCAGAGCTCCAGCCAGAGCCTCCCGGAAGTTGTCTGTGAGGTGGAGTGTCGGTGTGAGGTGGGCTGGGAGCTCCTGGCCATCACAATCCTCAGAGTCATCTCTCTTCCATCTTTCCTTCCAGAATATCTGACTTTGCTCCATGGCAGCCTTGAGGCAATGCCTATGTGATTTACAAAAGTCTTCACGTTTCATGAGTCGTCTTCAAGATCCATACGGGACTATTTCCTAACTGAACAAAGGCCAAGTTTCCACCTAACATCTGAGCATTTTTTGTCTATTTTTTCTGCGGTACTTCGAGCAATGGCCAGATTCAGATCAGCTTGGGTACTTGCGGTGGACATCTGTTGTTTTGGTCCGACCAGCATCCCTTTTCCTGTCCTTGGGAAACAGCAGCCAGACTCTTTCTTGGTGGAACTACCATATTTCACTGCACAAGTGATGGAACTGTCAATGAGGGGTTGAGGGGAGAACTGAGACCCAAACTGGGCTAATTAGACTCTTCTGGGAATTTGAATCACCGGTGGAATAACATCAAGTCACAAAAATAATTCAGGTCCAGGGAGGCACCATTACTTCCTGGCACTTACTGTAGCTTACTGAGGAGGCAGTGTGGCCTTTGGAGTGCGCGCTGTGGGCTAGATGGTTTGAGTTAGAAACCCAGCTCTGCCACTCCCTAATAGGACCTCGGGCAAGTTAATTAACCTCCTTATGCCTCGGTTTCCTCAGGTTGTAAATAGGGGATAATAGTGCTTCCCACATAGGGTTGTTGTTGGCATTACATGAATCAACGCAAGTGTATCAGGGCGAGCTCTTGTCAGGAAACAAGAACCGCTCTGAGTTTTTAAAGCAGAAAAGGAATTTGATGCGTGGAATTAGGAACATAACAATGAGGGGCTAGAGAAGCAGGCTTCAGGCTGCCCGAACAGCTTCTGGAATATACTTCCAAACTGGTCTGCCAGGGGAGCTGCTTCTTTTGCCAAGAGCAGGAAGGTAGACCACTAGTAGACCATCACTGGGGCAGCTGACTTCAAGAACACAATGCCTCGGGGGCGCCTGGGTGGCTCAGTTGGTTAAGGGTCCAACTCTTGATTTCTGCTCAGGTCGTGATCTCAGGGTTATGAGACTGAGCCCTGCATCAGGCTCCATACTCACTGTGGTGTCTGCTGGAGAATCTCTCTCCGTCTCCCTCTGCTCCTCCCCTCTGCTTGCACTAAATACATATGTACATACATACATACATACATAAAACCTTTAAAAAAAAAAAAAAGAACACAATGCCTCAGCTGTGACCCAGGGACCAGGGTGGCACCTGGATGCTACTGTGACCACCTTTCATCACTCAAGAAGTTGGGACTGGACAGTGGACAGGACTCTCCCCAAGAACATTAAGATCACCGAGGCTTAATTGTTAAGGTTGAAATCATCGCTGCTAGCAAAAGTGCTTGCATTAGTAAACAAGTGATGCGACTTGTAACCGAACCATCTAACTCCAAGTGTGCTCTCAGCCCTATAATTTCATAATTCTCACGTCACATGCAGAAATGTTTCATTCTTGTAATTATGCTTCGTATCTTCCATGATTGCAAAGAGGGAGGATGGTAATTTGTGGGCCCTCCAGCAGAAGAGAAGCATTTATTGCTTGCATTTTCCTGGCTCCCTTGAAATGCAGTTTTAATGGTGTAATTCACTTTTGTAATACTGGCCTGGAGAGCTGCAGGCTTTAGCAGTGCAGTCAGACATGCTATTGAGGCTTCACCTGAGCCCAAGGAGAAGCATCTGGACTGCAGAACTGTGAGACTGGGCAGGGAGGTGGATGAGGAAGCTGATCCTGATAGAGACCCCACAGTCAGGTGCCAGCTATGGGAGGTTGGGGGCAGGGCCTTACCTGCCCTGCAGACTGGGGCATGTGCAGGTGTGGGAGGGGAGGGCTGAACAATCCATGGGGTTCAAAGACCATGGAGTCTGCCGTGGCTCAGGCTTCCATTCATACCAGATCGAACCTAACAGCAGAACCTTTCATGGTAGCCTTGGCACTGGGAATGTTCGGGAGCTCGGTGAGTACAGATGAGCTCAGGGGCTATACACAGCAGGACTTCCCTGGTGAAGAGGGGGTGCTGGGGAATGAGGAGAAGGAGATGTGAGGAACAGGGGGGCTTGCAGGACTGAGTGGGTCATCAGACCCTTTCCTCCTGCAAGTCACCTCTGGGATTTAGCCTAGGTACCAGTTATCCTAAGCAGAAACCACTAAAACTGCATTTCTTTCACTTGAATAGACTACAGACCTTTTTGTTTGTTTAATCAGGAAAGAAGTTCTGTGTTAACTAGGCCTATTGCTGTGATGATTTCACAGTATATACAAATATAGAATCATTATGTTGTACACCTAAAACCAATATAATGTTACATGTCAGTTATGCTACAATAAAAAAAGAAATTCTTACAAGCCAAATATTGGATTAAATGGTTTTCATTGTAGCCAATTAAGTACATAAAAATACAAAGCTATATAAATTTTGGCACCTAGTATTTATATCATTCCATATTTTCATCTATATATGGGAATATATATTTCATGCCATGCCAGTCCCTGTGTAGGTGTGTGTGTATATAAAATGATATAAGTATAAAATAGTACAGTGCTGTGGTTAGGAACACAGGCTCTGGAGCCCAAACTGCCTGGGTTCAAATCCTAGAGTTGCCACTTATGTGGTATGGAAGCTTAAGCAAGTTCTCTCTGTGCTTTGGTTCACTTCGGGCAAAGTGCCCGTAACAGTACC
Organism: Ursus americanus; assembly: GCF_024610735.1. Classification (NCBI taxonomy): domain Eukaryota; kingdom Metazoa; phylum Chordata; class Mammalia; order Carnivora; family Ursidae; genus Ursus; species Ursus americanus. The sequence goes on from NC_142129.1 coordinate 48,491,112, forward strand.
TATTTGCCAGAGTTGTGAGGATTTAATGAGCTAATCTATGTAAAGTGCTTAGTATAGTTCCTGGCATGTAGTAAGCTCACAGTAAGTACCAAGCTATTACATTATCATAAAAACAAAGCCAACGTGAGATTGAAACACAAACCCATCTGCAAAACCAATATTGTTCAAGTAAGCCATACTACTTTAACGTGCCAGACAAGACTTTTGTTCTGAAACTAATAGGTCCTGTGGGTTTAACATGATGGTCTCGGTCTAGTTCTGGATTTACTTCGGCCTTTGGGTTCAGTGCTAATGCAGAGAATGCCTGATACTCTGGCCCTATTTACTAGTTCAGAATAATCAGACCTCATAGTTATTTAAAACTCTGCCCTTGAGCATTCCTGAAGTGCCAATTTTAATGAAATGCCACTCGATAACTCTATGGAATTGTCTGGTTCATTCAAAAGTAAGGTTAGCATGGCCATATCCTGGGAACCTGCATAAAGTGAGTGTCTTATCGCCTTATTGCTCGAATAACAAACAGAAAAGTTCCTTATTGCTCACTTCCTGCTACATTCTCCATAAATGAACTTTTACAAGCCAGTAGGTGCAAAATAGTCTCTACGAAGAGAATGAGAACGTGGTCCTGTTACTACAAGGTTCCTTTGAGTTTGGGGCCCAGAATGCTTGGCATTCTAACTACTTAAATTGTTCCAATGATTTTGGACCCTCCATTGTTCATCATAACATGATATCACTTGGCTCTCACTTTGTGAGAATGCATTTATAAAGATAAACATAAACTCTAGATTATATGGCAGACTACCAGATTTTTTAAAAGGATCATCATCAAAATGAAAACATGAAATTAAGGGACGAGAACAGCTAACACTCTTTTGGAGAATTGAAGACCCCCGTGAGTCTGTGGACTCTCTCGCTTTGCTAAGTCAGGGCCTGGGGTCCAGTGGGTTCTCCGCAGATGTTGGTGTCAGAAGAGGACGAGAAACTCATAAGGGAAATGAAGGCAAGAGCATTGCCTGGGTGCTCTGGCAAGAGAGGGCCAGGGCAGGGGAGATGCTGGTCCTTGGAGATCTGTGGGCCCACAGGGCTCGCCTTTGGCGCTCGGGCTCCTCGCACCTTCAGGGAACAATTAGGAGCAAGGTTGGTTGGTCCCCCGGTGTCAGGTCTGGAAAGGATGACCTAATTATCAGCCAAGTGGGTTGAGGGTGGGGCTGAGATCCAGCCGTTGGGATTGCAGCAGAAACTGGAACCACCGGCCCTGGAGCTGGTGCCCATGAATACAGCAGTCTGGGAAAACCGGAGCCGGGCGCAAGAGGGTGCGAGTCAACGCCCCCTCCCGTGGGCCACGTCTCAGTGAATCACACCAGCTACACTGGTATCAATACTGTCGGTGGCTCCATTTTGCTCACCTGGAGATTCCCCTTAAGCTGAAGATCAGAGCAAACAGAATCTGATACACCACGGTTTCCCCGGAGAACAGGATGGCCCACATGGCTGGCAGTGCAGCCCACGGTGAGGGACAGATTCCTGGGGAATCAGTCCCTAGAGCTCAGGAATTTTTGTGGCTCATCTGGAGCCTGGCACCTCCCTTTTAAACCAGCTCCCCGTGTGATTCTGGTGCAGGAGGGCTGCTGTGCTGACTTCCACACTGATCCACTTCTTCCTCGAAGGCGAAGCGACCTGGGTTAGCTGAGGAAGCTGCTGGGTTCGTTGATGAAGCAGCAAGATGGTCTTTATTGATTTCCTACCACGTGCAGGGCTCCGTGGCTGGGCCTCTGCAAGAGAGGCCATTGTTCAACTGTCCGCAGTCGTCTCCCCACATTCGGCGCCTGCTGTCCTCTTCCTGTAATGAAGCCTCCCTCTTGTGGCCCAGTCGTACTCCCCGGGGAGCTGGACTATTCTCCTGTGCCAGGATCTGGCTGGCGCTTGGTTCTCTGCTCACCCAGGGGTGGGCTTCCTGCAGTGGCAGGGGTCACTTGGGTTCGGGGCCTGGGTGTGCCCTGGGCCCAGCTGTCCAAGGAGCCAGGCTGGTCTCGTGGGGCTCCCTTCTCCCCTCCAGCCGCAGCAGCTGATGGGATGAGTGCCCCCCAGATGAACCATCCAGCCCTCTGGATACAGGCCCTTGGGTGGCCGGTGCCTCTCCTGGCAACTGGGAGTCTAGTGAGGAGAGCTGAGAGGCCATGAAGAGCTTCGGTGCTCACTGTGTAGCTTGGTGGGATTAATTCTGAAGTTGTTTCATTTATATCTACTTTTAACAAACTGAGTAAAAGGTACTGGCAGCAGAAAGAAAGTTCTGCCGGTGTTGCCCTCCCTGCCGGCTGGCCGCTCCTCCTGCCATGGCAAGCATGCCTGCCCTTTCTGTGACCCTTGTTTTGTTAGGGCCGCAAGTTGGGACTAGAGCAGTCCACCTGCCTGCTTCCGGAACCGTGCGTCCTTCGTCTCCTGCCCTGACAACCCGTAACCCCTGTCAGCTCACTCCCTGAAACATTGCTTCTCTAACTTGGATGGACTTCCCCTCAGTGGGCTGCCATGTAGCTGCAGGGTCTCAGGCACCCTCACTGGGGGATGAACCGATCCCATGATCAACCCTGCTTCCAAGGTAGCCGGGTGTTTAGGCTGCAGTGTAAAACGTTAAGTTTTTATTTCTGCTCTGTTCTTACATTTTGGAACAGAAAGAGCACTTCCTAATTTTTAAAAGACTGGACCTTCTGCATTTCCATCTTTTTAGCTAACAACAGAGTAACTGGATGTGATTTAAAAGGAAATGACATAAAAAACATAAAAGGAAAGGACATTTTTCTTTCAGGATGCTGAAATTCTTTTAAAGATTTATTTATTTTAGAGAAAGAGAGAGAGAGAAAGTGAGTGTGGGCAGCAGGGAGGAGTGGAGGGAGAGGGAGAGAGAGAATCTCAAGCAGACTCCTCGCCAAGCACAGAGCCCGACATGGGGCTCGATCCCATGATCCTTAGATCATGACCTGAGTTGAAACCAAGAGTCGGTGGCTTAGCTGACGGAGCCACCCAGGTGCCCCAGGATGCTGAACTTTTTACCTGAAGACCTGGTTGTATGGAAAGTGCCACACAACTTCTTTTGAGGAGGATGCTTTGAAAAAGAAACGTGTTCCCTAACTGTGATTCCTGATGTAAAAAATACCAACTTTCATGTTTTCTTTATCCTGCTGTTGAAAAGTGGCAATCCATAAAATTATACTTTTTGTTCTTTTCCTTAGCAATCTGCCAGCCGCACCTGTCATGTTTCATGCTCCTAGAAGCCATTGCTGATGTGTAATTGGTGTGGATCTGTCAGTCCTAGAATATTTCTGTTCCCTTTTTTCTCTCTTCTGCTTTTCCCTTGCTAGGGTGTTCATCTCTCCAGCAATTGAACCAGATTGTTCCCAAAGGCAGCATCTCACCTCAGTGTCAAAGTTCGTATTTGCAGAAGCTGCTGCCCACATGGTCGTGGCCTTTCCTGGGCTTTCTGAATTCTCTCAGGCTGAAAGACAACAATATTCAAGAGGCCATTTTCCCACTGACTGGACAGTCACCCAGCCCTGGGACTTCTGCTGTTGCTGGAGCTGGAAGATGGCACCAATGATCGTGTTGGAGTGTGTTCTTGTGGGTGTGTTGGAATATAAGAAACATTTATTGAGAGTAAACCAACTGTAAGGCCCGGTACTGGGGGCTGTAAATGAGGCAACAATAACTTTTATTCTAGGATCTTTTACAATAATAAAGGAGAAAAAAATTATAAAAATGACTGCCGTAGGACTGTAAAATTCTAGAGCCAGCAGGAAACTTAGAGATTATGTAATCTGTTGGCTCTAAATGTTTGACTGCTGCCCACGCTAAGCAGGGAGTTTGACACTGAGACCCAGTACATGCAGACATGTATATGTCATTGAAACGTGATTTACAAACACTACTTCCTTACCCTGTGTCATGTCCTCTAGTGTTTTCTATTTGTTTTGTTCTATTTTATTTAATTACAAATGCTGTTTGTACTTCAGTAAATTAATTTCATGACCCATGAAAATCAAGCTATTGTCTGGGGTTTGAAAACACTGATGCGTAAGCCCCTTACTGACACGGGATGGCTCTGAGGTCGGGGGAGGTGGTATGGTGCGGTCCACATATCGTGCTGAAGTTGGGGCCCAGATCTTGCCTTCATGTTCTTCTCTTGCTAGGGAAAGTTAGTTCTCGGAGGTGAGCACCAGCCAAAATAGACAAAAATGGCCTAATGGATGATGTCAGGAGAGCTGACTTCCACTCCCCACGGGCAGCTGTAACATATCTTAGACCCTCAATTGGGCACCTTATTCCTGTGATCAATGATTTGCTCAGTTTGCTTGGAACGGAGGGGTTTCTTGGGACATGGGACATCCAGTGCTAAAACTGGGACAGTTTCGGGTGAACTGGGACAGTTAGTCACCCTAGGAAACGTTTATGTCCTACTGCTCACGGGAACTAAGTGCCATTTAAATTCCACGCGCAAACAGCCACGGGCATGAGGAGAGCTATTATTTTGATCTTCGGTATGTATTTTGCCAACCACCGAGGAGTGACTTGTCTCTGCAGGACCACACTAATCGAATGACATAGACCTTCCCACGTGCACCACTCCGCCTGGTGCCACCAGAGAACACGACTTAAGCCCTCACCTCCAACATTTTCCAAAATTGATCTAGGGGAGTGTTGGGTGACCTCGAGATTTTTCTGGCTGCTTACAAGTGTCTGACAGGTTATTCTGATGCAATTATTATGTCTGGGTGAAAAGGATTGGAGGTAAGGAATATTAAGAAGTATCAACTATAAAGATAATAACAAAGATACCTAATTTGGAACTAGGATTTTACATGTAACTTCCTGTTTTCCCCCTTGGTTGTGTTGGTTCAGCCTTTGTATAGGATGAGGAAGTTTCTCTGGCCACCTAGTTTAAAGATCACTTTCCTGTCCCTGATACTAAGTTGGCACCTTTCCCTCTAAATCTCATACTTTATTTTGAGACCCTTATGGATTTGGAGAGACTCACTTGACTGCTAGGGAGACTTAGCAAAATTGAGGATCACTGGTACATTTTCATTATCGAGTATTTAAAAATATATCTTATTAGTTGTAGAACACTATGAACACAAGGTCTCAATGTCGTATTTTGTAGATGTCTTTTGAGACCATACACATCATGGGTCTGTACTTGGACTTGGGATGGGGCAGTTGTGAAGGGCACAGGTGAGTCTATTATGCCGAAGCATCTTGTAAAGGACAGACCCTAACACCCAAGTGTTCAGTACAATGACAGTTGCGACGTGCTCTGCCTGGTGGTTTTGTCCCCTCTCTGGGAGTGAGTAAATCTGCCACACCAACCCTTGAAAACTATTTCTGAAACTGCTTCTTCAGATTTGCATTTAGGGCCAGTTTGGCAGCTATGTGAGAAAATTCGTTGTGATTACATCATAATCTCATTCCCCTTTTGGTTCATAATGTAGAGTCGCCCATCTGTTCTGATGCCTGTTAGCGTCTGAAAGAATCAAATGTACCCTCCAAATATGAAGACTTGCCACTATAACAGATTTAAAAAAACAGAGGCCTCGGGCTCTGTATAAAGTTTCTAAAGAGGAATTTTCAGATGCTTTGAGGAGTGCCGTCCCTGCTAGAACGAGAGGTCGCGCTCAGGGGCATGTGTACGGTTCATGCGTTTGTTTAAAAAGCTGTCACATTACTTTAGAGTTTCTCTCTTTCCCTCTAGACTCAAGTAATACAAGTAATTTGAACCATGTGTCCGTTTGCTGTTGTTTGCATGCTGACTTTAGCGTGAGGGAATATCTGCATGGTTTCTAAATTATTCTCTGTGGAGTGTGAACATTTCTTGAAAGTCAAAATAACCATGTCATGTAATTTTATGTGACTTTTCATCTTTTGGTGATTTGAAATTGTTATGCTAACCTAGTTCCCGGAGCCTGTTTCATGGACATTAGGACAGATTTGAGCAAATAAAGGAATTTATTGGGTCATAGACTCGGTGTGTGGCTATGTGGAAGGACTGATTTGCACACCCTATCTCTGGTTCTAAAAGTTGTATTTCCCTTTGTTTGAGGACTTCCTCTAACCTCAGACCTGATATGAAGTTCAAGGACTCTAAACACTATTTAAATGAGAACAAAAAGTCCCCATAAGTCTTCTGCAAAGTGAAAGCTTGCTTCTCCCAGCAGGTGGGATAATTCTCAGATGACATGGGGTCTAGTTTTCTTCCTCGGACTCCTCTAATCAAAGCATTAGCTCGTCTTGGACAAGCTTTGCCCAGCTCTGACGCCTTTCATCTCAGATGCTGAGGTTCTCTATAAACAGTAATTATGTCTCGTCACACCCTCGTTGGCCCCATTTGACGGAGAAGTAAAGTGAGGTGGAGCAATATCCCATTGCTGACAGAGGAGCTGCCAGGGAGTTTGGCTGGGTCTGTGGGGAACCCGGAAGCACCAGGCAGCCCCTGCTACTCCAGGGTGACAGCTCACGAAATCAAATACTCTGGCTTCTTGGTTTGAGTTTTTGACCAGCTGGGTTCACAGAGTGGTCTCTTTGATAGCCATCCTAGGGAGTGGTGGGAGACTGTGATGAGGTTCTGGAAATCCATCCCTAAACATTCCCCTTTTCCTTGTATGCAGCGTGTGGGAAACTTGCTCTGGCCTCTTTCAGAATGGGAATAGAAATATAGACCATCTTTTCAGACACAAAAATTGGAGCACGTAGTGTGAGAATATGAGTGAGTTTAGAGGAATGGTGGAAGAAAGATTCAACATTCGGGTTATACTGGAAAATCCTTGGCATATGGCAGCCCGAGGCATAGGAAGAGTGAATGTCTTTAAGAGGGTTATAAATATAGATAAGATTTTGAATCTGCCAAGGTGACTAGTATTGCATCCCAGCAAAAGTTGGTGGTGAGGTGAGGTGGGGTGGGGAATAGAAATGTGGTGACCTTCAAAGTTCGGGCAAAAGAGAAGGAGTTTGATTACAAATTCATGATACTCAACAACTGAAGAGGGGCAGAGGTATGGTAATCCAGGTTATGCATGCAATGATTTATTGAAGCAAATATGTATGTTAAGCTCAATTTAGCTGTGGAAGATCAAACATTTTCTGGGTTTCAGCTATCATCAGTGCTCCAAAGTAACTTCATCATTTTTCTTCACTTGCTGATGTTTGGGAAGTCTTGGTAATCACGCACACACACACATACAAACTTTTGCAAAGAACACCACCATCTAGCTTCCCCTTCTTGGGGGCCCTCTGGTTTCTTTCTTTAACTGAGGGAAGTCGTCTAGTTGTAGACTGCCATGTTTCCCAGAAGAAAGTGCCAAGATGCTTTGGGCTGAGGAGTGAGACAGATGGGGTGAGGGAAGGCAGAGGAAGAAGGGTAATGGGTGAAGGCGGGGTCTAGGGGAGACTGTACGATTAGCACAACTGTCGTCCATTGCTCCTTGAGGCGCAGCAAACACAGACTCTCAAAAACTATGCTGGGAGATGCTTTTCTAAAATGCCCAAGAGAATAGAATTGCTTTGGGTTATGTGAGTTACTGCGGTAACGATGATAAAGATGGTAAAATGATGATACTAGTAGTAATATCTATTGTTTATTGAGTACCTATGTGTCAGGCATTGTCAACACTTTAATTTCTATAATTCTTTTATATCAGGGTTGCAAATCCACTCACACTTATACACTCATATATGCAAGAAAATGCAGTATCTTTACTTCATTAGAGCTGACCTGATCTTCTTTATCCCCACTCCACCAAGTATACAAGAACTTTTATATTTAAGCCAACCTTAGTCCAAATCAAGAAGTGAATCAATTTTTAAAAATTAAACTCAGTACCTGTTGGATAAAATGACCAGACTTGCCAAATTCCACTTCATCTCAACAACTCTCCTAGATGCCAGCTCAATGGGGGATACGTGGCTTGTGAAACATCATGGCATGGGATGGGGAGAGGGACCCTGGCCTGGCTTTGACCCTTGTGTGTGCTGATCGGGACCTGGGGAGGTTTGGTTGATCCAGAACCATTTCCCATCCTGCTGGTACAAACTACCTAAATCTTACTTCATTTGGAATATGGCGGCTCTCTCTGCTGAGCAACTTTGCCTCTTTTTGAGAGCATAGTGGAGCCCCCCCACCAAAGTTTGGCTGTGGTTTCCATTTAGGACAGCCCTCAGGTCTGTCCTCTGCTCCTCACTGCTACTATGGAAGCCACGTACGCCAAGCTCCTTAGCCAAGAATTCTCAGCTCCATCTTGCACCCTTTTCTTGGGGACATCTAAGAGCTCTGGATCCTGTGGTAAGCTTCAGGGTAACAGGGCAGCTGGGGAAACAAGTGTCAGGTTAGGCTGCACCACAAGATTATTCTGGTGCACTGGGACGGAAGTCTGAGGAGATTTTCCATCAATAGGGAGACAGGAGGCTACCATGTCACCCTGGTCTTCTCTTCAACTCACCTCTCAGAAAGTTCCCTCTCCTCTTTTCAAGTGGTGCCCAGAGACGGGGGAGGTCAGGACAGAACTGACTGCCTGTCTTTCCTCCCTTGTCACCCCATACCTCCCTTTAATACTTCTTGATATATTGGTGGGAAGATATTAAATGGGAGCTAATGGAGTTTAGTAATCAACCATATCTCAACCATATCTGACTTTCATGAACATTGTCTTATTTCATAAACATAAACATTTTAAATTCAAAGTTCCTTATTGGCCTTTGGATTGTAGGTGGTGCCTGCCATGTTTTCTGCAGTATAAATCCATGGTGAAACACCCAGAAAAGGAAACTATAGAAACAGAGGCAGGGTGTGGTTACTGACGTCTAGAGGGCAGGCGGCTGGGCAGAGACTGCTTACAGGGAACAGCTTTCTTTTTGGGGTGGTGAAAATGGTCTAAAGTTGGGGGGATTGTTGCACAACTCTGTGAATATGCTTAAAGCCATTGAATCACACACTTTAAATGGATGAATTGTATGGTATGTGAATTGTATCTTCATAAAGCTGTTCTTTAAAAAAACCCCAAAACCATATGGCTTGGCCTGGAGGAGACAGGCTGCAAAGGAGTATGACTTAAGTGGATTTTAAAAACTGTGATATATTCCTACAATGGACCATTATACAACAGTGAGGAGGAACAATCTCTCGCTGTCACAACCACATGGCTATTTCTCAGAGAAATTGCATACTGAGTGAAAAATGCCAGACATAAGGAGTACATCCTGTATGATCCCATTCACGTAAAGTTCAAAATCAGTCCAAGCTCATCTATGGTGGGGCGCCTGGGTGGCTCAGTCGGTTAAGTGTCTGCCTTCGGCTCAGGTTGTGATCCCGGGGTCCTGAGATCGAGCCCTGAGTTGGGCTCCCTGCTCAGCGGGAAGCCTGCTTCTCCCTCTGCCTCTGCTGCTCCCCCTGCTTGTGCGCTCTCTCTCTCTCAAATGAATAAATAAATAAAAAAAAAACAAAACCAAAATGAATCTATGGTGTTAGATGTCAAGGTAGTGGCTGTTTTGGGGAGGGAGTGAGGTGCTGATTATGTTGTTCCTTTTTCTTTTCTCATTCTTTTCTTTTATTGAGGTGAAATTCACGTAACATAAAGGTAGCCATTTAAAAAAAGAACAATTTAGCAGCATTTAGTAGATTTACAATATTCTGTAACTACTACCTCCATCAAGTTCCAAAACATATTCTCCATCCCAAAGGAGACCCCGTACTTCTGGGGCAGTCGCTCCTCATTCTCCCCTGCCCCAGCCCCTGGCAACTATCAATGTACTTTCTGTCTCTACAGACTTCCCTACTCTGAATACTTCAAATAAAATGAACCACATGATATGTGATGTTTTGTGTCTTTTTTTTTTTCACTTAACAAAATGTTTTCCAGGTTCATCCTCATTTTAGCATGTATCAGTTCTTCATCCTTTTTATGGCTGAATAATTTTCCATTACATGTGTATATCCTATTTTGTTTACCCATTCATCTAGTGATGGACTTTTGGGTTGTTTCTGCCTTTTGGCTGTTGTTTCTTGATCTGGGGGTCTTTGCTTTGTGAAAATTCACTGAGTTTAAAGCTTGTGCAACTTTTCTATAAATATAGTTCATCAAAATGTTTACTAAGATAGTATATCTGTTTATTATTTGCAGAAAAGTATCCCCAATATATCTGTAAGGTGAATTTTGCAATTCCCATTCGACAAATGAAGAAACTGAGGTCTGAGGGTTTCAGTGACTTGTGGAAGGCTACCTGGCTACAAGAGAGAGAACCAGGCTGTAAGTAGGCCTGCCTGGCCACCTGGGCCACAGCTTCACAGCCTTCCCCTGGGCTCCTCCCTGCCAGGCCTCCAGCCCTTTTCCCTCAGGCCACGAGTGGAGCTTTTTGTGGAGAAACTTGTTCCTTTTATACAACAGCTACAGACCTAGAAGGCCTTCCATTCCCTCCCCCCTCCCCCAAGAGTATAGACTCAGAGGGTCTGCAGTGACCAGTCCTTTTAGGCCTGTCCTAACATTGTGGCCACCTCTACCATGTGATCATCGAGCCTTCTCTATCACTAGCAACTTTTTCCAGCTCTGAGTTCCCCCAAAGTCTTCAATAAGGGGAGCAGCATTCGAAATAGTTGGATGGATGGTATTCACCTGTCACTTAAGAGCTAAAAATAAAAAAGGGGAGGTGATAGTGATTTGCCATTAGTGGCATGATGCCAGCTGATTGACACATTCTCATTGTGATTTCCAGGACAAGGAAATATCTAAAGCACAGCTGGCCCTGTCATCCAACATGGCAGTAAATGCTGGTCACTCAGTACAGTCTAAACTAGAATGGGGGGGTGAGCATGTCTCTTGAATACAAAAGACAATGGTACTCAGTGAAAAAGTGAAATCTAGACATGCTTAGCATAGGCTAATTGGATCAATGCCATGTCCAAGGATGACTTTCTCTTCCACTCACAGGAGAGGTAAGTAATGAAAGGCTCAGGCCAAGATTCTGCTGGAAAAACACGGGGCTATGTCTGGGCTGAGACTCCTGAGGGGCCTTTCATTTTAAAATGTGTTTTCCAATATAAGCTGACTTTTTGAACCGAATTTGAATTTTAAGTGGAACTTTGAAATCTTCTGAATAGTTATTGGACCTTCTTGAGGCTTTATTTCCATTAAGGTCAAGTCTGTTCCTAACATTCTTCTTTTTATGTAGATGTGTGTTAAGTGATGAAATAGGAATCCATGAGTTTGGCTTAGTGGTTGGGAATGTAAAAGGGTGTCACCGTAGAAACCTAAATCTGAATCTTGACATGAACGGTTTGCCTGGGTCAAATCAAGGTTTTGAGTTTTTGGCATTTGACCTTCAGAAGTTCTGGGTGAGAAGGTTTTCCTGCCTCATAAGGGTCGTGCTCACTGAAAAGCGTTCCAGCAGGATTGACCTGCTTTGACATGGGGAAAGCCCTTTCTGAAGGCCCACGTGGTAATGAAGATGGGACCCCCATTTGTTCAGGGAGAAAAAAACTCAACAAATATTAATTGTATTTTTTATGCAATTAAAAATTCAGATGTCTTGAGAGGAAAAGGTGTAGCAGGAAGAAAGTAATAGAACTTTAAAAAAAAGATTTTATTCGTAAGTAATCCCTACACCCAACGTGGGGCTTGAACTCACAATCCTGAGATCAAGAGTTGCATGCTCTCCCGACTGAGCCAGCCAGGTGCCCCAGTAATAGAACTTCTGATTGCACTTTGTGAATATTTTATTATTTTTTTAATTTAAAAAATTTTTAAAAGATTTATTTATTTATTTATTTATTTATTTACTTTAGGCAGGGAAGGGCAGAGGGAGAGGGAGAGAGAATCCCCAGCAGGCTCTGTGCTGAGTGTGGAGCCCAACGCAGGGTTGGATCTCATGACCCCGAGATCAGGACTTGAGCCAAAACCAAGAGTCAGAACCTTAACCAACTGAGCCACCCAGGCACCCCACACTTTGTGAATATTTTATGTGAAAAATTACTTTCACCAAAAGGTTAATTTTTTTTCAGTTTTCTATCATGAGGACTTTCTTTTTTTTTTATTTTTTTTATTTTATTAATAATGATTTTTTATTATATTATGTTAGTCACCATACAGTACATTCCCGGTTTTCGATGTAAGGCTCGATGATTCATTAGTTGTGTATAACACCCAGTGCACCATGCAATACGTGCCCTCCTTCTACCCATCACCGGTCTATCCCATTCCCCCACCCCCTCCCCTCTGTAGCCCTCAGTTTGTTTCTCATAGTCCATAGTCTCTCATGTTTCATTCCCGCTTCTGATTACCCCCCCTTTCTTTATCCCTTTCTTCCCCTACTGATCATTCTAGTTCTTATGTTCCATAGATGAGAGAAATCATATGATAGTTGTCTTTCTCTGCTTGACTTATTTCACTAAGCATTATCTATCATGAGGACTTTCAAACCAGGGTGTTCCATGTCTACTCAAGATGGGTTTGTTTCATTATTAACAAAAGGTGTCCGTTCAGAAACTTTTACTTTAAGCACCCAGAATTTAAACTTCTATCCTTGAGGAGCATCTGAGTAGCTCAGCTAAGCGTCCAACTCTTTCGGCTCAGGTCATGAGATCGAGCCCCACGTCTGACTCTGCACTGGTGTGGAGCCTGCTTAAGATTCTCTCTTCCTCTCCCTCTGCCCACCTCCCCCAAAATAATAAAAATAAAATAAAATTTTATCCTTGAGATGTGTCTATTTTCCCAAGTCACTTCTGCCAGTTGCAGCAAAGTTTGTCGACAAGTAGGATTTACAGCGAGGGTTAAAGTTGAGAGTAGCAGATTCTTTAGTACAAGCTTGGTTTGTAAGATTTACCAGAGGGGCGCCTGGGTGGCTCAGTCCGTTAAGCCTAAGTCTTTGGCTCGGGTGGTGGTCAGGCTCTCTGCTCGGTGGGGAGCCTGCTCCCCCTGCTTATGCTCTCCCCCCATTCCTGTCAAATGGATAAATAAAATCTTGAAATAAAAGAAAAAAAAAAGATTTACTAGAAATGGGTACATGAGATTGAATGCTGATTTTTTAGGAGATATGGAAATGATCTCATTATATTTCTCCATTTAAAAGTTAAGGAGGAAGGGAATTCTTTGATTTTAGAAAAATGTGTTTTGGGATCTCGGGGGACAAGTTGAAAAAGGTTTTCTTTAATTGGATCTGAATCGTAGTGGCTGAGAACACAGTGTTATTTATTTAGGAAAAACAGAGACATCTGCTGGTGGATTGGCAGACTTACTTTTCCAGATGCTCGGAAGGCCCCTGAAGGGGTAGTACTTGCAAGACAGGGACAAATCTTTTACAATTTATGCTGTCTCCTTTCTAAAAGAGCTGTTTTGTAATCATGGAATAAGACTGTTCGGTGAAAGAAAAGCAAACTTACACATACAGTTGACTGAACTGTGCTGCTTTGGTAAGACTGTCTTGACTACCCCTGGCTCAGAAGGCCAGAAGGCTTTCAGAAAAGGCGTGTTTCTGTCTGACTCCTTTTAGTCTGAAGCCTGCAGTGAAAGGCCCTACGGGGAGCAGATTTGTGAGAAGGGGGTCACTCATTCCTCATCCAGACGACAGAACATCCTGGTGTGTGCAGCTTCTGGAATGGGACGTGTTTGGGGACTAACCAACGTCTACTGGCTCGTTTCTTAACTCTCAGTGTGTTTCTTTCAGAGGCAATACCCACTTCTAGGATTGTTGTATGGATTAAACACGATTTTTGGGTGGAAAGTTAAAGCACAGTTGAGAAAGGCTCCTAGGACCCTCATAGCCACAGTCACCATCTTGAAGTTGGGCAGAGCCTCCAAGCTTAGAGAGTAGTTCTGTTTTTCATCTAGAATTTTCATTTCCCTGCACAAACACACGGTCACCTCAGACTCAACCAACCCCAAACAGAATTCATCACCTCCAACTGCCTCCCTGCCCGCAAGGGGCTTAGAAGCCATTCACAGGCGCCATCCCGGATAAGAAATTGAGGCATCTGGTTTGTTGCCAGAGCCTGTTCATGTCACTAAGACCATAGGCTCTGGACTCAGGGCCTCAGTTTTCTCTTCGTTAGAATGGGGACAATAATACCCTCCTGGGGTTGCTGTGATAAGGCATCAAGATGAGCTCTAAGGCTCTTAGCCCAGGGCCCAGCCTACAGGAGGACTCAGCACGATTACTTATTTTGTTAATAATATGGTCTCGCAGCTGGTTCTTTTCTTCTTCCTGTCTACTGCCTCCGGGCCTGGATTAATGCAGCCACGGCCACATTGGTCTCTGGGCCTTTAAGCTGCTCCCCGATCCTGTTCTTCTCACGGGCTGCTGCTAACCTAATATCCTTTATGTTTAGCTCTTCGGAGACTATTTCCTAGTAAAGAACAGGGTAAAGAACAGGGAACTCCATATTATCCAAACTGACTTCGCACTAATCCCTGACACACAGTGTCCACTCCAGGCAGGAAGGTCCCCTGAGCATACTCTCTCCATTCTGGCCCCTGGGCCCTGGCTTACCCTGTTTCCTTGATTCCTTATGCCTCTCTCTCCCACCTCCCAGTCCTGCCTGGATTTTATTTTTTTAAAGATTTTATTTTATTTATTTGAGAGAGAGAGCAGAAGCAGGGGGAAGGGCAAAGGGAGAGGGAGAAGCAGACTCCCTGCTGAGTAGGGAGCCAAACTCATGGGGCTCTATTCCAGGACCCTGAGATCATGACCTGAGCCAAAAGCAGACACTTAACGGACTGAGCCACCCAGGTGCCCTTTGCCTGTATTTTAAGATGCAGCTAAAATCCCACCTCCACCATGAACTTTTCTCCGGTACTATGGCCAATAATGGTTTTTCTTATAGGGCTAACTCCTATCGCCCAAATGATTCTAAGTTCCTATTGCATGGGTGAATCCCATTCAGCAACCATTAGTTAGAATTTACTTGTTCTCAAATTTTTCTTATAAGTTCTGTGTAGTAAGGGCCGGTGTTAATTGGCCTTTCCAGGCTTCAGCTTCCTGCTCTGTAAAATGCTGATGGTGGCAGCTCCTGCTCCAAAGGATAGTGGTAAAGATGAATTCAGTTAACGGATACAAAGCAAGTGCCTAACACCTAGGAGGTGTGCCGTAAGTGTTAGCTATTATTACTGTTCTGGGCACATAAATAAGGGATCGATAACAGCTTGTTTGATCATCGGCCATGTGTCATAGAGAAGCTCTCAGGCTCTAGGCTTGAGCTCTTCACAGCCATCTGACCCAACACTGTGTATCTCTTAAATAAGACATTAACTCATTTGACAAATATTTGCTGAGTGCCTACCAGGTACACACTATACTGCCAGTTCTGGCCTTAACTTAATTTTTACCTATGTGGCCAGCCAGCCATTCACACCCGGAATAGGCAGATAGGTTAAATATATTCATCATGCAAGCTTTGAGTTCAAGTCTTGGCTCCAACCATATGGCCCTGAGCGAATAACCTTTAGTTCCTCTACTGTATAAGGAACTCAAAAGTCTGTTTCTCTATTTCACTATCTGTCAAAAGAACCAACTACAGTTTAAATCACGCATCAAGAAAAAAAAAATCACACATCAGGCAGATAGTGGCCCTCTCTCTTCTCTTGTTCACATCAGCCCCGGGTGTGTGATCTCCTTGTCCGGATCTGACACTCCACGGGCTTGTTCTGTGATTGTGAATTATTCTACCTGCTACTGTTTAGAACGGGCCTCCAAGGAACTCCCTGACCTCATTCATATCATTACCCTTTTAAAATTTTCGATGTATGGAGGAGATTGGCCCTTGTTCCCCAAATGTTATAGGAAAAGAAGGGAAGCCTGTAGCTTTACCCATTTGTCATCACCTTCTTCCTAGTCCCTTATTTTCTGCCCTTCCTTAATTAAATTACATATGTGCACATACACACACATCTACACACAGTTCACTTATATACTCCTGAGCACAAGGCCCTAAGATCTTTTTTTAAAAAACTATCAGTGCCTAGCACCCTCCTAGTCCTGCACACTTGCTCAATTCTGCTTGCCAACATATGGAAACTGACCTGTCATCATGGAAATGGAATGCTTTGCGTTTCCAGTGGTTTCCATGTGTGGGTGGGCTGTGAACTCTACCCCCCACTCTGAATCAGGATTTCTGGAGGTAGGGCTTGGGAACCTGGATGTTTGACAAGCATCCAGTAATTACCCTGTACACTAAAATTGGAGGCCGGCTGAGCCTGGCCCACGTGTCCAATTCAAGTCAATACACACGGGCTAGACAAACCTTACTCACTGTCAGTTCAAACCCACGGCTTCACTGAAAGGGGCAAACAGATGCCATTTGGTTCTGGCTTGTTGGATGGCTCCAATTACCAATGCCGACTTGTTAGATGCCAACTCCCTGTGACTCAGTCCTGAAACATGGTGTTCCCACACACTCCCTCAGCGGGTTTTGTCACCAATGGGGTCTTCACCTTCTGTTCTCGGCCTTTGTAACCGGCGACTTTCCTAATGAGGTTAAAGTTCCTTTGGGTATGAGATCTGCATAGCTAGGCATGGTCCAATTGCTTGGATTCCTCAGGAATAGGTTGCTGAATTCCAGGAAGTAGCGTATTCTGGAGCAGATTATGGATTTCAAACTTTTTGGACCATGACTTAGTGTAAGAAATCCATTTTATGCTGAGACTCAGAGTCCATACAAACACACACACACACACACACACACACACACACACACACAAATATGCCAGTGAACAAACAATCTATCTATGCCCTTTGATATTTTCTATTCTATTTCATTAGAAAGATAGTCTTCAGGGACAAAATCCAGGCAGGTCTAGAGTCCCCATCCAGAACCTAATAGAAGCTGCAGTTCTACTCTTCATCGTTTTCAAATGAGTTAGAGTCCACAGTCTCCCTACACCGTATACAGAGCCCAGATGATGTGGTTTCTTACTTGCACTCAGGAAAGCCCCCCAGACCGCTAGCGAGGCAGGGTGACATTCGCATAGGCTTCTGGGGGTTAGATGTGGAATTATTTTTAAAATAGGCTGCTCCCTCTCAACAGACCTTCAGAATATCTGGTGGCAAGTCTTGGGAACAGTAGTTGAACAGCTTCTCAAATCATCCCCCCCTCCTTACCTGTCTTGGGGACAGGGCAAGGCATAAACCCTCTGAAAATCACTGTAATTGGGAGCCACCTTCCTATTTTCCAGGTGGACACAAAGTTGAGAATCTTTCCGCTATTAACAGCAGAGTACTTGCAATATATACCACAACCAACAGCGTGGGATTACACCACAGTTGAAAAGCAGGTTCCGTTTGACCTGGCTACACCTTCCCTGTGGGCCTCCCCACCTGCCTCCCAGCCACCGGCCTGCCCTTTCCTCATGCCATTTCCTTTCCCATCTGAGCTTCCTCTCTTCCTTTCTGAACGGTTCTCACCTTCCACGATTTCTCTTCCTGAAACCCACTGGCACTTTCTGTCTGTGCTGGGGAACTCCCTGCTTGCATGATTGATAGAAAGCATATGCAACTTAACTTCAAATGAACAGAGGGAAAAACTAGATCTTGCTGTTCTCTGGGTTTACTGCCATGTCCTAGAAACAGCAAATGTTCAATGAGGAGCTCCCCCTACGAGCCAGACTCTGAGGTAGGCACTTGCGCCTTCTGTTTGCCTCCTCACTGGTACGCGGAGGCCATGTGGCAAAATGGTCAACGGCACAGATTTGGGTGCTGGAAAATCTGATTCAAGTCCCAGCTTTACATATACCAACACAGAGAGTTCTCGAAGAAAATGTTACTATTGAGGGGGAGAAACGAGCTATGGGGCATGTTTACTCTGCGACACTTGTGGGTGAAAGAACACGGGCACACGTGTTTGTCCATGGCATGGAATTACTTTGAATCCACAAGAAACTAGCTCTTGCAGCTTCCTCTACAGACGGAGAGAAGGAGTCTCACTCGCTTATTTTTCATGATACACCCTTTGAATTTAGTTACACGTGCCTGAATGGCTAAGTCCACAAGTTTAAAAATTCAAAAAATTCCAGTTCTGCTGTTCACTAGCTGTGTGCGTTTTACGAAGTTGTTTGCTTTTCTGAATCCTCAGTTTTCTCGTCTGTAAAACGGAGCCCAGAAAGCCCACCTGACTGGATCGGGCGGGTTAAATATGATAATGCAAACAAAATCCCCAGCACACTGCTTGGCACGTGTATTGTGAGAGTTCACAAAATGGTAGCTGTTATTATTATGCCTGCCCCTGGTACTTAGAATCTGTCCCTTGCTCTCTCTTTTTTTTTTTTTTAAAGACTTTATTTATTTATTTGACAGAGAGACAGCCAGTGAGAGAGGGAACACAGCAGGGGGAGTGGGAGAGGAAGAAGCAGGCTCCCAGCGGAGGAGCCTGATGTGGGGCTCGATCCCGCAACACCGGGATCACGCCCTGAGCCGAAGGCAGACGCTTAACCGCTGTGCCACCCAGGCGCCCCTGTCCCTTGCTCTCTTATTTTAACTCAAAGACTAGAAGCATGGAAAGTCATGGCCATCGGCCTGCCTCTGCCACCTCCGTCGTGGCCTTCGGTGGCTCCGAAGGTCAGTGCCCACAGTAACCCCTGACACTCTTCGTTTCACACCCCCAAGAATTCTTCCATTCCCTTTTTACCCTCAAGCTAGGCTGAGCTTTGTTCCTTCCAATGTTTGTTCTCTAACTTAATCCTTCACATAGGCCTCAGATGACTAATGAGGATTTTTAAAAACTGGAAATTCTTGAATTAAAGCAAAGAGCTTCTACCCCAAGGTACCTAACTTCCAACTGGTTGCTTTTGCCACGGTGAGAGAGCTCCCAAGCAGTGATTCATTTCAGCTCTTGTTGCTCAAGTCCGCGTACGCTTGTCAGAGTATTTGTGAGTCAGATTGCCTCTCTGCCTTAATTAAGTGTTTTTTTTTTTTTTTGCTAAACTGGTCATAAGCTGATTTATTTGCTTTACCTGAAGTCATGGGACATAAACAGAAGGTCGAATTTCAAGGGGTTAGAGGTTGGTACAAAATGATTGCCAACTCCTGCTGTGGAAGTGATTCTCCTGACAACTTTTGGTAGGGGCGGCCATATTGAAGCGGGTTACCTTCTAGAGTCTTGTTCAAGAATATTTCATTCAAGCACAAGATGTATTCTAAGTTGGAATGGAGGACAGGGAGGTGTGGAAGAATAATATTATGTGCTAGTACTTCATCACATTAAAACATGATAACGGCCCACCCTTTATTGAACACTTACTATGCACCAGACCCTGGGCTGAGCACTTAGTTTAGTTCTTACTCTCAATCCACAAGGATTTGTCCCCATTTTACGGAAAAGGAAATTAAGTGATTTGCCTGAGAAGTTAGTAAGTTCCAGGGCATCTACCCCGACCACTGGCCACAGAGCACACACTCTTAACCACTATCTAGAGCAGGGATCCAAAACCCTTTTCTAAGAAGGGCCACATTATAAATATTTTAGGCTTTGAGATCGGAAAGCAGTCATAGATATTATGTAAACAAATGAGTGTGGCTGTGTTCCAATAAGACTTTCTTTGTGAGGAGTGAAATTTGAATTTCATACAATTTTCATATGTCAGGAAGTATTCTTCTGTTGATTTTATCCCCCACCATTACAAAATGTCAAAACCATTCTTAGCTCATAGGTACAGAATAGGTGGTGGACCAGATTTAGCTTGTGGACCTTAGTTTACCACCTCCTATTTTAGATCATTGAAAATAGGATCAGTTGTGGGAGAATGAAAAAGGTCTATAATAGGTTTGCCTAACCCATTCTAGATCCTTCGGGACTTCAGCCAGGGCCCTAATGAAGAGATGGGGAGAAATGTCGCCTCCCCTGTCTGCCTTAGCTCTCATGCTTGCAGTTCTTTTTGTCACTTTTCATCCCAAGCCACTTTCTCAACACCCAGAGCCTCCCTGCTCCCCTGGGGTGCTCAGAGACCCTCGTGGGTCCCCCTCTTAAACTGCCCCCCCCAGGCAATTTTCCTGCTTCCCTGTCCTCTGCCTTCCATTTCCTCAGGGACCTGGCATAGGCTAAATTGCTTTTTAAAAAATTTGTCTTAATGCATTTGCATTTTAAAGGAAGTTTCTTTCAGGACAGTTTCTTTCTTTCTTTCCCAGTTCAAAGATAGGACTCTCTAAAGCATTCAGTTGGGGAAGATGGGTGAGGTGCATTGGGGATGGGGGAGGGAATGTTTCAAGAAAGAGATTCTCATGACCCTTAAAATCACACCTAGACAGAGCCATAGGTGAGACTGGTCCTGACCAGAGAATCCTAGGGCTTCCTAGACCCCTGGACTAAGTTTGGATGTGGATAAGTGATGGGCTATTGGGGACATCCTGTGAAAATCCTCAGAGGCTCTTTACCAGACAGGCTGAAGTGGCCAAGTTGGTTCAGAACTCACAGTTCTGATTGACTGATGTGATTGAGGAGCTGAGGGCCGGATGCAGGAGGCTGTGCCTTACTCCCTTGGTCCCCTTAGTCAGATTTCCTCCACGGTAACAACTACTCCAGATGCCCACCTCAGTGGCCAGACAGCCCATGGGAAGATGTTGCATCAGCTTTGTGGTCCTTTCAATTCCATCTGGCGGTTCTCAAATACCATATGTGGTGGAGGCTGTCTGAGGCCCTGGACAGAGCAGAGTAGCAGAATGCCAGCCTTCTCAAAGGGGAGCATGCTTCCCTGGTTGTTTTGGGTTTCCTGAGCTTTCTTGCGATTGTTCTCACTCCTCGCCCCACCCCCCAAATATGAGTTATTGACATTTAATCTTATGTCCATTACAAATATATTTCTGAGCCTACCAGATTCATCGGCATCTCTTTTAGCCCTTGTCAACCTCACAAGAATAAATACAGGTCCTTGTCATAAGTCCTCCTGGGAAGATGGGAGGATACCTTTTAGGATGGATCCCTCTTAGACGCTATGGTCATATAGAGCTTTTTCTGTAGTATTCTTGAGGTAATTTCAACTGGGGATGGAAAATATTCTGCAAGCCCACGTTTAAGGAATAGCAAGATAGAAAGAAATGCCTCACCATTATTCTCACTGAGGTAGAATTTCCCAGTCAGATGCCCTTTTTTGTCAAAAGGCTATTTTTTTTTCTCAGCTAAGTGTATATGTGCATGTATGTGGTGTATGTGTTTGGAACTGGGAAAACAATGGAATGAGCTGTTGATTTTTATTTCCTTAGTTGTTTGTTGTTTTGTTTTGTTTGTTTTTTGCTGTTCTCAGATTAGGTCAGTTTGTAGGTAGTCTTTATAATCCCAGCAATCTTCTTTTATGGGGAGGAAAAAAAAGTAAAGTGAATAGTTAACCTGGATATTATTTGGCATTCCCACATAGCTTCAGAAAGGAAATGTGTATAGTAAAGATCTATCTTCGATCCCTTTTACCTCCAGGGTCAAGTTTGGCTTTCAGATGTGCCCTCTAACATCTTTATATTAATACACTGTATCCAAAACTCATCAATATTAGAACAGCATTCCAAAGCAGACAGTGTGTGGGAAGTATATTTGGCTTTTGTGTCTGTCTCGGAAGTGTGGATTTAGGAAGGATTGATTAATTCAGACTGTTAAGGCTAATAATGACGTTTAGGATTCTGAGTTTGGCGCTCTCTAAATATAGACTTTTTGCTGCTGAAATTTGGTGGTTCCATTCACTCCACGTAGCTTTTTAAAGACCTGTACTCTTTTGCTCCACCCACAGATTGGAATTTCTCTTCTTGTCTGAACAGAGGAAGGGAGCAGTGAATACACAGGCAAGATGAAGCACGTGTGCGGGCAGCCCACTCACACGAATCACTTTCAGACAGCCCAAATTCTAAAAGAATGTCTAAAAGAGGTGTGGGTGTTATTTAAATTTGTTTCGATTTAGTCTTCTGCATAATCAGTCTAAGGACAGCGATGTTGCTATGGTGCTGTCCCTTACACATTTGGGATGATGATCAGAGCTATAACAGGTTGTGAGAATGAATACCATTTATTGAGCATCTACCACATACTAAGAAGCTATGCATGTTCTCTCTTCCGTCTCCACAATAAATCTACAAGGTGGTATTTTCTTCATTTTGCAGACGAGGAAACTGAGGCTAAGAGAGATTGCGCTACTGGCCCTGACCCACAGAGCTAGTGAGTTGCAGAGCAGCATTTTTCTCAGGACTGGTGACTGTAGCTAGTCCTCGCTCTTTCCACTCCATTACCCCGCGCCACCTGATCCCCCTACCACAGCGCATGCGCGAGGCTTGCAGCGCCCCGGGAGTCTGGGTTCTCCTTTGTCTGCAGCCAGGGCTGTGCCCGTCTGGGTCTGAAGCAGCCCGGCTTTGTTTTCCTGTCTGTTGCACTGTTTGCGAGACCTTTACTCACTCCCTGAGTGGTTTCTTCAGAGCACAGTGTAAGAGATGCTTGGTGTTATCGAAATTTATGTTCACGGTCTTGTGACATGAAATGGTTCATGGTGCTAAGACAAAAAAGCTGGATAACACAGCAGTGGAATTGTCTGCAAGGACTAACATTTAATAAATTGTTACAGAAACACTTCAAAACATAGTGAGTTATGTGAGTTGAAAGAACCAAATACGTGGATCTGGGCAATGTAAACACTTCTTGGGGGTTGTAACATCAGTGAAGTGATGATAGCGCAAATCCCTTGACTCTCCTGCCTCTGATTTTTATTTTACAATGCATTCTATGAGATCTCATTATTTTTAATAATATCTTACTCTATTGAAAATGATTCTTCTTTTCCTGTCATACATGATTGTCTTAAATTGCTCTTAAAAAGAACTGGGAAGGAATACTATTTCAGAGAAAAGTTTCCAGAAATCTCTGCCATGACACTATTCCTTGTTAATAAACACTGTTGAGGAAGTTGGGGCTACCCCTTCAGAGCTTATAAATTATCCAGAATCTTGAATTAGAGTCCTAAACAAAGTGATTAAAAGTGAGTTGTGAGAGAGGAAGATATGTGAAGAAGAAGGAACTTTGAGTTTGCTTGGTCATGTTATTTTTATTTTATTTTTTTTTAAAGATTTTATTTATTTATTCAACAGAGATAGAGACAGCCAGCGAGAGAGGGAACACAAGCAGGGGGAGTGGGAGAGGAAGAAGCAGGCTCATAGCGGAGGAGCCTGATGTGGGGCTCGATCCCATAACGCCGGGATCATGCCCTGAGCCGAAGGCAGACGTTTAACTGCTGTGCCACCCAGGCGCCCCGGTCATGTTATTTTTAAAGATGCATTTAAATGACAAACCATCTATATCAGGTTACCTCGTTTTGTTTTTGACACTTATTTAAATTTCTTACATACTCTAATAAAAATTAGCATCTTAAATACTGTAAGTTTGAGTCCTTCATTTCTTCTTTTTCTTTCCCTCCCCTTCCCCTGTCTCCTCTTCTTCTTCCTTCTAATCACAAGGCACCGTTCCCTGGTGGGAATGAGACAAGGATTTGAAAAAATATATTGATCTTTTTATTTGCTTAGAGATGTCATTTGAAGTGAAGTTTCCATACTTTTCTTCCTTTATACCAAAAAATAAAATGTTTATCTTGAAGTGAGTCTTGTTGAAGTCTAAAAGACAGACCTATTTTAGCTATAAGGTATTTTTATAGTGACTCTGATAGCAAATGAATTGAGGAAAATGCTAATTGATGCACTGTGGAAATGTAACGTTATTGTCTTGCTGTCAGTGTAACCTGGAGTGATATATAGCCACCTCTCCCTGGCATGGGAGATTAATGAAATGACTCTAATTTTGGCAACCCTTGCACATGGAGAGTGGGTAACATAACTCTAAGTTGATTTGTGCAGAGGGCGGAGCCGGCTTGAAACAGCACATCATAGCTTCTAGCTGGTTTGGTGACATTTGTGGGGCTCTCCTGTGCAGGCTGTCCTCAACCTCCTCTGGCTCCTTCCCTGCCTGAACCAAGATGGTGCCTACTGCGGTCAAACTCACATCCCCTATCAGATGATGAGCACCTTCAATGATTGTGTTTGCCAGTTAAGAAATACCTACTTGGGGGGCGCCTGGGTGGCATAGCGGTTAAGCGTCTGCCTTTGGCTCAGGGCGTGATCCCGGCGTTATGGGATTGAGCCCCACATCAGGCTCTTCTACTATGAGCCTGCTTCTTCCTCTCCCACTCCCCCTGCTGTGTTCCCTCTCTCGCTGGCTGTCTCTATCTCTGTCGAATAAATAAATAAAATCTTAAAAAAAAAAAAAAGAAATACCTACTTGGTACTTTGATCTACTTTAAAAGAATAAATTCATATTGTATTTTGTTAAGATTCAAACATTTTTGGGCTACAGTTTCATGTCCCCCTCTCAAGGTGCTTTGTTTCTGTGGTAGCTAAGACAATGGGCTTTGGAGGAAGACTGACTGGGGGTTCAAAGTCTCCCCTAGCACTACTTCATAGAGGCATGAGAGTGATTACGTGAGGCATGTGTGCGGCAGGACACAGTACCTAACACAGAGTAAAATTCTTTTTATTCATTTTTTTAAAAATAGAACCTTCTGAATATTGTGGTTCAATGATTTTCTCTAAACAGCCCACATTAACAGAGACCATCGATCATCAATGGCCACCAACATCACAGAGAGAGACAACCAGACACCATGACGCTTCTGATGGAAGCACATGACACCTCTAATAAAGTGGTCTTGTCAAAAAAATCAAACCTGAATCTAATGAGGGCTCCATCTAACCATCACCTCTCAGAAAATAATAGGGCACAGAGGGCAAAACCCAGAATATGGGAAACTCTAGGACAAATGACCTCTATGTCTTCAATAACCGAATGGCCAGGAAAATTAAAGTGGAGGAGGGGCACCTATAGACTAAGACTCGAGAGCCATGACAACCAACTGTAACATGTGGACCTTATTTCGATGATTTGAACAAACTGTAAAAAAAGCATTTAGGAGACGGCTAGGAAAAGTAAGCACTGTGTGGACGCTTGATAAAATTAAAGAATTACTGTTAATTTTTTAGTGGTGATAATGGCTTTGGATTTGTACTTTTTAAAAAGTTTATTTTTAGAAATGTGTACTTAAATAGTTTAGAAAAATGCACTTAAATAGTCACTTAAAACTTGTGGGTGAAATGATATGTTGCCCAAGTATATATGAAACAAGAGTGGCCTGAGGTGGTAATTCTTGAAGTTCCATGATGGGTAGATATGGGGATTTATTATACTGTTCTCTCTACTTTTACGTGTGTTGAAATACTCCTTGAGAAGAACTAAAAATGAATCAGAAGAAAGCAAACAGTAACAATCACCAAAACCAAAAACTCTGCCAAAATCTAGCGGGCATTCAATCTAAAGCAACAAATTCCCAGAGTCCCTTAGCAGCTGATCCTTTCACCCAAATCATGGTGCCTGTTTCTAGGTCATTGATTACAAGAGCCTTCCTTACTCAGGTGGGTGATTTCTCCCAACATGGTTTATTATCTTTAACTGAACTTGAGAAAATGGCTGTTTCAGGTTGGTTTCTGTCACCTGGCTCTGAGGTCAAATACTGCTATCAGGAGTTGACAGTTGCTATTTGGCTCAAAGTACTTGAGGTCATGGTCATTCCATTATCTTTCTAAGACTGCAATTTTTGAACATGCCTTTACTGGATATCAGGTGCTCAGTTGGCCATTTTTTTAATAGATGACATCGATATCAAGTGGCATATAAAAGCTTTCTCAAACTATGATTGCCTTATTAATCAATTCATAAAACTGATCAGGAAAATGTTCAGGGATCTGTTAATGTAGTAATTAGGAAATAAATCTAAAACCTACTACTGTTGGATGAGTAGGCTTTTAGAAAGGTGTGGTGATAAAGTTCCAACAAAGAAATGCATCTTATTATTTAATTTGCTCTTCTCTCTCTTGACCTATAATTTTTGCTATGTGGAAATGTCTTCAGTTAGCAACTAAAAATATTTCTCTTTTCTGAGAGAGGCTAGCCGTAATTTGACAGCCCAGGTTCCTTTTGTTATTCTTTTCTTCTATCTTAGCGAAGCTGAGCATACGATTTCAAAGTTATTGAAAGAAATCCAGAGCTAAAAGATTAGATACGTATTTTGAATTTTTAAAAATCATTTCATATAAAGATGATTCTTTTTTTATGCCATCACTTTTAATCAATATGGGCAACATGAATCTTTCAGAAGTAATAATCAGTTTATCAGGACTCTGGAGCAAACCATTTACTGTTAAATGAAAGAAAAATATTTATCTTATTAAAATCACTGTACTGGAGAATTCAAATTAGTGATTAAAAATCCATGGCCCCATTAAAAGTTGAAGAGAATGATATTTGACCATAGAAAGAATGGTGTGAGCATCATTGCTCTAATTCACTGGAAATTCCACATGTTTTATAAAGGATATTAAATTTCAATATGAGGTTGGAATCTAAGAGTTTCTGGTCCCTGCCAGGGCTGCAGGTTTCCAGAGCTGCAGAACGCTGTGTTGCTCTCCTCCACAAAATGTACTTCAGGTGTGTTCCTGGTTCCTGATATCAACCCAAATGCATGTTGGTAGTTTCCTTCACCTTCTGACGGTGATCTCAGGGCCAGCTTGGACAAACATGGGGACGGACTAGGAGTCTTCTTTGTCTGTTTGTCTGATTCCTCTATGTTCTGCAGAAGCCGAATGTCTAAGTGTTATTTCTTCTGTGAAGTTTTCTACTTTGCTGCCCACCCCTCACCTCCGAAGCTGAATAACTCTCACCCTCAGCACTTAATCTGTTTGCTAAACACTGTAAAGTTGAGATAATCCCCAACTCAGCCCTGAGCTCTCTCAAGGTCTCCTGAGTTGCTCCTCTTCGTTACTCTAGGGCCTTCACGGATGTTTATTGAACAAAGGTGTTTCCTGTTTCCGCTTTGGCCTCCGTTTCTCTTCTGAGCCTCTTTATTTGCATTTGGATGTCGCCCTTTGCTTTATACAGGGCTTTCCTTTCAATGATCCCTTTAGTACCTCATACCAATCCTGAGAAATGGATAAAGAAGCTATAGCCCTGAGTTTACAGTCGTGGACAATTTACCCAAGGTCCTACACTCAATTTGTGGAAGAAACACCACTGCTACCCCACACCTCTCTGTTCTCCGAGGATAGGTATTGTGTTTTGTTTTGTTTTTTTTTTTTTTGTTTGTACCGAGCAGCTGTCAAAGTGATTTAAATATTAATGATATCTCTTACGTCTTCCCCCATCTTGAGAGATAAGAATCCAGCCATGGCTCATTCCTCCAGGGCAATCCTCTGGCTGATTTTGGAGCTCTGCAGGAAATCTCAGGGAGGCCCTGGGCCTCAGCTTTCCCTGGGGGATCCTGAGGCTCTCCGGAGGGGGAGGCATCCTGAGACCCGGGTGAATCACCTCTGAGCACCCCAGTTTTCAGGCTTGAGGTGCTACCTTGATGAGAGTAGGATTCACAGTAGGGAAAGGAAACCCCATCTCAGTTTCTTGCATTTCTCTTTCTGATTCACTGTACTTTGGAGTCAGGAGTATTTTCACAAAGTGTGTCACTAAAATGTGACAAATGGATAATCTCCATTTCATAAATCGGTGGCTGTGACCTGAACAGAGTGGCCGAGTCCTTTACAAAAGAGAATTACTCAGGAGGGCAGTCACTGACGCAGGTCCCAAATCAGCAGCCTGCCCTGTCTTTTGGGGTACTGATGGGACTGACGTTTCAAGGCTGAAGTTCGATGCATTTTCTATGAACACACTCCCATTCGACTATAAAGAATTAGAGCAAGGACTCCATGCGTAATTCGCACATGACTCTGCATACTGGTTTACAATAATCATGGAATAAAAATTGCTTCGCCGAGAGATGCCATGCAGCACTGTTTAGCAGCTTGCTTCCAATATTGCATTTGCAAAAATTACATATTTCATATAATCAGGCCTGTCTCTTACTTAATCATCCCACACATCATATAAATCTTTAAAATGGACAGGTCTATAAATCACTAGCATTTTTCATTTACCACTTATTCTAAGCCAGGCAGTTTCTTATTTAAATTGCCATACAAATAAATCTAATAATCCTTATTCACTTACATCATCTCAAACTTTAAATCTTACTCCGGCTGAGGTCATAAGTGAAATCAGTATTGAGGGCAAAACTAGCAGCTGTAACAACTATAATAGCTTGCCAAATTATATTAAAGGGCCCAAATAACATTAAAAAAAATGAGGAAGAATTGCATTACATTATGAAAGTGTGATCTGCTGAATCAGGCCACTGCGGGGCCTCAACAGGGCTCCGGCTTGGGGTGTAGGTTCCGTGCAGGGCTTTGTGCCAATTGGAAGAGGGAAAGGCTTGCCTGAATCCTCTTATTTACACACCTTGATTAAAATCTAGATCAGGATTTCTCAACCTTGGCCCGATTGACGTTTTGGTTCAGACAAGTCTTCGTCCAGGGGGCCTGTCCTATGCGGAGCTGGACGTTGAGCTCTCTCCCTGCTAGACGCCCGGAGCACACCCGTACTCCCGACTCGCAGCAACCAAACATGTCTCCAGACATTGCCAAATGTCCCCCGGGGAAAAATCACCCCTGTTGATAACTACTGGTCTAGCTGATCAGACGGGATTGAATTTGGGCCTCTCCCAGGGGGTGCCCAGGGAGGTTCTGGTGGCT
The DNA here is from genome assembly GCF_024610735.1 of Ursus americanus. Lineage (NCBI taxonomy): Eukaryota > Metazoa > Chordata > Mammalia > Carnivora > Ursidae > Ursus > Ursus americanus. The sequence continues at coordinate 48,519,768 of NC_142129.1, forward strand.
CCCAGTCTTGTAAGGGAACTGGCCCACTCTGGGTTCCTTTCCTGACCTCCCACTGCAGTGGAGGAGCCGGGTGTCCAATGTGGTTCTCAGACTCCCTGAGGGTGGTCACGGGAGAAAGGGCCACGACAGGGAGAATAGAAAGAACATTCAGGGAACAGGAGAATTCTCCAGAATTCCAACGTTCAGGACAGACTCTATCTTCGCCTTTCCCCGTCAAATGAGCAGCCTCCATCTCTGCCCTTCATGAGAGCACAAGGGCATTGCAGACCCGACATTTACAGCAACTACGTCAGCAGGGCTGTAGGATAACAAGCATTTTTGTATGCATCTTAAATGGTCCAGAAAAGTTGTGAGGTTTTGTAATGATCAAAGGAAAATGGCGTATGTTTGTAAATGGGACGTTCAAATCTCAGTAATTGGCTTTGGAGAAACTTAGCATTATCAGGCCTGTACAAATGTTGAGAATGAGGAATCTGGTTTCCTCTCTTCTTAGGGTTGGCAGATTGTATCTTATGATAGCTGGCAGAGAGGCCGATAGTTCATCTTCAAGCAGTGCAAGGAACTGGCTGCAATTAGTTTTCCCAGAAAGATTCTGCCAGGTCTTTGACAGACTAAGGAGTTATTCCCTATATAAATCACTCATGCTCTGCCATCTTAAATGTACATGCTTTTCTAGAAGGGCATCCATCCTGTATCACCCAAGCCTAAATAAAGCAAATAGTACCATTACAATTTGGAGATGAGGCTCACTGACAGCTCCATGTAACAGAATGCTGGTGGGTGAGGGTGGGGAGGCATTTGTAATTATGAGTTGGCAGTACCTCATGTCAAACTAATGGGAACAATGATATCATTTATACTGGGGACCAAAAAGACAGAACCAGGAAACAATATCAGAATGAAATTTGTTGGGTCCAGGAACTCTCCTTTTTGAAAGGTTTTGGATCAGCATGGAGAATGGCGGAGCCATTCCATTGTCTTAAGCCTATGGTAACTTCAGAGTCACTACGTTGTCAGGCTGATTCATTTTGTATAGGAAAGAGGTTATTAATCCAGCTCAATTTTACCCATAATTTTTGGAAACTCACTCCATCTTTCCCCTTTATTTCTGTGTATAAAATATTATTTTCATTCACATTCTTTAGAGATGAGTTGAAGGGTTTCAGTGACTTCATTTAGTCATACATTGGAAGATACAGATTATACCTTCTGGTGCCTTCCCACCTAGTTAGAATGTTCCAGAACGCCTGCTATTTAAGGTGGCATTATTACTTCAAAAGCAGAGTATAAATCTCCCCCACAGTCCATTTGCCCCAAGTAGATAGAGACAGGACGAGAAGGCAGGGAATATCGGATGCTGCCCTGGTGTGGCCAGGCCCCAATGCCATGGTCAAGTTGCTATCTCAATCTCTACCTTATCTTTCTACTGACCATGAATGTTAGCAGTTCTTGGCATTTGTGCTTTCGGACTGGTTTCTACATCTTAGTGAAACATATTAATGTGCTTTTCAAGCTGCAGCACTAATAGTCTGTAACCCAGAGGCTTGGGATAAAGAGGGACAGATGTTAAGACAGGATTTCCTGGCCTCTAAATAGCAGCATCTATGGGCTCTGCTCGGTGCCAGGGTGCTGGAACCCCTCACCCAAGGTTTCATGTCAGCAGTGTGGGACGCACGTTTTATTTGAGAAAGCTCTTTCTTAAAATAAACTTGCAAGGGCAAAGCCGTTTCCTTTATAGCAGCGCATTAAGTACTTTTAAATCAGACACGCAGTCAGCTGTGTAAACCATACACTCACAAGTCACTGTCTTATCAGGGAGGATGATTGAGCTGATGCCTATTTTAATGACACATTATTTTGTGTCTCATATAAAAATATTTTGCATTGTTAATGACCTCTTTTATTCTAGGAGAGGAAAACAATTATAGGCCAATATTGGTTGGTTTTTCTCTATAATCCCTGATGCTTGACGGGAGGTATTTATGCTTTGAAGTTGGTTGCCTGCACCAATATAGTGGGATGAGGCCCACTAGATTTCACTCCAGAGGCCCACAGATGGCATCATAGCTGATAAATGGGCTATGAGGTCCAGACTGCTGGCTATTGACGGCAGAGTCCTTGTCTTTTTCATTACCCATGCCTACTCCAGGGCCTATTAAATATAACAACAACAATACCTTTCATTAAGCACTATTACGCACCGGGCACAGTGCTAAACCCATTGCGGGCATCTCATTTAGTCTCACAGCAGCTCCACGAGGTCCTGAGCTGGTTGCTTGCCTGTTTGCTCCCAGATCCATCTCTGCTCTTCTCCTGCTCTGCTCTGTACCCCGTTTCCCAGGTTCCTCGGCTTTTAGTTAGGTTTAACCAAGAAGAGACAATGGTATAGGCTGGTGGGCAGAAAGGGGGAAAAGGTGAGCATATTTCTCTTTTCTTTTTTATTTATTTATTTATTTTATTTTTTAAAAAGATTTTATTTACATATTTGAGAGAGAGAGAGCAAGAGCACGCATAAGGCGGGGGAGGGAGAAGCAGACTCCTTCCTGAGCAGGGAGCTGGATGCAGGGCTCGGATCCCAGGACCCCAAGACCACGACCTGAGCCAAAGGCAGACGCTCAACCAACTGAGCCACCCATGTGCCCTGAGTTTTTCTCCTTTCTTGCTCTGACAAGTGTCATTACCTGCCTGACACCATCCAGATGTGGTAGTGGCTTCCTGGTGCACGTGGTCTCTGGATTGCCTCAGTATTTTATTTGGCTTCTCAGCCCTTCCATCACCCAGGTAACCAATTCGCCATATTAAGTGAGCTGTCTCTGAGATGTCTGGAGTGATGCTTCTGTCCTGATTGGAGTCTGACTGACAGAGGTAAGTGCTACCGTACCCATCTTCTCCACACGAGGAAACGAGGGCTCAGAGGCATTAAGAAGTGTGCCAAGTCAGATCATCAGCCCATGCCTCTTAACGAGGAGATAATCCTTTTTCAGTATACAAATAAAAAGTCACTGAGTGATTAACTAACAAAGCAACCTTTGTACTTGGGTTCATGGCGTTGAGAAAGCCTCTCCTATACCTGCATCATTGCTAGGCCATTTGAGAAGACCTCTGTTCTAGTCCTATTTATTTCTTCCTCTAGCAAGTTGTGTGACTTTGGAGCCATGCCTTAACCATCATAATACTGCCTTGACCATCTCACAGAATGATTCAAATAAAAAATACAAAGCAAATGGGAAGTGAGACTTAGCAATTGGGTTCTTCCCTGCAGGCTGGACCGTAACTGTACCATAGAGTTTATATGGTACCTGTGTAGCAGGTGCTGCATGTCTCGTTTTGGTTCAACCACAAGTTCAACAAACATTTTCAAATGCCCATGATGTGCCAGGCTCTATCCCAGGCTCTTGGGGTTCAGCTGTGAACTAAACAGACAAAAACCACTGCCCTCAAACACAGTCCATTTTCTCTTTTGTTTTAAGTGCCCACGATGTTAGAAATACTGTTCCTTAGGGCCTCAATGTGTCATACAGCTGTTGTCCAAGAGCATTCTTTCTAAAGATGTGGCACCACTTACCTGCTGTGTCACCTTGGGCAAGTCATTTAACTTCTCTAGACCTCAGTTTCATCATCTGAAAAATGGAAATGGCAATACTAGTAAACCTAACGCTTGGGGTTATCACGGAAATGAAATGACAATGCATATAAGTCCTAGGAATGGTGAGAACCACTGATGTATTATTTTTACTTCATCACGATTCATTGAGACAGCAAATTTCACGGAGCTCCCTCAGGCCAACTCTTAAAGCTTTAAAAAGAATAGTTCCACTAATGTGGAACACTAATGATTTTTCTTAAAATTGTCCTCTTTGGATTTTTTCCCTTGTCGTTATTAGAAAATGTCCCCCTCTCTCTTTCCCTGTGACTCTCTTATCCTCTGTGCTGAATAATTCCTCTTCTTCTGAGGTACTGACACGACTGACTATGCCCTTTTAGAAGAGCCTAAGCATTTAGGACCCACCAATAAGATTTTATTGTAATTCAACTTAGTCCAAGGGACTTTTATTAAGTATCTACCGTGGGCACCTGGGTCGCTGAGGGAGACATAGGACCTGATCTATGCTGAGGTAACAGGAAGGCGAGTTCAATTTAGTTAGGAATTACATGGAGCCAGACTGTCTTTATAGCCACCTTTATAATCTATATTTGCCCATTATTTTCTTTACTGTGTTAGTCATCCACCTTGTACCAGTTTTTCATTCACTCTGCAATCAACACCCACTATGTATTTAGGCACTGCACTGGGTTCTTGGGGGTATGGTGGTGAGTAAACAGGCATGGGGCCTGCCATTGCTAGCATCTGAGAGGTTGGAGAGTGTACCTGGTTGTACAAAAGAACATTCTATTACATAAGAAGAGTAACCCTTCCCTGTACCCCTCCAAACACACACAGTTAGCTTATGGGAAGGCCCACAGGGTTTATGGAGAGATCACCCAGCTCTAGTAAGACTGCCCAATATGAAACAGAACTTTGCAAAGCATCACATGGACAGTGTCCCAGGATCGTCAAAAGTTCTTCCTTTTTGGGAGCAGCAGGAGAGCCTTTGGCACCTGTCCACGTCCATGTCTCCAGCTGTGAAGAGAATGCAGGTGACCTGGAGACGGTGTTCCCGATGGTGGATGGAGGGCAGGAGATTGTCGAAGCAGCTGCTGGAGCCAGATTAGTGCTGATGGGTTAGAGAGTGGTATCCCTCTGAGTGCTGGAATCCAATAGGATACATTAATCTCCTTGGGGAAGAACGAAATTAATCCTCTTTCCAGATGGCAGCAAAGTGACAAGAGTGCAGAGATTAAAAGAGATTGTGAGGTTGTAGGGTGACAGCATCATCAATCGGGTTACGAAACCCAGCACTCTATTCTCACCAAAGGCAAATGGCACCATTTCATTTTTGCAAGTCTGATGGGTTTGAGGTTCTGGAGAAAAGCCCATTTCAATGAACTTTCCTCTGATTTAGCTCCTTTCCACTTCAGAATTTCTACTTAGAAGAGACTATTCTCATTCATGTGTTAAATACTATTTATATATTGATCTCCTTATGTCAAACTCTTCCCTGATATTATCATTTTTATTTCTTATGACTTCCAAAAGACAGCATGGCTGTCGTACTCCTGGGGAAGTCAGATTGTGAGACAGAGATCTTTAGACCCCCAAGGCAACCAGTCAGCCTGATGCAAGCTGCCCATGACCTTGGACAAAGTGGCTTTCCCCAGCTGAGGCAACAGCGAGCTGTCAGCCTACAACGTTTCCTGGGGAATAAGCCCTTGGGTCCAGAGGGGGAAATGTGGGTGGCACAGCACAGCATTCATCACTGACACGTAGCAGGGGCCTTCAAGATAACCTCTTTTGGAACTTCTGTCACTTCATCAATGACTTCATTATCACCTCATCCAAGGGCATCCTTGGGCATCCTTTATCTCTTAGTAGCATTTCACAGATGCTTCTCCATCCCTGTCAATAATTTGGTCCTCTTCCTAACCTTCTAATCCTTCCCTCTTTCACTGGCCTCTTTGCTGATCCATAACTCTGGTCGCATCTCCTGAGACCCAGCCTCAGAGCTTCTCCCAGCCACTCTCCCTCTTGATTACCTCAGTCATCTCCACGGCTTCGAGGATGGTCTTGCCAGGCAGGGATTCCAAATCCAGATGGGTACCATCATCTCTCTTCTGAGCTCAAGTCTGGCATCCTAACCTGTCCACCTCAGGTCAAACCTGCCTTGTCCGTCAAACCAATTTCCCTTTCTGACTTCTCATCTTCTCCCCGTTTTACTGTTTTCCTAATCACTGTGCTTGAGACCTCACATTCATTTTGAACCCTTTCCTACAGCCCATTTACCATCTTCTTGTCACCAGATCTTGTAAGTTCATCAGTCAGAAATAGCTGCTCTTTTTATTCCATTTCCATGACTGTTTGCTCAAGTTATTATCATGTCACATCTGGACTACTGCAGTAGTAGAGATAGTAATGGTATGACTTTGGAGACATTCCTTCCATCTACGTAGTTTATCAAGTGCCTGGCCTGATCTAAGCACTTTATACATAACATTAACACATTTATTCCTCATAACAACCCTGTGAGGTAGGTAGATTATTAGACCCATCCTCCAGATGACGAAACTGAGGAACTGAGAGATTAGTAACATGCCCGAGGTCCAACAGCTAGGAAGTGATAGGGCCAGAATTATGAGTCCCCACAGCCTGGCTCTAGGGCTTGTGCTCTGAACCATTAAGCTAAATTGCCTTAAGCTGGGGCTTGGCTGCTGGCGATGTCATCTTCATCACCGTCGTCATCTTCGTCAGCATCGTTCTTACCTACCCGGCTTAGTAGTTACTCACTGTCTCCTATCTCTGGTAAGTTTAATTCAAGGTGTGTCTATCTTACTTCCCCAAGCTGATTGAAAGCTCTCTGAGGGCAGAGATCCTATCTTAATCTTCGGACCTCATCACAAATAGCAGGAATTTGGTAAACTCCATTGATTGAATTGCTTGAATACCATGTCAGCAGCCTCCTAATGGGTATCATTACCCACATACAGTTAATTCTCCCTGTCGCACACAGAACGACCTATTATTTATTTAAGATTTTATTTATTTATTTATTTATTTGACAGAGAGATAGAACCAGAGAGTACAAGCAGGGGGAGCAACGGAGGGAGAAGGAGAAGCAGGCTCCCAGCTGAGCAGGAAGCCCAATGTGGGGCTCGATCCCAGCACCCTGGGATCACGATCCCAGACGAAGGCAGTAGCTTAACCGACAGAGCCACACCCGGGCGCCCCAGAATGATCTATTTAAAAAGGAAAGTAGATTTACTTAATTCTCTGTTCAAAACTCTCCAGGGGATTCCTATAGAATCCTAAGTTCCTACCATTGCCAGTCTCTGCATCGTTGGCCTCCTAACTCTGATCTCGTCTCCTGACCCCTTCTGCCTCCCTCATCCAAGCCACCTGGCCTTCTGGCTGCTCTGCTGACAGCAGGTGCACAGCCCCCTGCAAAGCCCTCTCCCTGGCTGTGCGCCCCACCCAGAATCCCAGAGGTCTGCCAACCCCCTTCATTCAGTTCAAACATTCAGTCTTCTGCCTCCCATCCTCCTCTACTCCTCCCCCTGCTCTGTTGTGAGTCACAGCTCTTCTGGTCATATTGATCCCTACTCGACATTCTATTGCCCGTTTACTTATTCCTGTCTCCCCTTCCACAACGTAAGAGCTTCAAGAGGGCAGAGGCCTTGACTGTCTTGTTTAACACGCTATCATCAGAGCCTAGAACAGTGCGGGCACACAGCAAACCTCCACAAAAATTTGCCAGGTGAACGAAAGAACAGGGGGGAAAGTTCAAAATGACTGCCCCTGGGCCCGTTCGGGGCTCTTCCTCTTTCAGCCAGCAGGGGGCTCTTCTACTCTCTAGAATTCCGAAGAGTCGCAGTTCCTTCAGAGTAGTGAGCCTGAAATTCTACCACCTCACAAAACCAGAAATACTCACGTCCTCCTTCTTTTCCTCCAAGTAGGATTTTTTCCAGCCCAGGCAAATATTGAACTTTGTGTTAACAAACAGGTTTTGCTTTTTATAGGTGGTTCTTTAAGGATTTTTGGGTTTTGGTTTTTGGAGGGTGTAAGGTTTGCTGCTCGAAATTCCACTTTTTTATTCACTCACAAAGACACGTTGTCATGAACAAGATGCATGGGGGCAGTGGGACGATAGCACAGCAGTAATGTGAGTTTATGTAAGTGCTTAAGCCCCACAGATTAAACAGCGGACCAAAGGAAGCCAATCAATGACAATGTGTGTTTATGTCCTTTTGACAGGGAGATGCCTCCCTCTGATTTTTCTGACCACCTTTTCCCCAGGAACCTGGTGCTATATCTCGTTGGGAACAAATGTCAGAAATATGTCGGTAAACATAACATCTTCTTTTGAAAAATAAATCTTCTCCCACTTGAAATAGGGTGGTTTTCAAGTTTGTATCAATTTAAAAATTGAAATATCCCCACTGGACGACATGGCTAATGCACTTGAATGGGCTTATTGTCTCTTGCCCATTTCCTTTACAGTCAGTTTTGGCAGGAACGCCAGCCTCACTGCCAAGACGAAAAGAACTATATATTATGGCATCTGCTCTGCCAACACAAAGTAAAACTAGTTTGGCAACACTTAACCGTTGTTGGGAGGGCCCAGGTATCATAAGGATATTAATATGGCTAGTATTCTGTTACTCATGTCTGTTCTGTACAAATCGTCCTTAATTTTGTACACAAGAAAATTTGCCTCCCTCGTCAGGCAGTAGGTTCCTGGAAAAACCACAGTAACCTTCTGTAAATGAACCAGAGTAAATGGATTCTTGTAGAGGAAGGAGCAAGGAGAAGCTCGTGGGAATGGAGAGCTTATCTCGATGGAGAAGGCTGCCTATTAGGGCATTTTTAACAAGCAAGCTCCCTTGCTTGCAAACCAATTTCACTCCAGATATATATATATATACACACACACACACATATACATATATATACATATACATATATATACATATATATACATATATACATATGTACATATATACATATGTACATACATACATATATACATGTATATGTATATATATATGTATATGTATATATATATGTATAAACTTTTTCTCTCTGAAAAAAAAAATGATTGAAACCACTGACTCTGGGCCAGGGGGAATGAACCCTATGACTCAGATGGGCTAGGAAACAGGTGAAGGTGTGTGTGGAGTCTGTAGACCTAACCCAGCAGCTGTTGTTTCAAGGGTTTCCTCAGAAGGCAGTGCTTCGTATGGAAGTGTGTTAAAACACTGTGTTTTGTCAATTGCTGACACTCACCCACTGTGGGCAGAGATCCTTACAGGGCGGGTGGGGTGTGTGCAGCAGTCAGCTCGATGGAAAGACACAGTTCCTGGCCTTGGAGAGCTTACCAGACTGTGCATATCAAAGAGGCACGCTTGAAAGAGGCTTAAGATGATTACAAAGCCTGATACTAATGACTGACCCAGACTCATCTATTTCCAGAAAGTGTAGTCTTAACCCCATTTTTAAAAACTGAAACGGGGTGGAAGTTTAGGTCTATTTGGTCTCCGGAAAGAACATTGATTACATCCAAAAGTACGTAGCACTGTGGCAGCTCTCTTGAGCACAAAGGCACCGCTGCACAAGTTAGGTCTGGAGGTGGTTGGGGTGGAAGGCCATTGTATTTTAATTAGTATCAAATAGAAGTTCATTTATTCCAAGGTTCTTACTGAGCACCTACTCTGAGTTCAGTACAGGGCTAGAAGCCTCAAGTGACTTATAATTGGAAAGGGGACAGGAATTGTACTTAAGTTGCTAAAATGGAATGGACATAGGGATGCATGTCTGGAAGGAGGTATGGCTAAAATATTGAGGGCGTTCAAAGGAAGGGGACTACTCGTGGGTGAGAAGCCTGGTGAAGGTGTCCATGGCAGGTGGACCTCTAGAACAAACAGGACTTGAACACTCTGGAGACTGGCATAGCTCTGGGGCTGAGGGCAGAGGGGTAGCAGCTTCTGAAGCTTCAGTCCCTTGTCTTTGTGTATCCGATGCCCAGCCAGAGCTCTGTCCTGATAAATCAAACATGGGACTTAACTGAAACTTCACTCAGTCTCTGCCCCCATTCATAATCCTCTCCCTGTCTAACCTTCAGTAGTAATTTCTTTAGGTTACTTTAGTTCATTCACTCGAAAGTCATTTCTTATAGTAGGAACCAATGAATAAATGGTGTCTATTTCCCCAATGCTCCTATATCCTCCTTCTATGCAATGGCAGTTATCACTCAAGTTCACAAGATCACAGGCCTTTTTACAGATGTAGCATGGCTCTGTCTGGATGGAATGATGGTCAAGGTGCTTTATGCTTTTGCTTTTGCACCACTTGTTTGCATGATGGTCCTGTGCTGTCTTCTAGGTACTGGAGCCTGGAAGCTGTCGCCGTGTCCTGCTGCCTAAACAGCAAACCGTTGGACACGCCTTGAAGGCAAAGTAGGAAATAGAAAGGGGCAAAGGAGACCTGGGTTTGGGAGATGGAACTTCCTGTCTGAACCACTGAGTCTCCCAGCAGCATGTTAGCTTCCCTGAGAAACTGGGGCTTCCCGCAGACACCCCAGGTTTTGAGTGGATTCAACATTGCCACAAAGAAATGCATTTCACATCAAATGGTCAGATGGTAAGATACTGAAGCAAGTGAGACCGCCCACATGGACGATGTGTGTTGGATGTGAAAATGACGTGATCGGCATACTTTTTAAGATGCAGAAGCACTCTGATCATAATACTTCAGAACCAGAAAAGGGTTTGACACACACTGGATGCTTTACAAATGTCATTAGCGTCATCTTCAAATGGAAAGGGTGACTTTTCAGGAGCTCACTGCTACTGCCCGCCTCCTGATAGATGCCCTTCAATGACTGGCATTTGCAAATGAACCTAGCTATTACCACACTTCCACATAATGCTAACTCAGCCTTTCCCCAAACTGTATGGTTTCGTACCCATTTCATGTGTTTGGAATCCCTGCTGAAGCCTCATAAACCATTTGATGGAAAACAGAAACAATCAACTTTGCTGACTGCCGAAGACTTTAGACATTGCCAAACAACCTAAATACTGCACATTTTTTTAAAATCAAGGTTCCTGTATTTTTGAGAATATCCACCTGCTTTTATTGTCCCTTGGTCATGCTGCAATAAGTCGTTGTCACACCAGAATTCTTCCAAAATCTGTTTCCAGGATGGAGAGTCACAGACTGCCTGGGTTCGCCCCTTGGTAAACCTGTAACTACTACTTCCACATATCTTGGCTGAAGTCCTTCTCTGCCCACACCCATTCTCCTCTCCACCAGCAGGTTGCCTCCTATCACCCAAGGCAGGCTTCCATGAGGATCGCTGCTAACCATCTGTGCTGCCCACCGCCCCCCCCCCAACCTGGGCTCAAACTGCTGCCTCTTTTTGGATGTGCAGAAGGAAAAGTGGCCACACCCTGCATTTCCTTAGACTCAGCTAATTGTGAATTTAGAAACTTGGACATAATTAGATTTTGTAACCTTCTTCAAAATAAATTAGCATCCAGGTCACCCTTCAATATCTATGAGAGCACTATATGCTACTTCTGTTAAAGGCCATAAAAATCCATATTCTTGTTTAAAAATGGATCTACTTTTATGCAGCATCCGAATTTAATTATTCTTAAAGCATTTTAGGATCTCAGATGAAAGATACGACTGCAGTATAAGTTCTAATATTATTTATTTCCCTAGTCATCAACATTAGTTGGTTTCTCCTTTCTTGAAACCTATTTATCATTTGTATAAATATAGTATTTGGGGGAGCTTCCTGCATTAGATCATCTCCTATCCTTTAGTGCCCTTGACATTCACTGCACTTTCCCGGTGAGGCTTGCTGAGACATTAATGCAGTGGCCTCTCCTGTGTTAATACCATTGGAAGGGCTTTAATGTTACTTACTGCAATGAGATGAGTGTTGATGATTCCTTTTCTTGTTTTTGTCCTCTGTAGAACACTACCTTCTTCCTTATAGGGGTGACCAGACTTTTCTCCTGATGCCAATATTCATTCACAAACATTTATTAATGCCTCCTGTGGTGTGCTAGGCGCTGTGCTAGGTTCTGGGGCTGCTAAACAATTTCTGGGCCCTTAACCTTCTTCAAAAGTCAGCTCAGATTGTGTGTCCTCTGAGAGGTGACATGTAGCCTGTTGTCTCCCACCCACCTGCCTGTGTAGTATGGCAGACAGATGCTAAGGGAGCCCCATGATCCTGTCTCCTTGTATTCGTGCCCTTCTGTAATGCCCTCCCCTTGAGAATGGGAAGGGCCTGTGACTTGCTTAACCAATGAAATATGGCAAAGGTGGTGGGATGTCACTTCATGATCACATTGCATAAGACTGTGATGTCATTCTTGCTGAGGGAATCTCTTCTTTGCTGGCTTTGAGGAAGCCAGCAGCCATGTGGGAGGTAGACGTGGCAAAGTACTGAAGATGGCCTCTAGCTGACAGCCAGAAAGACACCAAGGTCCTCAGTCCAACACTCAAGAAGGGACTGAATGCGGCCAAAATCCATGTAAGCTTAGCGTAGATCCTTTCCCAGTTGAGCCTCTGGATGAAGAGTTACCCTGGCCAATACCTTTTTTTTTTTTCCTTTAAATAAGCTCTACGCCCAATGTGGGGCTAGAACTCACAACCCTGAGGTCAAGAGTTGCATGGTCTATCATTTCTCACAGGCGCCCCTCCTTGGCCAGTCCCTTGATGGAAGCCTTACAGAGGATCCAGCCAAGCCATGCCCTGACTCCTGACCTACAGAAACGGTGGGATAATGCGTATTACTTTAAACTGCTTTGTTTGTGGTAACATTGTCACACAATGATACAAAACTAATATATGTAGCTAATTTCCCCTTCTTGCATATGGCACATAGCTCTACTACTGTATTTAGATTGCATTTTGTTCTTTTTTTGCTGTCTGGCTTCCCCATATACAACGGAGACCATAAGAATAACTACAGCAGAGTAGAATTGGACATTGTATCTCTCAACGTGCAGAAAAGAAACAAGTAGATTTCTATTGTTTTCTCCAACCACTCTCGGTCAGTCCCAAGGCCCCACCCTGCCGCTGGCTGTGTGCACCCGGGAGGAGGAGTTACTTGTGGATAAAACATAAGTCTTCAAGCTGTGTCCAGTTGGCTTGGTCTGTTTCTCTCTTTTCAAAGCTTTCCTCTCTTCTCCGGCCAAAGTTATGCCCGATCAGGGCAGGCTTGTGTGATCTCGCAGCAATGCGGGAGGACCGCTAGTGCACATGAGGGTCCGACGCTGTCCTCTGTGTCTGCACCAGCCACCTCCACACCGTGCAAGTGGGTGACTCCACCTTGTCGCCAGCGGTTCTGCTGGCGGCTGCAGGATGCTGAGCTCTGCAGCTGACAGAACTCTGGGCCTATCTCAGCCTGATCAGGAACCGTTAGGCCTATCAACCTTTTGCTGACTGAGCGCCACGTTGGCCCTTACTGGCTCCGCAGATACTTTGCTTCCCTTCCATGTTCTCCATCCAGTACCCGCCTGGAGTGTCTCTTCTGTGGTCTATGCTCTGTGTCACTTTGACAACAGCCATGCCAGGACTGTGGCAGTCTTGTGGGCGATAAGTGGTCAACCAGCTTCTGTGTCACCCACGGGAGAGCCCAGTGGATCATGTGAATTCCTTCCATGATACAAGGGGGCAAGGGGAGGCTCAGGACTCTTTGTGCTCCACCTTGACAGGGGAACAACCTGGGAAATGGCTTTCCCACATAGTCCTGAAGAAGAAGTGACAGAAGCCTCATTTTCAGCTTTCCTTTTACTCCATTACAATCCATGGCCAGTGTAAAGTTTGAGTGTGAAAGACTTGAGTATAATCTTTACTTTACCTTCTTCTCTCCAAATTTCTCTCCATCACCATCACTCCTCCTGGCAGGGCTTCAGATTCTTCATTCCGTCTGGGAGAACTCTCCCTTATATCATGTCCTTCTGCTTTCCTTCCCCACCCTAAGTGGGACTTGCTCTTTTCTTCCCTGGAACTCTCTGCTTCATGGCCTAGCCTTGGTGGTATGTGGGCTGAAGGAAAAGAAATGACTTACCAATTAAGAAAGATGCACCAGGAGTTTTTATTTAAAAATCACGCCATACTGCCAAAGATGAATATATTTTACCCCACTGAAATTAAGAACTTATGTTCAACAAAGGATTCCATAAGGAGATTGAAAAGACAGGTCACACATTGGGAGAAAGTATTTACACATGTATAACCGACAAAAGGTTAGCATCCAGAATATACAAAGTGTGCCTAAGAGGCAAGCAAAAAAAAAAAAAAAAAAGACAAATTATCCAATAGAAAAATAGGTACAGGACACAAACAGGTTTCCCACAGAAGCAGCATGAATGGCCAGTAGATATGTAAACAGCTGTTTAACTTTCATAGTAGTCAGTGAGATGGAAATTAAAATCATGGTGAGATGCTATTTACATCCATTAAATTAGCAAAAATTTAAAAGTCTGACAATGCTCGGTGTTGGGTACAATGGGGACTTTGATATACGGATGGGAGTACAGATTGGTACAACCACTTCAGAAAGCAAGTAGGCATGACCTAAGTACAGTTGAGTCTGTGCACACCCAGCAATTTCCCCCATAGGCGGATCCTGAGAAATTCTTGAACCTATGCACCAGAAGCCATGCAGAAGAATGTTCACAGCAAAGATCTGGAAACAATTTACATGACCATGAACATGAGAATGGATAAATAAATAAGTTGTGGTATATGCGTAAAACAGAATACCATTCAGCAACGAAATGAAATTAGAGTTACAACTACACAGATCAATATGGATGTGTCTTGAAAACACATTGTTGACTGAAGAAAAAAAAAAAAAAAAAAAAAGGAAAGCCACAGCCTAGAGGAAGAGGCAATATGAGTTCTTTCATCGATAGTCCAAACCAGGCAGACTAAGCAATATAGACCTGAAAGTTGAATAGGAAAGCAAGGAGCAGGGCAATATTGAGGATAAGGATGACCTCTTTGTGGAGAAGGAAGGATAGAGGGAGAGGCAGTCAGGGATGGCCACCTTTCTCTTTCTTGAATCAGCGGTTGGCAAACTTTTCCAATTTTGGGGGGCCGGAGAGTAACAAGTTTAGGCTTTGTGGGCTGTGTAGGTCCTGTTAGAACTACACAACTCTGCCAATGTCATGTGAAAGTGGAGGTAGACAATAGGTAAAGAATGAGTGTGGCCATGTTCCAATAAAACTGTATTTATGGACTCAAATTCGAATTATATATTATTTTTACACATCGTGAAATATTATTCTCCTTTAGATTTTTTCAACCATCTAAAAATGTAAAACCATTAGCTTATGAGTCGTACAAAAACAGGCAGAGGGCCACCAGAGTTTGTATATATATACTATATACACGTCTGCCTATCTATCTAGTATCTATCTGCACTTCTGTGTATGCTTGATTTTGTTAATAAAAATTTTTTTCAGGATAAAAAATTGGGGATGCCTGGCTGGCTCAGTTGGTGGAGCACGTGACTCTGATCCAGTGGTTGTGGGTTGGAGCCCCATGTTGGGCGTGGAGATTCCCTAAATAAATAAACTTTAAAAAAAAAGAATAAAAACTTGTTATCCATCTTATGCTATCATCTATTTAAGATCTGCTTTGTGCCAAGCAAAAAGGTAGGGGCTACATATAATTTTAAAATTTGGCAAAAGGCATGAATGGTAGGTATTTTTTGTTCCTTTAGGTGATGAAACTAAGCCACACGGGGGTTAAGTGACTTAAAGAAGGGCCCACAGGAAGTAAGGGCAGAGCCGGGTCTGTGCCAAGCCCACATTCTGTACATTCTATCACTTTGTGCCCCTGAAGTGCAGCACGCCGTGTTCACCTCTCACCCTCGTGCCCAGCTCCGAGCCTGGCACATAGCAGGCATACTTTAAACTTTAGTAACATGCTGTTTCCTTATGGCACAAATGAGGCTGGGGCTTTAGCATCTTTTTCCCAAATGTACCAGCTAGGGTTCTGGTTGTAAGCTACCCAACCATCTCTGGCTGACTCAAGATAAACAAGACTTTTTTGGTAAAGATATCGGATATTCTTTCCACAGAGCTCAATAGGCAGGTCTTGGGAAGAACTAGGTAGCTGGAACAGCAGATACTCTCTCTGGAGCACCTTCCTCAGAATGACTCACTCCCATCACTTCCCTCTGTGAACTCCTTTGTTTCTAGAAGGGTGACTGGTTGGCCTCTCTGGGGTCATTTACTCAACCTCTGGATGAGAAGACGCCTTGACTGGTCGTCCCACCAAGACCACATGGGGTAGGGGGAGGGAGTATTTCCCCAAAGGGAAAGCTTCTGTCCACTACTCCTTGGAAAGAGATGATCTGATTTCCCTGCTCCTGGAACAGAGCCTCAGAAGGTAGAAGGAGCAGTGTTTATCCTTCACCATGTTTAGAGAAAGGGCTTAGAGCACTGGCAGGTTAGCTGCAGCAGATTCATGACAGAAAGATACTTTAAAGCAAAAATGTATTTTTTATTAGTAGACTTCATTATTTAGAACGGTTTTATTTATTTTTAACTTTTTTAAAGGATTTAATTAATTTATTTGTTTTAGAGACAGTGCACTTTCACAAGTGGGCAAAGGGGCAGGGTCGGGGGAGAGGGACAAGCAGACTCCCAGCTGATTGTGGAGACCAACATAGGGCTCAGTCTTCCGACCCTTAGATCATGACCTGAGCCAAAACCAAGAGTTGGAGGCGTAACCTACTGAGACACCCAGGTGCCCCTAGAAGTGTTTTAGATTCAAGGAAAAATTGAGCAGATAATGCAGAGATCCCATAGAACCTCCACCCCTCCCCTAGTAATGCCTTCATTAGTGTGGTATGTTTGTTACAATTAATGAGCCAGTATAGTTACATGATTACCCACTACGTCCACAGTTTACATAAAAGTTCTCTGTTGCACAGTTCTACGGGTCTCGACAGAAGTATAATGTCTTATACCCACCATGTTAGTGAACTGATTGAATAGTTTCACTGCCCTAAAAATCTTCTGTGCTCACCCTATTCATTCCTTCCTCCTTCTAACCCCTGGCCACCCCTGATCTTTTTATTGTCTCCACAGAATTGCTTTTTCCAGAATGTCATATGGTTGGAATCATACAGGATGTAGCCTTTTCAGATTGGCTTCTTTCACTTAGTGATATACACTCAAGTTTCCTCCTGGTCTTTTTATGACTTGATGGCTCTGGCTTTTTTTTTTTTTTTTTTTAACATTGAACAATATTCCATTGTCTGGGTGTGCTACAGTCTACTTATCCACTCGTCTACCAAAGGACATCTTGATTGCTTCCAAGTTTTGACAGTCATGAATAAAACTGCTATAAACATCCGTGTGCAGGTTTTGTGTAGACATAAGTTTTCAGCCCTTTGGGTAAATACTAGGGAGTGTGATTGCTGGAGTGCATGATAAGACTATGTCTAATTTTGTAAGAAAGTGTGCCAAACTGTCTTCCAAAGTGGCTGTACCATATTGCGAACCCACCAGCAACGCATAAGAGTTCTTTTGCTCCACATCCTCGCCAGCTTTTGGTGTTGTCAATGTTTTGGATTTTAGCCATTCTAATAGGTATATAGTGGAATCTCATTGTTTGAGTTTGTAATTCTCCCATGACATACGATGTGGAGCATCTTTTCATATGCTTATTTACATCTGTATATCTTCTTTGGTCAGGTGTCTATTCAGTTCTTTTTTTTTTTTTTTTTTAAGATTTATTTATTTATTTATTTGACAGAGATAGAGACAGCCAGCGAGAGAGGGAACACAAGCAGGGGAAGTGGGAGAGGAAGAAGCAGGCTCATAGCAGAGGAGCCTGATGTGGGGCTCGATCCCATAACGCAGGGATCACGCCCTGAGCCGAAGGCAGACGCCCAACCGCTGTGCCACCCAGGCGCCCCAGATGTCTATTCAGTTCTTAAACCCACTTGAAAATTAGGTTCGTTTATTTTCTTCCTCTTGAGTTAGGGGTTCTGTGTATATTTTGGATAGCAGTCCTCTATCAGATGTGTCTTCTGCAAATATTTTCTTCCAATTCTGTGATTTGTATTCTCATTCTCGTAACAGTGTCTTTCTCAGAGCAGAGGTTTTTAATTTGAATCAAGTCCAGCTTATCAATTCTTTTGTTCATGGATCATGCCTTTGGTGTTGTATCCAAAAAGGCATCTCCGCACCTAAGGTCGTCTATGTTTTCTCCTATATTATCTTCTAGCAGTTTTGCATCTTCCATTTGGGTCTATAATCCATGTTGAGTTAATTTTTTGTGAAGACTGTAAGATCTGCATCTAGATTAGTTTTGTTGCCTGTGAATATCCAGTTATTCAGCATGATTTGCTGAAAAGACTACTTTTGCTCCATTGCATTGCCTTTGTTCCTTTGTCGGGAATCAGTGGACTATATTTGGGTGGGTCTATTTCTGGGTTCTCTACTTTTCTGCCATGGATCTAGCTGTCTATTCTTTCACCAACATCACACTATCTGATTCCTGTAACTCTGTAGTAAGTCCTGAAGTCGGAGAGTGTCAGTCCTTCAATATCATGTTCTTCTTCAATGTCATGGTGGCTATTCTGGATCTTTTGCTTTTCTCCATATAAAGTTTAGCATCAGTTTGTAAAATTATTTAAAAATAATTTTAAATATAAGTTTTCTAATTAGAGATACTTGCTGCCTTTTCACAGGAGACTTTTATATATCTTATGCATTTTCTTTTTTTTTTAAGTTTTATTTATTTATGTAATCTCTACACCTGACAAGGGGCTCAAACTCACAGCCCCAAGATTAAGAGTTTCATGCTCTTCCAACTGAGCCAGGCAGGTGCCCATATCATCTGCATTTTCACACTTTGTGACATACAAGGAAACATTTTCTTTGCGAAGTTACGTGGTTAATGTTACTGCTTAAAAAATGTAGATTCTATGGTCTACAGTGGAGATAATGCTTTTGTACAATTTTAGCACATTGAAAAGAATTTCTAAGATTTTTACTTGTAAAATACACATAACATAAAACTGACCATAACCAATTTTGTGTATAGTTCAATAATGTTAAGTGTATTCATATCGTGTGTGCAAATAATCTCTAGAACTTCTTTCATCTTGCAGAACTGAAACTCTCTACCCATTAAACAGCAAATTTCCACTCCTTTCTCCCCCAGCCCCTGGCAGCTTCCATTCTACTTTCTGTCTCTGTAATTTGGCTACTTTAAGTACCTCATATAAGTGGAATTGTACACTGTTTGTCTTTTTGTGACTGGCTTATTTCACTTAGCATAATATCCTTAAGGTGATTCCATGTTGTGGCATATGACAGTCTTTCCTTCCCTTTAAAGGTTGAAAACATTTCATCGTATGTATAGACCACATTTTGTTGATCCATTCATCCATCGATGGAGTCAATTGAATACAGTCTAAAGTGGAGTTAGTGAGCTGTCTGCTCACTCCACTTTCCCCTCCACTGCAGCAGACATGGCGCAATGGAAACGAGGAAGGACAGAGGAGCTTGAACTCCAGCATTTGCAGGTGCTGCTTCGTGGCAGGGGCTATAACCACGGCAACAGACGCATTTTAGTTTAAGAAATCGGACAGAATCAAGATAAACAGACAAATGCAGAGTGTTTTGCTCCATTTCTCTCCACTGAAAAAGACAGAGTAACATTTTGAGGGGCTGTGGGAAGAGGCGTTCGTGACGGGTCATGCCCTCTTCAGGTTGTGAAGGTGGTGACATCCCCAGTGATATCTCCATATTGCTATATAGTTTACTGCTGTAGTTATACTTACCTACTATACTAAAATGCTTGACTATATAAGTAGTTACATTCGTAAATCCAGGATATAAACGTTTAGTAGATGACAATTCCAGGCATGGCTTTGGATACGTGGACTGAACTAAGACTAGATTATGTTCAAACAAACAAAAGCTGAATATAAAATATAGTCTGAATCTTTAGGACAGTGATATTGTTAACCCTGATATGCTCAATCTGAGAGTAACTTTTGAAAATGCAGTGAATAGCTAATAACATCTGTGAGAAGAACAACCCGAAGGTTTTAAGATGTGCTGAATACCAAATAGGAGCGTGAGCGGTGTTCTGATGTGGAAAGGAAGATGCTGTCTGGAGCAATGACACAGAGCAAATTCAAGTAGCTTAAAACAATGTATTTTGAAGAAAGAAATCTAAACCCAAAGTACAGGATTTAAAATCTTA
The DNA here is from genome assembly GCF_024610735.1 of Ursus americanus. Lineage (NCBI taxonomy): Eukaryota > Metazoa > Chordata > Mammalia > Carnivora > Ursidae > Ursus > Ursus americanus. The sequence continues at coordinate 48,539,623 of NC_142129.1, forward strand.
GAAAAGAAGTCCTTGCTCTCAGGGAATGGAAAAGAGATAAAAGATCATCATAAATGTGGCCCTGAATCGTGGCAGTGGCCCACGGCCCCAAACTCTGTCACTGCAGTGACCCCGTGGGGGTGTTTGGTGGCAGGTCACGCATGGCCCCAGGGCCCCACATTACACAGTTATCAGAACATCATTTATGGATTGATATAAACGTCAGTTTCTATTTTCACTTGGTGTTAGCTTCGGTGTAATGCTTTCTATAGGTAATACTCACCTTGTATTGAACCAAGAGCTAGGATTTTCAAGTTTCACATCTTTTCCTCACATTTTAGAGTCTTGGGATTTAGAGAACAGATCTTTGATCCACATAATTGTTTCTTTCATGGTTTTCAAACTTCAGTCTTTTAACTTTTTTTATTTTTTGAGACAGAGAGAGAGAGAGAGAAAGTGCATGTGTGTGGGTGGGGAGGGGCAGAGGGTGAGGGAGAGAGCGAATCTTAAGCAGGCTCCATGCCTAGTGCAGAGCCCGATGTGGGGCTTGATCTCATGACTCTCAGATCATGACCTGAGCTGAAATCAAGAGTAGGATGCTTAACTGACTGAGTCACCCAGGAGACCCTCAAATTTTAGTCATAACACTCTCAGCTTTAACATTCAAACCCTCTGTCTGATGTGTAGAAATCATATCATTCCCTGACTGCTTTGGTTTCTTCTCTCTGTCTCTTCTCCAACCCTTTGGCATCTTCCTTGAGGTCTAACCACAGAAATCTATGCAGTTTTCCAAGTGGCGATGCATCACAACTTTGTACAAAGTAGGGAAGAGTGAATGCTACTGTACCCCTCCCAGCATATCACAGGATGAAGCGAGATGAAATAGAGGCAACGATAAAGAAATATATATATATTCTGATTTAAAAAAATAATATATGCTCATTGTAAAGAAAAGCATAAAAGGAATATGTAATAAAAAGCAAAATTTCTAGAAATCATGTCTGGGGCTAGCTTGGTTATACTCCTGTGATTTTTTTGTTTTCTTCTCTGGCTAATAACATATAATACAATACAAAAATGAGATCATTCTACAACCTGTATTTTCTCTTGTTTCATTCATTTCAAACACCATGACATCTTTCTAGGTCAGTGCACAGAGAGCCACCACACTCTTTTTCACGCCTTCTGTGGGATCCTAACTGCATGGGTGCCCCCATAAATTATTTAATCCATTTCGTAGTGCTGGCCATTTTAGCCTGTTTCCAGTTCTTTACTTTTTGAAACAAAGCTTCAACAAACAGCATTATGGTGTGACATTTTTACATTCTTGAGTGGTTATTTCTGTTTTTCCCTAGGAAAGGAGCTGCCAGGTGGAAGGTAGGCATCATTCAATTTTGATGGGTGGAGGGTTTGGCCCTATTGATCCATATCACTCTCTTTTCTAGTCCTTTTCGAAAGTAATATTAAAATGAGCTCCAAACCTCCTGAGGCTTATTTTCTAAACTCTTCCTTTTGGAGTATCCAAAGAAGTACCTGGATGTTCCTGAGGTTTCTTTCAAGTGGAGTGAGGTCTTGGTGATTTCTTTTTCTTTCCTTCTCTATTCAGACTCTCTCTGATTATCCTTTTACACTATACTTCCTGTGCGCCTTCCTGTTTATTACTTAGAACTGTGTCTGGTGTATCCTCTTTCCTTGTAGTTTCTAAAATGACCTGTACTTGGAAGTTATCATTTGAATCTCTCCCATATAGGGCTGGCTGAGCTTGCCCATGGAGGGAACTAACTGAAGTGACAGGTATAATTTCTCCCCCAAACCTTATATCTTGCATCTTCATTCATTTAATAAATATTAAATGCTTAATATAAACTGAGATATAACAGTGAACAAGACAGGCAAGATCCTTGCTTGTATAGAGCTTGCATTCTACTGGGTGTTTATTGGAAGGTGGAGCATGGGGGAAGATGGCTTGCAAGCCAGGGGTTCTTGATGGTGCCAGCATGATGAAAGTACTAAAAAGGGTGCTGTGGCAGAGCATGATTGGGTGGGGTATTTACATCAGGAGAGGCCTCTCTGAGGAGGTGATATTCAGACTGACACACAAATGATGCAAAAAGCAAGCCATGTGGCAAGCCCAGGTAAGATCTTTCCAGGGAAAGGGAGCAGCAAGTGCAAAGGCCCTGGGGCAGGACAACTCTGGACCATTCAGAGAACTGAAAGGAAAACATTGTGGCTAGAGCTGAGTTAGCAAGGGCCAGAAAGACAGGAGATGAGATCAGAGAGGTGGTGGGCCAGATCATGTAAGGCCTTGAGGTCAATAACAGAAGTCTGAATTTTACATCCAGTGCAATGGGAAACCATTAAAGGAGAGTATCATTTAATTTATGTTTTTAGGAGGCTGTCTTGGCTGTTGTGTAGGTAATAGATTATGAAGGGGCAAGCTAGGAATCAAGGACCAGTTGGAAGGACATTTCCAGTTCAGATGTAACATGATGGTGGCTTAGACTAGGAGATGGAGAGAAATGTATGGGCTTGGGATATATTCTGAAAGCAGAGCAGACAGACTTGCTGATGGGTTAGATGTAGAGGGTGAATTAGAAGAAGGATCATGAACACCACCTACTTCGGTTTGAGTACCTGAATGCACGCTGCATGTTATTTACTAAGATGGAAGAGGAGGAACTGGTCGTGGGGAAAAGATTAAGAGGTTTAGGTCAGAAGGATCCAGCAGGCTCTGGGTCTGGAACTGAGACTAACTTTATGTCACATGTGCCAGGAGCTGGGCTCGATCATATAAAGCTCATAGCAGCAACATAATGCTTGAACAAAGAGGATAATTCCTAAGTGCTTAAGGGATTAAACTGTCCTCATTATCATGTAAATATGCTCCCAAAGTGATAACTCATCATGTGTTGTTAGTCATTTTCACCTTAGTATGAATTTACATGCCTATTTTATAACAACGGTTTGAAAGCTACTGTTTAAAAAGGGATACTAAAAGGACTTGAGGAGCACTAGACTCCTCTGATGGTACAGGCTGAGCCTTGTGGGTATCCTCAGAAGGGAGGGGAAGAAGGATGCTAAAAAAAAGGCAAAAAACACAAATTATAGAAATGTTAATTTTGCCTAGGGCTGCTATCATTCCTTCATTTTCAGTCAAAGTAGTCTTTTTCAAATATATAATCATTGCCTTGTTAAAACAAACTACTGATTTATATAACATCTCCAGTTTAGTCTCTTTATTCTAGTAAGTCGTTCTATTGCATAGTTGCATTATATTTTGGTAACATATACAATTGCTACCTCCAGAGATTCATCAAATGCTTTCTTGCTTGAGAACACTGTTGTATAATACTATAAATAAAACCCGACGAAGTAGTCCTCCATGAGCTAGTGGTGTACGCTACCATCCCACTTTTGGAGGAAATAGTCCTTTATAAGCATTGAATACTCACTCAGTGACAGGTGTCGTACTTAGCCCTCGGTTCTGGGTTCCTTGAGGACAGCAACAGGACTTTCTCTCAAAGACTCTTGGGGGCTGGCCCAGTGGAGACCTAATGCTTTGGATGAAAAAGGCAGATTTACAATGAAGCCAATGATAAGTAATGAAACTGTTCTTTGGGAATCAAAACTAAATAAAACAAAGTCTCCCAAATAAGGCTTTTGGGTCTCTCTCTACGGTTCGGATCCAACTTACCCATTCTGTGGGTATGAATCTGCTCGTCTACACTGGGTGCAAGCACTGTTCCATTCCTCCAATTTTCTAAGTGGAATTAAATTGAATTCTGTCCCTGTAATCCTGGTAAGGAGGAGTTTAATTCTGGGCAGCCTTTGAGGGGCCCTGCCCCCTGTTTAAAGACAGTTTTTCAATAAAGGTGAAATTACGACTCTCAAATAAATATAAAATATCAAGGTGAAAAGTTTTATTTAACTCTTTAATTCCTGAGGAAACAAGGTGTAACTACGTACTGTTTCAAGGGAGAATTAAAAAATCGCACACTCCTATAAGTCATCAGAAGTGCTGAAATGAATTCACCTTTAGCCCCAGAGCTGGTCAGTAACCCACAGGACAGTAATCAGGAGTGTTCCACTGGACAAAATTCATTTGCATTTCAGGGGACAATAATCACTTGCATTAGGACCTGGGTTAGCGTCCTCGGGATGCCGTAAGAAAGCACCACGAACTAGGGGGCTTAAAACAACAGAATTTTATTCTTTCACCATCCTGGAGGCTAGAATTCCAAAATCAAGGTATGGGCAGGAACCAGCTCTCTCTGACAGCTGCAGGGGAGAGCCCTTCCTTGCTCCTCCCTCGGGGTTGCTGGTGGGCTCGTGGCCATCTTTGGCATTCCTTGGCTGCGGGGGGCTGCAGCATTTCTATCTCTGCCTCTGTCGCTGCAGGTTGGTTCTCCCTTTGTGTGTCTGTCTCTCTGTGCCTCTTCTCTTCTTATAAGGACACCAGTCATACTGAAGTAAGGGCCCGCTGTACTCCAGTATGACCTCGTCCTAACTAATTACATCTGCAGTGACCCCATTTCCAAGAAGGTCACATTCTAAGGTACTGGGGGTTAGGACTTCAAAATATCCTTTAGGGGCCACAATTCAAGCCCTAGCACAACCCATTTTCTGCAGCTTCAGAGTTGTGAAATAGCCCAAAGGCAAGGAAGGACACAACACCCAGTACCACGGGTTTCCTGCCCATCTCCATCTTTCACAAGTTTTCTTCACACCCTTCCTAGGGTTGCCCCCAAATTGGGTGATCTTTAGTCCACACTGGTCATCACTGCCATGCCTGCTACAAAGCAAGGAGCATTCCTCTTTCTGAGCAGGTTGGGCCCGGAGGTCTTGGCTGAGGCTGAATTCCAGGGGCTGCTCTGGGGTTGCTGGGCAGCAAGGGGCACACTGGTGAGCTGCGCTTCCTAAGGTGGCCGGATTCCATCCCCCAGTTCCAATTCCATCTCAGGGGCAGCCACTGGCCTCTCTGCCCTCGAAACGCTTCAAGCATTTGTCATGGTTCCTTTCCTGGCAAATCTCTCCAGATGCCTGCAGAAACTCTCCGTCTCTCCCCCCTTTGGGGTGACAGTCGGTGGGTGAGTTTCTCCTGTTTGCTCACCTCCGCCCCATATACCCCTAGGACCTGTGCAGGAAAACTGTGATGTGCCTTTGCCATGGCAAGATTCTGCACCCAAGCTGTGGAGCAGACTGGAGAGTCGGAGAAAGGTTGAGGTTGAAAGGAAAGGGGCTGCCGGTCATCTTGGGTGAAGAGCAGAACACTCCACGCCCCGCGCATTCTGAGAATGAAGTTCAGCTGTTGCTGCTTAGTGGCTCCCCTCACCTGAGGCTGCCGCCTCTTCTGTCCTGCTTCTCCTTCTCTGGGAAGCAATGGCATCCAATGGGTGAGCACGCGGGAGCCAGTTCCACCACCGGTGACATCTTTTTTGACTTCTACAGGGGCACCCGGGCCTGGCTGTGCTTCTCAGCCTGTCCAACTTGCAGTCCCCAGTGGGCCATTCCCTTAACCCCTGGCTGGCCTGCAGGGTTAGAGCGATCAGTGCAGGCTGCCTTGACTGTTGAGAAACGCCTGGCCCCTCTTTAGCACATTTAATCTCAGCAGCTTGATGACTTGTTTCTAGCCGATAGAGTCTTTTACCCAAATAACTTCCAAAACCCTTCAAAGACCCATCCTCTTTGCAGTTTAAAATAGCGGGATTTTGATTAATCAAAATAGATTTTAATTAATTAATCAATTAATTTAAAATAGTGGATTTTAATTAATTAATTAATTAAAAGAACATATAATGTATTGTTTGTTTCAGGGGTTCAGGTCTGAGATTCATCAGCCTTACACAACACACAGCGCTCACCACAACACATACCCTCCCCAGTGTCCATCACCCAGCCACCCAGCCCCCTACCCCCCTCCCCTCCAGCAACCCTCCGTTTGTTTCCTGAAATTAAGAGTCTCTTATGGTTTGTCTCCCTCTCTGGTTTCGTCTTGTTTCATTTTTTCCTCTCTTCCCCTATGATCCTCTGCCTTGTTTCTTAAATTCCACATAGGAATTCAATCATATAATAATTGTCTTTCTCTGATTGACTTATTTCCCTTAGCATAATCCCCTCTAGTTCCATCCACATCATTTCAAATGGCAAGATTTCTTTTTTTTTTTTTTATGGCTGCTAATATTCCATTGTATATATATACCACATCTTCTTTATCCATTCATCTGACAATGGAAGTCTGGGCTCTTTCCATAGTTTGGGTATTGTGGACATTGCTGCTATAAACATTGGGGTGCAAGTGCCCCTTTGGATTGCTACATTTGTATCTTTGGGGTAAATACCCAGGAGTGCAATTGCTGGGTCTAGGGTAGTTCTATTTTCAACTTTTTGATGAACCTCCATACTGTTTTTCAGAGTGGCTGCACCAGCTTGCATTCCCACCAACAGTGTAGGAGGGTTCCCCTTTCTCTGCATCCTTGCCAACATCTGCCATTTCCTGACTTGTTAATTTTAGCCATTCTGACAGGTTTGAGGTGGTATCTCATTGTGGTTTTGATTTGTATTTCCCTGATGCCAAGTTACGTTGAGCACTTTTTCATGTGTCTGTTGGCCATTTGTATGTCTTCTCTGCAAAAATGTCTGTTCATGTCTCCTGCCCATTTCTTGATTGGATTATTTGTTCTTTGGGTGTTGAGTTTGGTAAGTTCTTTATAGATTTTAGATACTAGCCCTTTATCTGATATGTTATTTGCAAATATCGTCTCCCATTCTTTTGGCTGTCTTTTGGTTTTGTTGACTCTTTCTTTTGCTGTGCAAAAGCTTTTTATCTTGATGAAATCCTAATAGTTCATTTTTGCCTTTGTTTCCCCTGCCTTTGGAGATGTGTCTAGGAAGAAGTTGCTGCGGCCAAGGTTGAAGAGATTGCTTCTTGTGTTCTCCTCAAGGATTTTGATGGATTCCTGTCTCACATTTAGGTCTTTCATCCGTTTTGAGTCTATTTTTGTGTATGGTGTAAGGAAGTGGTCCAGTTTCATTCTTCTGCAGGTGGCTATCCCATTTTCCCAACACCATTTGTTGAAGAGACTGCCTTTTTTCCATTGGATATTCTTCCCTGCTTTGTCGAAGATTAGTTGACTATAGAGTTGAGAGTCCATTTTCAGTTCTCTATTCTGTTCCATTGATCTATGTGTCTGTTTTTGTGCCAGTATCATACTGTCTTGATGATTACAGCTTTGTAATAGAGCTTGACGTCTGGAATTGTGATGCCACCAGCTTTGGTTTCCTTTTTCAACATTCCTCTGGCTATTTGGGGTCTTTTCTGGTTCCATACAAATTTCAGGATTATTTGTTCCATTTCTGTGAAAAAAGTTGATGGTATTTTGATAGGGATTGCATTGAATGTACGGATTGCTCTAGGTAGCATAGACATTTTAACAATATTTGTTCTTCCAATCCATGAGCATAGAATGTTTTTCCATTTCTTTGTGTCTTCCTCAATTTCTTTCATGAGCATTCTATAGTTTTCTGAGTACAGATTCTTTGCCTCTTTTGTTAGATTTATTCCTAGGTATCTTATGGTTTTGGGTGTGACTGTAAATGGGATCAACTCCTTAATTTCTCTTTCTTTTGTCTCATTGTTGATGTATAGAAATGCAACTGATTTCTGTCCATTAATTTTGTATCCTGCCACTTTACTGAATTCCTGTACGAGTTCTAGCAGTTTTGGGGTGGAGTCTTTTGGGTTTTCCACATAAAGTATCATATCATCTGCAAAGAGTGAGAATTTGACATCTTCTTTGACAATTCAGATGTCTTTTATTTCTTTTTGTTGTCTGATTGCTGAGGCTAGATGTTGAAGAGCAGTGGTGATAGTGGACATCCCTGCCGTGTTCGTGACTTTAGGGGAAAGCTCTCAGTTTTCCCCCATTGAGAATGATATTCACTGTAGGTTTTTCTTAGATGGCTTTTATGATATTGAGGTATGTACCTTCTATCCCTGCACTGTGAAGAGTTTTGTTTTGTTTTGTTTTTAAAGATTTTATTTATTTATTTGACAGAGAGAGAGACAGCCAGCAAGAGAGGGAACACAGCAGGGGGAGTGGGAGAGGAAGAAGCAGGCTCCCAGCAAAGCAAGGAGCCTGTTGCAGGTCTTGATCCCAGGACCCTGGGATCATGCCCTGAGCCAAAGGCAGATGCTTCACCGACTGAGCCACCCAGGTGCCCCTGCACTGTGAAGAGTTTTAATTAAGAAAGGATGCTGTACTTTGTCAAATGCTTTTTCTGCTCTATTGAGAGGATCATATGGTTCTTGTCCTTTCTTTTATTAATGTAGTGTATCACACTGATTGATTTGTGAATGTTGAACCAAACTTGCAGCCCAGGAATAAATCCCATTGGTTGTGGTGAATAATCCTTTTAATGTACTGTTGGATCCTACTGGCTAGTATTTTGGTGAGAATTTTTGCATCCATTTTCATCAAGGATATTGGTGTGTAATTCTCCTTTTTGGTGGGGTCTTTGTCTGATATTGGGATCAAGGTAATGCTGGCCTCATAAAAAGAGTTTGGAAGTTTTCCTTCCATTTCTATTTTTTGGAACAGTTTCAGAAGAATAGGTATTAATTCTTCTTTAAATGTCTGGTAGAATTCCCTTGGGAAGCCATCGGGCCCTGGGCTCTTGTTCGTTGGGAAATTTTTGATTACTGCTTCAAATTCCTTGCTGGTTATGGGTCTATTCAAGTTTTCTATTTCTTCCTGGTTCAGTTTTGGAAGTTTATACGTTTCTAGGAATGCATCCATTTCTTCCAGATTATCTAATTTGTTAGCATATAGTTGCTCATAATATGTCCTTACAATTGTTTGTATTTCTTCTGTGTTGGTTGTGATCTTCCCTTCTTTCATTCATGATTTTATTTATTTGGGTCCTTTCTCTTTTCTTTTTGATAAGTCTGGCCAGGGGTTTATCAATATTATTAATTATTTCAAAGAATCAGCTCCTAGTTTCATTGATCTGTTCTACTGTTCTTTTAGTGTCTATTTCATTGATTTCTGCTCTAATCTTTATTATTTTTCTTCTCCTGCGGGGTTTAGGCTTTATTTCCTGTTCTTTCTCCAGCTCCTTTAGGTGTAGGGTTAGGTTGTGTATTTGAGACCTTTCTTGTTTCTTGAGAAAGGCTTGTAGTGCTATATATTTCCCTCTTAGGACCACCTTTGCTGCATCCCAAAGGTTTCGAACAGTTGTGTTTTCATCTTCATTTGTTTCCATGATTTTAAAAAAATTCTTCTTTAATTTCCTGGTTGACCCATTCATTCTTTAGTAGGATGCATTTTAGCCTCCATGTATTTGAGTTTTTTCCAAATTTCCTGTTGTGATTGAGTTCCAGTTTCAAAGCATTGTGGTCCAAAAATATGCAAGGAATGATCTCAATCTTTTGGTACCCCTTGAGACCTGATCTGTGACCCAGTATGTGATTTATTCTGGAGAGTGTTCCATGTGCACTCAAGAATATGTATTCTGTTGCTTTAGGATGGAAGGTTCTGAATATATCTGTGAAGTCCATCTGATCCAGTGTGTCATTTAAAGCCCTTATTTCCTTGTTGATCTTTTTTTTTTTTTAAAAAAAAAAAGATTTATTTATTTATTTATTTGACAGAGATAGAGACAGCCAGCGAGAGAGGGAACACAAGCAGGGGGAGTGGGAGAGGAAGAAGCAGGCTCACAGCGGAGGAGCCTGATGTGGGGCTCGATCCCGTAACACTGGGATCACGCCCCGAGCCGAAGGCAGACGCTCAATGACTGCACCACCCAGGCGCCCCTCCTTCTTGATCTTTTGCATAGATGATCTGTCCATTGCAGTGAGGGGGGTGTTAAAGTCCCCTACTATGATCATATTATTGTCAATGTGTTTCTTTGATTTTGTTATTAATTGGCTTATATAATTGGCTGCTCCCATGTTAGGGGCATAAATATTGTCAGATCTTCTTGCTGGATAGACCCTTTAATTATGATATAGTGCCCTTCCTCATCTCTTATTACAGTCTTTGGTTTAAAATCTAATTTGTCTGATATAAGGATTGCCACCCCAGCTTTCTTTTGATGTCCATTGGCATGATAAATGGTTTTCCACCCCCTCACTTTAAATCTGGAGGTTCTTTGAGTCTAAAATGAATCTCTTGCAGACAGTATATGGATGGGTCTTTCTGTATCCAATATGATACCCTGTGTCTTTTGATTGGGGCATTTAACCCATTTACATTCAGGGTAGCTATTGAAAGATATGAATTTAGTGCCATTGTATTGCCTGTCAGGTGACTGTTGTTGTATATCATCTCTGTTCCTTTCTGGTCTATGTTACTTTTGGGCTCTCCCTTTGCTTAGAGGACCCCTTTCAGTATTTCCTGTAGGGCTAGTTTGGTGATTGCAAGTTCTTTTAGTTTCTGTTTGTCCTGGAAGCTTTTTAACACTCCTTCTATTTTTAATGACAGCCTAGCTGGATAAAGTGTTCTTGGCTGCATATTTTTCTCATTTAGTACCCTGAATATATCATGCCAGTCCTTTCTGGCCTGCCAGGTCTCTGTGGATAGGTCTGCTGCCAATCTAATGTTTCTGCCATTGTAGGTTACAGACCTCTTGTTCCGAGCTGCTTTCAGGATTTTATCTTTGTCTCTGAGATTTGTTAAGTTTTACTATTAGATGTTGGGGTGTTGACCTATTTTTATTGATTTTGAGAGGGGGGGTCTCTGTGCCTCATGGATTTTGATGCCTGTTTCCTTCCCCAAATTAGGGAGTTTCTCTACTATAATTTGCTCTAATATACTTTCTGCCCCTCTCTTTCTTCTTCTTCTGGGATCTCAATTATTCTAATATTGTTTTGCTTTATGGTATCACTTATCTCTCAAATTTTCCCTTTGTGATCCAGTACTTGTTTGTCCCTCTTCTTCTTAGCTTCTTTATTCTCCATCACTTGGTCTTCTATATCACTAATTCTCTCTTCTGCCTCATTTATCCTAGCAGCTAGAGACCTCTGTTTTTTATTGCATCTCATTAATAGCCTTTTTGATTTCGACTTGATTAGATTTTAATTCTCTTATTTCTCCAGAAAGGGATTCTCTAGTGTCTTCTATGCTTTTTTTCAAGCCTAGCAAGTATCTTTATAATTTTTATTCTGAACTCTAGTTCCAACATCTTACTAATGTCCATATTGATTAGGTCCCTCGCAGTCTGTACTGCCTCTTGTTCTCTTTTTTGAGGTGAGTTTTTCCATCTTGTCATTCTGTCCAGAGAAGAATAGATGAACTAGAGAACAAAATACTGAAAGGGCAACAACGACCCCAGGGAAAGATACACTAAACAAATCAGAAGAGACCCAATCCAGAGGTGGGGGGGAGGGGAAAAAAAAAGAATATGACCAGACTGGTGAATAGAACAGAGCCATACACTAGATCTTGGGTGTATTTTGGTCTGTTAGAAGAAATTGCATCTAAAAATTTTTAAGAAAGAAAAACTTACATATATACAAAAATAACGCTAAATTCAATGAAGGGATAGAATACGACTGTAAAAATAAAAAAATTAAAAAAGATTTTTAAAAAGGAATTAATAATATAAGTCGGTTGAAAAAGGAAAGAAGAAAAATTAGAAAAAGGAAAAAATAGAGAAAATTAAAAAAATTAAAGTTGAAAGAGTAAAGAATCATGGGGGAAAGGCCATGAATTCTACGTGCTATATTTCCCTAGTGCTGGAGTTTTGCAGTTCTCATTGGTTGGTAAACTTGGTCTTGGCTGGATGTAGCTGCTGATCTTCTGGGGGAGGGGCCTGTTGCATTGATTCTCAAGTGTCTTTGCCCCAGGCGGGATTGTACCACCCTTGCTGGGGGCTAGGCTAAATCATCTGCTCTGGTTTGCTCTCCGCAGCTTTCATTCCCTGAGGCTTTCTGCACAGCTTTAGAGGATGAGAATGAAAATGGCGGCCTCCTAGTCCCCTACCCCGGAGGATCCAAGAGCCCGGGGCGCCCTCCTCAGTGCTCCCTCAGAGAAAAGCGGTCACTCACTCCCGTCTCCCTGGTCTCCAGCTGCACTCTGTGCTCACCCAGCCTGTGACCGAGCATTTCTATCTCTGGCACGCCACCCCATTTGGAGTCTCCAAACCCAGCAGATTCCTGACGCGCACTCCTGAGTTGCTCCTCCCTGGGGAGGAAGGGGGTCTCCCCGGATCTGCCGCTTGTTGGGCCCCTGCTCTCCGACTGCGCCGCAGATCACAGTTTATGGCAACCCCAGCTGAGAGCCCACTCCTCGGGGTACTCTACAGCGGCTTCCCCGATCCGATGACTGGGAGCTCTGCCACACTCAGGGACCCCCAGTCTTCCCATGACCCCGAGGGTCCTGAGACCACACTGTCCCGGTGAGCGTTCCACCCCTCACTTACCCACCAGAGCGATGTCCCTCACCGGAGGGGACTTCTACAAGTTCCGATTTTGAGCTCCGCGGCTCTAGCACTTGCCGGATGCCGGCTGACGGAGCCCCTCTCCCCTACGGTCTATCTTCCCGTATATCGCCTCAGATTCACTTCTCCACATGTCCTACCTTCCAGAAAGTGTTGCTTTTCTGTTCATAGAGTTGCAGCTACTCTTTTCTTCGATCTCCAGTTGAGTTCGGAGGTGTTCAGAATGATTTGATAGCTGTCTAGTGGAATTCCTGGGACCAGACGAAATTTAGGTCTCCTGCTGCTCCGCCATCTTGGCCTCCTCTCAAAATAGTGGCTTTTAAATAAGCGCTTTTGCCTCCCTCCCCCGCAGGGGACGTGTGGCAATTGTCTGGAGACATTTTTTTATCCTTGCAGCTATGTGGCTGTGGCTGGCACCTGGCGGGCAGAGGCCAGGGATGCCGCTGGACATCCCGCGATGGCTCCCCACCTCACCTCAGCAAACTGTCAGCAGCGCTAAGGTTGAGAAAGAAAAAAGATACCCACTTTTTAAAAAACTGCAAAGTAATGCCTGTTCCATATGGAAAAAATTGAAAATACAGACAAGCTAAAAAGAAAAATGAAAACCTCTTGAAATCCCAGGAAAGTACATTTTCTGTTAAGGTTAAAACATTTTTTTCTGAAAGATATATTAAGAATAATTTGCATTCTTTCTCATTCCCAGTAAAACGTAGAAGCAAAATGTTTATTCCTGTTCATTTGTAAAACTCAATGGATTGAAGCAAGTTGGCCCAAGTTTTCATGTACACAAAGGAGGGAAAAGCAAAGTCACAAATGAGGACTAAAGCTCTTTCTTTAAGGCACTGGACTAATTCCAGACGTACTTCTAGATATGAAATGCCACCGAACGTGCCGAGCAGAGACTCTTGTCATAGGTGTCTGATACTGCTCAGCCTGCCCCCTTCCCAGGGGCTGCTGAAATGTGAAGACGTTAGCAGTAGATGCTGGGACCTCAGCAGAAGAAGGAGGCTGGCTATTGGCTATTTTTAAAACAGAAGTCTTCTAAAATAGTAAGATGTTAAAATAATGACCTGTGAAAGGAGAGAGGCCCTTTTGTGGAATAAAAAGCTGGAGACAATGTGGCACCCACTGGGGAGTGTCTCTGAGTGACATTTTGGCCATGCGGGGGTTCAGGAAAGTGGGTGGCTGAGTGTACACGGGGGCTCTGTGTCTGGCGGCCGCTGAAAATTCTCGATGAGTGTGAGCTGACGAGTGTGGTCCCAGCGAGAAACCGCCCCTGTAAGCTGCCTTCAGCCCTGGAGCACCGTGGAGAAAGTGCCTTTTTCTAAGGGGACCAGACACATCCCCGGGTCTGTGGCAGCCTTTGTGCAGCGCTGGGTGTGAGGAGCACAAAGATGAATCGGGTTTTTGTCTAAGTGGAAGAAGACATAGAGTTCGTTGAGTCTGGGGCCATGTCTACTTTCCTAAACAGGAAGTTGCTTGCTCTTGAAAGTTAGGGCTAGTACAGAAACTTTAGAGCTGCTTTTGTTCACGGTAGGTTGTACCAACATAATTAATTGAGAGTGAATCTAGGCAGACGCTGTCAGAAGTTCATCAAAAGGGCTTTTTGCTTGGAAGGGAAGCATGGCGGGAGGGGTCAGTGCTCCTCAGTGAGTCACGTTTCCTCAGCTGGAAGAAGGGCTCAGGCCACATGGATGGACGTGGCTGCAGAGCGCAAGACAGATGTGAATAAAGGCCAGTCAGCGAAGAAAGGCTGAGAAGCCAAGGTCTGAGATTAAGGATGGGAGTGGAACCAGAGCAAGAGCTTGTTTAAAAATTTAGGTGACATCAGTGTGGTTTGTAATAAGACACTCTATACTTGTCAGCTGCCCAATGGCTATGTAATTCAACAAATTATTATGGAAAATTTGAAACATAAATAAAAGTAGAAAGCATAGCATAAAGAATCTGATATACTCATCACCAAGTCTTACCGATTTTTAATAAACTGCCTATTTTGTTTTAGCTGTCCCCACACCTACTCAATCCCCCAGTAATTTTAGAAGCAAATTCCAGACACCATGTCATTTCATCTGTAAATATTTCAGTATGTATCTCTAAAAAAGAAATAGTATATACTTTGAATTTTAGGTATTTGTGTAGTGCAGAGGTATGCTCTAACCGTCTGACACTGTTGATCAGAAAACAGTAAAGAGAAGGAAAAGTATCATTTCTTTAGAAAAGCCTTCACCGGCCCCTTTCCAGGTTGAGATGAAGGCCCTTCGTGCCTCCTTAGTGCCCTGGGTCTACCTTGATCACTGCCCTCAACACATTGCGTAGAAATTATTATTTCCTTGTCTGTGTCCTTCATCAGTGTGACACTGATGTTTAATGCTCAGTAAATATCCATGTGCTCCCCACATTTCCCAGCCTCCCTTGCAGGTAGGTTGGGGCCATGTGACTATTTCAGGCCAGTGACCTATGAGTGGGACTAATGCATAACTTCCAGTCCCAAGTCCAGAAAAAACCATTATGCCACCTCCATGTTTGTTCTTGTCTTCTCAAGGCTCTGGAAGCCATGTGTGAGATGGTGGCTTTCCAATACGGAGGAGGTCCACATCCCTGTGTCACTGGATGAGTGAGAGTCTCACTGGCCTATGAGGGACTCTGTAGAAGTGAGAAATTAGGTTGTGTCAGGCTAACTGACAGTTAACGTGTTACTTTAGCACCAGAGAGCCTCTCCTCACAAACACAAACTAGACTCGAGGCTCTTCCGAGTCAGGGGCTATCACCTCCATCACTATATCCTTGGTACACTCCTTGTGCTTGGCAGAGTAGGTTCTTGAGAAACGTTTGTGAAAAACAGAAGGGAAGATAAAAACGAAGAACAAGACAGAAAAGAAGAAAGGGTGGGAAGAAGGGACTCAAGGAAGCAAGCATGCTGTGAGGCCCCAAGATTTTATGTGTGAGTTCAAAATGTCTGACCTTTTGGGGATGCAAGTGGTAAAAACAAACAAGCAAACCCAGAACGCTCTCTTTTAGAAGTTTTCCGAAGCCCTATTCTAAGAAGTGTCTCTTACATTATCGCTTTGCTTTTCCTACTGAGACATATGCAACACTAAGACTGAGGTGTAAGCCTCTCCTGTTGGCTGCAGCCCTCCGTGTGGGCACCTGGCTTGCATTCTCTTGTGCCCGTCAGCATCACCTCCTTCAGCTCCTCATTTGCTTGCTGGCACCCTGCTCCCGAGCACCTGCTCTGTGCCCAAACCTGTCTCCAGGTGCTGGGGTAAGAGAGTGAGCAAGAAAGGGCCCTGTCTGGTCCTCGAGTGAACAGCATGGCAAGGGCTGAAGGTGCACTGGACGGTCCCCATCCTGTTGAGGGGGAAGAGGAGGGCTTTCCAGAGAAAGCATGCCCGGCAGATCTTGGAGTAGAAGTTCATCATGTTCTGGGCTGCCTCTTCAGCGCCTTTCTCCCAGGTCTCCAGGATCCGCCCAGCTCACCTCTTCTTTTCAGCCTTGCTCTCATCTCTGCTCAGGTGTTTGTCCATGGTTCTTAGTGTATTTCCTCCTGCACTAGCAGGGCGACAGCTGATCACTTCAAGCACGGCTGGTGATGAAGTTCGCAGTCTAGTTCCCAGCCTTAGTTGCAGATCTCTGCGAGGCGTGCTGGCAGGGATGGTGCGTGCATATGCGACAGCAAAGCCACAACAGGCACGGCAGGCGTCTGGGCTCTGCAGCAGACTCCTCGGACCAAGCGTCACGCACAGGAGGATCCCTGTGCCGGGAGAGGGAATTGCTGGGAGATGGGAAGGAAAGAGTCGTCATCATAACCCCTGTGTCATCTTCATTTTTCAACATCTTCATACATATTTCACCGCACACTTAACGATGGTGGAATTTTCTGGTCTTCTTTTTCGATCCATCTAGGAAAAATGAGCACGTCGCTCTGGAGAGTCCGGGTACATGGAGCATGCTAAAGTTGGTTCCAGCAGTTACCTAGCTAGTTTTGGGGCTGAGAGAGGGTTTTAAGTTTTAAGTCCAGTGTGGTTTGTGAAATCGTGCAGATCTCATTGAGTTTTATTTAGCCTGAGCTCTTCAGCGTGCGAGGGTATGTGAGAGCAACCCATCAGTGATTGGGTTAGAACCCACCCTATGACTTCTTAACTTGATGACATCGAGAAACACCCTATTTCCACATAGGTCACATCCCCTGGTGTGGGGGGTTAGGACTTCAATATACTGTTTTTCAGGGGGATGTGGGGGACACAATTCAACCCACCCCATATCTGCCTGGCCCACTCCCTCCCCTTCTCCAGGGCTTTACTTAAAGGCTCTCCCCTCAATGCAATCAGATGGCCTCATGTAATGCCCCAGTCTGCTGCACCCCTTTGCACCAACTTCCCCTACCTTTTCAGCCCCTCTTCCCTCTGCTGCAGCACACATTAACATGCTAGATAATTTGTCTATTAATTATGCCTATCTTTGACCGTCTCAGCCCGCCGCCCTCCCCTGACCTCGAGGAGTGGAGGAGGAAGCCTTTGGCTTCCTCACCGATATATCCCATCACCCATCACAGTGCCCGACCCATAGATGCTATACGACACAAGATACATTTATAGAACTAATTGATGGCTTTTGTATTTTTTTTTAAAAAAGGTAAATCTGAAAAAAGAAAAGAAAAGGTAAATCTGTATGTTAGGCAGTTCACTATTTTTTAGCAGTACTTTCTATTAAAAAAAAAGAAAGAAAGTGAAATTTCAGGCCAGTGCCGTATTGAAGCATAGTACGTGATGAAGACTTATGTAGAAAGCCTTTTCTTAGGCCTCTTTTCCATACATTTATTATTTGTTCTGGGTGCTTTAAGAAATAGCAACCCACGTAGTTACATTTCTCAATCCCATACTTAGGACAAAGTATATAATAGTCTTGGGTTGTGGTTTCAATTAACATAGCAAACCCAGTACAGACTTTCTTCCTGGCATCCAGATTGAAGAGGCTGCTTTCACTTTCTAGCCCAGTTTTTCTTTCTGCTTTCTCTTTTTCTCACTAAAAACATGTATGGTATTCACCATATATTGGTAGGTTAAAAACGCAAGTCATCAGACAGAATCCACATTGTTATTCCATTTTTGTAGATTAAAAACAATAGAGCTATAGATCACGTATGTTGCTGTATGAAACAGGAAGGGTCTGGAACCAGACACATCAAACATGGGATGGGGAGAGACTTTATACATTTTTCCATTGAATTTTTTTTTTAAGCAAACGGGTACTACTCTGGCGATAAAAAGATGAAGAGGCCAGTACAAATTGAAAAAGCCTTCCTTGACAGAGTGAGTTTTCCAGGGCAGAAGGAACAAACGCTCTTGGATAGTGAACACAGTATGTTCTTCTATGAGGAAAGCTGAAGAAACTGTGCTTTTCTATTCACTGTCTTGGCAACTAGTTATGAACAGGAATATAGATCCCCGCCATGGTTTTTAAAAGCACGCTGAAAGACTGGAGGCAAATGTTAAGTACAGGACCAACCGTGGTCATTGCCTTGTGGTGGGATTACAGACGATTTCTGTTGTGTTTTAGTTTTATTTTAATTCTTTTCTGTGTTAAAAATGCGCACCCAGGTAGACGATGTTGGCCGAGGACAGGAATGTCTTTATGTCCCTGCTCTCCAGGCCCAGGCAGGCTCCTGGGCCTGAGGAAGCCCTCTCCTGCCCTGTGGAGGTGGGGGTCTGTGTTCACAGGCTCCCCACGCAAGGGATTTGCCCCTGGGCATTCCTCCAGGGAGGGGCAGCCCCTTTAAGGCTCCTGACGCAGGCTCCCACTTTAGAGATATGGAAATTCTGCGGCGGCAGGGCTGGTGAGGGTCTTCCTAACCCAGAGAGGATTTGGGGAGGAACTAAACCGAGGGATCCGCCCCTCTTCCTGTTGGGTTCACCGAATCCACCCACCCCGCACCAATGGAGGCAGGCAGAAGGGTCCACGTGGGCTGACCTCACCTAAGTGACTCGTGAAAGGGCAGGGCCCAAACTCTACAAGTGTGCGTTGTTCAGCCTTTCCAATTCCAGGTAGGCCTACAGTTGGCAAGCTGGTTAACTGCCAGAGTCTGAGCCTAGTGCCCCTGGCAGGGCAAACTCTGGTTTTGATAGGAGGTTGCCAAAGCAGATGCTGTGATAATTGTTCTCGAAAGCTGGTGTGCCTCCGAATGCCCTGGGGAGCTTCCCGGGCCCCACCCACAGTCTGATTCAATAGTTCGCACTATGGGCCTGGGAACTAGAATTTTAATAAATATCCTTGTGCTGTTTATCCACATGAATCCCCCAGTGCCGATCTTCGTACTCCGCGCTAACTACCCGCAGTTAGCGTCAGACTCCGCAGGTTTAAGGACTCGGTCCCACAAGACGGCCCTCACTGCTGAGGCCGGTTGCAAGTGCAGGGTCTCTAGGACCCCCAAATTCTGTCTGACTTGGCTACAAATTCAGAGGCTTCTATATCTCACCCCTACCTCCCCAGCTTTGACAATTCACTAAAGTGACTCGTAAAGCTCAGGAAAAGTCCTACACTTAACGCTTTATTATAAAAAACACAACTCAGGAACAGCCTAACAAATCTATAGGGTAAGGTAAGGAGTGGGGGGCACATAGCTTCCATGTGCTTGCGGGGTGCGCCATCCTCCCAGCACGTGAATGTGCTCACAAACCTAGAAGCTCCCAGAAACTCATCGTTCCAGAGTTTGTGTCCAGACTTCATAGGAGGCACATTTGATTAAATCATTGGCTATCTGTGATTGGACTGAATCTTGAAGCACCCCCTCCCTCCCCGGCTGCAAGCCCATCCTTTAATCATGTACTTGAACTTTCTGTTGTGCTCAGCCCTTCCCTTGAAACTCAGGGCCCACCAAGAGTTGCCTTGATAACGGAAACTCAGATATGATTCAGAAGGGTTTATTATTATTATTATTATTATGAATAGCAAAAGACGCTCCTATCACTCATGAAATGCCAAGAGTTTTAGGAGCTCTGTGTCAAGAACCAGGGACAAAGACCAAATGTATTTTATTATATCACAACCTCCCCAAATGATTCTGATGCAGTTGCCATAGACTGAGAACCACCGTGTAAGGAGATATTGATAATGCTTGAAAACTCCAAGTATCTGGGCACCTGGGTGGCTGAGTCGGTTAAGTGTCTGCTTTTGGCTCAGGTCATGATCCCAGGGTCCTGGGATTGAGCGCCATATCTGGCTCCCTGCTGAGCAGGGAGCCTGCTTCTCCCTCTCCCTCTGTGCTCTCTCTCAAATAAATAAATAAATAAATCTTAAAAAAAAAAAAAGAGAGAGAAAGAAAGAAAACGAAGTATCAACACTGTTTTGGTGAGCAGAGAATTCTGTCTTTGATGTAGTCTTCTCCCTGCTTTATAATGTGCTTCTCTCCTCTTCCCTCCAGGACCGTTCTTCAAGATACAACTGTAGCTTATCTCTCAGTCCCCATCAAGGTCCCTCTTCTTGGTGTTAGGATGGTACTGATTTGTAGAATTCTCTTTGGCCCTTTGGGCAATGTTTGCAATGCTCCTGTCTTGTGTGTGTCTGCCTGTCTCAGCCCATCAGCTGCCTGGGGACCCTGCCTTACATTTCTGAAATGAACCCTGATGCAAGATTTAGTATCCTTGGGCATGGAGCTAAGTCAGCTCTCAACAAACACTCAGTGGGGTTAAGTGAAGGCATGAAAGCTAAACCGAATATGGGAGGAAGGTGCAGGTGGTCTGCATGTAATTGGGATGTCATACATTTTCCTTGACCACCAGAGCGAATCCAATATTAACACTAAATTCCTGACCCAAAATCAGATCATTTATAATGAATGTCAAAGCAGAACTTCTACTTGGAACTGACCACAGTGAACTGCCAGGCAACCAGCTTGGGGGACTTGTCAGTAGGTGTGATGATCAGGGGAATGAGCACTAGAGTTGAAATCAGAGAATGTAGGGTCACGGCCTGGATCTGCCCTTGGGAGTTGTGAGGTCCTGGGAGAAGTTGCTTGCTTCAGAGTTTTATTCACTTATTCATTGTTTCCATCATCTATACTGAGAACATACTGCATATTGGCACTTTCTACATGATCTCACTTCATTATGACCCCTCTCTTAAGTAGATAGTTATCTTGGCAATTTATAATTTTTTTGACATTTTATGTATTTTAGAGCAAGAGTGAGAACGAGAGTGAGAGAGAGCACATGCGAGAGTGGGGGAGGGGCAGAGGGAGAGGGAGAGAATCTCAAGCAGACTCCCCCTGAGGGCAGAGCCCCATGTGGGGCTTGATCTCTTGGCCCTGAGATCATGACCTGAGCTGAAATCAAGAGTTGGATGCTTAAGTGACTGAGCCACCCGGGCGCCCCCAATTTATAATTTTATAGTTGAAGAAAAATCACATTTCTGTGTCCTTCTTGGTAGTTGCACCCTTCAGCTTCCAGACCCCCTTCCAAGGGTTCCTGACCTCTGAATCCCAAAGCACAGTTACTATGCTTTATCCTGCATGGCCTCTGAGGCCTTAGAGTCCGTAAAAGGGAATCAATCTTGAATGAAGGAACCTGAGAGATGGTCAAATTCACCTGCATTCAAATGAAGATTTGGAGTCCAAGGTCGCAAATCAGGGAATGAGAGGAGACACTTCTTGAAAACCCCCTTTGGTGCCCTGGGTCTCTCTCACTTTGGCTTCTCCTGTCTGCCTGTGAGTTGCCATCATGGCAGCCAGAAGGCAGCATTCACTGGGAGTGCCGTCAGACTCACTCTTACAGAGGCCGGCGGCTCTGAAATTTCCCCCCAGACATTGAGGACTAAAGTGGAATCAAATATGGTCCTTGCCTGGGGTCTTCAGCCAAACCCGACACTCTCCATTAATTCCTAACCGATTTTCCCATTTCTCCAGCAGGCTAAGCAATGTAAGCCAACCAAACCTATGTGTCCTGGGGGGCTGGGAAAAGAGTGGAAACCGTCGACGCATCTGTCAGAAGAAACTCGTGAGTGTTGCTGAACTGGATGTAAGTTATGAGGTCTCCAGCCAACGTGACAGGGCGTTCTTCAACACTCACCACCGGTAAGGCTAGAAACCAGAGTTGAAGAAAGGCAGGATTAAACTATCACCTGGCTAAAGAAATTAAGTATGCAGTGTTAGCTCTCACTTCTGAATGTATGAGCATTGTTGTTCTGTTAAAAAAACAAATCCTGAGGGAAGTGTAGTTACATGGGGCTAGTTTGGATAGACTTCGGCACTCCCCCACCCCCAGAACTAAACCAGCCAACAACAACAAGAATCCTACAGCTGGAATGCATTCTGGATTTCTGTTCTGAGTATTTACCCGTGATTATACGTTATTTTGTTTTGTTTTGTTTTGTTTTGTTTTGTTTTGTTTTGTTTTGTTTCTGAAGCGTTCCCATACCCATAAGCATACGTTTAAAACCAAGATCGCAAATCCTTTAAATCAAACCTTTTTCATGAGTCACATGCTTTATCCAATTCCAACTTAGCGGCTTGAAGAGAAAAACCATCACTAACTACGGTCTGAATTCACGAGCACGTTCTCATCTCCCGTCGACTCACCAAAGTCTCGTTTGATGAACGAAAATTCAGGTTCTTTTGTGTGTGGGCTCGCACAGCAGCGAGCTCTGATAAGGCCAACGTGGGACTTTGGAAGGCATCAAGTGACCTTCTGTCGTGTGGTGGTTGTTGTCAGCAGCAGATGTGCCCTCTGGATTAGGTGGGACATAAGCTGGTGTTCACAACCCTTTTGCTCTCCCAGAGTCACCCAGGTCACACGGAGGAGAGGGGACGTAGGGGACAACTCAAGCAAGCGGCCCCGCACTGTGAGGATCCTCGACGTTATTCGCTGAACGAGCCTGACGCACAGTAGGACACTGTAGGTTTGGAAAAGCACATTTCTTGTGTCGAACTCAATTTTGCCTGGGGCTTGTCCTGTTGCAAAGAAATAAGAGACTCTCTGCAATGGGCGCTGGAGAGATATAAACTGTACATTTGCTTCAGGGCTTTTCCTCAACTATCTGTGCCTGGACAAACACAGAACTGCATTTCTTGGCTTCCTGCCCATTTGGAGTGGGGAAGCATCCTGCTACATTGGCAAGACATCAGCTGGACTCTACAGGAGAATGAACAAAAAGAATGGCCTCCTATCGGCGTCTGGAGAAAAATCACTCACAGGATTTCAGGTCTGCCGCGCACTGCGGAGAAAATGCCTTATCGGGAGTTAAGAGAAGTTTCCCTGCCCTTCTTGGAGCGTTACCTCCATGGTCCAAATGTCACCCACGCTTTAGAACCAAACCAAAGTCTTCACTAAGTGCCAAGAAGGCAGGCAAGCGAGTCCTCGTTTATGACCAACATGGTGGGACTATTTGAAAGTCCTGGGTGTGTTACAGTCTGACCTGTGGCAGTTCTTCACCGCTCAATGGGCCCATCTGGTTGTTCAGTGAAGTGAGGGGTTGCCAGGCTTCCCAAGTCTTCAGAGAAAGGCCGGGAGATAATGCTGAAGCTTCTGGGGTGAGGAGACAGGAGGGTGTGGGGTTCAGAGAGCAGGTGGGTCCTGTCTTACAACACTCAAGTTCAATTCAAAATAACAGCAACAGCAGCACCCATGACATTCCAGCTGTTCTATCCGAGGCCCCTCGGCTCTCAATCCAGACATTTGTGCCTTACCCGCCATTGAGGCTGGTACCATGGGGGAAAGGCAGAGCAAATCTGGTCACTGGAGGATTTTGCAGGTTTCATGTCTTGAAACATGAGTACCGTGTTCTGCCCACCCCAGCTATCAGGCAGCCCCACATGCCACTCCCTACTGTGCAGGAAAATAGAATCGATGACCGACATAAAGAGCGCTACCTGAGCATCTATTGACTGACCCCAGACTTCCTGTTCTGGACCATGGCGGGGAAGATGAGTTTCCTACTCATTGCATCCTTCACAGAATGTAAGGTGATGTCCCCCGTGTAGCCTGTGCTGGGCATTTCTGGTATGAGGAGAGCACTGCAGGGTTGTGTCCAAGTGTCCAGGGTGGCTCCACTTGCAGAGAGAGTCTTTTGATGTTCTGCTCAGGGGGTAAGGCTGATCTGCTGTGGCATCTCAGAGCCACTGGAGAGCAGATCCTTGGAGGCAGGGTTCAGGGATACAGTACATGCCTGATGCTGTTCAAACGACAGAGCTGCCTTTTCTGCCTACCAATCCTCCCTGGTCCCCTACACTCCATTGTTGGAAATAGGGGCTATTGGCCGGCCCACGAGGGAGTCACGGGGTGCTCTCTGGAGCCTTTGCTGATAAGTCGAGGTGCTCAAAGATGGCAGTGCAGAGCCAGGCCAGCACAGAAGGAGTGAGTTCCCAAAGAGTTAAAGCCACACCTCCGGGGCGCCTGGGTGGCACAGCGGTTAGGCGTCTGCCTTCGGCTCAGGGCGTGATCCCGGCGTTATGGGATCGAGCCCCACATCAGGCTCCTCCGCTAGGAGCCTGCTTCTTCCTCTCCCACTCCCCCTGCTTGTGTTCCCTCTCTCGCTGGCTGTCTCTCTCACTGTCGAATAAATAAATAAAATCTTTTAAAAAAATAAATAAATAAATAAATAAATAAAGCCACACCTCCACCCAACAGCCGGCTTCCCCTGAAAAGGAAGCTGGGTCCAAAACTAGAGCAGAGGTGATCAAGGTCCGGAAAAGCCAGGATTATCCTTCCTTTTCCTCTAAAGCCAAGAGGAAGAAGACTATGGCTCTTCACTCCAGAGGGGCAGCCCAAGCAAATGAATTCTGGATAATTTAGGAATGAGAACTCATCATGGGGCACCTGGATGACTCAGTCGGTTAAGCGTCTGCCTTTGGCTCAGGTCATATCCCGGGGTCCTGGGATCGAGCCCCGCATCGGGCTCCCTGCTCAGCAGGGGAGAATGCTCCTCCCTCTGCCTCTGCCCCTGCTTGAGTTTTCTCTCTCGGTCACTCTCTTTCTCTCAAATAAATACATAAATAAATAAAATCTTAAAAAAAAAAGGTGAGAACTCATTGAGCACACAGACAGGTGGGAAATAAAAAGTGTGTTTTCATGTACACTCAACATGTTCAGCTTTGTAAGTTGCAGGTGTTCTGTGTAAGTCAGAACCAAGTGGACTTTTGTTTTAACACTAAGAAATACATTCCCATTACCAGGTAATGCCCTTCATTTCAGTCAGTATTTTAACATAAGGCCACCCCAATTTCACACACAAAAAAATCCAATTTTAAACTTAATACAATGTTTTGTAACTAAAACACCAGCAGAAGAAATTGCTTCAGGAAACAAAAAAATGCAAAGAAACATTTGCAATGACTCCTTGGCAAAAAATACAATACAAATGCAAAATAGTTCCCCTGTGGTTTGAGCGAAACTCTGCCTCAGGTATTTAGTTAAAGCAATGTGGTTAGAACCAGGAGAATTCCCCCAGAGTAAGATAGTTCACTGGGCACCAGGACATTTCACACAAGGGCAAGAACTATCTGAGAAGAGATTGGACACAACTCCAATCCCCATGGAAAGATTCCAGGACAGTGAAAAGACAAAGCTGATCACCTACACAGTCTCCAGCAGGGCCAAGAGACAGAAGTTTCAATAACGCAGGTGTTAATGCTTTGTCTGCCTGAGCTGTGGTCTGGGTGGTGGGGCACCGTTTTTCATAACTGGGTGGATCTGAGTGTGTGAGTCTTCATTGTGTCGCTATTTGCACAGTGCACGACCGTGTGTCATGTCTCCCTCAGCATTCGTTTCCCCCGTGCTGACTCATCATGAAGAATTTGCTTTGGTTAACTCTGATCCCATCAATTATTTTTGGAACGACGTTGGACAGGCACTATACTGGGGAAAAAATTACTCCCTTCCGCTCCCACCATCTCTCTCCTCGATTATTGCCATAGTTTACCCTTACCCTACTCTTACGTCTAAGAAAGATCATCTCCCTCCCGTGCTTTTTGACCTGGCAGGGGCTCCCCATTTCACTCGGAGTAAAGGCTTGCAAGGCCCTTCGTAATTCACCCTCTCCCCCAAGGCTTCCATCTGACCTGTCTCCTACTGCCTCCGGGCTCCATGCTCCCCCCACTCCAGCCACACTGGCCTCCTTGCTGAGCACTGAGTACAGCAGGCTCACTCCTTCTTGCCCCAACTCCACCTGGCTCGCTTACTCCCATTCTTAAGTCTTTGCTCGACGTCCTCTGATGATCCTGTTTAATACAAACTACTCCACTACTCCCCTGCTTTCTTCCTGATCTCTCTTACCTGCCTTTATGTCTTATTTTTTTCCAAGACACTTATTACCTTCTAACACACTATACAATTTACTTATTTATTATGCTTATCATCTGCCTTTCCCTTGGAGATGCCGGCTCTACGAGGGCAGACATCTTTGTTTTATCCACGATGTGTCCCAATCCCCTAGAACAGTGCCTGGCACATAGTAGGTACTCAATAGATACGGTGGAATGAAAAAAACACACAAAGACACACCCCTTCTCACCACCGGACACAGAGAGATCTTTTGTGTTCACCAATCACAGTGCTGGTGGCATTTCTAAGAACCAGAATCATTGTCGGCTCCACATTTTTCAATCAGTGGCCACACAATTCCGTCATCCAGACGCTCACTGAGGGTGGGCCAAGCCGAGATGGTAGAAAGGAGGGGGATTATACAAGCATGTTCCCCATCCCCACAAGCCCAAGTGGTGGTAAATCTAAGAGGAGCACGCAAAAGGGAAGCAGATGAGCAAAGAGGGAAGAGGCTCCGTATATAATTGCCTGTGAAGTAATTGTATCTTACACACCTCAGAGGTAGTCACATAGCAAGCAGCTTTAAGCCCTAGCTGTTGCTACCACATATCCTGAATCTTCCTTCTCACCATGGCCTAGACCCCATCCCAACAGAATGAGTGACTATTACCCAGATGAAGGACACAAGGGGGGGACCCTGATGCATCCATCTCGTTAGCAGAGGGCTCATTGCCTTCATCACGTCACATGCCAGGAACTGGTGTAGCCTGCTGGCTGAGATTATCATTCTTGAGGCCTGAAGCCTGCATTCATATCCTGCCCCCATCACTTATAAATTATGTGCCCGGAGCACCTTACATGTGGTCTCAGGGTCTGAGCTCCTCCACGTGTGTTCAAGGGGGAAATCAGCCTCTCTCGTACGAGGTCATCCCTGTAAAGTGCTCAGAGCGGTGCCTGCCTGCGGCCACCCCCCATCAGTGCTAATGGTCATCGCTGTGCTACTCAGAAATCTACGTATAACCTTGAATATCTTTGCCTGACCTTCAAGTTTCCCATCATTCACCCTCATTCCCACCTTATTTCTCAGTATCAGCTCCTCATTGTGCCAGGCCCATCTCCCCTGCTTAGCCTGGACTCCTTGTTTTACTCATTCTTGCCTTTTCCTCACTGTTTTTTCTTAGTGTATCAACTCAACCCTAGAGTCTCTCAGTCCTTCCAAATTGAACCCAAACTCTGCTGAGGCTCCACCAGCTGCATGACTCCTCCCACTCCATCCCATCTCTCCCTTCTTTGCAGGCTTGTGGAGCTTATCTCCTGGCATACACACGAGTGCTGTTGATTGGAAGCCAGCCATACATTTTCTTGCCTCCTTCAAGGACCTTCTGAGAAAGAACATTGGTCCTGCAATTGTCAACTTTCTCTGAGCCTTTATCTCCATTCTTGTTTTCCCAGGTGCAGCCTGGCCTTGGAAAAAGCCCTACTTAACCCGAGGGTGGAGGGCAGAGTTTCATGCATTCATTCAACAAATATTCATAGAGCACAAACGCAATGCTTGGTATAGAACCAGGCATATATCATTCCTTCCCCACTGAAGTTCACGGCTTATGGAGTTGACATTGAAATATACATTCATTCATAACGCAGCACGGTGGGCAAGAGGAAATTGCAGCCTGGCTTATCAGGATGAATGCAGCTTTGGATGTAGCCTCAGTGGTGTTTGAATAACTGGCTCTGCTACTAACTGGTGTATGAACTTGGGCAGGTTGGTTAATTTCTTAGAGACTCAGTTTCCTCATCTATAAAATGGTGTGATAACCCACTCTTCCCAGAGTTAATATTTTCTATTTTCCTTTACTTTCTATTCATCTTGGGCTTCTGCTCTGCTGCTTAACCCAGTGGTGGGTGGCTGAGATGAAAAGCAGGTTTCTCAAACTTGACAGTGATACTTTGTTTCTTCCTGTGCTTGGGTCTCAGTGTGGAAGAGCAGTTGCTGGGACGGATGCTCACTTTGTCAGGGTCTCGACCCTTGTCCTCATTCAAAGTGGTGTCTAGGTCTATGCAGTATTTCTAAATCTGCAGTGATTTTTGTCTTCCTAAATAAAATGTTTGACAATATCTGCAGACATTTTTGAATACCATGAGAGCAGTGGGGGAACTACTGGCATTAGTGGGTAGAAGTCAGTGAAACTGCTAATTATTCTAAAATGAACATAACAGACTCTTTCAATAAAAAAATTATTAGGCCTGGGGGCAACTGGGTGGCTCAGCATGGAGTCTGCTTGAATCTCCACTCCCTCTCCCTCTATCCCTCCCCCACTATCCCCGGTAATGCACTCTCTTTCTCTCTCTCAATAAGTAAATTATTCAAAAAAATTATTTAGATGGCAATATTGCTGAGTATCAACTCTGGCCCAGTGGAAAGAGTATAATAAGTAATGACAAGGGATATACTTGCCGATTCTGTGGCCGTAGAGACAATGTAGCTTTGCTCAAACTTAACCTTAACCCCAATCCTAACTTCAACTGGAACCCCTAACCCTAATGCCAAATTCAACCCAAATGCTAACATTAATACTATACTCAAACAAAACCCTAACCATACCCAAAGTTAACCCCAATTTCAATGCTAATCCGAACCCTAAACTTAATGTCAACTCCAACCCCAACAATAACCCTAATTCTAACTCCAACCCCATTCTAACCCTATTCCCAACCCTAACCCAATCCTAACCCTAAACCTAAGGTCAACACTAACCCCAACCCCAACCCTAACTCTAACCCCAACCCTGACCCTAACCACAACCCTAACTGGCTGGGGCCTGCTGCTCTTTGAGCTCTCCATCTTGGCTCTCACTGGCTCTGCAGACCTGCCTGAATTTCAACTTTGACCTCAAATTGACCTCTGTCACAGAGTTGACTCATCCCTTAGCACCTCAGCTCATTGGCAGGTGTGTACCCTCTAATCCCCAACCTCACACAGGAACCAAGGGAGGTGCAGAAGCACTGACTCAGGGCCCTTCTCTGTCTAGCTTCGCTGGGCAAAAATGGGCTGCCATTTTTGCTCTGCTGTGCCTATGCTGTACCGGCACCATCATATCTGTGATGGGAGTTGCTTTCTGGAGTCCCCCATGAAGAGTGGAGTAATAAAGCTTTCCAGCCCAGCTTCCTCCCAGTCTTTCTAAAGCCCACCTCCACCCCATACCAGGATTTCTGTCCAGAGTGAGAAGAGGGGCAGGACCAAAGGGTCTGACTATGTGCCCCCTAGACTTCTGTTCCATCGACTTTCTTTCAGAACTAGAAGACTTTCTTTTACCTCCCCATCTTGTCTGGCACATCAGCCTCCCTGGCTTGTATTCTTGTTTTTCCTGGATGGCATTTCCTCTCCCTCTTTGCTGGAACTATGGAATGCCTGCAGGGAATGTGATGTGGGAGTGGAATAAAAAAACCACACTATTAATATTTTCAAAATATTGTTCTTGTTATATAGCATAGGTGGCATATATTCTTCTAGACCTTCTAGGATAGGCCTAGACCATCATGTACCCTCCACCCTCCATGAGTGTTAGCTTTCTGCTGGCCGTGGGGACAGAGCAAAGGAAGTGATAGGACAGCAGCTTCTCAACACAGGCCTGGTAACGAAGCATTCCTGGATTTCTCCTGGAAACTCATTCTTCACTTCCTTGAGTCAGTAAGGTGCCCTCTAATGAAGTCACCTGCCTCGATCCTAGACTTTGAACAGGAGTAGGGCAGGTCAACACCTGCGCACTGTTTGCCTGGTTTATCTTGTTTTCTATGGGAGAAGTTGCAGCTTTTCACTCTTAATAAAGAGTTTTAACTGCAGTCACTTCATGACAAGGGTTGAGACTTTGACCCTGAGCTTTATTTAACAACTGTGCTCTATTTTGCACATGCCAACTTATCTTTGGGAAACGTGTTCCAAGAAATCAATTGTACTAATCTTACTGTGGACTCCTGAAATCTTAAAATAAGAAAAGATATAAAAATATATATGTAATATAATAATATGTATCTTAAGAAAACACTTTCATTACATTATAATTTCTAGTTTCAGTAATTATGATTTGGTAAATTTATTTTTCATTATACAAGTGGCAAAATGCAGTTAAATGATATCAAGTATAAAGGAAAAACTATGTTTTCCCTCAATAAATCATTTAAGGAAAAACTTTAGGACTTTGCATTCTTTTAATGGTTTTTATCATTTAAAACCCCTGCTTATATTACTTTATCTTTATGAGGGTGGTTTAAAAAAGCATAACTGTTCATTTTTATAAATTATCATTTTGCGAACATCAGAAATACTAACTTGCAAACTTGTGTTCGTGTTTATATGTCAACATCCTTAAGGGCCAGCAGATGTTCTGTGATCAGTAATGCACGATTTATATACATTATGCTGAAGTGTCCTTGGCTGGAAATGCTGGTTGGCACTATCCAAATTATGGCTGAATATGAATAATGATAATCAACGAGAAGGGTAGCATCAATATGGCCAGTGTGGCAAGTTTTATTTCAGCAGGGGAAGTAAAATAGCCATTGGTTTGAATTAAGTTTGGTAAGCCCAACCGTGATTTTAAATAGCCTAGTGGCTCCAATCGGGAGTTGAATGGTGCTCAAATTAACCTTGGTGTTCCTAGGGGCATACAATTGCTAACAATCTTGCATTATTTTGCAGAAAGTTTGCTCCTTAAGTAAATTTAGACCCAATAAAATGTCTGAAATATATTGTTTGCATTTGCAGTTAGTAAACGAAATATACCAGACTTTTTTTCTGATGCCTCATAATCTCAACCAAGAATAGAGATGAATATAATGTATTAAAGATCTTGAATTGGGGCTACCAGTTCATCTTAGGGCAATGGTTATCATCCTTGACTGATATTAGAATCACCTGGAGAACTTAAAAAAAAAAATAAAACAGCATCAAAAACCCACCAGACCCATCGAATCATCTCTCAGGGGATGGATCCTGGGCATCAATATTTTTAAAAATATATACAAGGTATATTTTGGGGGGGGTAGAAGGAGAGGGAGAGAGAGAATCTTCAGAAGGCTCCACACCCAGTGCAGAGCCAGACGCAGGGCTTGATCTCACCACCCTGAGATCATGACGTGAGCCGAAATCCAGAGTTGGATGCTTAACCAGCTGAGCCACCCAGGGACCCCTATGCAAGGTATTTTTAATGTGCATCTCAATATCAGAACTTCTGCCCTGTGTGCACCATCTCTGACAAATAATCTTGTTAAGGAAAGCCTTAAGTATTCCAACTAGTTTTCAATCAAAATACCTTCTACTACAGTTTTATTTTAGCTAACATGCAGCAGTGTTTTTAAAAAATTAATGTGTGTAAGATCAGAATGAGGGTGTAACTTGGGTTTTCCCTGCGTGTCCGGAGCATTCACACAAACAGGTGAATCCGATTATGGTCTTCTGGAAATATCTGAGTTAAATAATCCATCCATTGAAATGATAAGGACCTGTGTTCTCAGTTGGATTTTTCCTCTTTTGCTCCTTTTGAGGGTAGACTGATTTCTGAGGGGCTCTTTGACAGTGAAAAGAATTCTCTATCAAGCATCTAAACAGTCAAGTTTGAGTCTCAGTCCGGCTGCTTCCTGGTCCTGACCCAGAGTTGGGGTCTGTTGCTTGAGGACAGGTTAGAAATGCAGAGTCTTGGGCCCCATCCAGACCCACCGAATCTGACTTGTGCATTGTAACAGGGTCCCCAGGGGATTCTGGGCACATCTAAAGGAAGTCAGTGGATTCCTCTGAGCTTCACTTTCCGCGCATTTGCCACGAAAGATCCTACTATCTCCTCTACTTCCCCACAGAGTATTTGGACCAAATGCATGATACGTAAGCATTTTTCACAAAGTACTTTTTTTATTGTGGTAAAATATGCATCACATAAAATTGATCATTTTAACCATTTCTAAGTGTACAGTACAGTATAGTGGCGTTAAGAACATTCATCTCGTTATGCAACCATCACCACCATCTATCTCTAGAACTCTTCATCCTCCCAAACTGACACCCTGTGCCCTTTAGACGGTGACTCCCTGTTCTCCCCTCCCCCCAGCCCCTGGCAACCACCATCCTATGTCCTGCCTCTATGAGTCTGAATACTTTAGGTACCTCACGTAAGTAGAATCATACAATATGTATCATTTCGTGACTGGCTTACGTCACTCAGCATGATGTCCTCAATGTTCACCCATGTTGTAGCACGTGTAAGAATGTCATTCCTTTTTAAGGCTGAATACGATTCCATTGTATGGATCCGCCACATTTTGCTTATTCATTCATCTGCTGGTGGATGTTTGAGTTCTATCTTTGGCTATTATGAATAATGCTGCTATGAACATGGGTGTACAAATATCTTTTTGAAACTGTGCTTTCGATTTTGGGGGGAATAGCTGGATCACGTGGTAATTCTGTGTGTAATTTGGGGGGGGGAACTGCCTATTGCTTTCCACAGCAACTGCCCCATCTTATAGTCCTACCAGCAGTACCCAAGGATTTCGATTTCTCCTCATTTCCTCCACAGTTATACTTATGATTTATTAGTTTTTCCTCTTCTTGTTAATATAATAGCCATTCTAATGAGTGTGAAGTGGTATCTCGTTATGGGTTTGACTTGCGTTACCCAATTGTGAGTGATGGTGAGTGTCTTTTCACATACTCTTTGGCTAGACAGTATTTTATACCATGTACCCTGTTGCAACTTTGAGATTATTATACTGAATTTTGAACATACGGACTACTTTGTTCAAGAAATGTTACAGATTTCCTTTATCTATTTTTGGGAGTAAACTAGCCACATTTTCTTCTGGAGACTGAGTGAGCTGTAAACACTGAGAGTTGTATCATGTAGTCCGAAATACTTTCATGTTAGGCTTAATTTCTTCCTCCATAAAGTGGAAGAAATAATCCTACCTCGTAGAGTTGTTTTGAGAATTAGTGGGCAGATTATTACACCTTTGTCTGGAGAAGAGGAGAGACCCTCTTGGGGCTGGGGGATGCGGAATGCACAAGATGACGATGGCAGAGGAAGGACAAGGGAGGATACATCGAGGCCCCCAAACCAGTGATGAGCTGTGTGCCGCATGCTTGGTGGCTTTGTTCGTAGACTATGGAGGGTGAATCCACCAAAAAAGTGTGGGCTTTTGAAGGTAATGGGGAACCACTGAAGGTTCTGCGTTGGGAGGGACACGATCAAAGCCGTCCTGTGTTTATTGTTCTTCCTAGGCAGGCATGACCCTCAAACCATAATAGCAGCACCCCATAGCTGAGGCTTTGATCTTGACTATTACCACTGTTTACCTTTTGGGGAGTACCCTGGCTATTTACAAAGCGCCATGTAGTCAGTTTCATTAGTTAAGAGATAAGATTAATTAGATTTTTGAGGCATGCAGAGGACTGGATTTGCCTTTGAAAATCACAGGCACTAAAGGAAGCCCTGCAGGAGGCCCAGGGACTGGTTCTCTCTGCAAATCTGAGGTGTGACCTGGTCAGTAATATTTTTAGTATGCAGAACACCATACCGAGAGTTTCCCAAAAGGGATAAACCTGCCTTCAAGAAGATTACAGTCTTATCCACCGGAGTGAGAGTGCTGCATTAATGCAGAATGGAGTATTTTCAAATATATACTATCTAGTACTTATGGCAAGTGCTAGGTTGGAAAGGAGGGAAGTGGTCTGAGAGAGGCCATATTCTTTCCACTATATTTTAGTAGAATTGGCAAGGAATGGCAGTGTTTAGACCAAATTGTCTGTCTTCTGTTTTTAATGAAAATAATACAAAAATTACTGATGAATTTCTGTGACATTAAGTACAACCATATCAAACTTAGATGGGAGAGCAATAAATATGTGAAGTATTCATGTTCCCATTGAGCAGACTAATTATTTAAAGTGAAAGGTTTTGTCTTAAGGAATGGCTATTAGTGGCTCTTGGTAAATAAAACCTTCCTTTGGTTTCTAAATATATGTTTGAAATTATAAATTGTACTTTTCTTACCAAGAAACCTAGTTCAGCTTATATTTTATATGATTCTATAATTAAGGTGTCAGAAATGGTTATATTAACTAAATAAATGATTTTAATTAAAGTGCCAATGGGACAATGAACACATTTTGCTAACTTTTCTTCACTGCCGTGGAGAACTCTGGTCTTCAGTTTTATAGGATATCCCACAAACAGTTCTATGCATGCCAAAGGACGGCCACTGGGGTGATGGGATCATTTCTGCAAAAGGCACATTTTCAGCAGGAAACTTACAGCCTGGTAGATACAACCCAGGGTTCAGTTAGTAAAACAGAAGTCACCTTAGGTATTTCAAATAGGAAAGGATTTAACAGAAGGAATTTGATGCTCGTAAAAAGAAACTGAAAAGTCTAAGGTTGCAAATGAGGTCCGAGGAGGCACCTGCTAGCTTTCAGGTTCGCCACTGCTGTCTCATTACAAGAAGTTGCTGCTACCGCCCCTATCAGGAAAATTACAGGAAACTGTTGCCCATGGTCACAGCTGGTCAGAGCCGTCCTGCCGCGCCCAGGCTGGTAACTAGAAGGGGGAAACTTAGAAGTTGCTGGGAAACATCACATTTGCTAAAGTCTGAACTTCCAAATCTCACCCAAGGTCATATATGTTATTGTCAGAATTGATTTCTTCTCAAGAACCATGAAAGCAATAGAGTCTGGGACATGTAATTAGCAGCCTCCCATTCCTGGAATATATGGATGAACATTGAAAGAGGTGGGGGTGAATGTTGGTTGCCAGAGAATAATTGCCAAAAGTAGTATGGCATGTCATTCCCATTTTATAAATGAAGAAACTGAGGCATGGAAGTCAGTACGTTGCCCGAAGACTCAAAACTCTATCTGGTTTCAGAACTAGAGGTTTTTAGCAATTATACTGGGAAGTTTCTATCACATGGCATATAGCTCCAAAACTTAATTTGCTTGCTTGGCTTTAACCCTCATCAGCTCACATTCTTTTAGGCTATATAATTCAAAACAGACCGTTACAAAAGGATTATTTTGGCAACTTATTTGGTGGTATTTCCAAATTTGCTAACCTTTTCAACTCCTTCCAGAAAATGTGATCTGGGTAGCTCTTGCAATTATGGTAAGCTCCCTAGATACAAAATCTTGGTTTGGTGATATTTTAGGGAGTGGGATGAAGAATTATTTGTGCTACAACTCCTAAGTCCATGCTTAAAGTCAAATTATAGCACAGACAGTATCTATGAAATCTCTAAAACATGTCCAATTTTCCTTATTCTTTTGAGTTCCTTATTGACCTTGGCTTAGGATGAAGTTATAAGCAAAGGAACAAAATTGACATTTACTGATTATGACTCCCCCAAAACAAAAGCCTAAGTAGAAAAAATATATATTCAGAGTAATTCTCGTATTCATTAATTAACAAACATTAATTACTATGTACCTTGCTGGATTCATTTATTCACTCAACACATATTCATTGTGTTACGGTTATTCTCCATTTGTTCACCCCACCCCATCCTCCCCATGTTCACACAGATCCAGACTCCTCCCTTCTCTGCTCTGCTCTGTCCCTAGGAAGCTGACTCTTGCACGATCAGGGCCCCAGGCTTGCTGGTTTCCATTTGGGTTTGGTCGGTGGGAGGAACTAGCAGTCAGCCTAAGGGCCAGAGAAGCGGGACAGGGCAGTGTTTCCTCTCTGTTCCCTTCCCACGTGCACCTTATTTCTTTTCTTTTTTTTTTTTTAAGATTTTATTTATTTATTTATTTGACAGAGATAGAGACAGCCAGCGAGAGAGGGAACACAAGCAGGGGGAGTGGGAGAGGAAGAAGCAGGCTCATAGCGGAGGAGCCTGATGTGGGACTCGATCCCAGAATGCCGGGATCACGCCCTGAGCTGAAGGCAGACGCTTAACCGCTGTGCCACCCAGGCGCCCCCCACGTGCATCTTATTTCTGACCATGGACGTGTGCTTCCAAGACTTCAGCTCGTGTTGGGCGGCCCACTGCTCCACAGTTCCCACTGTAACTGGGTTCCAGTGACACTGTTTTCTCCCCTTGTCTCTTCAGCTCCAGCATGACAATGGCCTCATGCTCTTGCGGGTCGCTGGGTGCCTCATGATCCCTTGTTTATTCCGGTAATCCTGCCCTCACTTCTAGAAAGAGTCCCTTCATTAAATTGCCTTTATTTAAACCATCTAGGTTATCGAGTGCTGTCTCTCCTATGAGACTATCAGAATCGCCTGTTGATCAAACAAAGCTGAGTTTATTATTTCCTACGATGAGGAAAACTATCTCCGTAGTGAGGGGTTAGTAAGTATCTCAGAAGAATATGCATAGAGTTCTGGGTCTGAGTTCAGTGGTTTACGATGGGTCTTAAATTCTGGAATCCATTTAGAATTGGGCACAGTGTGTGATAAGATTGCTTAGGGTCAGTGGATATGACAGACAGGAGAGTTTCAAAATGAGACTCGATGAATAAATGGTTATTTGAGAGGCGAGCAAATAGATTTGCCCAGTCGAGGGGACTACTGATGTGAGAGATGGGCTGTTTGCCCAGATAAAAAATCTATTGTCCTGAGAAGACAACTGGCCAAGCAGTCTATCGTTCAGATAAATGAGTATTGGGAGATCTTTTTGGCTTAAGACCTTATCTTTGCGGGCCATAATTCCCCCAAATGAACAATAAAGTCATATTGACACAAAAGCCTAGTCATTAAGCCATAGGGCTTTGGGCATCTGCCGGGCCATGTAGTGCCCACTGTGGTCATCCTTCAGCTCAAGCTGGAGGGCAGGCCCTTGCCTCCCGGGGGCACCGTCAGTCCAGATCTCCACCACCGCTTGAGTTCTGACTGTGCACCAGGTTTCTGGGGGTGGTTGTTTCCGCCTGTATGGAGGCCAGGTTTTCTCGTTCTTATTGCTGGGTGATGATATGTTAGCTCATTTGATGAAACAGTGGCTGCAGAGCAGCAGTGAAGTTTCTGGAGATCATTCATATAAACACGGCAACATGACAAACATGAAAAGAAGGATCATACTCAGAGTTTGTGGTATACTTCTGTGCCAGGAGCCAAGAGTGCCCAAATTAAACCAGGAGAACAGACCGCCCCTTGTCTGAAGAGTCCTCACAACCAGGTAACCAGCTATGGGGGTATTAGCCAAATCACCTCATTTTATGTTTTTGTTTTATTTTGTTTTGTTTGCTTTCTGGATCTTTTTTTAGTAGGAGCAGAGATCCCAGAGAGTTCTGTGGGGATGTAAGGAAAACAGTCTTCCACTAACATAGCCCCTATTCCCCTTCGAGAGGCCAATAGCCTATCTAAAGTAGCTCTACTTGGTAGATGATGGGAGACAAGCTGTTTGGAGTGAAATGTTTTGCTGGCTTAAGTGGGAAACAGAAGGGGCTTCTCATGGTTGTATGTTTACCTTGAACTCACCTTGGTCAAGTCATTTATCACAATGTCCTCTGATTTTCCCATTTTTAAGATGAGGGAGGTCTTTTTTTTTTTTTTTTTTTTTTAGTGTTTTTCAAACTGGGCTGTGATCCATTAATGAGTAGTGAAATCAATAAGGTGGGTCATAACCAATTTTTTTAAAAAAGAAATAGAATACAACATAAATATCGTATGGCCTCGCATAGTGAGGGTGAGTATTCTCTTGTGAAAGTATTTATGGTAGGCCAGGAGAAACAAGTTTACAAAACACTGGATTAGATCATCTTTAACGGCTGTTCATGTGATTCTCCAATTCCCAAAATGAATGTGTTTCACATGCTCACTGCACAGTATAAACTTCTACATGGTTCTGAACAATGCTCCACGTGAAAGCAGAAAAGATAAATAGTCCTGGGATTTGAAAAGTCCAGGTTGTGAGGAATTGAAATGCCTTGCCTCAACAAATGGACCCTTCTAGATATTCACTGGAGAGCCTCTATTTTTAAATATTTGGTGTGATTAAAACCAACCATTATGAACATGAGCAATTTTATTTTTAAAAATTTCCAAATTTTAAAACATGTTTACTTTTTTTGGAATTTTCTTCCAATTATTGTTCATGTGTGTTTATACATCTTACCTGGTTGTTAAAAAGAACATGTATTTATGTTCCGGGTCACAACACTTTCTTTTTCTTTTTTTTAAAGATTGTGTTGGTTTATTTGAAAGAGAAAGAGAGAGTGCACACGTGTGCACACACATGAGCAAAAGGGAAGGGGGTGGGAGAGGGAGAAGGAGAAGCAGATCCCCCTCTGAGCATGGAGCCCAATGGGGGCTGGACCCCAGGGGCTCGATCCCAGGACCTGAGCCGAAGGCAGCCAGCTGCTTAACCGACTGAGCCAGCCAGGTGCCCCTCTCACAACACTTTCTTATAAAGATTTCTACTTAGTGAAAAGTGACCCAATTTAGAGCTGTTGTAGCTAGGGAGTATTCGGTTGTGTTCACATGTAAGCTGTGATTTGAAACAACACAATGGTCTATACCATCAGGAAGTTTTGCGCTGTCTCTGATGAATAGTTTGGTGTTTTCCTTACCAAACATCATGCTAATTTTAAAAAGCTGACAATGTATGATGCTGGCTGAGTCAAATGTTGAGGACAGGGATTGTCCATCCTGCCGCTAGACCCCTGTTAAGTGGTTCTTACCAGTCAAGTGGAGTGTCAAGCCGGAGCGCAGGCAGGGTTAGGGCAGGGAGGACTGCTCAGATAGGGGCTGTGGCCAGCTCAACTGGATCTGGAGGGAAGAAGACCCTAGAATCACAGAGGGTCAGAGCCAGAAATATCTTGCGTATCTCCTAATTGAACCCAACCCCCATTTTACATATAGGAAAGGGGCTCAGATGGTGACTTTCCCTGTTTATATTATGTAGGTAGGTAACAAAACTTGGATCTTCTGACGACACAATCTCAGCTGCTTCAGAAGTTTCAGAAGATGACGATCCTGCAGACACCAGAAATGCAGAAGACACAAGAGAATACAAAACATCTGCAGTCCAGGAAGTTCAGGCATACGTCAGGGAGTGCGCCATTTTTCATGGTCAAAGTGGAAGAGGAGGTTGGGAATACAGAGATCCCTCAACCCCGAAAGTAAGGCAACCACCAGTAAGCTCAGTGCTTGGGCAAAGAGTTTGGGGACTGGATGGTCCCCCTATACTGACAGGAGCTGGAGTCAATGCATGAACATCCCCAAATCTGCAGGGAAGCTGAGAGGCCAAGGAAGGAAAGGCGAATCTTTCTGCTACATTGTTCTGACTCAGAGACAAAAGCAAAGCAATTTCCAGGTGAGGAGCAGGGAGCAAATTTCTTTTATCATATAGGGTTGCTAGATAAAATACAGGACACCCAGTAAGTTTGAATTTCAGATAGACCACACATAATGTTTTAGTATAAGTATGGCTTGTGCAATATTGTCCAGTGTTATATATCACATATATATAAGCAAAGAACAAAAAATTACTTGTGGTTTGTCTGAAATTCAGATTTAAACGGTCATCTCGTGTTTTTATTTCCTAAATCTTGCAACTCTACCATCCCAGCCAGACTAGTAAGAAATATGATTATTCTCCAGGGTGATAGAGGTTCCAACTCAGGTGTTTTGAAGCCACGTAGCGCTCTCTGGCACCCTGACTCCCTACGTGTTTGCGCAGAAGACAAATTGCTGGGGCTTCACCTTCCCATCCAAATAAATAGGTTGCAGTTTTACAAAGCACTCAATTATTAACATGATCTTGAGGTTGAGTTTTCAGACATCTTATCCATCTCTGTAAGTTTCCAGAAGAGTGAAAGTTCACTAACCGGTTACAGAGCCAGCGCACGGGGAAAAATTGTTCCCAGTGTGGAAGGGCCAGGGGGTGATCAAAGGCTTGCAGGACGAACACTTCCTGCCTCCAGCAAGGAGCAGCTGCCACAGCCGCTCGAGACGGAAAGCTGGCTTGCGCTTTGTTGGCACTCCGCTCAATTGATGCAAAAACGTGCATTTTAAAAAGGAGAGATAGTAGTTTGCTCCAAGATATTTCTATGCTCTATTAAGTTAGTTCTAATTATTTTAAGGAAAACTGATATGGGAAAATCTGAACTTGGAAAGTAAGCGCAAAGGTTGCTCTGCTACTCCTATAGGAAACGCTGTGCCAGAATGCCTCTTGCAGCGTTGTTCCTGGTGGTTGGGAAAAAAAAAAAGGGAAAAACAGAACGTCCATCTAAGGGGCGTGGTTGAGCAAATCATTATGTACTTACATGTGGAATATTTGGTAATTCTGGCAGTTATCAAACATCTTTAGCTAGCACCACGAGCACTTAAATGGGGGGATTACTGTGCTATATAATTAAGTGGGGGAAAAAAGAAAGATAAGCTGTACAATAAAATTTGTTTCAATAAGAAGGGTGAAAAGAGGAACAAAAGTCCGCCACCCCTCAGTAAGTGTAGGTGTGTATTTGTGTATATTTTTATGAGTGGAGCGTGGGAAGATCCACATTGGACACTCGGTATCTATTACTGGGGGTGAAATGGGAGTTGGCGGAAAGATTTTTTGCTTTCTGTTTGTACCTCTCTGGATTCTCTGACTTATTGCAACAAGTGTGTATCACTTATGAAATTAAGACAAAAATTGTCAAATAAAACATAAAAAATTATATGACATGTAGATAAAAAAAGGCTTCACCGAAGGGCTTCTTTAAATAGTGGACTCTCTACCAAACTCCTTTTTCCTCAATTCAACGAACACATTTAAAATGTATTTCAATTCACAAAATTTTAGCTGACAATTTTTCTAGGAATGTACTTCGCACTGTGACACTCCATTTTTCCAAGGGAGCTAACCAGAAGAAGGGTTTGGAAAATCTAGATATTATGAGAAAATTGAGATGAGTTAATGGTAATGAATAGCTTTTTCAGGAATACAAAAGCTTGGACTCAATTATCTGTGAAGTTGCAGAGAAGACGCTCTGTGTATCTTTCTTGTGATGAGAAAACAGTACAGGTTTGTATGTATTTGTAAAGTCTTATTTTTAAAGATGTGTCCATTCTTGCTTGTATCATTCATCTAGCATCTGAAGACCTGATTTTTGAGGTCCCTATTCTCAATACTGAGCAGTGTACTAATCTGGCATTTTATAGAGTAACCCCTCACCGAGGCTGTGTTCTAGAGAGTTCTATGTATTTAGATCCAAGAACAGAAAAGTATTAGGTGCTTTTTTATATCTTTGTATATTTTATATATTTATATTAAAAAGATATATGTATTTTCTTTGCATTTCCTACAACCACTCACAGATTGTTTTTTTTTTTGAAATGGGGTATGTAAATAAAAATAAATATGAAATATGTAAAGATGTTGTTCATGGAGAGAGGGCAGATGTCGAATATGGTTGATAGGTAAACAGAATGAGGGTCAATCATCTTTGTATTTTCCTCGATTTCCAGCTCAACTGAAGTATTGAATTGGTTTCCATCTACAGGTGACTGGGGGGAGGAGAAGACTTTTTGATCACCAAATTTGTCAGGCATCTGCCCCGTCCATAAAATTGCAAGGAGGGGATGTCAATACCAAAAGCAAAAGTTATTGTGAAGAGGAGGAGATAAAATGTATGAATTGGGCTGAGGTCCTTGGAACTGGCTGGATCAATCAGTCCTCAGAATACCACTGATAATTTGCTGCCCTGTTGGCCCCCAAACCAAATCAAAACAAAACAAAACAAAGCACTCACAGGTACGTATTTAACAATATTCTATTTTGCAATAAATAAAGGTATTTTTCAGTTAAGTGAGATTCGTGAAGACACATAGACACTGGGCTGCCCCCAGATTAAATGCCTACGGCTCCAGGAATGAACGCAATGCACTGTAGCCCTTTAAACAGTGAGGAGCAGAGTATCCCAAGTCTTGCTTTCCTCTAACATGTTGAGGGACTTGGCCCAACCTGTTCCGTATGCCAGAATGTCGCTTGTCCTTTTAGCCTGAGGGCATTTCCGCAGTGTCCTGGAGCTCCTGCTGCTGGACCGCTTCTGATCCGTGGGAATTTTCGACATTTTAAAGCCATGGGGGGAAAAATTATTCTTTGGACTGGAACTTTTGGAGGAGATTGAAATGTATGCAAGTTTTTAAATGTACTTTCCACATCTGAAACCATTTTATGGACACAAGAGGATAATACTGGAATGTACATAATTCGGTTTCCTCATAAAGTTTGGTATTTTTGAGACTGAAAGAACTGAAAATGTTCTTGTGAGAAATGTGAGCTTTTCTTTTAATCACAAAGTCCAAGAAAACATTTGATTTATTTAATTATTCCATTTTTGCAAAAAAAAAAAAAAAAATCACCTCAAGACTCCTTTTCTCTGTGAGAAGAGAAAGAGTTCCAGCAAGGACAGCCTTTCTTCAGGAGAAGGTGTGCCTGGGGTTGTTGTGTCCGTATGAAACAAGCCCCACTTTCCTGTGGCCGTATCTGCTCCCCAGCTCTAGTCTCTGTTCCCTATTCTGTCCTGTACCCCGTAGGGTCAAAGTGTTTGGTGGTGAATTCACTATCAAAACCACCTTACTATCAGTCCAAGAGTGCGCCTGCGCAGACACACGAAGTCCAGAAGAAAGAACACAACAGCTCTGTATGTCACTTCACGTCGATTACAACACGTAAGGCTCTATAAGGCAGAGGTTTGAGAGGATCTGCTTTGCTCTGTTCAGTTCGCATGAGCTTCTCCAAGGCTCTGGTGTAGAGCTGTCAGATATCATACAGGACATGGAGTTACATTTGGATTTCGGATAAGCAATGAATGCAGGCAATATTTGGGGCATATCCTAATTGAGCATTGTATGCATTCGTTGTTTATCTGAGATTCAAATGTACATGCGTGCTTCATATTTGTATTTGCAAAATCTGGCAATGCTAGTCTGGGGCCTTCATTCTGGACT
Organism: Ursus americanus; assembly: GCF_024610735.1. Taxonomy (NCBI): domain Eukaryota; kingdom Metazoa; phylum Chordata; class Mammalia; order Carnivora; family Ursidae; genus Ursus; species Ursus americanus. The sequence goes on from NC_142129.1 coordinate 48,582,209, forward strand.
TTTGAGGCCACTCTGCATTTCTTCATTCATTCACTCACTCACTCACTCACTCATTCAACAAACCCTTTTGGAGCATTTACTCTGTGCCAGGCTCTGTGCTAGGCCCCATAGAGACGGCCCCAGACAAGATAGGAACTGTCCTTGCACTTTTCTAGAACTTTCAGTCTTGTTGGAAAAACAGACCAAAAAATATGTACTAAAGAAAGAAAGAAAGAAAGAATTAGCAAGATAACTTCAGATGGTGATTATGGCACAAATATTGAAGAAGAGAGAGGCTGGTGGTTGGAGAGCCCTGACTGAGCTGAGGTTTGAAGGAGGAGGAAGACAGAGCCATGGCAGGTGCTGAATGGAGAGTGTTCCGGGCAAGAGGGATGAGTAAGTGGAAAGACTTTGAGGCAAGAATGGGGCTGGATGTGCAAAGAACAGAAGGAAGCCAGGTGTGGCTGGATGGGCGAGTGAGGGAGCAAGTGGTAATATACAAGGTCAAGGAGGAACTCAGGGCCGTTGCTGGAGCTGGGGAAATCGGATTTTTGGTTTTATTTTTTATTCATTTTCTTTTTTATTTTACTTATTTATTTTTTATAGATGGAGGGGTGGGGGAGGGGCAGAGGGAGAGAAGAGAGAGAATCTTAAGCAGGTCCCACACCCACTGTGGAGCCTGACACAGAGCTCAATCTCATGACCCTGAGATCATGATCTGAGCCGAAATCAAGTCAGATGCTTAACCAGCTGAGCCACCCAGGAGCCCCTGATTTATGGTTTTAAATGATCAGTTTGGCTGCTCCAGGGAGAATGTATTTTAAGGAGGAAAGAACGGAGGCTCAGAAGCCATTTAGGAGGCTGTGCCCCTCTTGGATGATGGGGGTGCAGCGGCCGAGAGTGGAGGCGAAGGCTGACAGTTCTGGAACTTGTTGGAGAGCTTTGCTGGAGGACTTGCTGGAGAGCCGTGTTGTGGGAGAGGCATACAGAGGACCAGATGATTTCCCTCAGCTTCTCAAAGAGAAAACCCTTTCTCTCTTCTCCCCCCTCCCCTTTATTTTTCCCATTCTCCCTGATACACTGGCTGTGTCCCTGACCCGTTCAAACCCCCAGATCCTGCTCTTTGCCGGTGCGCAGGCCAGGTTTTCAGTGAGTTCTAGACCTGCCTTTTGTTGCTGTTTGGGGCTGGGGCTGGGGGAGAGGGGGCTTGGGATTCTAAGGGCAGGGAGGGAGAGGGAGAAAGGGGTCCTCCCCCACAGCCTACCTTCTTCTTGGCTTATCTTTTGGATGTTATTCTAAGTGTATTGGGTCTTCCTTTCCTTCCACTATTCTAACTTCAATCTATCATGCCAGGCTCCGGGAATGCACAAAAGATGTGAACTTGTCCCATTTTATAATTCTCCAAAGAATAGCTACATTTGAAGTAATTTCGGACAAGAGTAAGAAAAGTGTCAGTGGATGGCCCTTGTCCGTTGAATTTTATGCTTGTGGTAGTTCTGTTTGGATTCATGATTCCAACCAAGATGTTTCTTAGTCATTGCCAAGGTTAGGAAGAATGGTAAATGTAAAAATGGTAACCAAATCTGCTCAAGGAAATAATGTATGTTGGAAGGAAGGAAGCAAGGAAGGAAGGAGGAAGAAAGAAGAGAGGAAAGAAGAGAGGGAGGGAGAAAGAGAGAGTAACAGCAAGCTTCTCCAGAATGACATACGAACAAGAATTTGCCGCTTAATTTTTTTCATCTAATGGTCCCCAAACCCCACCAGCACAGACATAAAGCAGAAGTCATCTGAGAGCCAGTACTGATTCATATCTGGGAGAGAGGGAGGCAGTGACTTAGCAGAAAAGCAAAACAAAGCAAAATAAGAACAAAAACAAAATCGCCCTAACTTGGGTTTGATCTTGACTCTGTAGCAGCTGGTGCTGGGAGCCCCGGCGGGCAGGGCTGCCTGTGTCTCCCATCCCCGCAGCCCTGTGTTTCCTGGAGGATGGGCCGTGGCCAGCATTCAGTGCGTGTAGAAGGGAGAAGGAAGGCGCCAAGAGCACCTCTCTGGGCCCCATTACCTCATGTTTCAGGGAAGGAGTTGAACTGAATGAGCTCAAAGGTCCCTTTCAGCTTCAACACTACTACGTTCCCACAGCTCTTCTGTTTTCTCTCTGCTGCTTCGTGCTCACAGATTTCTCTGCAGCCAACACTGTTTAAAAAACTTTTTCTTTTCCTTGCCTCTCTTCCATGCTTCGGGCACTGAGCAGAGGTCCCAGCAGTTTCTCCCTTCTGATGTCGGCTGCTTATTATATTTAGACGTTGGGGAGGACAGATAAAGAGATGGATTGGTGGCTCAGTGTCATGTACGCTAAAATCTTCATATTAGTATATAGCCAAGTGCCAGAGAACAGATCTGGGAAATTTAGATTTTTAATACTGGTTCCCAAAATGCAGCTGACTGTGAGGATCACATCAAGCCCCAGCCCCAGAGAGCGACTTCTAGAGACAATAACTACCAAGTTCTGCATCTGGCCAGAAAAATGGCTCCCTCCCCACCATGTACAGAACTCAGGGTAACTGCATATGAGTTACTACAGAAACAAGTCAATCCTCTATTGCCTGACCTGGGCCTACTCTTTGGTCACATATTGGAAAAAAGAAAAAAAAAAAAAGAACAGAAAAAAGAAGGAAAAGAAAAGAAAAAAGAAAGTGGAGTCTCACCCAGAAAAAGGACCATTTCAGCCACTGAGGATTTTTTTTCCATCATCTTTTCACAAAAGATGATGGTATATTGAAATGAATCACAAAATAATTATTCAAATAGTTATCAGATTTTCTCCTTATTTTTCAGAGAAAAACTTGACTATAAACAAAGAAGAGGGATAACATATCCAGAGATCAGCCTCTGACACCGTTGTCAGTAGATGGCATGCTTTTTTCTGCAAGTAATAGGAAACCCATTTAAATTTGACTTTAACAATATATTTATTTATTTAACATAAAAACCATGATTTTAACATAAAATTTCTGTGGGTTCAGAGGCTCCATTGTGTCCATCAAGGACACAGTTTTTCTGTCTTTCTACTCTGATATATCTTCTTAAACCAGCTATTCTCAAGGTCCCAAAATGGCTGTGATTGTTCTTGGGAGCACATTGTGACGTCAACAACCATGGCAGAAAAAGGAATGTCTCTCGTTGTTTTGTGTATGTTCCATCTGAAGAGAGAGGAAAACCTGCTAGAAGCCTTGCTGTCAAACCCCCCTCCCCATTTTCACTGGTCATAGTGGCATTACATGCACATACCATCCTATATCCTTCACTGGTAAAGGAATAAGACCACCATGATTGGCTTAAACCTGCACTATCTACAAGAAATAGAATGTGAGTCACATATGCAATTTTAAACTTTCTAGCAGTCACATTAAAAACAATAAGAAGAAACAGGTGATATTAGTTTTAATAGTATATTTTATTGATCCCCAATATATCTAATCTACTGTTTCAACATATATCCAATAAATGATTAATTTTATATTTTACATTTAAAAAACTACCAAGTCTTTGAAATCGAGTGTATATTTACATTCACAGAACATCCCACTTTGGATTAGCCACATTCCGAGTGAGCAAGAGCCACATGTGGCCAGTGGTACTGTCTTGGACAGTGTGGGTCTAGATCTAACAAGATTGGTCCATGTAGTGGAAAGGGGTCCAGCGTCCCCTGAATTCATGGCCCCTCAAAGGAGGGTGAACAAAATTGGGGTTCTCTTAGCAAGGAAGAAGAGGGGAATGGTCACAGGGGTGGCATCTAACTTCATCTCTCCAACCTGTACCTCTTCTCATACTCCCTGGTTTGGGGGAGTTACCACCACCTACTTAGTCAACAAGAGAAATATGGAATCATTCTGGACTCCTTTCTATTCTTCATTTCTCTAACTTGGTGACAATCAGTATCTCCCAAGTATCTCCCAAACGTGTCTTCTCCTCTTTATCCCATCGCCATGGCTATGATTCAGAACTCTCTATCACAATCCCATGAATCTGATCATGTCACTGATTTCTGTAGGGCTCCTCAGAGGCTCCCCAAACTTTCAGGACACAGTTCAGATCCTTTAGCAGAGCACAGAGCAGAACGCTTGGCTTTGTGCCCACAAGCACTCTCCACCCTGGCCATGCAGAGCTGTGCCTGGAATATCTTTGCTCTTTTATGCCTTCTTCATACTTTTTTTGGTATTATTCCTTATCTTTAGATTACCTTCTTTTTTCCTTTTCCTTTCCCTCTTCCATTTTCCTCTTCTAAAGAGCCTTCCTTACCCCTCTTTCCAGGTAGGGTCAAGCACCATAAAGCTATGGGCATCCTCTGCTCTGTAACATGTCGAACTGAATTGTGCTTGCTGTACCCTCTCCTTTAGACGGTGAGCTGCTTGAGGGTAAGGGCTGTACTTTGATCTCTATAACCCCACTGCATGGCACACAGTGCCCACCTGCCACAACACCCGGCTAAGTAGAGGCTCCATGTCTATTGAATGAATGGATGGATGGATGGATGGATGGATGGATGGATGGATGAATTCTATTCTCCTTTGCAGTCTTTCCTCATCTATGATTGGAAAGCAGACCTTCCCAGGTTCCCTCCTTTGAAAACTGTTATTTTCCTCTGGCTGTCATAACAAAGTACCATAAACTGAGTAGCTCAAACAACAGGAATTTTTTGTTTTTCAGTTTTGCAGGATAGAAGCGAAAAATCAAGGTGTTGGTAGGGTTGGTTGTTTCCTTCTAAGGGTTGTGGAGGATAATCTGATCTATGCCACTATCCTAGCTTCTGGTACTGAGGCATTCCTTGGCTTGTAGATGGCAGCCTTCTCCCTGTGGCTTCCCTCTGCAGATATCTGTGTTTCCCCTTCTTATAAGGACACCAGTCAAATTGGATGGGACCCAGTGACCTTGTATTAACCTGATAATCTGCAGACCCTATTTTAAAGTAAGGTCACGTTCTTAGGGGCTGGGGGTTAAGGCTTTAACATCTTCGGTGGAAGACAGAATTTAACCTGTATCGAGACTCATAGCTGAAGTCAGGTGTATTTATTTTCTGTTGCTGTGTGACAAATCACCACAAATTTAGCAACTTAAAACAACGCACACTGATTATCTCCTCGTTTCCATGGGTCAGGAGTCCAGGCACTGCTTAGCTGGATCCCCGGCTCGTTCTCACAAGGCCCCAGTCAAGGTGTTGGCCAGAACGTGTTCTCATCTGGAGGCTTGGGGAGAGTCTGCTTCAAGCTCATTCAGGTTGTTGGCACCATTCCTGTCCTTGTCCTGCAGGACTGTCCCTGCCCTGGCCTCCTACTGGCTGCCCTCCTACGTTCCCTGCCCCGTGGCCCTCCCTGTAGGCCCTTCACAGTGTGGCTGTTTGCTCCGTCAAGGCTTGCAGGGGGGAGTCTCTCTGTGGCTCCAGGTGGAATCACCCCCTTTTTATGTTCTCTTTCTCTCTCCTTCTTTCTCCAATTATGGGAGTGGCATATTCTACTGCCACATTCTATTGATCATAAGCAAGTCACAGGAGATTATGCAGGGAGGTGACCCCTGGGCCACAGTAGGTGTGTTTCTTTTTGGGTCGCCCAGCTTGCCCACAGCAGTTTTGTTCTGCTGCAGTCTCACAGACTCAACAGAATCTGCCAAGGATTGTGGGGAGAAGGAAGGAGAGGGGGTCGTGCTCAAGAGACTGCAGTGGCCTCAAGAGAGCATAATTTTAAAAATTGAATGCAAATTAAATTGATTTTCATTTAATATTAAATTAAATTAAAGATTTAAATTAAATTAATATTAAGTAAATAGTAATTAAATTAATTATTAATTAAATATTGACTTAAGATTAAACATTAATTATTAAATCACATGAAGTATTTACATACATTTAAATAACATTTATGAAAAAGCAATATTTAATACTGAAATAGCCATACAGACATCAGCATCATCACCACCATCATCATCATCATCGCAGCTGATATCAAGGGCTGACCATGTGCCGGCACCATTCCAACACAGTGTAGTATATGGTATCTCATTTCATCCCCACCACTGACCTATGTGATGGGAACTCCTGCTATTTCCATTTTACAGATGATGATACCGAGGTGCAGAGGGGCCAATGGAAATGCCCCAAAGTCACACTGAAGGTAGAGCTAAGAAGCATGAGTTTCAAATTTTTGAGCCCACAAGATTGCTTGATGGCAAAACCCACATACTTACCTGTTAAGCTTGACTGGCTGCCTGTGGAATGTGCTTCTCAAAGGATTAATGTGGACACTGCTAGCATTTTTCTCTGTGATTCTCTTTTCCACAGTCTTTCCTTATGACTGATCTATTTTTCATGAATGATTAACTCATTCAAATTACAGAAAAAGGTATAAACAATTTACAAGGCAAAAGGGATTCGTTTGTAATTAGATATTTCTTAGCTGGTATTGGAGGCATCCAAATAGTTCTCTACAGGGGACATCTTTTTTTTTTTTTTTTTTTTTTGGTAAAGATTTATTTACTTGAGAGAGAGAGGATGCACGCGCATGAGCGTATGCACACGCAAGAGTGAGTGGGGTGGGGGGAGAGGGAGAGAATCGCAAGCAGACTCCCTGCAGAGCACGGAGCCCGACTCAGGCTCACACGACCTTGAGATCATGACCTGAGCTGAAACCAAGAGTCCGCTGCTCAACCGACTGAGCCAGCCAGGTGCCCCTACAGTGAGACATCTTTAATATTAATTTTATCCAGCCTCAATTCTCCTGGCTTGTTTGCCTCTGTCCACTCAACTGTGGCAATATGTCAGCCATACCACTCAGGAGTCTTAGTGTCTGTGAACATGTATGAACACCTTATTTTATTTTAGAAAAATGAAGGCAAGAAGCAAGAATTGGAAGTCATAATTTCCACAAGGCTATCTGTGACCCTGGAATTTTTTGAGAGCACTTTATATTTGTGAAGTATGTGTAGTGAACTTACAGGTGACTGAAGTCATTGATACCCGGAAGATAAATGACGTGAAGAACAGTGAGAAGCACCCTGTGATGGACGACTTCTCCCAGCTGTGGGCATAAGATCGTTGCAAATCTGTGCTTTGACTCAGATCCTGGTTTTCAGTGTGAAATTTCATTATAAAAGCAATCAAGAATTCAAATTCCATGTGAAATTCCAGTCTTTTATAATCACTTACATATCATTTCTCTGGGAGACATTTTCTGACTGATAAAATTGGAGGAATAGGTTTGTTAACTTCTCACATATTGTGGTTACAATGACATAACTCAGGATCTACTTCAAAGGGTGAAATGTTTGCAAGAAATAAACAAAAAATATTTTTCTCTAAACAGTGACTGAGGACTTCCTATTTTCAATCTGATGAGGTATCATTTCAGGTGCCCAGAGCTTTACATACTCTTTTATACATCCCCTGACAATCAAAATGGGAATAAATAATATATTTATCAAAAAGAAGAAAATGAAATTATGATGGTGTTTATGCAACATCAAAGCAGCACTGCTTTTCGATGCCAAGAGACACGGGTATCATCAGCAGGCACTTGGCAATGCCTACAAATTAATCTCATTGTCGCCTTCCTCTGCCAATCAAGATGGCATCACCCTTCCTTTCTCCTCCTCTGCCCGTGCATCATTCGGAAGAGAAAGGAGGTAGTTCCCAGCTTGTAGTCCCCATTTTCTCCAATTGTCTAAATTCGGGTGGTCCTGAGCCTGCCCACCTGAGGCCTATTTCTCTCTTCCCTCACTTCTACCTCTCATTCTTGTTACCATTTATGTGCTCAAAAAAGTTTACCACAAACCTAATTGAGTCTTTGTAAATTTGGGAGACAAGACCCAGGAAAAATGTAGAGGAATGAATCAAAACACAAGGTTGATTTTTTTTCCTTTTTCTGAACATTAGCTTCAAAAACTTTGACTGCTAAAGGCCAGGATAAATGCTAATGATTCAAAGGAAGGAAGAAACAGTTGACACATTCATTAATTAGGTTGTGTTTGTAGCTCTACTATGAAAAACACTTGTGAGCTTGAGTGAGATCCTTGACTTACACAATTGTTTTTCTCTTACAATGAAAATATCTTTTCTTTTTCTTTTTAGTGATTTTTGAAAGACATATAACAAACTCTTCCTCAGTCCTCCTCATGTGTCAGAATCACCCTGACAACTGGTAAACCTAGCAGTAGATTACTAGTCCCAGGGGTTCTGATTCTGTAGGTCTGTGAGGGAACCGAGGCTCTGGCTTTCTAATAACACTGAATGACAGCTCCAAATGATACAGAAGAACATAAAAGAGATGGTTATGGATCACTTAGAATACTATCAACAAAGACAAATCCTGTTAACTATTTACTGTACGTTCCTCTAGTCTTTGATACACTCATGGGGCAGACACTGCCAAGTAGCTGATCGATATCCTGGATTACATATGAGGCAGCCTGAGTGCCCAGTTGAGAAACCAAATTGCACAGGTCCCCTTGCAGCTGGTCCTGTCACTGTAGTCATGTGACACAGTTTGGGCCAATGAAATGTTAAGCAGACGTGTCCGTGAGTATGGCCTTTTGGAAATACTATCATCTTCCTGGCTAGGAAAAAAAAAATCAACTGCCCTTTGCCTTTTGTACTTGGCCCTTCCCTCTTCAGTCTGCCTGGAGTTTAGAAGTGAATCCTAGAAGGATGGCGGTCATCCTGCGACCATACATGGAGGATGGCGGTCCGGGAAGCTAGCAGGTGGTTGGCTTGTTAGGCAACTATACCAGCTCTGCACTGCCTACCTTTTTGAGGTGAAAAAAAAAAACTTTCCATGTCACTGCATAGATACTTTCTACATTTGTTTTTATATCTAGCTAGCACTCCATTGTTTGGATATACTGTAAGTGCATTTTGTGAAGCAGTCCTTCACTGATGGACATTCAAGCTCAAAAAAAAATTTTGTTTTTGTACATATGAAAAAGAACACAACTCCCGAGGTTTGTTCTGGGAAGGGGGAGACTTGGCCATCTTCTGCTTTTCTGCTCACAAAGACTGCAGTGTGCTCATTTCCTGTCCCAGGATAATCAATGATAGGAACAGGAATATAGACCTGCAGTATATGTCTGGCTTTTCCGGTTTGAATAAGGAAATTCCAACAATTGATTATAGAGTTCCCCAAATCTGGGTCATTTGAAGAAACACTGTGTGTTTAGTCCCTTTTCATAGTTTGGCGCAAAAAGAAGGTCAGAAGGATAGGCCTCCCAGAAAAGTCCAGACTTCCCTCTCATGGGAGCAAATACTTGGACAAAAAGACACACATTTACCCCTAAAACTAATTTTCAGAGACGGTTTAGTCTAAACCCATACAGAAAGAAATTAAAATTTAAAAGTTCTCCAGTGACATGATCTTACTCATAATGAACCCAATTTCTCTTTTTAAACACACTGCTTAACCTAACTGCATTCAGAGTTAGTGATGGCCTCACAGGGTATTCTAAAACAGTGGGTGGGTCTTGCCTTACATTTGTATTAATAGAGGGATCATTTTGAAAATTTTTGCCCAAACAAAGGAAGTTGACTACAAAGGCAAATTGATCTCTCCTTTTTTTCAGCTAAAAAAATTTGCCAGCATTTAAAAATGAAATGAAACTTCTTCAGTTTCAAGTATTTGAAGCCCCACTGGGCACCCCAATAAATATATAACTGGTTTCCCTTTTTGCTTCGGCTTCTGTGAACTCAACCCAAATCTGAATCCCACTATTGAATAATCACACAAGACCTTATGATGCAAGATTCTTGAGGTTAGTGAGCCCTTCACTACAAGCAAGGAAAAGTATTGAAACTTTCAAATGGGCAAAAACAATTACCAGACATCTTTTCAAAGGAATGTTAAAGACTCTGGGATTATGTGATGTTCTAGGAATGTGCATCCTTGTTTATCTTTGACTGGACTTATTTTGCAACTCCTTAAAACACTTAACAGAAAGCTGACAGTAATGCAAATAAGTCTTACTTATAAAAACACAAGTACTTTGGCTGCAGAATGTAATTGATTATCATTCTATGGGTGGACCATGTTAAGCAAATTCATCTCCACATTTCTTCACCGTATTTATAATTTGCACTATATTTGTAACCTGTATTTATAATCTGATCACTCTTTTCTGCAGGTCAGCTGCCTCTTCTCTCTCTGCTAACCATTCTCCCTCCATCTACTGTTGTCTTTCCTGGAGCCTCTTTCTGCCTGTGACCTAATAACTTTGTATTATTACTTTAGTAATCTGCTGAGAGTTTAGGAAGGTGAATAGATGAACGTGTGCCTTCTGTCTTCGGAGAATTCCTCCATGCTTTCTTCATTTACGTTTTCTGTCATGGGTTGGATTGTATCTCTTCAAAATTCCTGTGTTGAAGTCCTAAGCCCCAGTGCCTCAGAATGTGATCTTATTTGGAAATAGGGTCATTGCAGACGAACTTACTTAAGATGAAATCATATTGGAGGAAAGGGGGCCCCACAACCAACATGACTGGTGTCTCTCTGAAAAGGGGGAAATATGGATGCTGACGTGCACACGGGAAGAACGCCATGTGAAGACTGTAGTGATGCTGTGAAAAGACAAGAGACCCCCAGAAATAAGGAGAAGGCCTGGAACAGACCCTTCCCTAGCTCTTCCAGAAGGAACCAAGCTTGCCAAAACCCGATCTTGCGCTTCTGGCCTCCAGAACTGTGAGACAAGACATTTCTGTTATTGAAGCCTCTCACCTTGTGCTCTGTGATGGCAACCCCAGGAAGATGAAACGCTTTCAAACTCTCCTTTTGATGTGTGTATTATTGTAGGTCACCTCAAATCTCTTAGGGAGAAGGCGGAAAATAAATAAATCAAAGTAAGATCGAGGTTTTGGTTACACCCAGCAGCGGGGTCCTACATGTGGCCTGTGAACTGTTGGAGGGGGTGCGGGGTCAGGCGGAGACTGTTCTGGAGCTCAGTGTGGATCCCGGAGCTCAGCTCGTGTTCCGTACGGTTTAGTTGTTGGTAGTATTGTATACACACTAGATATATTTGGTATTCTTCAACTTCTTTCAAAATTTAATTTGGAGAATTTTTATAGCTTCTCTGCTAGGACTCTTTCACCTAAATACTTGCATCTCTGCGTCAAGCAGGCGCTGGGCTAGGTTCCTGCCTGGGGAACAGGGAACTCGAAAAAAACACACACAAATAGGGTGTGGTTCCTTCTCCCAAAACGCTCATCATCAGCACGGTCTTCTCCTCAGTTTTGTAGGGAGCCTCCCCCTCCTCCTGCATCTGGTGAGAGGTTTTCACGAGGCAACACACATCAGAAAGTCACCCCATGTTGCTGTTGTCCCATTAAAGCTAAAGCCCCGCTCCAAAGGAGAAAGTCTCGTACACGTGGAGAGAGGGTCACGCTCAAGAGTCCTCCATGAAAGATGCTGTACGTTCATTACGTGACCACCTGACATATTAGTAATTTCTTACTGTAATTTTAATTTCTCTTTGAAGCCAGCTCCGTGCTTGGGACGCCTTCCCAGCCAGGTAATCCGGGAAGGGCAGGCTCTTCAAGGCAAACTCCCCAGGAGCAGCCTTCTAAAGTCTTGGGACCGCGGTGGCAGTCCTGTGCCCACTCAGGGGGTCTCGGCTCCGGGCAGCAGCCCCCGCCTGCTCGGAGCTGAGGCCACAGCTGGGAAGACCTGGGAGGGCGCGAACGTGTTCTGTGCCCAGCGCGCCCTCCATCCTTTGCCGAGCAGCTGTGGCCATTTGCATCAGCCTGTGCTATTTCTGACACTTCGTACTTGCTCAGAGAGAACCGTCTCATTTTCTGCCTGCAGCTGCCCACACGGGTCTGGCTGCTGCTGGGGGTTTCCGGCAGGCCACCACTTCAGATCGTTTTCCACGCGTTCTAGATGGTTCTGCCATCCCAGTTGACTGGGGTTTCATGTCAGCCCATTCATTCATTCAACCACTGACCGATCAGCACCTACTATGCACACACTGCGCAAAGCTCTAGGAATACTAAGACAGACGAAGTGCAAACGCTCCCTGGACAGCTTGCAGGCGACGGGGGAGACTGGCAGGAGATTTACCGTGTGGCTTCTTGGCCCTTGGTGTTAGTCTCTACTTTCTCTCCCCTCTGTTTTCAAACCAGATCCTGTGCGGAAACCTGCCACCCAGCAAGCTTGTCCTTGCATTCATTGTCAAACTTTACAACCGGACTGCACCTAGTCATTGAACGCTCTGCAGCCTGGCTTCTCGCCTAGATGCCGGCCCTTCCGGTAAGAGCACGGGTCACAGCTGCCCCCCTCCCCACCGAGGACTCTACTGCCTTTTCTCAGGTTTCATTTATCTTTTGACCGTGACTATGCAGTGTTTGACCCCGTACAACACCTGTCTGTCTCTGTGGATGGTGCCTGGCTCTGTCCCAGAAGCCTTGATTTCATCCTGATCTCCCTTCTTTCTTTCTTTTTTTTTTTTTTAAAGATTTTATTTATTTATTTGACAGAGAGAGAGACAACCAGCAAAAGAGGGAACACAAGCAGGGGGGTGGGAGAGGAAGAAGCAGGCTCCCTCGGAGGAGCCTGATGCGGGGCTCGATCCCAGAATGCCGGGATCACGCCCTGAGCCAAAGGCAGACGCCCTGAGCCGAAGGCAGATGCTCAACGACTGAGCCACCCGGGTGCCCCTCCCTTCTTTCTTTTTCTTTCTTTTTTTTTTTTAAGATTTTATTTATTTTTTCCGACAGAGATAGAGACAGCCAGCGAGAGAGGGAACACAAGCAGGGGGAGTGGGAGAGGAAGAAGCAGGCTCACAGCAGAGGAGCCTGACGTGGGGCTCGATCCCATAACGCCGGGATCACGCCCTGAGCCGAAGGCTGACGCTTAACCGCTGTGCCACCCAGGCGCCCCCCTCCCTTCTTTCTGAACTAGAACCCAGTCAATTCAAACACGGTCTCTCCCAGCTCATGGGAGGTGTCATGGTTTCTCTTGCGGCGTCTTTCATACCGATGCCTGGCAGTGTTATTTTAGTTGTATTGTGATTTGACTTTACATGTAGCTCGTGCATGGTTCTTGTTCTCAGAGCTAATAAGCAACCTCTTCCTGTTGAGTCTGCTGGGATTGAGGTTAGATTTTCCCCCCTTCTTTTTAGTTAGTTGGCTAGTGTGCCAGGCCTGGTCTGTGAGCCCTCAGATCCATTTCCTGCCCTCCCCTGCTCTGCTCTATATTGCAGGAGACTGACCCCTGCAGGCTGAGTTTCCTAGGATCCTGTGTCAGCCGGTTTCTGGCTGAGTTTGGTCAATGGAAGGCACCAGTGGGAACTGGATGGTGTGAGGAAGGGAGAAGCCATGTTATTTCTCCTCGTCCTTCCTTGAATCTGTAGATGCCTCCCTGATGGCATCTATGGCAGCTCCTTCATGGATCCAGCCCCCACTGGACTGCACACTGCAATCCCAGCTTCTGCAGGGTGAGCTTGCTTCTGGATTCTGGTAACATCATCTCCTCCTTTTGCTCCTCCACTCTAGTGGTGGTAGTAGGTTCCTTCCTCTGCTAATTTCTGGGTTGCCTTGCCACCTTCTAGCAGCTGCTCAGCTTTGTTGTCTCCTGAGAAACCAAAATACTCAAAACGGTTTCTCTTTCTTGGCTGGACCATGGCTAATTTAATTACTCCTTCCGCCCTCCCTCCCACCCTCCCTTCCTCCCTCCTTCCCTCCCTTCCTGAAAGTAGCAGAAATTATAAGGGGATTGTTTTTGGATTTTATGCCACAGATTGTCTTCCCAAGGCAGACTATTGCTCTTTGGATTCTTTCTACTTCTTTGATCTTCCAACACCATCAGGGTAACGAATGAAATAGAGGTCTATGGCTGCTCTGGGAACCTATCGTTTTTATATGGCATATATGGGCACCTATACTGGACACTCTATATTCCAAATGAAAATTCTGGAGATGCTCTATTTGTAAATGGCCAACTTGCTGGAATAACAGTAATACAGGTCTGGCTTTTTGAGAACTATTGATTCTTAGCATCAGAGAGGTGGCCGTGTTCTTCCTGGCCAGTTTCACTTCACCTGGGACTGACAGTAAAGGCAGCATATTGCTCTGAGTACGGATATGGGTTCGTCACCACATCTATCTGTTGGGAATGAACTGGAGCGTGAAAGTCAAAGAAAAGGCAATATTATTTCTTCAAAGGTGCCTATCCCTTTTGGAAATAATACTTGATTTTTTTTTTTAATGTCCCCGAATTCCTAGTGTCATCAGCAACAAATCTGGCTTGTGGAACCTTCTATCCACCACGCTAGCAGTCATCCCTGTGAAATGCCACCGCCTTGATAACACTGAATTGTGTTGTTACATTGCGTCACTCAAACAGGAAATGAGAAATGAAACAAACATTATATATGCCACCCTTCCCCTCAGCTGTAAGAGTTGGTCTTCTATTTTCTTCTGAGGACTGATTATTCTCCATCTCACGGCAATTTCCATGTCATCCTTTGAAAAGAAGTAAAGCAATATAATGAGAGGGAAACAAGAACTTGTAATTGTTGATCCCTTCATAGACACAGGGAGGGATTACATTCTGACATATTTGCCATAAATACGGATATGGATGGAACTGCCCGTTGCAAGAGTCAACATGTGTCTGCCAAGGCAAACATAGTCAGGCACTATTAAAGATGTCTGTCTTTAGAAAGCACTGAAATGTACCAATTTTTAAAAATTGATTTTTAAAGGTTATAATCAAATCTTCGGATTTATTCTCCCTGTTCCCCCAGAAAGGAATCATTTCTTACACAGTGGTCCTAGCAGATAGGGCTTGGAACAGGCATGACATTTACCGTGCGGTGCTGAGGAAAGGTAGACCAAGGGAAGAGGGGATAATGTTGCCGAGGGTTTTATGAAAGGACCTGGATAGCTTGGAAGGTGAGCCAGAAACCCACACTCCAAGGCAATTTCATAACGATCACAGCAGGAATCGCTGTGGTGATTTTGCATAGATAACTTCCGTACCTAATTTTCAGTGCTTCTGCACATGTGGCCCATATGTTTATCCCCAAAACATTTTTTGCCTCCGCATGGAACATGTTCAGAAACAACCTGTGACATTTTCACAGTCACAGGCTGAAAGCACCCATCTCTATTCCTCAGTTTATCCACAAATGTCCGTTTACTTCTGGTTCATTTTCTGTTCTGTTGCCATTTCACAGCAATAGGTTGAAAGGTGCCCTAGAGGTGATCTTCATGGCTCCCAGTCAAGTGCAGAAAGCCAGTGTAAAGACAGAGGCCAATTGTTGTTAAAGGTCATTGCTGCTTTCATCAGCTGACACATGAACCGGCGGGTACCTTATCAATGAAAACAAAAAGGCCAGGGGCAAAATCAGCATGCTGCATCCTCGGTCTTGTATCCTGGGCAGGTTGGAGCTCAGCCTTGCTGCTGGTGAGACAGAGAGAAAGGGAGAGGGAGAGAGGAAGAGAGAGTATTTGCTTTGGCTGAAGCAGACTTTTTTTTTTTTTTAACAGGATAAGATTGGGTGGAACGGGAAGACACACATGCTTTTATTGAAGGAAGGTCTGCTGGTTGCTAAAATTCAGGGCTTCATTTTTAAAGACTAATTTATCCAAATGGAACTACTACTTTTAGCGGGGCAATCAGGTCAGAGTCAATGGTGGTGCTACAGGTGCAGCCCTTGTGGGCCGACCCTCCAAGGATGATGGGCTGCGAGGTTGTGGAGCTTTGCTGAGGCTGTTCCAGTCTTGCACTATGGCTAGATGGCTCTTTGTCTCAGAGGGACCTCACCCTCATGTTCGTCTCTCAGTAGAGTCCCCTAGTCTCTAACTGAGAGGCCCCCTTTCACCACAAAGATGCCCACCAGCCCTTATTTGACCAGGCTTAACTAAAGATGGTTGCAAGGACTGGTTGCTCAGGTTTTTCTCTATTGCATTATAGGTGTCCGCGCGGGGAAGCTAACATGAGTCAGCAAATTGGAGCCAAGTTGCAGATGTAATTTAAAACATTCATAAAACGAACTATATATATATTTTTTTAGGTTTGTAATAAATATACAGTATACATAATAAATATAATATTTATATTTCTCTCTATATTTCTATGTACAGAAAGACAGCCCTCTAGACACTAGAGTTTGCAACTGAAAATGCTTCGTGTGTAAGGATTTGGGGATGACATTCTATTTATGTATTTATTTTTTAAGGATTTATTTATTTGACAGAAAGAGAGCGAGAGAACACATAGCAGGGAGGGGCAGAGGGAGAGGGCGTCTTAAGCAGACTCCGAGCTCAGCAGGGAGCCCGACCCGGGGCCGGATACCACGACCCTGAGATCACAACCTGAGCGGAAACCGAGTCAGAAGCTCAACGAACTGCACCACCCAGGTGCCCAGAGGGATGACATTCTGTTCAGTTCTCCTTTGGGTGACGTTGATTGTCCACCATTAGAACAAAATCTGTGTGTTTTTGTAACAGGGCGCCCTTCACAGAACTAGCACAACATCTGCTTGCTGTTTTGCAAGAACAGTGTTTATTATTAAGAATTAGCTGAGTTAGACGATTTCGCTACCTGGAGTTTCATCCCGGTTCTGCCACCAGGCAGTAGCTGGGTAACCTTATCCAGATCTCCCACTTAACCTTTTCTGACTTGGGTTTCCTGTTCTATGACATAAGAGGATTAAAATAGATCAGTGATTCCCAGCCTGTAGGCTTCAGCCTCTTAGTGAATCATGAAATCCATTTAGTGAGTTGTCATGAGCATTTTTTTTTTAATCTTAAGCAGGCTCCGCACTCAGCATGGAGCCTGATGTGGGGCTCAATCCCACGACCCTGAGATCATGCTGTGAGTTGAAATCAAGAGTCCGATGCTTAATCGACTGAGCCACCCAGGCACCCTGGTCAGCTTTTTAAAAAAAGAATAGAATAGAAAATATTAGAGGGCATTCCGTGTTGTATGACTAAATGTTATTTCCAAAAATGTTTGTTCCAGTTAAATCTAGGTTTACATAGTCATGTGTGCACAGGGCTGCGATGCAAAGTGTGTTTCTTACCGTGAGGTGATGTCAGAGAGGCTTGAAAACACTGAAACAGGCTAGCGCTAGGGTTCAATCCTACGACTCCCTGAAACGGGCCCCCATAGCCATGCTGTTACCCGTCATCCGAGTACCCAGAGCGTGGCTGGGAAAAAGGGAGTGGAAAGGCCTGTGCAGCTCCCCCAACAGCATGAGCCTCCAGCTCACCGAGGAAGGGACTCTCCAGAGAGAGTAGAGCCTGTTGGCCAAGACCAAGGAGAGGAGCTTCCAGTGAGCCCGTTCATCCAGATGGTTCGCCACAATATTGTGGAGATTCCTGTAGCAACTGCCTCTCACCCCCTCCTCACACGTCAATCCCTTCCCTTCTCCCCTGCAGTCTCCCTCCTTCC
Source organism: Ursus americanus (assembly GCF_024610735.1). NCBI lineage: Eukaryota > Metazoa > Chordata > Mammalia > Carnivora > Ursidae > Ursus > Ursus americanus. The sequence continues at coordinate 48,599,614 of NC_142129.1, forward strand.
CCAAAGAGCTCGCAAGAGGGAGAAATCATCAGGTTATTTTTGGAATGGTCTCAGGCCCAAGAAGAAAGCGCCATTGCATTTTTCCTCTTGTTCTCTTTGAAAAGCCAAAGCACAAGCCCATCTCTAAAAAGTCAAAGATCACGGAATGGCTGACAACCTGCAAAGCAGGCACTTGAAAATCAAGGGCCTTGTCTCTAAAAAAAATCTTTCTCACGCAAAATGCTGCCCTGGTTTCATTTATTCTAGGAGAGATTTGGTCTTTACAGGAAAACCCTCACTACTGTTAACAAGATAGATCTCGCAACTGAACTTAATAGCAAAAAACGTTGTCGTCGACCTACCCCTCTCCTGTTTTCCCGGTGGAGGTGCGGGCTGAAGAGGATGGAAGGTGAGTGTCCTCCTTGCCCTGTTATTTTCCCTCAACTCTATGAACATACGTGATTGATAATATCCCATCCTTCTCTGACTCCCCCGGCGGATGGGGTGTCTTTTTCTAATTCACACAAAGGTGCCAAATGGGCTAGCGGTAGTCCAGCGTGTAAATTATTGATCGCAAAGCTCTGTGATAGGTGCTGCCGGGAGATTTGTTGGAAGTGCTACCGAAGCGGAAAGGGGAAAGCGACGGAGTGGTGCCTGGTCAGCCGAAAGGAGGGCAGAACTCCAAGCGAGAGGAGCAGAACACGGACCGTGGGGTGTCGTGCATCCTGCAAAAGGCTCTGCTCCACCGGTGTCATTGAACCTTGCAGTCAAAATCCCATCGGTGAGCAGAAGCAAGCCTGAGGGTCAGTACCAATTCCGACAGCCCACCTCCTATTAATAGACAAAACTGAATCCGGAACAGAGAGAGCTCTGCTGGGTAGGCTGGAGAATTTGAACTGAGCTGCGTTTCCAATACACTCATCAGCTCTTGATTTAACAAGAGATGCCTTGATCCTGAGTAAATCCAGCACTGTACGGTGACATTGACAAGATACGGAGAAATAAAATTATAAAAAGTGACACATCCTGGAAGATTAAATGAGGTTCCAGCATATTCTCTTCCATTTCCCCTTTCTTTCATTTTTTTAGAAAAACAAACTTTCTGACTGCTTTGGAGGCTTTTAAAAAGTACCATATGATTCTGTAGTCAATATTTTATTTTATTTTTTTAAAGATTATTTATTTATTTATTTTTGTGAGAGAGCGAGAGAGAGGACGAGCAGGGGGAGGGGCGGAGGGAGAAGCAGGCACCCCGCTGAACAGGGAAACTGATGCAGAATTCGATCCCAGAACCTTGGGATCATGGCCTGAGCTGAAGGCAGGCACTTAACTGACTGAGCCACCCAGACGTCCCTCTGTAGTCAATATTTTAAAAGAAATTGCTTAAAAAGGCAAATGTGCCATTCATATGATCTTTGGTGAAGGTGACTTTTCTCCAAAAATAATAAAACTACTTTAAGAGGCATGTCAGGTTGGTGGTGATTGAGGCATACAAAGAAAGAAAAACTCATTGAATTTGATGATATGACTGTATTTTATACACTTTAAATAAAAAGGTTTCACATGTTTTGTCTAACAGATTGTTTCTTTAAAAAATAAGAAATTCCCACAAAGAATGTATTTCTGAAAGCAGAAGTCATCTTTTTTCCTACTGAATACTCAGGGGCAGGTTTAAAATGTTCTTGACAGGGGCGCCTGGGTGGCACAGTCGTTAAGCGTCTGCCTTCAGCTCAGGCGTGATCTCAGTGTTCTGGGATCGAGCCCCACATCAGGCTCCTCCGCTGGGAGCCTGCTTCTTCCTCTCCCACTCCCCTGCTGTGTTCCCTCTCTCACTGGCTGTCTCTCTCTCTGTCAAATAAATAAATAAAATCTTTAAAAAAAATGTTCTTGACAGTTTTAATACGTGTTGGGTAATTCTTTACTAGATATTCAACACACCGTTACACGAAAAAGTATTAGAAAATGTATTTTATGCAAGTTTGTCCTTCACTGTCTTTGTTTATCATCTAATCTAAGCACATTTATTCACTCATTTAACACATATTTATAGAATGCCCACAACGTGTGTGTGTGCTGGCCCTCTGGAGACGCAGGGGTGGACGACAAAGTTTCTGACCTCAGGGAGCTTACACTTTCTGGGGGAGAAGGGAGACAAATCATTGAGTAAGCATGTCAGGTGGTCAGAAGAAGGGTAAGGAGGGTGGGAAGCTCTGAGTGTGGGGTGGGGTGTTATTTCATACAGTCCGGGGCAGAGTTCCAGCAGGGTGGCTGTATCATTATTTTATCACTAAAAAAGGAAAAGTGCCACAGACGGAGAGAAGCAAGAGGGGAGGGGAGCTCTAAAGGCCAGGAAAACAAACATTTATCCAGATCTTTTAGCCTCAATGGGAATGAGGTATGAAGTAGACTGAAAATCAGGGGAGAAGGTTCTGAGAATTTAATATTAGCCTCTCTTTTGAGAAGTCTGTGCCATAAGGCTTTCCTGAGTCCCGGCAAGAGGGGCTTCTGGAAAAACAGGTTCTTCCTCATGTTAGAGCAGGAGAGCAAAACGGAGGGGAGGGAAAAACCCAAGAGTAAGCACCTGGGGTTCTGGGCACCCCGTAAGACATCCCAGCTTGAAGAACTGATTCCTCGAACCTCTCCTCTCTCGTAAAGAAAACTGAGAACCTGGAGGAAAAGATGAGCGATTCTACTGGAGACGGACTGTTATTTCCATGGGACACAGAACTGAGGGATTTCAAGCGAGGTTGAGGCTACTTGCACGTGTGGTTCTTGGGGGGGGGGACAGAGTGGAAGGTTGATTTTCAAAAGGTGCCACTAAGGGGACTTATACGTCTTTAGCAGAGTATTAGGAAGGTACACGATAGATTTCCCTTTTTCAGATCAGCATCTGAGGGGCAAAAATCAGTACTGATTCTGAAGTGTGAAGATTAGAAGTTGGGTTTTTCTGACTACGGTATTAGAGAAGTTCAATAACTTGAAATTCGTAACAGAATTGCCCAGCGATTTGTGAATGTGAGATACACCTGATGCCATTTGATCAATATACAGATTTTTTAATTGGGGGGGGGATTTGCACTTCAATTTGGCCTTCCCTTCAGAGGCTCTGAGCGAGCACCTTTGCGTGCAAATCGAAAGTCAGAGGATCACCTATGTCATCCAGCTTCTCGACTTCTCTAGCTTGGAAATCACAATCTCTATTAAGGTTTAGTTTAGAGCACTTTGTTTTGCAGAGAATCTTTAGGAAAAATCTTTCCCACCGGTAGGTTTGTTTCAAGAGCGTCAGCAAGCAACAAGCAGGTCTGACCCGCTTTTGGGACTAAATCGCCTTCTACAATCTCCCGTCCAATTAAACTAAACAAACACACTGAATACAGACAGACTAGCTGGGCAGGATTTTGAGTTGGGTTTCTACTTTAATTCTACTTTACATCTACTTTAATTCCCCTTTTCCTTGAATTGTGGTTCTCCTATACGTATAAACTTCCTCCCTGGAAGGTGGGGGTGGCTGCAAATCTGGGTTGCTTGCTCCAGACTTGACCCGCGCTGAGTCATTCGTTCACCCCTGTCGGTTAAGGCGCACACACGATGGCCACCCTTGGGGGTTTGGCTTTGATGCCTGACCCTCTGGGGAAGCAGCCAGGAGCTCAGTGAGAGGGTTGGTGGGTGGGCAGGTCTCTACTGCTTTAGGAGGGTCACTGACACCAGCTTGTCCTTCTCCTTTGATTGATGGCATCATCTCCAATGTGACATCTACCTAATTTTTAAAATTTCCTAACTTCTTGGTTGAAGGCAGCTAAAAATGACCTCTTCGTGCCCATTGAGAAAGAATCCTCTCTGAAACACTGTTTCCAACATCAACTATGAGATAAAGTTTATCCACTTTTCTTATTTCTCTTTTCCCTCTTCATTTTTGATCTACTGTACTGAGCTTCATCTCATGTTTATAAACCGAATGGCATTTCCCCTTCTGATCTGACATCAAGATCAGATTGCATGGATAATAGTTCTTGTAGAAATAACCTATAGATAGGCCTTCGTGCATGTGTCCCTCTCCCTATGTATATACATACATGCATATATTCTATGATATGCTAATATATGTATATTATCTATACATATATGTAAATACATGTATTTATATGTATATACACACACTATATTATAATATTCATATATATATATATGTTCTAGCTTAAATTCTGCACAACATTGTTTCTAACCATGCAATAGTCCCTTATAAAGTTTCTAAAGCCTACTTTAACGCCTTTTACAGTAATGTACTTGAATTTTAACACTGGTCAGTCTTTGTGAATAATTGTAATGCAATGTCTTAAAATGAGTTGAAACCATAATGAATTGCCATTCTTATAGGTTGAAATGGGTCAACCAACAGCAACTTGATACGGTACAACCCAGTATAACATCCACTCGCTCTGCAAACACTCGGTGCTTGTGCTGTACATTAGGCCAACTGCCAGGAAAGATTAAACAGTGGGAACGAGAGGCTCTCCCTTGGAGCCGCTAGTCTATATACCACAAGTGGAGTACTGGGTAGAAAGTGATTTGTTCTTCAGGAGGGAGGAGCAGCCTCCTGGTTTGGAGGAGCAGACCATGCTTTCACAGGTGATTCCCTACATGATTGCAGTGCCTCAAAGTCCACAGAATCTCATGACAAAGCCCCATCCCTAACAAACTTCGGTGCCCCCCCCCAAAAGGGGGGTGCCGGGGTGGCTCAGTCGGTTAAGCTTCTGCCTTCGGCTCAGGTCACGAACCCAGAGTCCTGGGATTGAGTCCCGCATCGGGCTCCCTGCTCAGTGTGGAACCTGCTTCTCCCTCTGCTGCTCCCCTTGCTTGTGCTTGCTCTCTCTCTCTCTCTCTGCCAAATAAATAAAATCTTTAAAAAAAAAAAAAAAGAAATAACTTTAAAACAAAACAAAACAACCTTTGGTGTCCCAATGCCTCCTGAGTCAAGTTCAGAGCCCTTAGTTTGGCATTCAAAGTACCCATCCACCATTATTCCTTTTATGTTTTTACTTCTGTCTTCCCATCTGTTTCTGCTACTCCTTCCTCCTGGAATGTTCTTTCCTCTTACTTGAATGGCAGTCAAGAGCAGTTGTTAAAGGTGTGGGTGCTAGACTCATGCTGTTTGGGTTCAAATCTCAGCTCTCCACTGACTAGCTATTCAACCTCCTGCAAGGTGTTTGATCCCTGGGTGCCCCGATGTGCTCTGCTCTAAAAGAGAGTAATATGAACGCAACCTCAGAGGACTGTGTATGTTAAATAACATAGCGTGCGTACAGCACTAGAACAGAGCTCGATGCAGAGTAAGCCCTCAGTAAATGTTTATTACAACTTCTGCAAGCCCAAATCTCACTCGTCTTTCAAAGCTCCAAGCAAGGGCCACCTTTTCCCCAACACCTCCTCCAGTGTCCCTAGTTCTGAGTTCTTTTTCTGGTCTCTTGTTTCCCAGAGCACATCTGTAACTGTTACAGGACAACACGGGTCTGAAATCAAGACCCGAGCTGAGAACAAGAGCTGGACGCTTAGCCGACTGAGCCGCTCAGGCCCCCGGGGCATGACGCTTTTAATTTTATTCACATCTATGCCTTCCCTTCTCTACTAATCTGTGAGTTTTTGAAGGTAGGAGCTGCGATACTGCAATGCAGCTCTGAGCTACTGCAGAACTGGGTTCAAATCTCAATCCTCAACAAATTCTTCTCACTTGAGGTTCAGACATCAGCGACAGTGCAGGAGGTCCCCAGGCCACCTGCACTTCTCACCAACTGGCCCAAATTCAGGGGTTCTCATGAGCCCCCCAGGTTTGAGAATTCACTAGAAGAACTCACAAAACTCAGGAAAGTGCTATGCTTATGATTACAGTTTTAAAAAGGAGGTAAATCAGGACTAGCCAGATGAAGAGGCACGTAAGGTGAGGGTCCCAAACACAGACCTTCCATGTCTTGTTAATGTGGACTCAGGACGCATCGTCCTCTGGACACACTGATGTGTTCACCCACCAGGAAGCTCACCTGAGCTTTGGGTGTCCAAAATTTTTACTGGGCTTTCGTTATTCAGGCCTGATGGATTGAATCATTGAATCTCAAGTTCTTCTTTCTTCCCTGGGGATCAGGTTGATACCATCTGGATCAAAGACTCAACCCTCTGATTACACAGTTGGTCTTTCCCTCAGGACCAGCCAGCCCCCTGAGTCATCTTGTTATCATGAACTCAGGTGTCTGTTGTTCTGAGGTCCACCATGAATAGCAAAGATAGCCCTATGACTCAGAAAATTCCAGGGACTTAGAAACCCCCTCCTAGGAGCCCAAGACAAAGACCAAATTCTTCATTATGGAACAGGAGCCGTATCTGATTTGTCTTTGAACCCTCTCCTGTGCCTAGTCATTTTCACATGATAGGCACCCACATTTACTAGAAGGATAGGCAAAGGTGGAGTTTAGAAAGATAACTTTATGTAGGATGGATTATAGCGACCAGCTAAGACTACTGTAATAGACCTCATGTTATTTCGTTGACTTTTTAAATATTCTGTTGGTGAGACTGCAGAAACAGAAAACAGAACAAAGTTAAGACGTTCTATTGCTCCTCACCACCCAAATATAAAGTCCTGCACTGATTTTCCATATGTTGAATTTATCCAAGAGTCTTCCCTGGGAAGTTAAATGTGGTCTTAAGTGTGAAGAACTTTGGCCTCTCATTATTTAACTGCTTGAAATAAATAGCTTGTAATCATGTTGCAAAGAGCAACTGTACTCAGTATTACCATTCATAATACTCTCTCGGGATCTTCGAGGTTGCTTATCATGATGATGCATTCACAACATCTATACCCCGTGATTTGGGGAATTTGCTTCAAAATAATCCTAAAGGGGGTGAGGGGAGCAAAATAACGAGACTATTCATGAGTTAATAATTACTGAAACTGGTGATGGGTAATAGATTTCATTACACTCTTTATATAATTTTTAGATTTATTTTATAGAGTATATTTGTATGGTATTGTTTTTTCCATTTGTGTATTTTTGGAAATTTTTCATGATAAAAAGTTAAAAAAATAATTTTGCCTCCCAAACTGAAGACCTCACACAGAGTAGTATTTAATGAGTCAGGGGCCATTTCACGTTAGGTGGTGAGTCTTAAACACCAGTACTCCACCCAACTGATGTGTCTCTAGTGTCCAATATCCAAAGATGGATAAGTGTTGATGTTCGGATGCCAGGTGTCACTGCTGCCCCGAGGACCCCTCAGCCATCCTCTCACACACACTTGGCACCAGCTTCTCTTGGCAAACCCAATGCAAGCCAATCCCTACGAAGTGACAGAAGGCAAGTCAAGGGAACGGGGAATGGGATTCTTCAACCTTGAAATCAAAACTATAATGAATCAGGGCAGTAACGAATTCACCTGGGCTGGACAGGAAACTTAGGAACTGTGTATCTCGGGGCGCCTGGGTGGCACAGCGGTTAAGTGTCTGCCTTCGGCTCAGGGCGTGATCCCAGCGTTCTGGGATCGAGCCCCACATCAGGCTCCTCCTCTAAGAGCCTGCTTCTTCCTCTCCCACTCCCCCTGCTTGTGTTCCCTCTCTCGCTGGCTGTCTCTATCTCTGTCAAATAAATAAATAAAATCTTTAAAAAAAAAAAAAAGGAACTGTGTATCTCAGCCCCTATTGCAGAAGGTGTGCAAACTACGGCCAGCTCCGGTGGCCCGTGGAAGACAAGCTGCAAGAGACTTCTGGAGGCCCTGCTTCTGCCGGCATAAGATCCCCTTTGGGGTATGGATCTCGGAGAATACGAGGTTCATCGGGAGCATAAACTGAAAACAACTTCTGCGCGAGCCCAGGTACAGGTGGCTGTTAAGAAGTCTGTTTAACCCGGAGGATTACAAATAGCAAACTCGCCACAGAGCTCGCTTTTACGAGTTTGAAAGGCATCTAAGCTCAATTGTAGCATGAGCTACAAGAAAGCAAGCATCCTGGATCAGAATACACTGAACAAAAAAAGAACACTATTCTTTTTTTAAAAATCATTTTAATCTAATGTTTGTACATACAAAAAATACATCTCACATGTATGCAAATTATGAGGCATAATGAACACGTAGGAGCCTCCTGTCCGATTTAAGAACTGCAACATTACCAGTTACACCCCCCTCCCCTCCTTCCCTCCACTCCCTCACCAGTAGTCACTATCCTGAATTTTCTGCTTACCATTTCCTTGCTTTTTTTTTTTATCACTTATTAAGAATCCGTGAAAAATATATTGTTTGATTTTGATTGTGTTTGATTTATAAAAATGATATCGTATTTGTACTCTCCCGGAACTTGTTTTTTCCTCCTACTTAACATGTTTCTAAGCTTCATTCATAGCCATGTGAGGAGCTGTAGTTCACTCATTTTTGTGACCGTGTAATAATCCACTGTGTGAATAGACCACAATTTTTCTGATTTGCTGTGGACTGTTCCCAGTGTTTCAATGTTCTGAGCAGGGCTGCCGTGACCATTCTCATACGCATCTCCCAGTGTATGAGGGTTTCTCTAGGTGGATACACCGGACACCGGCTATGTGAAAGTTCACCTTTACGTGATAAACAATACAAGGTAATGCCAAATTGTTTTCCAAAGTAGTTGTACCAATTTATACTCCCAGCAGCACTGTGTAAACATTCCAATTCATTTTTATCGTCTCCAATTGCTTATGTTGTCAGACTTTTGAATTTTTGCCAGCCTCGTGGGTGTAGAATGGTATCTCACTAAATATCTCACTTAAATTGCATTTCCTTGTTACTAATGAGGCTTCACATATTGACCTATGCTTATCTGCCATTTGTTTTCCTTCTTCTGTGAAATGCCTGCTTATGCTTTGTATCCATTTTTTCCCCTGCAGGGCTGTCTTTTTTCTCTTACTGATTTTGTAGGCGGTCTTTATACACTAAGAACCTGAAAGACCTTGCAAAATACACAGTTCATCTCCCTCATGTGACTGATGAGGAAAACTGGAACGCAGAGAGGCAAGGTAATCTGCCCAATGTCACAATTTGTGTCAGCAGCTATGCCGAGTGTAGCAGCTGAAACTTTTAAAGCCAAATCAAATTATTTTTTTCATTATACTACAAAATCCCCCTTTATTCATTCGTCTTATTTTCCTTTAAATTTTTTTAAAGTGCCCCCAAGCAATATGTGTTAATGGTAGAAAAAGAAAAAGAAAAAAAAAAAAAACCATGAGCAACATGAAGACCGTAAAAACTTAATCTCACCTTCTCGATGCAACTACCGTTCACAGTCTGCATTTCCTTTCCAGATAGTAACTATAATAGATCATTATTATGGAATGCTTACTACAGGCTAGTTACTATGGAGTGCTTACTATATGCCAGGCACTGTTCTAAACACTTTACACTCATTGATTCTTCTGATCTTCCTCACAACCTCATGATGCAGATTATCATTGTTATCCTGAGTACAGTAGGCAGAATGACAGCCTCCCAAAGATGTCCATGTCCTAATCCCAGGAACCTTTGAATACGTTATGTCACATGGCAAAGGAGAATTAAGGTAGCAGATAGAATTAAAATGGCTAAGAAGCTGATCTTAAAATAGGGAGAGTGTCCTGGATTACTCAGGTGGGTCCAGAGGAATCACAAGGGTTCTTAAATGTGGAAAAGGGAGTCAGTGTGGGAGTAATACAATCTGAAAAGGCTTTGACCTACCATTGCTGGCTTTGAAGTTGAAGGGAAGCATGAGCCAAGGAGTGCAGGCAGCTTGTAGGAGCTGGAAAAGGCGAGAAGACAGTCAACCATAGAGTCTTCAGAAAGGAACACAACCCTGCTGGGACATCTTGATTTTCACCCAACGCGGTAGATAGAATAATGGCTGCAAAGATGTCCACATCCTAATCTCTGGAATCTATGAGTATGTCAGTTTGCAGGGTCAAGGAACTTTGCAGATGTGATTAAGAATCTGGAGATGGGGAGATTATCCTGGATTTGCCAGGTTGGCCCAATAAATCACAAGAATCCTTTTAAAAAGGAGGCAGAAAGGTAGGATTCCCAGAGGAGATATGACCACAAAAGCAGAGATTGGAGTACTGTGCTCTGAATATGGAGGAAGGGGACACAAATCAAGGAATGCAGGTGGCTTCTAGGAAAGGTAAACAAATTCTCCCTTTGAACCTCTGTAGGGGGCATAACCCTGTCCACACCTTGATTTTGGCCCAGTGAAACCCATTTTCTACTTCTGACCATCAGAATTGCAAGATAATAAATTTGTGTTGTTTTAAGTCACTGGAATAATTTGCTATAGCAGCAATAGGAAACAAACAGACCTCATTTACAGCTGACCAAAGCCACACGGCTAGTTAATGATAGAGATACGAACTCAAGCCATTTGGCTCCAGAGCCCATATATCCTTTACCACTGCGAAACATTTATAGATAGACATTTAAAGAGTACATACATGGCAATAAATGCAAATCTTCCACATTATTTTAATACCCATTCAGCACTATCATATTAAATAGTTGTGTTCCATACTACATACCATACCATATGTTATTTACTAAATCCCCCATTGTTGGATACTTAGGTTGTTTCTAATGTCTCAATATTTTAGAATCGGCAGTGATAAACATCTTTCTAGTGATATTAATAATTTAAGAAAAGCTCTTAGAAATGCTAAGTCAAAAGAAGTGCATTTTAAAAAAATGGCCAAATTATCCTCCATAAGATGGTACTGGAATATAATTTAAAAGCAGTAAAACACACAACTAGAGCCGGAAAATACCTACTTACCATTTCTGCAACACTTCCTGTAGTAATCTGCTTTGCTTATCCACGCTATATGCTTGACTTAATTGCATTTTTTTGAAGGTCTTAACGATATTATTTTTTCTGTACAATCGGCGGTGTTAGATCTACTGAGTTTTTAGAGTTATTTGGTCTAATCCTTTAATTTATAGACAAAGCTCCTGGGGCCCAGAGAGGCGAACAGACTAGGAAAGACTCCCCTGGTGGGGTGCATCTGGCCAGTGCCCCCTGGCCTGGCCCCAAATCCAATGTCTTTCCATGTAGCCAGTAAACTCCATGAAGACCCCTAAAGTGGTATCATTATTGAATTTTTTCCTTCAAATCATGCCAGAAATTGCTTGTTCTCATTAATCAGAAGCATACTCCAGGGGCGGCAGATTAAAAATGATTTGTATACCTAGTAATAAAAAATAAACTCTAGCGCTCTCCTGGAGTGAGCCTGTTTGTATCTTCACATTGTGAAATCTGGTAGCACTGATGGCCGACAATAACTTCCTCCTCCCCAGTGTTTTATGTGGGAGTTTTTAGAGCGGATAATCAGAGGTTTTCCATCATTACCTTTCTAACAAGAGAGTGGATCATTTTCTAACATGGCTTGTGTGTTACCCAACAGCACTACGGTTACTTTGTCGTGGAAGTTGATAAATACAACGGTACGCACACTCCTTCCTTCTCTGTGAAGCAAACAATGAAATAGGAAAACACGCTGCCATTTTCTGACTGACCTCAATCGCCAAGGGTGGACCCCGCACATTACATCAGCAGGCCGGCTCCATTACACTGCCCTGGGCTCTGCTCGAGCTACTGAAATATTGATTTTTACAGAGCCCGCACGCACACACACTGAAAAATCAATATTCCAGTGCACACAACAGAACAGGCGGCAGAGCTGGGACCAACTCCTAGGCCCAGCAAGCACTGCTGTCAGGCCTTGGCTGAGGAGGGGGTGGGGGGCTGGAGGAGACAATGCCAGGGGGAGAGGCCCCCCGCAAACCCGGGAGGGGTCAGATAAACAACCAAGTGTGCAGAGGGAGGACAGAGGAGAGTGGAGAGAAAGATCCTTGAGGATAAAACAGTTGGAAGGAGCACTGATTTATCCTTCCACTGGGGGGAAATGGGGAGAAGGACAGAGTAAATTAAGAAGAGAGGATGGGAGGAATTTTACAGGTAAGAATCTTCCCATGAATTTTTTTTTTTTTTTTGGCTTTTCTGTATCATTCGGTCAGACTTATAGGGGAAAACTTATAAAGATGATACAGATATTTTCTTACACAAAGGGAAAAACTAGGCCAATCCTGAGAAATCTTTATGTTAAAAAAAATGCATCTCCTTTCCTTTTTCTTAGAGACTAGAAGGTGGCAGATATTGCAATAACTATGAAAGAGTCAGCATTTATAATACGGGCTCTACCTTTGCAATGCTGTTCCTTTCATTTCCTTGGGGAAGGGGGAGGGAGGGAAGACATCCCGGTCATGTGGCCATTCATCGATTCCCTTTCTTTCTAGAAAAGGACCTTTGGCGTGCTTGGGGACCCACGTAAAGAACGGATTCCTTTTATATGCCCCGTGACTTCTCCGGGAATTCGGAGCTGCTCAGAGTCACACCTCCACCCAGATGTGGGGAGGAGAACGTGTCCCGGATTCCACTCTCGGTGTCCAGTACTGAGCAGAGGGCGAGGTGGAGACGGACCGGCCTTTCGGTTACTCCTTGTAGACATGTTAAAAAAAAAACAAAAAACCAACCCAGAACTAGCACTTTTAGTTCCCATTTTGGTCTCTTTATATTTGGGGGTGGGGGTAGGTAGTTAATTAAAAGGGAATACTTTTAACCCCGATGAATTCTTGATTTTGCTGTGTCCTAGAATTCTCTTACCGGGAATCTCGCTATTAGTTCTAACTCCCTGCCAGAGGAGGAAACTGCCCTCCCCGAGGTTTCCATTTCGTTCTCTGCCCTGCAGGCAGCGTCGCGGCTTCCTCCTTCCCAGCCCAGGAAAGACCCGGGGCCCAACCTGGGTTTGGGTTCAGGTCTGGTCTGGTGGAAGGGGCTCCAAAGGAAGCGGGCATTCCGAGGCACCTTGCAAAACGCGGGATCCTTAGGCCAACCGAGGTTGGCTGGCAACTGGGACCTGTACTCTGTCGCCAAAGGCAAAAGCGGCAGGAGAGCAGACTGGGGTGGTCAGGGGGGCGGGGCAGGACGCGGAGCCCGGTGACCACCTGGAGCGCCCCGCCCCTCGCAGCCCCACCCCGGCCCGTCCTCCGCCCCCGCCCGCGCGCCCCGCCCACTCCCGACCCGCGCACCCCGCCCACGCCCGCCCCCGCCCCCAGCCCCGCGCGGCCGCTCTATTTGCATAAGGAGGCGGCTCCAGGGCCCGCCCGGGGCGCACGTGACCCCGGGGGAGGCGGAGGGAACCTGCTGACTTGACACGAGCCGCTGTGCGGCTCCCCTTGGCGCGGAATAGCGAGAGCAGCCGTGACCTCCGACCCCGCCCGCCGGCAGCCAATAAGAGCGCAGGTCGTCTCCAAACCCAAAATTTCCACGTCGGCAAAAGTCAAGATGGAAGGGAGCGGAGCGGAGCGCCAAGGGGGAAGCCCGCCCGGAATGCCTGGCGGCCGGCGCTGGAGTGGCAGGCTGGGGAGCTTGCGGCGGGCGCGGAAGGGGCCACACGGGAGGGCACCCCGGCCTCCGTCGGCCGGAGCGCGACCACCCGCCCCCAGTCCCAGGCGCCTCTGGGAGCCCCGCACTTTGCCAGCCTCCTGTGCACCCCGGCCCGGGGGACGCAGCCCACTGCACCTCCGGCCCTGGCTCTGGGGGGACGTAGCGGAGGGGACGGTGGCGGGAGGTTTGTGGGGGGAGGTGGGGAAGACACTTTCCAGACCTGTTGCACGGGTGCAACAGCTGTTCAGATGCGGTATGTAGGGGGAGGAGGCTGTCCGTGCGGGGGGGAAGGAGGGTGGTCTATACTGCAGGGGCAGGGGGTGCAGGGCGGGGGCTGCGAAGAGGGGGCTGTGTGCAAGAGGAAGGTTGTGTGCAGAGGGGTTCCACCGGAATCTTTCTGCCTAATGGGGCAGGGAGAATCCCAAAGAGTGGGTGGGTGGAGCGGAGGGGAGAAGACTGCATAGACGCGAGTTCTGGGGCTGGGCGCGGGCTACGGGAAGACCGGGAATAAAGTAGTGGGAAGGGGAGACGCTGTGGCGGCCCCGCAAACGCTTGCTTTCCTGGGCATCCCGTCTGTGGGGCATTTCCTGGGCCTGTATTCGCCTCCCCCGTTAACTCTTTCAGCTCCGAGAATTCGTCCTCGTGCGGTCCCCTCCCCCACCAACTTTCCAGATGGGAAGGTAAAAAGTTGCCACAAGTTAGATGGAGTTGAGTTAGCCGCTTGCAAAAGTTTAAATAGCAGGACCGAGAAGAAGGTGGGGTTCGACCGGGAATGAGTTCTAATCTGGGATGGGTGGGAAGGAGGGGGAGGGTGTGTGATTACTGCAGCCTGTTTGCTGTGACATTGCAACCAGAATTTGTCGAACCGGGCTGTTAAAACACCATTCCTGTTGGGCATTTGCTCCTGCTGACTGCGGCAGTAACTTTCCATAATTAATGACCCGTTCCATTATCGGTCGCATCCTGAGCTAAATTGCTTTTAACGAGTTATTCTTCTTTGTCTTAGTTGGGGGTGGGGGAGCACACCTGCAGGAAGAAACTTCTGGAGGAAGACAGCCTATTTGGTCTTTTGAGGCAAAGTTCTGAGACACTCCGACTCTGAATATGATAGAAGTCAGTGCACTACAGAACTTTGTCTCTAGAGACTGTGGTCGCCACCACCATCGCCGCTAGGGCTTCGGACGCTGGGCCGGGTAGCCCTGGTGGCCACGTCGCTGCGCCTTTCCCTTGGGGGAGGGGCGAGCCCGGAGAGGGGTCCGAGTGCTGCTCAGGAACTTGGCCAACTCTTTTGAAGCCGGTGGGTTAAACCCCGTAAATGGGAACAAAATTCTCCCGGGTCTCCCTTAGTTCATTTTACCCTGGTGGACTCCTGACTGCAGTTTTGAGGTTTAAAACAACTACAAAAACTTTGGGCTTTGCGAGGTTATTTAAAAGGTACTCAAAAGACCGGCCTCGCTTACTGAAGGAGAGGAGAGCCACAGGTTTATTAATTGGTGTGTGGGTGTGCAGTGCTTTACAGGAATTTAAACTCTCTACCGTTAAAGAAGGAAATGTATTTGTACAAAAACCATGGATAATGGTCCTTTTACTCAAGTGGCCTGCTAGATAAATGAGATCCTGCAAGGACTGAGTTAGGTGATCTCTTCTCAATTCTGTTTCTGATTTAGGTCTAATTCACTTTAATTTTTAAAAATAGACGTTATTAATTGAAAGGAAGCACTTTTGCCAAGAAAGCATTTTGAAGGACAGTTGAGGGGGGTTTATTTACATTCTGGGGTGGTAGAGATACTTTACACAGAGACACTGCTCTTCTCATCTCTGCAGGAATGTGGGTTTGGGTCGGTGCATTCCTATCAATAGTCTGCTCTGTGCAATGGGCCAGTGACTGGCACCAGATTTTAGTCCTGTTCCATCAACATTGCCCTATTTTGATTTTTTGAGCTCTTGGCTGGAGCTGATTGATCCAAGGAATCACAAAAACTCCTTATTAATAAAGGCATTTATCCAGCAAATATTCATGGACTGCCTGCCAGGTGGCGGGCACAGGGTGGTGAGCGAAAGGGGATTGGTTCCTGTGCCATGTTGCTGACAGTCAAGTGAGGGACTGACTCCAATTGGATACAATTCGTGGGATGTCTCAGAATCCTTGGCGTTGCCTGTGTGTGACCCTGAGACACATTTAAAAAATAGTTTTCATTTTTAAAAAGCCACTTTTTACTTGGTTATATTCCAGCTGGCTTATCGGTGGGAGAGCGGTGATAGTGGAGGACGGATCAATGGGGTGGGGGGTTAGTAATCAGTTGCTTGGTAGTAGAGCTTAATGGTGGGACAAAGCAGTTGCTTTTCGTGGGAATGCTGTGTCCTGATGCAAGGCAGCCCATGTGCTCTTTTCCGTGGCTGGGACCCAGTCTCCCACCTTTCTGTCTGACTGTTCTGCTTCAGTTCTTCAATCCTTTGCCCAAAAGATGGCAGAGTTATATTTGTGCAGTAAAATAAACTGATTCAAACTCATATACTTTTATTCATTTGAGATGTAAGATATGCTTACTTGTGAAAAGGATTCTTTCCACCAATTTTTGTGGCTAAATGTGTCCATGAGATATTCTGAAAATCCCGACCTCCAGCAAAACTTCAAACCAACTTTGTAAGAGGATGCATATGGCTCTTTGAGGGTGTGGGGAGAAGTGGTTGACAGGGAGAGCAGCCATCCAAGTAAAGAGATGAGGTCAGAGTCTCCTCCAAAGAAGGGTAAGGTTTGGAGTCCCTGACATGATGATGTCTGGTTTGACTTGATGCTTAAATGGTTTGCTTAGGAATCTGCTTTGTCTCCTGCCTGTGGCTACGGGTGAGGAAGAGGACTGACCAGCTAGGAAGGCTCTGGCTTATCCTGCACTGACGATGATGGAGCAGGAACTAGGATGATTGGCAGTCTAGGGGTGCTTACTGTAAACCTTGTATTGCGTCATAGACAGTCATTCAGCAACCTGGGTATTGTCACCTCCTGAGCATCAGGTGTTATCCTAGATGCTAACGACGTAGCAGTGAGCAAAGTAAGCCAAATTCCCGGTCCCCTTGGAGGTCATTCTTGTGCCAGAGGCGGACAATAAAATATAAACTAGAAGGCTGGGAAGCATGCCAGGAAAGGGGGAACAGGGCGCACTGGGGAGGCAGGGTGCTCTTAGAACTGGTGTCTCCGGGCCAAAGGACACCATCACCAGCAGCCTACTTTGCATGGCCCAGACCCTCCTGTCTTTATTTCCAGCATTTGAAGTGAATAAACCAAACGATAGGTGTATTAGAAAGCATATGTCACTAAATATTGGTGGCCTTCCACTTTTTTTTTAAAGAACTTTTTTTTTCTCCAAGTGCAAAGGTTGGGAAATGTGGGGGATGCTAGAAAATCTTCCATGAAGAGTCACTAGATCACTGACATCTTCCTCGTATATGTACTGTCAAATCCCATCTTCCAGCAGCAAAATTCTAGGATTCTAGGTAACCTTGCATCTCTAAGTGTGTTTATTCCAAAGAACCCCTAGGAGCTCTCAAATGTCCTTCAAATAGTGGGGGGCGGGAATGGGTGGGCATGTATTTCTTGGGATTCCCAGGAAACAGGACTCCACCATCTAGTCCACATGTGATTTCAGGAACCACTTTTTTGCTAAACTCTTGTTATTTGACTCAAATTTTTCTTACTCATGTGGGCAGTACACACAGGGAGCTTTCATAGGGTAATCACTACAGACACAGAGAAACCTTACAAATACAAAAGCTGTGGGCAGGAAAAGAAAAAGGCAGAACTCATTGTTCACACTGCTATATGTGACGTGTAAGGGATAAAAATCTGTGTCATTTTGGTAGCCTTGGAGGAACCAGATGGAAGAAAGATCATGTCTCTTCAACAGACCTCATCTTAGACCCAGGTCTCATGATTCTGGTCTGTGAATTCATTAAATGGGCACTAAGAGAGCTAACAGTGACTTCGTTACAGCTAAAAGCCACTCCTGAAATGACTGATTTGCTCCTCAGATGTGCCTCTCTTTTTGCCATTTAATAGGAAAATGCAAAAAATAGCTGGTAGTTAAACAGTACTTAATTTGTGCCAAGCACTGTTACAAGCGTTTGCATATATTAAATCACTTACTCTGAGGTTAGTACTGTTAGTATCATTCCCATCGTACAGATTGGAAAACTGAGGCACAAAGAGTTTAAATAACTTGCCCAAGGCACACAGCTAGTCAATAGCCAAAACAAGGTACAGACCCAGGCAGTCTGGATCAGTCTGCGATCCCGGCAGCTCTGCTGTACTGGGTGTCATTCAGTTGTTTAACTGGTTACAGCAGAGTACAAAACCTGGGAGTCTAAGTTCGAAGTTAAAAGCACTGGACATGATCAGGACTTAGCTCAATGCAGATCTTCAGTCTGTCTTTAGCATGTGAGGTTGGTTTACAGGGCCCTGAGATAGCACTGCTTTGGGGATTATTTTACTATTTTGAGTCTACTGGTCACTTTTGCCACTGGGCAGATTGAATGCTGAGGAAAAAACAGTTTCTTTAATAAATGTCCTGGTTGATATGGTATAAGAAACTCAATAGAAGCAGAAAATAACTAAATTGCATTAATGCATTCATTCCACAGGCTTTGAGTTCCTACCATGTGAGCGCCCCTGATGTAAGCAGTTTGGGGCAGTGTGAAATGCATGGGGCAGTGGGAACTACTGCTAACTCAACTCAGAATCTCCAGGAAGGCTTCCCAGAGGAGGTGATAACTGAGCTGAATATCGAAGGATGAGTAAAGGCAGCTGAATGAAGGGCAGAGAGGGCATTCTAGTTCAAAGGAACAGCAAAAACAGACTCATGGAAACATGCAACAGTAAGACGTGTTTGGGAATCAGCAAGTCCCTATGTGTGGCAGGCAGAAACATCACGTGTAAGTCAGCGACAGGAAATGAGGCTAAGGAGATTGGCAGGGGTAGACCATGAGGGGCCTTGTGTGGTATGTTTAAAATTTGAACTTCATCCTGATGAAAACCAAACGAAGCAACTAAAGGATCTTGAGCAGGGAAATGGCCTGATCAGCTCTGCTTTTTTAGAAAATGTATTTTGGCAGCAAAGGGAAGAGTGAATTATTTGGAGATGAACTAGCCAGTTGAGAAGCTATCGGAGTCACACAGGGGAATATCATGAGAGCCAGTGGGATGCACAGGAGAGGTGAGGAGGGGCTCAGGAGGAGAGCAGGCAGACCAGCTGACCTGGGGCAACACAGAACTTCCAAGAGAGCCTGCTCCTGAGGCCCTTACATTTTGCTGCTGGTACGCACCCGGGGAATAAAATTGGCGCTAAACTGCATTGTGTATGATATTTCGAAATATTAAACTTGCTTGGCTATAATCCCAAGTTAATTCTGGGAGTGTAATATTGGAAACATCTCTTTAACCCTCTATGGCATTTTGGAGATTTCACCCTAGTTCGTCAAATCTGAGAAGTGGACACTTGTGAGATGCATCATTATTTGTGTTCCACTAAGAAAGAAAAAGTGCTGCCGATGATACTATGACACAGTGCTTGCGTATCTACTTAGTTTTTCGTTTTTTTGAAAAGATCTCTTTTAGATTTATTTGGATATAGATTTTTAAAAATGAGTCAGAACCCCAGCAGGAAACAGAGAGTACTCTTACCAGGTGGGAGCACCAAAGAAGGTTTGATGAGAAGAATATTTACATTGTGAGCAGGGAAGAGTGAAGAGCCGCCAGGGGCTGGTAGCAGTGGGAAGACGGTGCATGTACATCTAGGAGGGAATGGGTGGGGGGCGGCGGGGGGGAGAGTTGTGGAATATAGTCGCTGGCAGGAGCTGTAGCCTTTAGCAGAGGAGGGCAGCCATGGCCAATCCACTGTCCCGCAGGGAGGGAGCCAGGGGAGTGAATACCCTGACCTCTCTCCTCTGCTCTCCAGGCTCCTGCCATCGCTTCCTATTGGCTGACCCCAGCTGGAAGCCAGACGGAGGGGCCTGGCCAGCGCAGTCCCGAGAGGTCAGCCTCCAGTGGGGAGCAAAAGATGGAGAGTACATCTGGAGGGTCAGGTTGGAAATTGCCAGAACAGAGGTTTCTGTCTCCTATCACTTGTGTGTATATATACCAAGGAAAACAATCAGAGAAATAATTGCTTGAAGTATGCCTACAACTTCATATTCAGGGTCCCCGATGCCTACTTTTTCCCCATAGGGTCATCCTCTGGGCCAACAGGAGCAGAATCAAGATGCAGTGTTTCTTAGAAGGGTGCCCCACGATTGTCTCTGCATCTAAGCCGCTGACAACCCTGCGAGGTTGCTGCTGGGCCTTTTTAAAAAAATTGTGGCAAAATACAGAGAATGTGAAATTTACCATTTTAACCATTTTTAAGCATACGCTTCAGTAGCATCAAATACGTTCACGCTGTTGTGCAACCTATCACCACCCTCCATCTCTAGAAGTTTTTCATCACCCCAAACTGAAACTCTGTACCCGTTAAACAATAACTCTCCATGATGTTGGGACTTTCCTGACCTTACCAGAAGGGGCCAACAGAAGACTTTCAGATCGAATTCATGCAAAGGTAGAAAATGTCAGGAAGATGATACCTGCTGCCTGGCTGACAGCATTTATAAGGTGTGATTCAGTGTAAGATGCACCCTAATGTCCGAGATCTTCAAATGTGGAAAAATATGTTGCTTAGAATCAATGGGATATGATGAATCTCTAGACTAGCCCTTACAACTAGTGTTCCAGGAATGGGTTTCAGGTGAGCCAAAATATTGTTCTCCTCTGCTCTCAGTGAGGCAGGCAAGCCCTAGGGCAGCTGGAACCCTCAGGCTGGAAACCCTTGGCTTCGAGAATCATTATTCGTTTACCCCAGTGTGCAACTATTACCACTTACTATGTAACGTGATACAAAAAGGCTAGGAAGTACAGCTTCGGAAGAGTCCCTTCTTTAGTCTGGCCACATTTCCGATTTTACATTCACTACAGGATCATCTGCATGCATCAGGAGGCAGGGGATACTGATGGAAAAGCTGTTCCAATACGCTTGGACAAATGTAGCGGTAAAGCTACACCCTGTTCCAGAGGATGGAAGATACATTCAAGCCATTGAGATCCTTTCTGCCTTCATGCTATGAAAAGGTCAAACAGAGCTGACTTCAGGGTGCTGATCAGAAGCAAACCCATGCATACCCTTTCAACTAGCAATCGCATTTATATTGGTTAGGACCGTTTTGGCCCTAAGTAATATAAACCCAAACTCAACTGGCTGAAAGGAAGAACAACTTCTTGCACTTGAGAAGTTCTGAGGGAAGGAGGCTTCGGGGCTGGTTAATTCAGCAGCTCCGCGGCGCATCAAGGATCCAGGTAACCACCCGGATCTTTCCCCTCTGCCATCCTTGGTTTCTTTGCCTCATTTCCAGGCTAGGTCCCCTCCCGTCTGTGCAGCTTGCAGCAGCTCCAGATGTGACAGAAGAACGTCCCTGAACCCCTTGGATTCTCAAGGCCCCAGCCACTTTCTGCTCTTTTCCACGGTATTCACGGATGACTGCCAGTGGGAACGGGACCACACGACTGGCTAGACCAACCAGAACTGAATTTGAGTCAGGAGGCGTTGAGGGGGACCCGGAGCCAAATCGATTCTGTTAGCAAAGAAGCAATGGGGGCGGGGTGTCTTTGGATAGGCCAAGGGAAGTCCCTGCCGGCCCACTTTTAGGGAGCAGTCTCACAAACTCTCTGCAACTCCATGGCAATTACACACACATTGCAGTATTCTTTCTAAAGGCAAAAATTTAGAATTAACCAAACTGCCCATGAGTAGATGATCAGATAGTAAGTTATGGTATAGCCGTAGAATAAAATTGTTACTAGGAAAGAGTGAGGGAGACACATACGCAATCAACAGGGAAGGATGTGAGGTATAGTTTTCAGTAAAGAAAACATAGAACAATAAAGGGGTTTTGATCCCATTCTGATCCTTCTACGTGCACACATGGAGACAGACACTCAAAATAGTTGGTGAGTTCTGATCTGATGGGGATTCAGATGGGGTGGTGCTGGGAGAGGGGAACTTCCACTTAATAGGTTGTACCTATGCTTTCGATTGTTTGACATTTTGTTAACTCAATACCATACTTTCGAGATTAAAAAAAAAAAGGTAAGTTTGCCACACGGGAAGCAGTCAAATAGAATGTGACCATGGCAATAGTACATTGTTTAGTCATGAGTTAATACTCCTCTCCTACATTACAGTCCCATGTATAAATAAATTAATCCCAATTTTATTACTTCTTTTTTTGAAATCTCATGCCCACCCTGGAGGCGTCTATCTCTGCTGGCGAACAGTGTGGCCTTTTGAGCGGGGCTGTGCAATCCCGTGGCAGCTAACCACATGTGGCTATTTACGTTTAGATTGATGACAATGAAATAAAACAAGAAGTTCAATTGCTCAGTCACACGAGCCACGTTTCAAACCTCAGCAGCTACGCCGGGCCCGTAGCTGCCGTGCTGGGCAGTTCGATTACAGAGTGTGTCGGTCCCTGCAGCAGGGTCCCGGGGACCGTGTGGCTGCAAGCCCGGCTGCTTGAGCTCAAGGGTAGGCTTTGTTTCTTAGCAGCCATGTGGCTTTGGGCAAGTTAGTTAACATCTTCCTTCCTTTCTAGGCTTTGAAACAGGGAAAATGATGGTACTTACCTCACAGAGCTGTGGAGCAGATTAAAATTCTTGGTGCCTGGTGCATGGTAAATCGTCAACAAAGTTTCCTGTTGTTGTGATAACTGTGGTAAGGAACACTGCTACCAACAGTGACTGAACACTTAACCAAGTGTTGGGCATTGTCCTCGCACCTTTATCTTATGGGTAAAACTGAGGTTTGACCAGCGAAGTGAAGCTACCCCGTCTCCCTCGAACAGGCGGGGCAGTCTGAGCCTGGTTCCATTCCAAGGCTTATGCTCCTCGGTGTTTAATCTGTGAGTGACCTTTTCTTAGAGGGTTGGGAGGACTGAGGAGTTAACCTCCCTCTGGCGTCCTCACTGCCCCCCTCCTGCCTTTCTCCTCCCGCCGTTCTCCTCCCTTTCTGAACAAGAGCTGACTGATTCAGAAGGACGATAAGATTTTAGGTTTCTAATTAACTTTCTTTTTCTTTTTTCTTTTTTTTCGATGGTGGAAGGAAAGATTGGAGATGAGAGGACAATGAACTAGTACCCATTCTCTGTGGGGTGTGAATATTCTCAGTTTCTTCTTGTGGGTTTTCCTAAAGTCAAATAGTCCTTTTAAAAGGAAACCACTTGTGACCAAGTTAAAGAAGGGGAGATCTTGCGTGAAGATGAAGCAGGAAGAGACAATTATCTTCAAGAGCTCCTAATCAAAGTTTAAAATCATCATATGTCTCCGCTTAAAGTTTCAGTTACACCAACCCCTTGCTTGGGGTAGGGGAGGTCTTTAGGAAAGCATGTGTCCCTGGAGACAGGAGCTCACCAGGGGAGGCTGGAGGTGGCGCCGTTTTTACTCATGCATTTGGGAGGGGACTTGCGTCCCACACGTCTTCTTGGGCTGGACCTGGCTTTGTTTTCATTGGTGGCAATGGCCCCCTTCCCTGGAGAACCTTTAGAATTGTTTTCCTGATTGTGCTGCATGCTGTCAAAAAGATGTGTTCCATTTCAGCGGGGAGAATACAGCCCTGCAGCAGCACAGAAGAGAACTGGTATCTGCAGATACGGTCTTGCTTTGTATTTCATTTCTTGCGCTACGATTCCAGTTGGCTACTGTTTCCCTGTGAGTCAACATTTATATTGAAGTTATTACCATGAGCTGAAGTGCTATGGAAAATACGCCTTCAGTTTTTTTCACTCTTTCTAAGCTGAGAGAGAGGGAGGGAAAGTGTGTGTGAGTGTAAGTGTGTGTGTGTGAGTGTGTGTGTGTGTGTGTGCGCGCGCGCCCTAGGGGAGAGGAAAGACAACTAATGCAGCTTTTGAAAGGCCACTGAGAACTGGCTCGTTAGGGTGTCCCGGTGTTGTGCCTGGGGATCAGAGAAAACAGAAAACGAAGAGGATAGTTAAGCAAGACCGTCTTGGGCTGTTAAACCATGTGATGTTAACCGTTGACCAGGATTTATCTGTACCCTGTGACAACCGAAAATGGAATTTAGTTCATCTTTCTAGCTTCCAAGTAGTGAATTTGAAATCATTTGAGGCGCTTTACCATAGAATGAATTGTGAATAACTTACCTCGAAAAACTTGAATACAATTTGAATAGGAAAAAAGCAGAAACTAGCAGGAAACTTTTTCTCTCTTATACTGTTTCTCCAAGGCAAATCATGAGGCTTCTGTTTCTGAAATATGATTGATTGAAAATTGGGTGCCTGGGTGGCTCAGTTGGTTAAGCATCTGCCTTTGGCTCAGGTCGTGATCTCAGGGTCCTGGGATCGAGTCCCACATCGGGTCCCTGCACAGTGGGGAGTCTGCTTCACCCTCTCACTCTCCCTCTCGGCTCTTTCTTTCTTTCTCTCTCTCTCATAAATAAATAAATAAATAAATAAATAAATAAATAAATAAATAAATACAATCTTTTTCAAAAGTATACAAAAAAGCAAAGAAATTGTAGCACCATGCCTAGGACGTGAGCCGCGCTGGCTTCAGTTCCAGGTTCCGTGATGGCGGGGGTCATCTGTGCTTGAATTGTTTCTACGCTCCAACACCTATCACTGCTCCTGGCACATTGTAGCTGTTCCATAAATATTTGAATGTGTGTATGGGCTTGTGGCTCCTAAGCTTTGTGTGTGTGTGTGTGTCTGTGTTTAAGTGTCTTTACTTTGGGAGTTAATATAATTTCAATTTGTTTGCACTGATGTTGGCTTCTTAGACATTTGATATGGTGATAGGTGAGACCACCACATCCTTTCACATACGTGCTTGCCAAGTTTTTCTCCCGTGGAATTAGTTAAAGCATACATTTCTCTTCCAACATTTCTTTCTAGGTTGATCCTGGATGGAGAAGTTTCCAGCCTGGAATGATTACAATTGAAAGAAACTTTTCTCCTTATTCTTCCTGATGCCGACACACCCACTTCTCTCTTTTAAAATGAGAGCATTACATCTTGGATTAATGTAATGAAGCCCAGGGATCTTCAGACTGGAGCCTGCACATCCCAGGGGGTAGATGAAGACTTTAGAGAGGCTACTCGGGCATGGAAATGTGAGAATTGATTCTGTATCCTCAACATCCCCATTGGCGATTTTCTAAAACTGACCTGCCTCAGAATCCTGTGGGCTCTGGCTGTTTCTCCTCTCCTACCTCTCCTTTTCCTAGCGTTCTTCTCCCACGCTGCAGAAGAAACACTCTTTCTTTCTCTTACCCTCGCCCATCTCAAATCTTTCTGAAGTGTGTTGCCCGGGGTATAAAAACCTTTGAGATATCAAACAAAGAGGCAATTTCATTTGACTACATATATTTATTAAATACCTACCATGGAGGAGCCTGGGTGGCTCAGTCGGTTAAGCATCTGACTCTTGGTTTCCGCTCTGGTCATGATCTCAGGGCCATGAGATGGAGCCCAGTGTGGGGCTGCTCTCTCAGCATGGTGTCCACTTGGGTTTCTGTCTGCCTCTCCCTCTGTCCCCTCCCCCCAACCCACTGCTTGCTCTATCTCAAATAAATAGATAAATCTTTTTAAAAAAAGAGAGAGAGAGTGAGAGAGAGAACATTTGGGGCACCTGGGTGGCTCAGTAGGTTAAGTGTCTGACTCTTGATCTCAGCTCAGGTCTTGATCTCAGTGTCATAAGTTCAAGCCCCACGCTGGGCTCCATGCTGGGCCCAGCCTGGGCCCCTTTTAAAAACAAAAGAGAGAGAACACTATAAATATTCTACTTATTAAATAAAGAACTTGTTCATATATTTTTAAAATGCATAATTTATTGGTATCAAATTGCTATGACATTTAAGTTTCATTGGATATGTATAAAAGAATAATGTCACAATTTTATTTTAAAATCTCGATATTTACAATTACCAGAAAATGCATCCAACGAAATTATTTACACTTAGGAAACATGTGAAGGACTTAAATTTGTGCTGAGGGCACATAATTTTTCAAAGTTCCTGAGATGGAGTGGGGCAGGGGAGCCACGTAAACAACCTCGTGAAGACCGAAGTAGAGCTTCTGTGCTTTGGAAAGGGAGCTGCGAGCTGAGTGCACGATAAACATGGGACAGCACGGCCTGATTGTAACTGACATTTGGCAGAATCGCATGGAAGCTTTCCCTGAAGGGACAGGGAAGAAAAAGTGTGCTGATCGCTTATAAAATGTTGACTTAATAATTGCTGGTTTTAAATGGCCAACATAAATACGAATAATTACATTTTGTAGGCATTTTGGATTGTCATCTCTAGAGGCCAGAGAAATATGATAACGTAATTAAGACACTAGTCAAAGTTGAGGAACCCCTCTGCCGCTATAACCCGGAAAGGATTACGCTCAGGCGCTCGCATGAGTGGATGTAGACAGAACCCCCTTCACAGGGAAATAGCACGAACCCTTGCCCTGGAACAGCGTGCTCATTGAGTAAAGCCCCCCGTGCTGTCCAGCATGGAAGCCCTGTTGTACTTGACGCCTGCAGCTAAGATTTAGTGAGCACCTACTATGTGCCAGGCGTTGTGCTAAGAGGTGGTTTATGTACTGGTGAGCAAAAGGACCTGACCTGTTCTTGGCTGGGCTCAGTGTCCACGTCCTGGGGAGCATCAGATGAGCTTTGCTGGGGGAAGATAAGCAAGGAGAAGCTCAAGGCGCCATGCCTAGCACTAGCACGCCATCGAGGTCAGCTGTTCTGAATTAGTAAAAAGTAAAGCTGCTGCTACTGCTTACTAGTACTACCAGCATTCGTTCTAGCCCTAGTCACTGCCACCAAGATTACTACCTAGGTCCTGTACATTTTATTTCCAGAGGCACTGTTGGAAAGAGCACCAACCTGGACGTTGTTTTTTGTTTGTTTGTTTTTCAGTGTGCCGGGCACTGTTTTAAATACTTTACGGATCTCGCCTCATTTTTTCCTTGCAACGGGACACTCTTGTGTCCCTTTCACAGATGAGGCAGCTGAGGCACAGGGAAGTTAAATTACTTGCTCAAGTGCACACAGCTACTAAGGAGTGGAGCCCGGATTCGGTCCCAGGCAGTCCAGCTCCACGATACTGACTCTTCTCTCTTAATCCTAATAGAATTAAGAGTTAATATTTATGGAGCACTTAATCTGGATCAGGCCTTGCGCTAGCCACTTCACATAAATTATCTAATTTAATTTTCACAGTAAACTAACTCGGGCGTATTATCTCCAATTTACAAGGAAACGGAGGCATAAGGCAGTTAAGTAACTTGAGCAAGATCGCAATGCTGGCAGATGGCAAAGCGAGGACGTGGGGCGAGGATTCCCATCCAGATCCCCAGAAGCCCGTTCTCTGGAGTTCCATAGCAGCTCGTTTCCAGAGGCGCTTCCTCAGCTGAGGGCCTTAATTCAGGGCTTCCTTCGTTAGGGCCTCCCTGGCCACCTTTCATCCCATTGCTTACCCGCCGTCAGAAGCTGCTACAACGCAGGGCGCCAGGGTGGCTCAGTCGGCTGAGCGTCCAACTCTTGATTTCAGCAGGTCATGGTCTCAGGGTGGTGAGATCGACCCCTGCGTCCGGCTCCACACTGGGTGATGGTGTTAGAAGATGGGCCTTTGGGAAGTGATTGGGTCTTGAGGGTGGAGCCCTCATGAATGGGATGAGTGCCCTTATAAAAGAGCCCCCAGAGAGCTCCCTTACCTCCTTTCACCATGTGAAGAAACATCAGAAAGACAACGGTCTATAAGCCATGAATCTGGCTCTCTCCAGGCACCAGATCTGTCAGCACCTTGATCTTGGAGTTCCCAGCCGCCAGAATTCTGGGAAACAACATTCTGTTGTGCGTAAGCCACCTTGTCTGCGGTAATCTTGAAGGTCTTGAAGGATAAACAGGAACCCAAAGATGGAGAGAAAGGAGAAGAGCGGGGCGCCTGGGTGGCTCAGTTAAGCATCTGCCTTCGGCTCAGGGTGTGATCCCGGCGTTCCGGGATCGAGCCCCACATCAGGCTCCTCCGCTGGGAGCCTGCTTCTCCCTCTCCCACTCCCCCTGCCTGTGTTCCCTCTCTTGCTGGCTGTCTCTCTCTCTGTCAAATAAATAAATAAAATCTTAAAAAAAAAAAAAAAGAAAGGAGACGAGCACTCCAGATAGTGGCATGCGGAAACACATGGCATCACGGAGTTGCGCGCGGGATGGGGATCTCATATGGCTGTTGTAGCATGGGATTGTACATGTTGGAGGCCGGGGACCAGGTGAGGGAGGCAGGCATGGACCACAGAACATGATGGGCTCTATATGCAATGGCGGTGGATTTGGACTCTATGTTGAATGCCATGAGGAGCCTCTGAAGGACGGTAGGCAGGCAGAGATGTGGTCAGACGAGCATTTTGAAAAATAGCTCCTGCTGCAGAGAGCAGTGTGATCTGGAATGGGCATGTGGGGTGGGGGGCAGGGGAGATGGGCAGTAAGTCTGGAGGATGGTGGAGCAGATGGGAGGTCATGGTAGTAATCCTTCTGTGAAATTGCTCGAGACCCTTAGGAGGTGAAATAAGCCCAACTTAGATTTGGTCTGAATGTGGACAATACAAGAGAAAAACAAAACTTAGGCTGATAGATTTCTGGCTTGCAAAGTTTCTGGCTTACCACACTGGGAGGTGGTGGTGGCACAAAAGAGAAGGGAATTCGGAAGGATGGGTGACAGAAATTCAGTTCTGTGCAGAATGCAGGGATGGGGAACATTCATTGCCTCTCAAACTCAATCTTTTCTTCTTTTGCATCCGTGGAGCCTTTGATTTCTAGTTAAGCTGAATAACAACAACATTGTTCAGGTTTCTTTGGAAATCTGAATGGTTTGCAAACCGTAGGTACGGCCGTGGGACTCAGTTCTGGCCAGCGTGATAAAACTAAAGTACCAGGAGATAAGTCTGGGAATCATCCTGGAAAGAAGCCGATGCACACCTCTTATTCTCTCATTTTTGGTTCCTGAGCTCAAAGGAGCCTGGATCTCTGACAATTTAGTGGGGCAGAAGGCCACAGCGACCTTGACCTGCCTGCTTTCAGGTTTCACTCACGTGAAAAAGGCAAAGCTTTTATATTGTTTAGGCTGCTGTTAATTTGACTTTCAGTTACACATAAGTGAACCTCACTCTAATTAATTCACATCATTTGTGGGACTGATACTTTAATTCGAGGACTTGTGAGTATTATCAGCTCAAATAAATCGTTTTATGGTTATTCAATAAAAATCTTAGACACGTAAGATTTCATTTCTGTAACTCTGGTTTTCATTTCTACCAAATTCTCAGAACAAATCTTCCCGGGTCCCGGGGAATTCCAGGATATGGTGAAATGCATGTTTGGATCTTACTTCTCACCTCCTATATAATCCCAGAGAATTCCAGTTGGTGTTCTGTTAATCACGTCCTCTTGTTCCGTTTTTTGGCGCTCTGACATATGGGAGCCTTGCTGACTCTGGAGAGACTTTCCTTTCCAGAGTGAGCTAATGCCTAGAGATAGCAGACAACTCACCTGGGAGCACACCTTTCGTATGCAAATCAACAACCCAGGGCCCACACCTCCAACCTTCTCCTCTGTTGGGTTCTCACTCATTGAGCCACTATCTCCCTACCCAAATCACCCCAGAGCCAGAATACTAGACGACTAGAGATCGCTCCTACACACCAGAGACCACTGAAATTATCCCAGCTCACCAGGACTAAACCTGCTGACCTTGCTTTGGCCATTCCTTCCTGCGGAAACCACAATAAAGCCTCTTCCCCCCGTTTTCCCCTCTCTCCCTCTGCCTCCTACTGACCTTGATGCCCCCACAGGGCCCTGCATGGCATGCTGAGCCTTCTGTTTCTAGGGTTCTGATGGTATAAAAAGCTTCCTTTTCATGACAGTCTTTTCTGTGTCTGCTTGCCTCAGCCTACTTAATTCAAACCAATCCCAGGTATCCTTAAAGCAGGGTGTGCCTCGATTTCCCTGGCAGACGGACAATTCTTCAGCAGGACCGGTAGATAAGATGTTTTGGAAAGAGAAAGAGGCAAAGTGGGAGGACCCGATAAAATGTTCATTGATTCATTCACACGCATGGCATTTGCTTTACCAAGGTTCAGTGTTGCTGGGCGTTTTAGATTCGATGCGTCATTAGTTATTACTAAAATATTGTTATTAATCCTTAAAATAAGTACGTACATACCCCTCTAGGTGCTTACTGTTTCTCTTCACTGAATATTTGTTCTATTAATTTATGTTCCCAGTGCACTTATCAACTGCGTTTGGTACATTTACGCAGGTAAATTGTATGCTTAATAAGTAATAAAATACCTGCTCCTGGGAGCTTGTAGTTAAGAAAACTATGCTATTTAGAATTAATTTATATACTAGGTGGTTGTGACTAAAGTTGCCTTTCATTTATTTATATTTATATTTAATTTTATTTAATTAATTATTTATTTTATTATGGTATGTTAGTTACCGTACAGGACATCATTAGTTTTCGATGTAGTGTTGCATGATTCATTATTTGCGTGTAACACCCAGTGCTCATTACAACACGTGCCCTCCTTACTACCCATCACCGGGCTACCCCATCCCCCCACTAAAAGGAAAGAAATCCTTTCCCCGGGAGCCAGCTGAGCCATTGCCTTTCTTCTCGTTCCAAGTTGCCGAGGCCGAAACCATCATGCGTCGAGCTCCGCGGTTTGTTAGCAGAAGCTGAGGACTCGGTCGCACCTAGGGCGCTTCAGTTCCAGTGTATATATAGTCGAAGCCAACCCAGGATATAAACATCTGTATTTACACAACAGGTAGATTAAGAATAATTATGCACTTTCCAGAGGCTTTACCACTGAATGCTCTTTTCAGATGGATGAACCTGATATAAAGCGTGACTTGATTTGTAAAGCATCCCCTCCTGTAGGCAACGTTGGGAGACAGAATCTGTGGTGCGAAGGAAAGTGGGGGGGGAGGGGGGATGTGCAGACCCGGAACGTGGCAGTTTGTTTTTAGGTCCTTTGTGACTTGATGTCCATGTCTCGCCAGCTTCTAAGTTGAGACGTTCTTCAGAACATACTGTGGTCTGCAGAGACGCAGGCTTGATGGCCAAGTATTAAAAGGTTAATTGAAGATATAGAGTTCTAGCATTCCTAACGTAATGGGAACGCCAGCAGTCTTTGCAGGGGTCTAAATAACCTCGTCCTCACTAGAGCAGTGTATAGCTTTCTGGGCACGTTATAGGCACGATCTCCTCTGTCTTCGTAACAATCCCATGGAGGAGAAGGCAAGGTGATGTTTTCATCTCCGTTTCCCTGATCATGGTCCACAGTCACATGGGTCACAAGAGGTGGGCCTGGGACTCGAACACAAGCACTCTCCTACCAGTCTAGGGCATGTCCTATGACCCAGGAGCACCCTCTCCCCCTGCCCTTGGTTTGAGTGAGCCGGCAACCCCCGATTTATCATTTTGACTCCCTGAATTTTATATCATTTTATCATCTCTGCAAGAAAACCAGTCCTCCTTACTACTTCACTGGTGGGCCGTAATCAGCTCTGAACTGTGCATTTAGTGATTCCTGGTTGTCCTTTGTGACTGTAGATATTGATAGAGGAAAATATTTACTCCCGAAGCCCTATGGGCAAGTAAGTGTGGCTTTCCTGCCAAATATTCATTGGATTCTTCATAGTAAGAAGAAATGCGGAGAGACGCATTTATTTATTTGTGGTGATGAATGTTTATATAGAATGCGAATTTGAAATAATCCAGTTTTACAGAAATTATATTAACGGTGTCCTCTTTAGTAATACATGGCAAATACTGTCTTAGGAATGGAAAATTCAATGCAAGCATTAGAAAATAATTCTGCTGTAATAAAACACATCTTTAAAAGAAAGACTTTTAGGGGCGCCTGTGTGGCTCGGTCGCTTGAGCACCGACTCCTGGTTTCAGCTCCGGTCATGACCTCAGGATTGTGAGATCGAGCCCTGCGTGGGGCTCCATGCTCAGCACTGAGTCTGCTTGAGATTCTCTCTCCCTCTCTCTCTCTGCCCCTTCCACTCGTGCTCTGTCTCTCAAATAAAATAAATCTTAAAAAAAAAAAAAGAAAGACTTTTAAAAAGTCAGATACAATTATTGTCCAATGAATACGCACATTAGGATAGGCACTTCGAGAAGGTCAGCTTTGCCTGGAGTGAGACCTCAGGGGAGAGCCACCTTCACATCCTTCACTCAGAGGGGAATTCTCCCCAGAGTAATGGACGAAACAGCTCTGTGTTTTGACTTTGTAGACATCCTTGAGTTTTTGAGCAATTTCTTGACTTCTTGGCCAAACCCACTCTAAATGCAAAATGAGGCAATGAAAGTAATACCTATTCTATAATTAATTAGCATAATGTGGTGGCAATATGATGTGGGAGAAAGGTTATAGGTGTTCACATCCTCACCTTGCTTCTTCTAACCTTGTGATCTAGGATAAATTACTTAGATATTTGTGTCAAATTTTCCTTTTCTTAAACAGGAATGCAGATGCCTGATTTGCTAGGTTATTGTGAGTAGTACACGCAGCAAATATGTATGGCGTTAGTGTGTACTTGACACATAGAAGGTACTCGAAAATGTAAGTTTGCAAAGGTGAAAGTGAGATTCAGCTTGAGAAGATTCAGCCTTGATTTACCCATGTAGTCTAGATTTCCACCATAAATTCCCGAGAGCTAACAATAAGAAAGATTTTACTTGCTGTATATTCAACATGGTTCAGCCAAACCATGCAAAATGCTGTTCCCTAAGATTGGGATGTTAAATAGGTTTCATCTAATGTATCATCCTGATCTGTTGGTTGATTGCTCCTGCCTGAGAGCTGCGTCAAGGAGACCAAGACTGTGTGCGGCTTCAAAGGAAAGAGTGCGATCATGGATTAGTCATGTCTGATGTGGAGTTGGGAGGAGGAAATGGTGGCATGTGTCCAGGCATTTTCCTTGCCTAGCCTAAGATGCTCTTCCTCATGCCTTTACCCCAAGGCAGAAATTTCTCTAGTTCTCCTATTGCTGAAATGCATGCAAGATGCCCAGAAGTAATTCTTCACTATAGGTAAGAAAGGCGGCTTGTTTAAGTGAGACTATGGAAGGGCAGAGAGAAGGAAAACTGTTCTCCCTGTCTCCCATGTCTCCAAAACTCTATGCCGTGCCCCTAGTCCTTTAGCCACATGGAAATGTCTCCCATTTCCGAGGACAGTCCTGCCCTTTCATAACTACACGCCTTGGCGTGTGCTCTTTCTACTGCTGAGAATACCGTTCCCCATGTTTTGCCACTTGGCAAATTCCACTTACCCTTCAAGATCAAGCCCAAGTGGAGATTCTTACAGGAGGGAGGCCTGGTGGCTTCTGATTTTCCTTATGTCCCTGCTGCCCAGCTCAGAATAGGCTCTCAATAAATAAATGTTGTTTGAACAAGGCACATTGGTATAAAGAGGGAGATGTGGATGAGTTGGAAATCAGGAATTTTCCTGAGAAAATAATCCAGGTTTGAGTGCCATATTGCTTCCCCGTGGCGTTTGTTAAAGCATCTTGTTTGGGTGCCTTTGTATTTTGAAGGGGTGCTAACTCTGATTCAGGGTTAAGATAGAAAGCAAAGTTAGTATTTTCAGGGTTTTTTAAGATTTTTAAAAATGTATTTGTCAGAGAGAGAGAGTGAGCACAAGCAGGGAGAGCAGCCGGCAGAGGGAGAAGCAGGCTCCCCATGGAGCAGGGAGCCCCACACGGGACTCGATCCCAGGACTCCTGGATCATGACCTGAGCTGAAGACAGATGTTTAACAGACTGAGCCACCCAGGCGCCCCTCAAAGTTAATATTTGAAATGGGCTTACTGAATGATGGTGATTGAGTCTTACAGGATATAAGACTAGCAAGATTTGAACTTTAAAAAAATTGTGATAAAGTACAGCTAACGTGAAATTTACCATCATATCTGTTGTTACGTGTGTAGTTCAGTGGCATTAAGCACGTTCACACTGTTGCACAACCATTACCACTACCCATCTCCAGAAATCTTTTCATCTTGCAAAACTGCAACTCTGTACTGATTAAACAGTGTTTCCTTATCCTCCCTCCCCTCAGCCCCTGGCAACCACCGTCTGCTTTCTGTCTCTGTGAATTCGATTATTCTAGATAACTCAGATAAGTGGAATCACACGTACTTGTCTTTTGGAGATTGGCTTA
Source organism: Ursus americanus (assembly GCF_024610735.1). Classification (NCBI taxonomy): domain Eukaryota; kingdom Metazoa; phylum Chordata; class Mammalia; order Carnivora; family Ursidae; genus Ursus; species Ursus americanus. Next base: position 48,633,385 of record NC_142129.1, read on the forward strand.
TTTAGCTTACTGTAGTGTCCTCAGGGCTCATCCATAGTGTAGCAGGTGCCAACATTTCCTTCCCTGTGAAGCTGAACAGCATTCCGTTCTATGGGAATTCCACGTTGTATTGATCATTCCTCTGTCCACGGACACTGGAGTTGCCTCCACCCCCTTGGCTCTTGTGATGAATGCTGTTGTGACCATGAGTGTACAGATAATCCTTTCAAGTCCCTGCTTTCAATTCTCTTGAGTGTACACCCGGATCACACGGTAATTTTATGTTTAATTTTTTGAGGAACCGCCATACTGCTTTTCCCAGCATCTGCCGCATTTCACTGCCCCGCTAATGGTGCTCAACGGGGTCCCATCTGTCCACCTCCTTGCCAACACTTGTTACTTTCTGGGTTTTCTTGGACAATAGGCATCCTAATGGTTGTGAGGTGGTATCTCGTTACGGCTTAGATTTGCATTTTCCTTGTTATTAGCGCTATTGATCAGCTCTTCATGTGCTTCTTGGCTGTTTGTATATCTTATTTGAAGAAATGCCCATTCAAATCCTTTGCCCATCTTTTTTTTTTTTTTTTTTTTAAAGATTTTATTTATTTATTCGACAGAGATAGAGACAGCCAGCGAGAGAGGGAACACAAGCAGGGGGAGTGGGAGAGGAAGAAGCAGGCTCCCAGCGGAAGAGCCTGATGTGGGGCTCGATCCCAGATCGCCGGGATCACGCCCTGAGCCGAAGGCAGACGCTTAACCGCTGTGCCACCCAGGCGCCCCCTTTGCCCATCTTTTAATCGGGTTGTTTGAGTTTTGTTGCTGAATTCTCAGAGTTCTTTATATAGTCTGGCTATGAACTCCTTATCATATGTGTCACTTGCAAATATTTCCTCCCATTCTTCATGTTGCCTTTTCACTTTTTTATGCCCTTGGTGCACTGAAGTTTTCAATTTTGATGCAGTCCAGTTTATCTGCTTTTGCTGTTGTTGCCTGTGCTCTTGGTGCCAGACATCATTGCCAAATCCAATGTCATAAAGATTCTCCTCATTGCCAAATTTAATGTTATAAAGATTTTCAGTATGTTTTCCTCTAAGAAATCCATTTTGAATTAATTTTTATATATGGTGCAAGGTAAGGGTACAACCTCATTGTCTCTCATGTGAATATCCAGTTTTCCCAACACCATCTGTTGAAAAGGCTGTCCTTTCCCCATTGAACAGTGTTAGTATTCTTGCAAATCCTTTGACCATAAATGTGAGGATTTATTTCTGGGCTACTTTATTCTGTTGCTCTCTACGTCTGTCCTTCGGCCAGTACCACACTGTTTTGATTACTGTATCGTTGTAGTAGGTTTTGAAATAAGGAAGTGTGAGAAATTGGGAATTCCGGGTGGCCCAGAAAGGGCCATTCCTTTTTGGCCATTCTAATCTGCACAATCAACTGTCTCTGGATATGTGCATTTGGGCCTTTGAAAAAACAAATCGTTAGACATAACTTGCCTATCCTCTAGCGCTCACACCTATGAATAACACTTTTTAGTTTATACAAATTCAGTTGCCAGAGATCACCTTAGTATCCTCTAAAATACAAGAGCAGCTTCGGTTTGGGCGTTTAAGGAAGTTTGAGGCCACCGTTATAGGCAGGCTGTGTCTGATGGAAGGTGGGAGAATTATTTTGCAAATGGAATGTCTAGAGTTATTATTTTCCCCACAGAGCGTGTTTATTTCTCTTTGACAGTATTTGGGGTGTGGACTCTATTTCTACCCGAGGAAAGAAAGCGGTATACAATAAAATCCTGCGGCATTAGGCCGGGTAAAACCAGATGTACTGATTTTCTTCTCGATGAGGACACCCATCTCAATAACTGAAGGAACTGAGAATGTTTGACGTTCTGTGAACACGCTAAGCTGACTTTAAGTGAAAGACGATCCCTGGTTTTTTCATTCTTGCTTTAAAAATAAACTATATAATTAAATGGCTATAGATACTGCTTTTGTGGGGAGGAAAACAGCAGCCGGATTCTTTGCAATCATGCCAACAGGGCAGTAGGTTTCCTAACCCTTTGGCAAAATAGAGAATCAATACCAATCAGGAAAAAATGCTAACAAAAGGGAAAATCTCACGGGAACCGCAGGCCATAAAAGATTTAAAATGTGAATAAAACATCACAGGTCAGCATTAAAATAGACAATACATTTCTCTGCCAAGACAAAGCATCTAGCCACCACGCAAAGGCACAACACGGACCCAACTGGACCAAGGGGACAGGAGAAAGCCCTGGACCAATCACTCGCCCCTTCACTTCCGTGTTACAAGGAGATGGTCACTCCAGAAACAACATTTGGGGTCAGACATTTCACCTTTTTTGAAGGTAAACATCTCTGGGAATAGAAATCTTGCCCATATGTTATTTCTAGGATTATTAGAACAAAGAAGTCAGACTTGCTTTTAAAATGGGAAAGATGTTGGGGCGCCTGGGTGGCACAGCGGTTAAGCGTCTGCCTTCGGCTCAGGGCATGATCCCGGCGTTATGGGATCGAGCCCCACATCAGGCTCCTCTGCTATGAGCCTGCTTCTTCCTCTCCCACTCCTCCTGCTTGTGTTCGCTCTCTCGCTGGCTGTCTCTGTCGAATAAATAAATAAAATCTTTAAAAAATAAATAAATAAATAAAATGGGAAAGATGTTTACCTGTTGGTAATTTTGTAAGTGAATAAGATGCTTTGAAATACGACCTGGGGGAAATTACGAAGTCAAAAAAAGGTCCAGTATAGATAGACTGCGTTCCGCCCGAAAGGAAGCTAAAGTCATCTCCAGCTGGAAGGGTTTTAGGGACTCAGTGGAGAGGAACGCTCAGTAGCCGATAATTCTTTGGGATGATCAGTTCTCACTGAGTGGCCTCTCATCAAGGGAATTTCCGTATTTCAAAGCCAAATTCTTAAAACAAAACAAAACAAAACCAAAGCAAAACAGAAAACAATGTTTTGGCATCCAGCCATTATCAAGGGAATGCATTTGGCAAATATAAATAAATTTTATTATTTTTTGCCAAATTATGGAGCGTGGTCCTCACCACTTGAAAGAATGCAATCAACCTGCAATCAGAGGCAGCCGATGGGAGGTGACCCCAGGCGACCTGATCTCACTCGTGTCCCTTAAAGTCACTGGTCTACCAGCCCTCAAGTCCTAATGGTCTCAGTTCCACAGTCAGGCTTGCCAAGATAAATTAAATATCTATCTTAATGACTAGAGTGTATTAGAAACTCGCACTGGATTTCACAGCACTTTAAATTTAGAATTTAGAATGTTTTCAAAACAGTTCGTAGAACTAAATATACGTCCTTGTGTTAAAAAGAACTACAGACTTTACTACAGAGCCTAGTAACAACGTCTAGTTCCTGTTCCTGTTTTTCAACTGGCCATCTGGCTTTTCCTGATCTTCTGGAGTTCACGTCATAATGGCTACTGCTTACTGAGCACATATGAATGTGCATGGCAGTATGTTAAACCCTTTATTGACACGGAATTTTGCATTTAATTCTCATAACATCCCTATGAGATAGAGGATGTTATTACAGCCACTTCAGAAATAGAGAAACCGAGGCTTGGTGAACTTGGCCAAGGCCACCCAGCTCTTCCACCGAAAGTGAGCCCAGGCAGTTTGAAGCCAGAGTGGGCTCTGGAAAGGCGCTGCCTGCTCCTTCCTTCAGCGCTCAGGCGGGGTGGATCGTGTCAATATTCACATGCGTCTTACCTGATTCCTCGGCGAATGTCCCCGTGCTGGGACTGCCAACATTTTCAGTCCTGATGAATTTCATCCCATTTTCTTCCTTTTAGTTTTGTCTCACCCATTTGTTTCCCCTTTTCCGGAATTATTTGTCTTACAGGATCTGTAGTTATCTAGAGATAACTTGTTTCTCGGTGTTAAATGAAACTTATATTGTTTGATGTACCGTCCTGGCTGTTCTAGCTTGCCTGGCTTCGGTGATAGCGTTTTTTAGCTCCATTTGGAGGCAGCCTGTGGAGGAGATCATTGGCATCTGGTATTGACATATGAACGTGTGAGAGCTACAAACTACCACGACAGCGTCTGATAATGCGGTATCTCTGCTGCCCTTTGCCTTGTTCTTCTTCAAATGGTGACATAGACCGCTAGCACCGGCTGGATGTTTTCCTCAAGCAATCATAGTTGTGGAAAGATCTAGAATGCAGCGTTTCTTTTCTCTCTCTCTCTTTCTCTCGATTTCTTTCTTTCTTTTGTGGTTACTCTTCCTTCAGATAAAGTTGTTGTACAACTGGTCTCCAACAGGGAATATTCTAATTAAGCCATGTAAGAAGAACTGAATGGTGCATACTATATTTGTGAGCAATGAAGCAAAAAAGTCAATGTTTCATGTTCATGATAGCAGAATTTATCATAGCTAAAAATAGAGAATAATGTAAATATGCCTAAATAAGGGATTGGTTAAATAAATTATATGCCATCCATGTGTTGGAATATCATGCTGCCCTGAAAAGTCATATTTTATTTTATTTTTTAAAAAGATTTTATTTATTTGAGAGAGTAAAAGAGAGAGCGCGTGCAGGGAGAGAGGCAGAGGGAGAAGGAGAGAGAATCTCATGCAGACTCTGCATTGAGCATGAAGCCCAATATGGGGCCGGATCTCACGACCCTAAGATCATAACCTGAGCCAAAATCAAGAGTCAACACTTAACCGACTGAGCCACCCAGGTGCCCCAGAAAAGTCATATTTTAGAACATATTTTAAAGGTATGGGAGAGGGCGGCTGGGTGGCCCAGTCGGTTAGGTGTGTGCCTTCAGCTCAGGTCATGATCTCAGGGTCCTGGGATCGAGTCTTGGGATTGAGTCCCGCATCAGGATCCCTGCTCAGCGGAAAGTCTGCTTCTCCTTCTCCCTCTGCCCCTCTCCGCCTGCTCGTGCTCTCTCTCACCCTCTCTCAAATAAATAAATAAATAAAGTCTTTTAAAAAAATGTATGGGAGAAATGTTTATGATAGATTATTAAGTGACAAAAACAAATGATAAAAGTAGTATGAGTTATTCCTTACTTCCAGAATTATTTAGATGTATATTTTTTCTTTTCTAAAAATATTGTTTTAAAATTTTTGCTTTCATGTTTATCATTGGTTTATAATTTTTATTATTGTGGATAGATACCTGGTCTCTATGTTATTGATTCTTTGGAATTTTCGGAATTTTCTTCTGAGTTGGTACGGGTCTTAGGCGCAGCCAATTTTTATACTGCTATAGTGGCCAGGCTTTCATTTCACATGATAGTTCAAAATTAACTTCCATATACAAGATTGAGCTTCTGGTCTTTCTCAGGTATTTCCCAAACCAAGGTGTATGGTGTTAATGTTTGTGCTAGATACTTATCTAGATTTTGGAATGTAAAGGATACGCCTTTGGCCAGGTCTAGTTTACAATCCTACATCAGAGCCTATGAGATTAACCATTTGGGGGGGGCAGGGGTTGACATTTTATAATTTAAATATTAATCAACAGAGGATGATCTATTGGTTGACTTTAGCTATAGATCAGGATTTCTCAGCTTTAACATTGATATTTTGAGCTGGATAGTTTTTATTGGGTGTGGGGAGGGGCTGTCCTGTGCAGTGTAGACTGCTTGGAGGCATCCTTGGTCTCTACCCACTAGATGCCAACAGCAAAGCCCCTCTCCCCAACCATGACCATTTAAAATGTCTCCAGACATTGCCAAATGTTCTCTAGGTAGCAAGATCACCCCCAGTGGGGAAACCACTACTACAGAAAAGTGGCAAGTTCCCTTTTAAAAGTAGTGACTAAACATGAGTTTCACTGAGTCCGTAAGCACATTTACTGAGTATTTGGTGTGTATAAGGCACTGTGCTTTTACCTAAGCAGTTTTATTTAGACGTGGAGAAAGAAAGCTATCATCAGCCTGATTCTCACGAAATCACCAGTGGGACACAACAACATTGTAACACCAGGCTTCCATCTGTATAATAGAGGCAATCACTTCGTCTTCTTACAGCTCTTGGGAGAATATATGCACAAGGGTCAAAGACTGTTTGGACGTAGCTGTCACTCAATAAACTGCGGCTTTACTATTATCATCCAGTCTGAGCTCATGCATAGAGACCCGGGCCATCCACCAGCTTGGCTAGTTGTCCCTTCATCTCAAGATACACGCCACACCTACACGGCTTTCTGAAATGTTATCAAAACAACCTCAGTGTCCATGAGCAAATGAACAAGTAAACTAATGAGTTAAAAAAAATAATAACATAAGCAAACAAGTATCCAGCCAATAGTTAAAGCTCACACCGCAAGGTCTTTGTGCATTGGGAGAACAGGGATCTCAGCATCAGCATATGGCCCGTGCACGCTCTTTCTGTCTTGGGTGACACATAGACTCCACAGCTGGAGAATGAATGGTTGTTCGGAGATTTCTCCAGCCTGGTTCATTATCTGTTTTAAACTGCGAGGGCTCCATCTGAGCAGGCCAACAGGAAGCCTGCTTTTGATTTAACAGTGCTCTGAACAAGCTCCTTCTATGGCTTTCCAAGAATTAATTACAGAGCTTAGGAAAGGCGCCTGCCGCAAAGTCCCATGGATGGCTTTCTGAGCAATTACAGCAGCCGCATTGAAGCCAGCAGCATCAGAATTTCCTTGGAGGGTGGCTTGGAATGAGAGGACTGACTTGTGGAAATAGAGACACACGGGGTTCCCATCTATAGCTAACAGGGGAATGTAAAGTCACAAAGTGAGAAGAGATGGGTGCACTGTCACACAACATCTGGGTTATTGGGCACTCGTCGACTTGGGCTTGTGTAATTTGACCAAAAAAAGAGAGAGAGAGATTGTTTTGATATGTAGCAATTGGAGCGCTGTAGAGGGAAGGAAACAGCAAAGTGCTCTTTGGGGAAGCGTGGAAAGCTGAAGAATGCTGGGATTTAATTGCACGGCCGAGCGGCGCAGAATCCCGCAGACTGCCGTGCGTGCAACTCTGGGACATGGCAGACACATACACCGTGGCTCTTAACTAACTGTGGCAATAGAGTGACTTCCCGAGGGCACATTCACTGTAGGAGGGCAAACCTCATATTGCCGGATTCCTTGCCAGAAAGTTTCTGTCGGTTGCGTCGGCAGCGTGGGATGGCAGGATGCAGAGGTGAGGCCCGTAGGAAGCCACCCGAGAAGGTGGTTCCTTTGCTGAGCGAGCAAGGACCGCAGCGGCCTCCCTGGGACAGGTGCCGGCTGCCCCCCGCGGGGCGCGCTCGCTTCCCACTGGCCGTCGGAGGAGCCAAAATGACTTTCCATAGCTACTTGGGGAATGAACGCTGTGATAAATGACGTGGCACTGGCAACCTCACAATCCAAACTTTTTTTTTTTTAACCAGTTTGAGGACATTGTAGGGTAGGGGGAAAGCCTCGGTCTCTCATTCATGATGGTAATGGTGGTAGGTTTCAAAAGGGCAGAAACTTCTATGTAAGCTCCTGCCAGTGCAGTAGAGGGCCCATGGCGCTTACTTCGGGGTCCCTCTCACTCAGGACCCATGTGTGCCCTCCCTCTTTTGGCGACTGGGCCAGCTCTGCAGACATGAAACTTAGTCCTCCAGTGACAGTAATTAAAGAAAGTGGGCTCTGGGACTTTACTGCATTTTCTGGTGTTGTCTGATGCCAGTGTTTTCCTGCACACAAGAAATTCCATGCTTGCTTCTCGCCCAAACCTCTGTGAATTTTCTGTACAGACGCCTCAGGACCCCTGGCCAAAGGCTGTGACCATATAGAGAAAGATAAATTTAAAAATTAAATGTGCTTCCCTGGTTTTGGTTTTCTTTCAGGGGCTGTTTAAAAAATAAATCGTCGTCAAACAATCCTTTTGCTCTTAATCATCTCTCCCTGTTCTTACATCGTTGGGAAAATGAAATTCTCTGTTTAGATGAGCGGGTCATTCTCATCAGCTTTTACCAGATAACATAAGCCCCTTAGTGGTCTTGTCCAGTCTCCCGGCTTTCCCAGGGGGCTAACTCCCAAACTGACACCTTCCTCCTAAGACAGGCTCACACCTCTCCCATGGCCACACCCCAGTGCCTGAATTCACTGCTGCAAACTGGCTCTCCCCGCGGGCTCCCCCATGCAGGAAATGGTCTTCCAGCGGCTCAGGCTAATAGCCTTGGCATCGGCCTACACTCTTCTCTTTTCCTCGTCCCCTCCCCACACTGGCCAGGTTGCCAGGAAAATCTGTGGCTCTTTCTTCAAAATATATCCAGAATCCAACCATTTCTGCCCTCTCCTCTGCTAGCCCCGTGGCTGGGCACCTTTGTCTCCCAGCTGGATGACTTCCATGTGAGGCTCTAGTATCTTCTCATTGGTCTCCTCATCTCTACCCTTGCCTCTGAAGTCTGTTCCCAACACAGAAGCCAGAGCGAATGGTCCTTGGAACCCCAAGTCTCTTCCTGTCACTGCTCTGTCCACAGCCCCCCAGGGAATCCCCATTTGGTATAGAGCAAAGCCAGGGCCTCACAGTGGGCTGCAAGGCCCTGCATGAGCCACGACCCCCAGCCTGCTTTGCTCCCTGACCTCCTTCCTTCTACCCCCCTCTTGCTCACTGTGCTCCAGCAGCACTGGCTGCTGGCTGCTCCTACCTTAGGGCCTGGCACTGACTGTTCACTCTGCTGTCATGTTCTGCCCCTGCCAGAAATCCACAAGCCTCACGGTCTCACCTTCCAGTAAGCTCAAATATTGTCAGCGAGGCCTGCTCTGGCCGTCTATTCAGAATTGCAATCTGCCCCACTTCCCCTCTAAATTCCAAACTCTGCTTATCCGTTGGCATTTTGTTTTTCTCTAACCCACATCACCTTCTAAAATACTATATAATTTACTTATTCATTGTGGTCATTCTTTCTTTCCTGTCTCTCCCAATTAGGATGTCATCTCCTGAGGGTAGATATTTTCGTGTATTTTGTTTAGCAATTATCCCAACTGCCTAGAAATTTCCTTGCACACAGTGGGTGTGCAACAAATATTTGTTGAATAAATGAAACACTTTCCTTCACCATATTTAAAAATGCATCAGTTACTATAGAAATAGGCAAAGGATTCAAGAATTGAGAGGAAACCATAAGAATCACGTTTTGGATCAACGTCATTATTTTCTCCTCTTGACCCATGGTGTATGATAGAAGAGTCAAATCTTTCAAATTTTACATTCATTAGGCTGAAAACTGCTCCTGTCTGCAGGGAGCAATCGGCCCGGTTTGGTCCTGTCTTCTGAGCCTGATACAGAGCTCTGCAGGTGGGAAATGCTCTAAAACCTGAGTTGAATGAACAATGAATGAATCCAGGGGTTGGCCTTTCCCTCCATACGAGTGTATATGACAGATGGCTAGTCTAGGTCATCAAAACAACTGAAACTATTTACATATGATTGTTTTACTAAGAGGTAAATTGACTCATTTAAATTATTATTATTATTATTATTATTATTATTATTATTTAATGAGGGGTGGAGTGGGGCAGGGGCTACTATGGTGGAAAGAATAGACCTGGGAGTTGAAAATCCTGGATACTGATTCTGGCCCCCACATACCATGTTTAATTTTTATTTATTCAAGGTAAGGGGGTGACCTTGTAAAAACCATTTCACTTGTCAGAGTGTCTGAGTATCTGTTTCCTTTTCTAAAAATCATGGAAAGTAGTCGAAAAATCTGAAAGGTTGTTTCCAGCTCTAAACCTTCTTTCTTTCTAAGAAAAAGAAGCAGTAATTTTGCCCACTTTCCTTCCCTTCCTTTCTCCATCCTCCGCCTTCCCTTCCTCACCATCTAAGGACGAAGCTGTGCGAAAAGTCACTTGAACGGGGGACTTAGCCACCCAACCATGGGTGCACCTCGACCATGTTTGAATCCAGGATCTGCTTCTTACCAGCTGCACGCGTTGGGGTTAATTATTTAACTTTGCTGAGCGTAATTATCTTATCTGAAAAAAGGGATAAAGAACTCCCAACCTACAGGCCTACTGAACGGATTACATGAGATCGCATGTATTGCGTTGTACAAAATCTGGCCCAAAGTTCCCATGGGTAGACAGGAGCTGTCGCGAGAGGATGCGTGGGAAGGGGAGAAGGCACAGCTGGTGTTTGAAAATTGGAGTAACTCAGAGTTGGGAAGCATGGATGGGAATGAAGTCATAAAAGTTTGCAAACTGACCTGCGGGGTTGAGGTTCTCAAACTCGTTTAGATTAAGACGCGCATAGAAAATAACAAAAGGATTTTATAACTACATTTTTGTTTTGTTTTTTTTAAAGATTTCATTTTTAAGTAATCTCTGTACCCACCATGGGGCTGGAACTCACAACTCCAAGATCAAGAGTCATTCGCTTGCTTCACTGACTGAGCCAGCCAGGCACTCGGGCAACTACATTTTTGTAAAAAAAAAAAAAAAAAAAGAAAGAAAAGAAAAGAAATTGTCACTGCCTTTTCCTTCTTACTTTTTGCTTTGGCTAATAGAAAAGAATGTGGCCCCTCCATGGTAGATGGGTATGTTTGACCAAACGCTCTCTTCCCAGCTCTAGAGAATAAAAGGCCTACCTGTGTGAGAGAGTAAACGCCTGTCCTCTGAGAGTCTAACCTGGACTCAGTATAATATAAGCCTATGATTTTCTAAATCAGAGTAAGCTATCCAAAAAAAGTGCCCAAGTGCATATTTTTCCTCAAAAGCAAAATTCATGAACAAAACCGATGGCCGAAGGACGGTCTCATTCATGGTGTCTGACAAAGTCCCCCGTCTCTATATACACGAGCATTAGCCTCCTCTGTGAAATTTGAGCCCTGCATATGTTTAATTAGATGTGATTTCTGGAGATAAAGAAGAATGATTAAATTATCCAGACTCCAGAAAAACAAAAGATCCTTATTTCAGCCATCCATCAGGCCTCGACATCTAGAGTATTACATGCTATAACTCAAATGAAAATATTTCACCTAAAAGTACAGTGCCCCTGTCCATGATATCATTAAAGGAAATCATTAAGCATTTATGCAGCACTTTGTGCCGGAAAAGTGCTTTACGGTTATTTTTATTGCCCACCAAAACCCTCTGAGGCAAGTCCTTCTCTCCATCTTAAAACCAACGCAGAGAAGAGATTAAATTACTTAGGGTCTTGGAGAAAATAAATGACTGTATCAAAATAAGACCTTTGAGTGCCAAAGTCAGCTGTTTTATTTGATCCACTGAACCATTAGGTTAGAAGTTTATTCACTGTGTAAAGCGTTATCCGATTTGGGATTGACTCATTTTTCTTGGACACCTAGGTCACTGGTGGTGTAGACCGGGTACAAAAGCTACTTATTTACAGTCACTTACACTCCTCACGAGCATCTCTGAAGAGCACCGAGTTCCTGACGAAATGTAATTAAAAAGGAAAAAAATCAATGTATTTTAAAAGATTGGCTTTATTGTACTAAATAATAAATAACCATTGGCATCTGTGGCTTAGCCCTCAGACTATGGTTTGCATTCCAGGGGGCAGGGCTCTCCTCCATCCAGAGACTCAGGGATCCAAGCACCTTCCATGTCAGTGTGTGTCCAGGCCGCAGTGAAGCAGGAAGTAGGTGAAGGTGAGGTGGGACTCGTTTCTGTGCTGAAGCATCCTGGGTCACAGTGATGGACACACTGTCAGCCCTTCTGCTTATAAGGCTTTTGGCCACAGGTAGTCACATGGCCCCAGGGACCAAACTGTCAGAGGCTGGAAACATCAGCAAATGCATGGGCCATTTGGACAGCCCTATTGCCTCTTCTCCTGGCTGATTTTGGTTTGACTTAAATTCTCTCATTTGAACTTTGAATTCAAAATGTTAATGATAACATTTAGTCAACTTTTGCCTGAAATAGGTGCCATACTACCCTTGCCATCTCTCTTTTATGGCCTCACATCTCCTGAGGCTGTGTTATTTTCAAAGTCCCTTCACAGACTTCATCTCATCTGATTGCAACAGAAAGAGAATTTCTGGTGGTCAGAGGGACTGCCATACTTCCTTTTCATTTCCTCCAGTCCCACACCTGTGGGACCTGTGAAGCAAGGTCTACGGTTTAAGGAGAGTATGTCCTGTTCGCTCAGCCCGTGGAACTGGTCTACCACACAGGATTAGAGTCTGAGGAAGTATTAATTTTACACCTGGAACTAGGTCTTGGTGGACTGCCACCTCATCTCTTGCTCATGGTTAGCGACGTCAGTATACGCTCGGCGCCATCTTACCTGTGTTTGTGGAAGCTGAGAAGATTGGAGGCTGGAAGGTGGTGGGTGGCATGGGACCGGCACAGCTGAGTCTGGGAGCCAAGGTAAAGCCCTACTGCTCCCCAAACTCCAGAACCACGTGCTGGGCTCTGTTCACACCCTTATCTAGAGTCTTCCTTTCAGGGATTAAGAAGAGAGTTAGGAGAGGATTCTAAAAATAAAAGGGCACTAAAATGAAAACAAAATGTGAAATGGCATGGAAAGAAAGAAGTAGTTGAAAGTTCTGGATTATGGAACAATTCCCTTTGGTGGTGGCGAGGGCCAACTTGGATTTCAACTTGTCCTTCTCATATATTTTCTTAAAATGTTATTGCCAGTAAAGCAGATCGATCCCCTGGACCGGTTTCTGAAGAAGGCCAAAAATGAATTTGTTTACAGATTGACTGGTCAGTGCTCTGACTTTAGCCTCCAGGTCTTCAACTAATGCTGGCAACTTTGACCTAATTTTGGGAGGCGATTATATTTGGCTGGGTTGCTCAGCTCTTTCTCAGAACCTCTTCTCAGGACACTTGCCAAATGCTCTTTTTGTAACTGTGTTGTAAAGTCTGAGGAAAGTTGTCTTGGGTCATTGCCCAGGACCTAATGCCCCAATTGTAGACATACATGGTTGCAGTCTTTATGTTCCATGAGGGCTGAAGCCAGACATCAGCAGCCTTCCCTCACAGCTCTTCAAAGCTAGAAAGGCTCTCTGAACTCCAGCAGTTGCCTGACGGGAAGCAAAGAATGTTTACCTCACTATATGGTAGCAATTCCTTTGTCCAGCACGGCCCTTCTCACTGGCTTTAAAACCAGGGTTCTCTTTCATAGATCACAGATTTCAAGCTTGATGTGCTGGAAAGGCTGGTATAGCTCCCTTCCCCACTATTCTGTCCTCTGACTGGAATACTTGGGGTGGCTTTCTGTTTCTTACGATCACACATGTCCTAACTGAGCCTTTGGAAATTGGAACGTATCTAGAGTTGACACTGAAATGTAATCACATCTCACCTCTCCAAAATGTGACTATGATGTTGTTGCCTTCAGAACATTCGTATTTCTTTTGAAATCATAATGATTATACCAAAACCCAACCTCTTTTTTAGCTTTGTTTTTTTTTTTTTAAGTGGCATTTAATCAGAAAGGAACTATATATTTAGAAACGAGGGAAGAAGGTGACTCGGAGGAGTTGGGTGAGGGAAAAATGAGGAAAGAATAAAACTGTCCACATTAGCTTTTGCTGCTGGGTTGTGAGCTATTCTTATCCTGTCAGCACAATTAATGAGGGAAAAATAGTCCCCAGCAGCAATGTGGCTGGAGGCACTGATCTGCCCTCCCTGCCCCTCACGCCAAGAGAGACAAGGTCTAGAGCAAGTTTCCCCAGTGGGAGTTACTGGGAAAGTGACTTCTTGGCCCGGATAAAACTTTCTGTCTTTGTCAACCTCAGGGGCAACTTGATTTAGGGCCAAGAGCGTTCATAGAGCTGCAAATGCAAGGGAAGAATCTCTCTCCTCGAATTGTTGACAGTGTAGACAGGGAGGAAATACTGACACACTAGAAATGATGAAAGGAGTTTACAAAGCAATGGACAATCCAGAGCTGGCCTGGGGGATTCACAGGGAAGTATCTAGAAAAAAGAAAGCTTTCACCCCAGGGGAGCTGGGAAAGACTTCTGGAGAAAGGGGATTCTGGGCAAATCTCAAGGGATAAGCAGCTAGAGATCAATGGGGAGAAGAGGGAAAGAATGTAGATGGCAGAACACATGTTGGAATGATGGGAGCAGAGTGACCTGATTAGGGGGAAGGCTTCGTACTGAGTTCTGTCCGTTAAGACTGAAAATTTTCTTGAGTTTCTGCCATCTCCACCTAAGGACCACGGACACCTGAATCCACCTTCCATAAAAGTGTGAACTATTAATTTAGTCTGCGTGATCCAAGACAATAGCCAGCTTTATTTTGTACATTACAGTTAGGCTCATCAGAGATTTCAGAAACTGCATAATTTTTTGTGTGTGAGCCCAGAAAGAAATGTGACAAAATATCCTAATAAGAAAGTCACCTTCTCTCTCTCTCTTTTAAAAGATTTTTTAAATTTATTTGAGTGAGAGAGAGAGAGAGAGCACGAGCAGGGGGAGGGGCAGAGGGAAAGGGAAAAGGAGACTCCCCGCTGAGCAGAGAGCCAAACCCCTAGGGCTCAAACCCAGGACCTTCGGGTCATGATCTGAACGGAAGGCAGACGCTTAACTGACTGAGCCACCCAGGCGCTCCCACTTCTCTTATTTTTTAAAAGAAAACTTTAAACCAACATTTCCATACGTTTCATTTTTTTGTTTATAATTTGCATATGCAATTCCTAATTTTTCTTAGGGACTAGTAGCAATGGGTAGTAATAATAAATTAGAGTAATAAGAAAACCTTACATTTTACATTTACAGGGCATTTTCATATCTATTGTCTCATTTGTCTCATTACCATTCCAAATGTTTATCCTTCCTGCAAAGGGTTTTCCACAAAGTCACAGAGCTGACTAATGGAAGACCCAAAATTCAAGCCCAGGTCTCTGACTACCAGTCTATCACCCTCCCCACCACTGGGCCACACCACCTGTGCCAACAGCAGAAGTATCTATTATACTGGCTAAGATGAAAACCAGCAGTTCTCCATGTGGATGAGAACCTAGCAAGCCAAGGATTCTCAGTCGCTACTGGTGGGAGCATTAATTGATAGGCATCTTTTAGAAAAAGCAGTTTAGGGACGCCTGGGTAGCGCAGTCGTTAAGCGTCTGCCTTCGGCTCAGGGCGTGATCCCGGCGTTCCGGGATCGAGTCCCACATCGGGGTCCTCCGCTAGGAGCCTGCTTCTTCCTCTCCCACTCCCCCTGCTTGTGTTCCCTCTCTCGCTGGCTGTCTCTCTGTCACATAAATAAATAAAATCTTAAAAAAAAAAAAAAGAAAAGAAAAAGCAGTTTGGCAAAATGTATTAAGAAACTTAACACTATTCCTGGGGCGACTGGGTGGCTCTGTCATTAAGTGTCTGCCTTCGGCTTAGGGCATGATCCCAGGGTCCTGGGATCAAGCCCCACATTAGGCTCCCTGCTCTGCTGGGAGCCTGCTTCTTCCTCTCCCACTCCCCCTGCTTGTGTTCCCTCTCTCGCTGGCTGTCTCTCTCTCTCTGTCAAATAAACATATAAAATCTTAAAAAAAAAAAAAAAAAGAAAAAGAAAAAAGAAACTTAACACTATTCCTATACTTTGGCCCAGTAGTTTTACTTCTAGAATCTACTGTAAGTGATTACTGAGAGTTGTGGCCAAGGACTTACATAGAAATGAGTTTACCAGAATGCTACTTATAATATCCAACAATAGGAAATTAGTTAAGTACATTCTAATGATGCAATATTATCAAAGTCATTAAGAATCTCATTTTTGAAGATTATTGCTAAAAAATATTGAGAAGATACTTATAAGATCAAATGAAAAATATCAGCATGCAGACAGTGTAACTGGCAGAGAGAGAGAGAGAAAAAAAAAGAAATACATCAAAATGTTAGCAATGCTTAAGTGTGGGTGATCAGATGACACATATTTTTAAATTTTATACCCATTTCCCATGTTTCCCATAGAGAGGATGTAGTAATTTTATACTTAGAAAAAGATTATATTTAAAATTTGTAAAATGGTAGAAACAGTGGATTATACCCTAAAAATAAGGAGTCATTAAGGGTTTTAAGATCATCATTTTACCTAGACTGGTCTATAAACTGCATGTCTCATGTTCAGGGGAAAAAAAAACAAAAACAAAAACAAAAACAAATAAAAGCAGTGCTAACTTGTTACATTTCCAAGGAGAAAAGTCAGGATTCGTAAGATGAAAACCACAATTGCAATGGAGCGTGTGGCAAATATTTAAAGCTAGAAAAGTTGGGCTCTAAATAGTTGACTCACTTCCCCCGTCTAGGCAAGTTGTACTCAGCACGTCGGAGCCGGGCTCTAGGCAGCCTTTGTGCAAGCCATTCTTCACGGTTCTTCCACCAAGTGGCCATCTGACTTCTTCAGAACTTCACTGTCTTTGGCCCTGGCGATAAAGAGGAACACACTCATCAGGGAGCAAGAGAAATCGCAAGCAGAAAGAGCAGAGAGATTCTGGAACTTTCTAGGTGGGAGAACAGGCGGGAAAAGCAGCCCCAGCATTCAGGGTTAACACTTTGCTCTTTGAGGAGCCTTCAGTCCTTGGAGGGCTTCCAGTCTGAACTCGCAGAGTTCATCAACAGGAAAACAAATGGCTGGCATGCTCTGTATTTACTCTGCCTTTCTCAAGGTTGCAACATAAATTTCCCAACTTTGCAAGCTGTTAAAGCCGAGGAGACATTTTGGGAGCTCAGGGCCTTTCCTCCAGTCTGTGTGACCCACGTGTGGCCCCGTTTGGCGGAAATCTAGGTAGCAGCCCTCTGGGTGCCGGGGGAAGACAGTGACGGCACTGTGGACTCTCCCAGAGCAGACAGTGGGGGCGGGAGGGGGGCGGAACGAGGGCCGGAAAACCTGAATTCTGCAAATGAGAGCTGCCCGGCTGCCTTGGAAAAAATCCACTTAGGCCACAGGAGCAAAAGCTCCGAGACCTTCTCTCTGGGGGAATTTATAGCCGGCTTGCCATGCAAAATACCCAATGGTGTTTTAGTAAAGTGGTGTCCCAATTGTAATATAGCGAGATCAGTTCTGGAAGCAACCTTCTTCAACACCATGGGAATATTTGTGTTCTCATTTTGCACAGTTCCAATTAGCAGAGAAGCTAATGCTGGAAACCGCCACATATAATCCAGAAAAAACTGTCAACGTAACATTATAAAAATTGAATATGTGTCAGAAATGGATTTAGATTCTTTAGGTTAATATTATTTTTGCTATTAGGTAATGAACTGACATTAATTTACTTGAGCTGTGTGATTAGGTTAATTTACTCCAGAATAATCTTGCATTTTAAAAATTAAAAATGGTAGCCATATCTTCTCATTATCAATCAAAGTAGCATCAGCACCCCAGCAACACCGCCATCTTGTACTCAGTTGTGCTCTTACAGTCACATAAGTACTAAAAATGACAAGTTACCATGCTCAGATAGATCTTCTGTTTAAGTACCTACTAATAACCGTCCATTTGTGAATGGTTAAACTTAATCAATTATTTTTCCTATAAGCAGGATACCCCTTTTCATAAATAGAAATCTACAAACAATATTAGAGCAGTTTGAATCTTATATCTGGGAATGCTACCGCATGGAAAACGAAAGAGGCTCTCACACACAAAAGAAAGCTAAACAGTTTATCCTTTTTTGACCTTCGCAAATATAAATGCTCTATCTACGGCTCTATAAATTGTTTGAACCCTTTAATGACTCAAATGTGCTGATAATGTTCCTGCACTTGCTGAAACTATGGTGCTGTTAATATTTTGAAAATTACTTTAATTAACCTTATTTCATCTTGTAGTAGTTACAGAACACTTTTATATATTTTAAGTATGCATTAATTTGTATCGTCATTAACCTTGGATTTTGCCCTTGGTAATTACGATAATTTGTAAGTTGGGTTGAGCCAGGTGCCAGCGCCTGAGAGCCATACATATTGTGGGTCCTGTCACTAGCTCGAGTAGTCAGATTCTTCCGTTTACAAGGGGCCGAAGAAGAACTTGGAAGGGTAGAAGTGGAGGGGGCATGGTCCAGCAGAAAACTCCCAGGGATGGATTTTATGCAGCCAGCGAGCGTGATGGAGAAGGAGGGATTCTTCTGAATGGCCACGCCTGAGTTGGGCACCCACCCCACCCACTCCAAGTCCTCCTCCTACAATGAGAGAGGGAGGAACCCGTCACAGATGAAGGGGGTGGGAGGGGACACCCCCAAACAGAGCCCACCGTAACAGTTAATCTGATTTATTTTAAATGTTTATATTTTAATAGTAAGAGCATGTACTCTGCCCCTTTCTTTTCTGACACATCCGGACAGTCAGTTACTGCCACTGTATGTAACCGAGTTTGGGATTTTCACATTTGTACCCCCAAATAGTCACAACTCTCAAAAACCCAGGTTTTAACCCCCACTGGCTTTCTAGAAACCTCAGTAGTATTCAATTCAACAAATGCCTGCCATGGGCCCTGTGAGGCCACAGGGAGGCTAAGGCCATGTTCTCTGCCCTCAGGGAGTTCAGGGAAGGACAGGTGCTGCAGTCAGCAGAGTAATTCCTGGGCCTGCACATCGTTTCTCTGGAAGTGCCCTGCCAGGCCAGGAGGGAGGGGAATGAGTTCCAGCAGAGGGGACCCAGCTGTGATGACACCGCGGCAAACAGCACACCCCTTTCCTGATGTGGCTAAGGGTCCGTGTGATGAAAATTCACAGTTCCATCTTTCTCTGTATTAACATTACCTTCATTTTGAGCACCGAATGTTCAGTGACAGAAAATGATAGCCCATGAACCACTGAAGATACTCTTAATATCTTAGACTATTTTATAGATGTCAGAGAGACATCATTTGAAGAGTCACTGCTTTCAAAGAACAGAATGCCTTCTATTTATTCTCCTCATGCCCAACAGTTTTCAAGGTCTTGGTCTGCAGTCAGCCCTGCTCTGGGTGGAAGGTGCTTATTATTCCCTTGCAGACTGCAGAGGGCTCAGGGGAGGTTAGGACATGCCAGGCTAGAGGCATTGAAAGAAACCCCCCCCCCCCAGTACAGTTTACGTCTCACACTGCTGCCATGGTTGGGAGGGGTGTATTCGTCTATAGGTGCCCAGCAGGTGGAGGAAAGGTGTTATATGAAAAGGAGAACTCCTGGGTGGGTGAGAGTTTGGGGCCAGTCTTTCCTGCTCCTACATAGAAGGATGAGTAGTGAGGGTCAGAGGCTGCAGTGGGTGAGGAATTATGACTTTCTCAGATCAGGATAAGGTCTTAGAGATCACTTGGTTCTATGCCCTTCTTTTATGAATGAGCAGGAAGATGGTGACAAATTCATTATCACAAAACTAGAGCAAGGCCCCAGGGCCCCCGGGTGGTTGAATGGAAGTCTTCACTGATGCCATCATCTTTCCTTGCACACCCTGTGTTGAAGGCTAACTATGTCACAAGCTACCCAAATCACAGTGACTCAACACAATAGAAGTTATATCTTGCTTGTGGATCCAATTCAATGTCAGTGTCAGGTGGGCACCTTCCATGTGGTGATTCAGGGATCCAAGCATCTTTTGTTCTGTGGTTCTTCCATTCCTGGCAGCTTAGAAGTTAGTTGTTGAACTGAGACAGGCAGAGAGGGAGAGTGAAAGATGGTGAAGGAAATCGGCAGGCCTGGAAGTGGGGTCCCTCACTTCTACCCATATTCCCCTGTCTGGAAGCCACTCACAAGGCCGTATCTTACTGCAAGGGAGGCTGGGATATGTAGGCCAGCTGTGTGCAAAGCAAAGAAATAAATGGATTTGTGTAAGCGCACGGCAGTGTCATTTTCAGTCTTTGGGAGGTTTATATTAGGTAGCAGAGGACACATGACCTTGGGAGGTGAACAGACTTGGGTTTGGATACTGGTTTTGTGGCCTTGGGCGCAAGTCTCAGTTTGCTCAGCTGGGACAACGGGGGTATTCTGTGGGGTCACTGTGAGCATTAAATGAGATAAGGAGTGTAACATGTCTGTGTCCCAGAATTCTCACCTTGTTTTTACAAGCCATTGGGACTCGACGGAGCAGGGAAGAGGAGGAAACAGGCAGACTTCTTGTTTCCCATTTTGACCAAGCCCGGGATGGTCAGAGCTGCCAAGCAGGGCCCAGCTGACTCCAGAAAACATGCTCCACTAGACGCCAAGAGCGGGGGCACTTTCCTTGGTCTCTTACTGAATTTCAAAAATACTGTAATTCATTCTAATCCACATGGGACTTTGAAAGGAAAAAAATCCAGAAAACCACAAGCATCCATTTCATTTGATTAATAAAAATTCAGTCACTTTGCATGCAGTTCCAGAAAGAGAGTTTTAATCCCTCATGCTCCATCTGAGACCGTCACACAGAGAAAGCAGTGATTTTATTATTTTCTTGTGAAAAAAGTGTGTTTCTGGAAAGCAGTGACAAGAAAAATGATCTAAATGAAAATGTCCCCTTTCACTTAGGAGTTTTGTTCCTCTAAGACTAAATCTGGCTCACAGGAGTGAAAAGAATGGCCTTCTCATCGTGATTAAGACCCTGAGGGATGGGACGCGGCTCCCGGCTCCTGGCGTGCCCAGGGAGGGGCGCATTAAGGGCCTCAATAAACATTTGCTGATACTGAATCAGTAAGTGAGTAAAGATAGTTACAGAGGTAATAACAATAAAAAAATCCTTTGCCTGAAACATCAAGATTTTGTGGGGGGAAATCCCCTGCATCTTAGTTATGGATTCTCTGAATGGTTTCTTCTTCAATTGTAAAGCTAACAATAAAACGTACACACACACACACACACACACACACACACACACACACACCCCCAGAGAGACATTTCACAGAGAGGTAAAACAAAAAGGAAGGTTGATTGTATCTTTTTTTAGGACACTGTCCTTTAAAATAACCTTCCAAGCCCAGCTAGTTAAGATGAGTGGCAATAGCCTATTGAGAGTAATAAATAAAATGACGTCCGGGGCTCAGAAGGTTAACAGTTTTTTCAAGAAATTATTTTCCGAAGTCCAAGGGTAAAATGGCGCCTAAAATCGCGAAACGTGGTCCTAGAGTGCCCCCTGGTGTCTCTTTGGTGGAATTGTCAAAGCCTGTAATTGTGCCTCGCTAGAGCCGTTAGCATGATTCTTGATTTATTTATGAGTCTGGGACTTAGGGGGCCAGGCCTACTTGGAGGAGAAGAGGGGGATGCAGGAGGCTGGGAAAAAGTATTTCAGCCCTTTTTCAAATGGGTTACCACTACAATGTCAAAAATAATTAGTACATTAACCCTCATCTAAGATTTAAAAACTGGAACCATGTGTTATCTTGAAGAGAAGATCTTTCACCTGCAAAAAAAATTATTGGCTTTTTTTTTTTTTTATTTTTCAGAAGGCAGATTATTAAGCAGTTCCTTTTGCCCGTTAAAAGGTTCTTTGTAAATCAGTTGGACAGAGGACAGTTTTTAATTTCAGAGATTAATTATCACACTTAATAATTGAGCCATCCTTTATTTTTTTCTCAAGGCCTATTCGTTTAAATAAAAGCTAGTCTATGAAATGAGAATGAAGATTGTAGACCAAATTAAAATACTGTAAAAGTATTTTGTCATAAAAAATGTTGAAATTTATTCCAGGAACACCTGGCTGGCTCAGTTGGTAGAGCATGCAACTCTTAATCTCAGGGTAGTGAGTTCGAGCCCCATGTTGGGCATACAGCTTAAAATTAAAAATATATATATATATGTGTGTGTGTGTGTGTGTGTGTGTATCTTTAAAAAATAAAGATATTTCTAGTCCTTGGAAAGGGAAACCAGTTAAATTACACATATTTGGTAAGTGAAAAATGGTGAATTTGAGGTTGTTAATGATCTATTGATGAATCTGGCTTAACTCTAAATGCTACAGCCAAAATTGTGAAATGTAATGAACAAAGGAGTTTGAGTCTTCCAGCCCTCTCTGTGATGATGAAAGTCAGCTGAATTCAGCTTGTCCGTGTGTAATGTGTAGCCCCAGGTGCCCGCATTGCTTGACCCGGCATAGTGGAGTCCCTGACCTCAAGGCTTTAGACCCAGGAGGGAGAAACGCTGGCGACACCAACCATTCCCAATCTATGGGGTGGATGCTGGGCTAGAGAGGGAGCACACAGGACAGGCCTCTACAGATGGAGGAATCGGAGACACTTCCCTGGAGGACATGACCCTGGAAGACAGGAATTGGCTAGATGGGAATAAGGGTCAAGGGCATGATAGGGACAGACATGGGCACGGGCAAAGGAGTCAGAGTGGCACTTCTGTCTAGGGAAGATGTGCGGGGCGGGGGGAGGAGGGATAAGCCTATAGAGGATCCCCGGTGTGCTATACTAAGCTAAGGAGTTTTATACCAAGAGTCCTGAGGGGCTCTGAAGGGTTTAGGCAGGAGACAGACATGAGCAGCTTGGTAGCCCATTGAGCGTGGGTTGGAGGGGAACCAGCTGAGGCCGAAGACATGTTCGTTGGAATGAGTGCAGCATCTCTAGTTCTCTCCCCTGTGCGAACAGTCATCAGTGCTTATGGGGATCCTTGTAATCTGAAGAGGGAGTTCAGGGTGAAGAAAACGCAGGAGCTTTGAAGTTTGACTGTCCTCATTCAAACCCTGGCTTGGTCCCTGCCAACCTTGGGCAGGTTTCCTGATGTCTCTCAGCCTCAGTTTCTTTCACCAGTAAATTAGGCATAATACCCACTTGACAGGATCGGCGAATCCTGGTGTATGGAATGTGATTGGTCTAGGGGTTGGCACACTGCAGGTGCCCTGTAAATGGTACTTAAGTTTGGTTAAAGTGAAAGCGATTCACACCGTAAAGGCTCCAGACCAAGGAGGACCCTATGGGCATTCTCACAACTTCCCGTAACCATCCCATATAGTGTGCTTACGTAGGTCTATATAATCATGCAATTGGTGTCTGTTCCTTTTTCTGGCCTGTAAGCCCTCTGAGGGCAGGGGCTAACTAGGTCACCATGGTTCAGATGCATTACAGGTGCTAAAAATAACTGTCCACCCGAATCTGTCAGCACACAGCCCCAAATGCTGTGACGATGGGGAGCAACAGGGACTCTCATTCATTGCTGGTGGGGATGCAAAATGGCGCAGCCCATTGGAAAACAGGTTGGCCCTTTCTTACAAAACTAAACATACTCTTACCACACAATCCAGCCATTACCCTCCTTGGTGCTCACCCAAAGAAACTGAAAATGGGGTCTACACAAAAACCTACACACAGAGTTTTATAGCAGCTTTATTTATAATTGCCACAATTTGGAAGCAACCAAGAGGACAACCCAAACAATGGACTCTGATTCAGTGCTAAAAAAACATGAACTATCAAACCATGAAAAGACATGGAGAAACTTAAATGCATGTTACTACGAGAAAAAGCCAATCTGAAAAGAAGACACACTGTATGAGTCCAACTAGATGACGTTCTGGCAAAGGCAAAACTGTGGAGGCAATAAAAAGATGAGTGCTTGCCAGGGATTTGGGGGGCACAGAGATGAATAGGATGAGCACAGAGGATTTGGGGGGCAGTGAAAATACTCTTTTATCATCATGATGTATACATGTGATTAGATATTTGTCCAAATTCATAAAATGTACACCAAGAGTGGACCATAATGGAAACTGTGGACTTGGGGTGATAATAATGTTCCATTGTAGGTTCACTGATGGTATCGAATGTCCCTGTCTGGTGTGGGACATTGATAGTGGGGGAGGCTGTCTGGAGGAGGGGCACTATGGGACATCTCTGCGCCTTCCTCTCCATGTTGCTGTGAACCTAAAACTACTTTTTAAAGTCTAAAAAAATGGCCATCAAATGAAGGACAAAAAAGAACGTTTGGAGAGCCATCTTGCAGGGCAATGACAAAACTAAAGGATGGTAAAGGAATCCTCCATCTGGGGCAATATTTCCCAGAACCCTTTGATCCTGGGGCTGATAACTTGCTTTGGAAACTGCAGTCGAATAAGGGGCATCAGCAGCCTCACTGTGCTCAGGAGGGAGGACACAGCAGGAGCTGAGAGAGCTGGCTTCCTGGGCAGGAAGACCTGGATTGGAGATCCAATGTCGCCACACACTTCTCCGCCCCCCCCGCCTTTTGCTCGTTAGCAGAATAAGGATAAGATGCTCTATTAGCAGAATCCTTCTGAGGATTAAACCAGAGAATCCATTAAAAAATCCATAACACACTCATACCTGTTATTATCGATTATCGAATTTACTGATACAAATATCTTTCAGATTGTGGTTTATTGCTCCGTAGTACCCACATTTACTCTCTGCAGTGAAGACAAGCTGTCTTGTGTTCAGGTTTAAGTGGTAAAAAGAAAATCTTAAAAGCAATAACTTCTTTTGCATCACCAAATTCACGTCATAACTTGTCAGAGTTTAGATGGAAGTTATAGTTCGTTGTAATTAGTTACTTCTCACCATGTGCTGTTTCCAGGTCTCACATGGCATTCTTTGAATATGGATATATGTATATATGTATATGTATTTCCATGAAATAAAGAAATTAATGTGTTTCTTTCTGCATAAATATATTTATTTTTATGCATACATGACAAGAAGGAGGGACGGAATTGTGGGGATCAAGTCCATGGTGTGTTTTGGAAACTTGAACCGATGTTTGGGTGGTCACAAAAATGGAGAGGCAATGAAAATATTCAACTGACAGAAGCAGGGCTGCTGGAGACTCCACATGCCTCAGGCAACACACACACACACACACACACACACACACACACACACACACACAGCGACCTTCTGAAAGGCGGTGATTGGCAGGTGAAAATCCTGTGTATAATGATCTGAGTCTAGCTTTATGTTTACATGGGAAGGTTTGACGTGTTCAACTTTTATTCTTGGCATTCTAAATTTTCCACCGCGGAGATGAAGAGATCTTTGAACTTCATTTGTTCAGAGGCTTACTGGGAGTTTTTCTGCTGCATGGGACCAACAGCCCGAGTATCTGAGTCACTTAGTGTGCATGGGGGTTCCAGGCGCAGGGTCTGCGGGGGCTCTGGGTGAGGAGCAAGTGCCGGCTGCAGCATCATGTCTTTGTGCGCTCGTGCTGGAAAATTCCCTTGTGGACTGTATGTATTTTATCACAAATCACTTTCATTTCCCCTTGATATTACAGATGGGGCTTTATATCGTTTCCTTTGCTGTTGATGTTAAACTCATGTGTTTAGATAGGTTATGCTTGAATTTCATCTCTGGAGCGAAAAGGAAGGTATTACAGAAGATCTGTTACAAAAAGGGGCTGTAGGGTCGGGGGTAAAGGGTAAGGACCATGGATGGGGTAGAGAGGGTAAAAAGAGGTCAGCATCACGCTGGAGGGACAGGTTGGAGCAGGGCCCCTGACTCAGACAGGAGCAGAGACCCTGGAGGAAAATACACCAAAAGCACATGTATGTATGTATGTATTTATTTATTTATTATTTAAAAGATTCTTATTTATTTGAGAGACAGTGAAAGCGAGAGAGAATATAGAAAGGAGAGGGAAAAGCAGACTGGCCGCTGAGCAGAGAGCTGGATGTGGGGCTCGATCCCAGGACCCAGAGATCATGACCCGAGCCGAAGGCAGACGGTCAACCGAGTCACCCAGGCGCCCCTAGACTAGAGCATATTCACATGAAAATGCTGCTGGGACTGACGTGTGTGTTAACCAGAAAGAAAGCATCATAAACATTCAAGCCAAGACGTCTTCTAATGAGCATCAGAGAGGAGTGAGAGCTCCTGACGTTTCCTTAACTTCCGCTGTGACTTTCAACCTTGGTTCCCACGCCTATAAAATAGTAGCTTCAACTTCTCAGGTGCCTTTCTTTGCTAAAATTCTATGAACCATCGACAGCAGCCATTCTTACAGTGAACTGGTCTCATTTTTCTTAGCTCCTGAGAGTGAACTTCATAAAAAGGCATGAGTTTTTTGAAGTTTTTAATTGTAATTCCAGTATAGTTCACACACAGTGTTGCATTAGTTTCCGGTACAATATAGTGATGCAACAATTGTATACGTTACCCAGCGCGCATGCTGAAAAGTTGTACAGGAAGGCACCAATTTTTCATATTGTTTTCCAGTAACATCTCAAAGACACTTTTAAAGATAAAGATCTGGCAGAAGGGGAAATAAAAATCTTCAGTTTCTACATACCACAGTTTTATGGAAATTTCACTTAGTGTAAAACCATGAAGCAGAATTTAATGAAAGCGTGAGTTCCGAATCTAGCTCTACCCATCGTCAGTTGGGTGACCTTACCCTGGTTGCCTGACTTCTCCTCCCTAAAGGGGAATACTAATTATCCCTAGTGCCTATATTAATAATAATCATCCCTAATAAGTACTTCTAGTATTGTGAGGTTTAAATGAGATGATACTTATAAAGCACTTACCATGCCACTCAGTTTTGCAGGATGAAAAAGCTCTAGCGATCTGTTGTGCAACAACGTGAATGTACTTAACACCACTGAACTGTACGCTTAAAAACGTTGAAGATGCTAAATTTTACGTTTCTGACTACAATTTTTAAAAATTGGAGAGATACATGGTAGATATATGACATCTATCTCACGCCACATTCTAAGTGCTTGACACACATCCTGGACCTATTACTATACTACTTCCTTTTGTTTTCACGTGGGGCACAGGCTGCTCGCACACTCGGTCCGCACACAAGCACCGAGCGCCTGTACGTACAACACCAGGCTAGGCTGGAGCCGGGCAGCAAGGAGCAATGCCACTCACTTCCAGAAGCTAAGGCTCAGGGCACCTGGCTGGCTTGGTAGGTAGAGTGTGGGACTCTTGATCTCAGGGTTGTAAGTTCAAGCCCCACCTTGGGTGTAGAGATTACTTTTTTTAAAAAAAGAAATTAATGTTAAAAAAAAAAAAAAGAAAGAAACTAAGGCTCCAGAAGGGGAGACAGAGGAGTGAACGGCTGTCACTGAAGGTGTAAAGTACTCTGGCCCGAATGAGACTGGGAGGATATGGACACTCTGAGGAACAGCTCTGCACTCTCTGAGTGCCTATTGTGGGGGGACCCTGGGGTGAGGATGCAAATAAAGGGCAGGGAGGGTCAGCGAAGGCGGCTGGAAGGTTGGGGGACTTAGTCTCGGAGAACAAGAGGGAGCTGGCCAGGCAGAGAGGATGCTTCTGGAATCTCTGACTTCAGTCCTGGGGGAGGTCAGCACTGGTTCCACACGTGCTTACAACAGGGACAGATGCAAACCTATGCCTTCAACAGGGCCGCAAATGCCCCCAGGAGTGAAAAAACACAGCTTCATTTTGCTCAAGGGAGACCAAACTCCTAGAGTTTAAACACACCACTGTTTCTTCTGCGAGTGCCAGGGTTTATCCATCGCTGGGGGCTATGTGGCCCAGGCAGGAAGCGTGCTGTGGCCACTGCTTGCTCAGCCCCATGGGCCTGGCTTTCACACCGTCCAGAATCTAATCAGGACGGCATTTCCATCTCCTTGCAATTCACTGACCAAAGCCAGCACAGACAAGCTCCCGGCACCCGCCCGCCGCCCAGGCCGCCCTGAGATGAGGTGGTGTGGGAGGATTGCCCTCTCGGCCCCCACACGAGCACTGGACTGAACCTCTATCTGAGCCTCATGACTCAACAAATCAGTTTGTGCATTTGCTTTATTGCAGACTGGTGGTTATAATGAAATTAGTTCTAGTCCACATTATTGGTTCATAATTAGAATTACATGAGCAAAACAGATACAATCTCACCAAGACTTCTACGTCGGAACAATTGAACTGACTGCACGAATTCCTCTCTCTCTGTCTCTCTCTCTCTCTTGTTTTTTTTTCACTCCCCCAGCTTCCTGTTCATGTTGTTTCCAAGCCCTTAAAAAAATAAGACCTATTTCAACTGGATTTTCCTACTGTTCTTAGGCAGGGTGACTATATAATTCAGCATCCAAACTGGGACAGTCGTGAAGCTGAAGGAGAGGCCATTAGTAATTAGGCCAGGATGATAACACAAGCCAGAACGGCCCCAGGCAAGCTGCCATGGGTGGTTACCCTACTTTTATGGGGGCAAGCCACCCTCTCCAACAGCCGTGACCTAGTCTTGCCAGGCAATGATATTTTCCTAATTGTTTTTTTTATGTTAATTTGGGGCAATCACCCTTATACATTAAAAATCCCTTGCTATATGGATGGCTACTGTACAATTTCAGAACAAATTCGAGAAATCAAAATGACAAGAAGCAATGAGAATAGTTACAAGCAGGTATACGAGATCGCTCTGGACTTTCCTTAACGTGACCACTGCCAAGGGGAAGGGGAAATCTGGGCTGGCGTTCCTTTACTCCAAGCTTGTGACCTGGACCCACATTTGGAAGTGTACTTACCTTCCCTTGAGGCGTGGGTAACTTTGCACGAAGCAGTATTATAGTCCCTCTCCATTTCACAAAAGTCAGATTTGAGCAAATGAAACGTTCACCCTTTGGCTAAAAAATGGAATATACATCAGTAAATATGAGAATGTGTTTTCCTGGGAAACGGCCTTCATTTAGAAATAGCCAGGTGGCATCCAGAAATTCTGACCTCAACTGCAGGTTGAGTCAAGTGAAACTGACTATTTAGTATCCCTGCCTTCAAGGCTGCCACCAGCCATCCGTTATTCACCCTTGGCTAGCCAAGGTAGGGTTTTCCGTATTAGAGCATGAGACTTTCTGCTTTTGGTTTCTCCAGTGATCCTGAAACCCATGAGCCTGGGGCAAAATAAATAAATAAATAAATAAATAAAGCACCTTTGGATCCTTGAAGCAGCTGTGATTTCTCCAAGCACAAGGACAACATCTAAGATTACGCCCTGTCTACTGTCCTACCTGTCACCCAGGCTTGTGTGAAGTCCAGCTGCGGTAATAATACAGAGTACATGATGTCCTTTGCTAACTGGAAAGCACCTTAACAACATGAGTTATTATTCTCATTTCAGTGTTTTCTGGATGGAGTTGAGATATTTTGGCAGTTGTAGAGCTAACTGTAGCATATCCAGACCCATGTATGATAAATCATGTTTTCACAGGCTTGCGCACCCCTGAAACGTAGTGTACATATTTCTCTGTCACGAGCAGCCTACACTTAGCAAGGTACGTAGGAGCCTCAAGTGAAGACGTAGATGGAATCCCACTGAGCTCTAGAGAACAAATGACTGCCAAGGGAAAAAGAATGAAAAGGAAGAAAAAGAAAGAGAGAGAGAGAGAGAACTTGTGCTGGTTTCAACAGAGCAGTTGGCAGTGTATCCTAAACGGCCAGGGGCAACCACCCGTATGACCAGCCAAAGGAAAATCTCGTTAGAACGAGGTCATAGTTTCCCTCCAAACAAGAAGATAGAAGGTGGCAGGGGAACTGGAATTGGACTGTCACCTTGCAGTGTGTGGGAGAGACCTGGTTTCTCTCCACCGTGTGACGGTCTCAGGCGCCCATGCTCACAGGGCTGGGCATCAGTGCGGAGGGACAGCGAAAGCCCACGAGACCCCTTCTGTAATGAGCAGACCACATCTTCATCAGTGTACGAATTATCTTTTATCAAGATTGTTCACTCTCCTATCTATTATAAACCTGTCTGTGGTGTGTGTGTGTGTGTGTGTGTGTGTGTGTGTGTGTGTGTGTGTGCTGTGTGTCTGTGGTGTATGCGGGGGTGTGTGTGTGCGTGCCCGTGTAGCAGTCGTTGCGTGCTGATGAGTGAGTGCACGTGTGTGCCCGTGTGTTCTCTAGCTCATCTGATGTGATTAAGGGAGAAAAGGGGCCGGGGTGGGGGGTGCCCGTTCTTTGTTTATTTTGCAGATAAATCTCGTCTCTAATCCGGATGCAGAGCGATGTCTCGTGCACAGGAGAGGAAGCCCGTCCACCGCCCCGATGGCACCCGTATAAATCACGGGTTTTATTCCTCTGCCGGGAGGGGCATTATGGATCCGGGCGACGTTGTGGACTCTCATTGGGTGATGCTTCATTACTTGGCGGAAAATCCCCAGGGCCAAAACGTTATTTAAATGTGCTATGAAAATAAATGTGATTTATATGTGTGTCGTCTGCTGAGACGCTCTTCCCTGTCCCTGCAGGTGCTGTTGTGCATAAGGATTAGCGCCTCAATTTATCGCCAGCTCGAGCTGCACACAGGCTCCATGACAGGACGTTGTCTACCTCTCCAGAATTCCAGAAGGGAGACCGTGTTTCCTGAGTGGTGGGTTTTAGACATGCACTGGTGCGGTTGACTTTTATGGGCTGGGAGGAACATGTGCTTGCGCACGCGCGTGTGTGTGCGTGCATGTGTGTGCGTGTGTGGAGCTGGAACCGTGTTCGTTTGGAGCGTGCAGGGAGCAGGCGCTCTGTACTCAGATGCATCAATCTCCAATGGCAGCAGAATGGTGTTTCTGGTCAAAAAAAAGAAGAAAAGAATTTTCCTTTCAGCTCGCGACTGGGGCCCACATGTTTAGCTCAAAGCGAGTGGAACTCTCTTGAAAAGCAGGCTTGGGCTAATAAATGTCAGCAAGCCTTCAGCCCAAATGGGGTTTGACTAGCAGGATGGAGGATGCTTGGGGTGTTTCCATGACCAAAGAAAGAAATACAGGGAAGGGCTTGTGTTAAGGGGGTGCAGAGCTTTGGTGATCACCTCCTTTCTCAATGGGCGTGCACTTACACTCAGTAAACATGGGGCCAGCCGAGACCCCACCACATGCCATGGGGTGCCATCCCATAGCTCCAGACGAGGAGGCTCGAGGTTGGAAGGGGGGGCAGAGCTAGTTCAACCACTGTTGGTTGAACACTTTGTAGGTGACAGGCCTGACCAAGACAAACCATCTGTGTTGATCCTCAAACCGGCCCTGCCTTATGCACATTTTAGATGAGGATACTTCCAGAGGTAAGTATCCCATAGTTTGGAACTCTATAAGCCCGGAGAATCCAGGGCCTCTACTTCCAGAATTCCTCTTCTCTGGACATTTGCTTAACTGGTAGCAACCTGTGTTTTGCCAGTCTTGTCTCCAGCTCTCTTATCCTCTAGTTTTCTTCAAGATTAAGGGTTCTAAATGATATCCAAAATAATAAGAACCGGCATCAAATCCGTGTTTAGATTGATGTGGGGAAACAAATAAAGGAACTTACAAGTACACTCTATGGGGCTTTTAGTTTAAATAAGAGACAGGGCTGCGGTGGAGGGATGGCCAGCTGGGTGAAGGGGGTCAAAGGTACAGACTTCCGGCTATAAAATAAATAAGTCCTGGGAATGTCAGGTACAACGTAGAGACTATAGTTAATAATACCGTATTGCATATTTGAAAGTTGCTGAGAGTAGATCTTAAAAGTTCTCACGACAAGAAAAAAATTCTACGACTATGTATGGTGATGAATGTTGACTAGACGCAGAGTGGCGATCACTTTGCAAGCTAGACAAATATAGAATCATTATGCTGTACATCTGAAACTAACATAATGTTATATGTCAACTATATCTCTATTTTTAAAATTTCAATTTAAAAAATAAAATTAGGAAAGAAAGAGACAGTAACTCTGGAGGCCTAACTAGGAAGACTTTTTTTTTAA